>NW_020167530.1:0-600000 GCF_001641265.1 Pseudogymnoascus destructans | reverse complement strand
GATCATTGCCGGAGGTGTTGCTCTCGTAAGTTCCGCCGCATCGATATGAAAAGAAGAGCAGCGGTGGCTAACAGAATCCCCAGCTTATCTAAATGTCTCATTTGGATATCTCAACCCTTCGTCCATAGACTTCCCGGATTCAGCGTGGCGTTATAATACATAATAAGACTCACGACATTAACTTCTTGACCATATTGATACCCTTCGTGGCGCTTGCCAAGTGCAGTGGTTGTAGTGCTTGCTGGTTTAACAGATTTTAGAGAGGGGGTCTTGTGAACACTTGCCCCTGGTATGTATTTTCGATAAATACAGACAATGGAATGATTAAGCTGTAAAACACTGAAGAAACAATGACGTGAAGAAAGTGAAATTGTCTTAACTGGAAACTCTGGGGTATCAGAGTGAATCTGTCTTATGGTTCGTGGGGTAAAGGTGAATTTGTCGTCATACTTTATGATGTCGAGCGAATTGTAAAGGACCTATACCTATGCTTGCCTACTACAGATGGAGAATATAATAGACGCAGACTCATTGAGCATGATGTGACGCAAAACGTGGTAGTCAGAGGAGGCTGTCTATTTCTGTGCAATCGCCATGCTGTTGACACATTGTTGTGGTTCTGTTTACGTAGCAACGCGGCAGGTCGACAATGTTTGCCTGATATGCAGGGCAACATGCAATTTACCATATCAAGTCACGTGCACCCAATTATAAGGAGTTACCCAATTATAAGGAGTTACCCAATACGTAGCCAAGTAGCCAAGTACGTTTCTTGGGAAGCTTGCCTGAAATCAATCTCCATCACAACGCGTTACTCCTACCAAACTTTCTGTATCTCCTTCCTTCCTTCTTTACTCTTCTTACGAATCGCGAAGTCGAAACTTCGCCACGAACATTCCCTCTTTATACGGCTTTAATACTGCTCTGAGAGCTGTACCAACACAAACACCCTATTACGTGTCAGCAACCTGACGCCCTTATTCCGGAGTTGAGGACAGGCCTTGCCAACTGCGCGCCATCAGCGCAAGCCCATAATAAAGATGGCAGCTCTTCCCATCAAGTTCACTGAGCTTCTTCAGGTTCGTGCTGATGACGGGACCCTGGATTCACCTTTATATCGCAAGCTAACCACTATCTACAGTTGACCAGTGTTGGAGTTGAAGTAAGCCCTTACTGCCCAATATGCAACCTGACCTCTCAATGAGGTCGTCTACCATCTGAATACTGACCATTATGCTTCTAGCCTGCCTCAATTGGATTCACCACCTGTGTAAGTTGTTCCGGTGCTCCCCGGCCTTGGCCTGGAGCAATCACTAACAAAGCCATCAGACACTCGAGTCCGACTCCTTTATCTGCGTCCGTGAGAAGAAGAACGAAGCTGCATCACCGGAAGTTGTTATCATAGACCTCAAACAAAATAACAATGTGACGAGGCGACCAATCAAGGCCGATAGTGCCATCATGCACTGGACCAAGCAGATTATTGCGCTCAAGGCTCAGTCGAGAACACTTCAGATATTCGATCTAGAGCAGAAGGCGAAGCTGAAGTCGGCGACAATGAACGAGGACGTTGTATTCTGGAAATGGTTCAGCGAGACGACTTTGGGACTTGTCACAGATTCGGCAGTTTATCACTGGGATGTCTTTGATCAGAACCAAGCACAGCCAGTTGAGGTCTTTAAACGCCATGAGAACCTCCAGGTAAACCTGAATTACGATTTAATGCCTGGCAGTTGCTGATATCACTATACAGGGTTCGCAGATAATAAACTACCGCGTCAGCGCGGACGGAAAGTGGATGGTCGTAATCGGCATCTCCCAACAGCAGGGCAGAGTCGTTGGAGCCATGCAATTATACTCGAAAGACCGCGGTATCAGCCAGGCTCTCGAGGGCCACGCAGCAGCATTTGGCACCCTGCGCTTAGAGGGCGCAGCAGCCGCTACGAAGGTTTTCGCATTCGCTGTGCGTACCGCCACCGGCGCGAAGTTACACGTTGTGGAGGTCGACCATCAAGCATCAAACCCCGCTTTCCCAAAGAAGGCGGTGGATGTATATTTCCCAGCAGAGGCAGTCAACGATTTCCCAGTCGCCATGCAGGTTTCGGAGAAGTACAGCATCATCTACTTGGTGACAAAGTACGGCTTCATTCACCTGTACGACTTGGAGACCGGCACCTGTATTTTCATGAACCGCATTTCGAGCGAAACGATCTTTATTACAGCATCTGATTCCCAATCTGAGGGTCTTGTCGGTGTCAACAGGAAGGGCCAAGTGCTCTCCGTGGCTGTGGACGAGGCAACCGTGATTCCATATTTGCTTCAGAACCCAGCAAACTCCGGTCTGGCCGTCAAGCTTGCGTCTAGAGCAGGTTTACCTGGCGCAGACAACCTTTACGCACAACAGTTCGATCAGCTTATCAATGCGGGCAACTACGCTGAAGCTGCCAAGATTGCTGCAAACTCCCCCAGAGGTTTCCTCCGCACACCCCAGACTATCGAACGCTTCAAGAACATCCCGGCCCAGCCAGGGCAGCTCTCCATCATCCTTCAATACTTTGGTTCGCTTTTGGACAAGGGTGATCTTAACAAGCACGAGACTCTTGAGCTTGTCAAGCCAGTTCTCGCCCAGAACCGCAAGCATCTTATCGAGAAGTGGATGAAGGAGAGCAAGTTGGACTGCTCAGAAGAGCTTGGAGATCTTGTCCGCCCACACGATTTGGCTCTTGCTCTGAGCATCTATCTTCGCGCAAACATCCCTCAGAAGGTGGTTGCAGCATTTGCTGAGCTTGGCCAGTTCGATAAGATTGTGCCTTATTCGAGCCAGGTAGGCTACCAGCCGGATTACATCGTCCTGCTCCAGCATATTGTTCGTGTCAACCCAGAGAAGGGAACCGAATTCGCCACCCAGCTCGCCAACAATGAGGGTGGTTCACTCGTGGATGTCGAGCGCGTCGTCGACATTTTCCAATCGCAGAATATGGTCCAAGCTGCCACTGCTTTCCTCCTCGATGCCTTGAAGGACAACAAGCCTGAGCAGGGCCACCTCCAGACACGCCTGCTTGAGATGAACCTCATCAATGCTCCCCAAGTCGCCGATGCTATTCTCGGCAACGAGATGTTTTCGCACTACGATAAGGCTCGCATTGCACAGCTGTGCGAGCAAGCAGGACTTTCCCAGCGTGCATTGGAGCACTACGAGGATCCAGCAGCAATCAAGCGTGTTATCGTCAACATCGTTGCCACGCCTAATTTCAACCAAGACTGGCTCACCAACTTCTTCGGCCGCTTCTCTGTTGAGCAGTCGCTGGATTGCTTGGATGCCATGATGAAGTCCAACATCCGCCAGAACCTACAAGCTGTTGTGCACATTGCTACGAAGTACTCCGACCTACTTGGGGCTACCAAGTTGATCGATCTCTTCGAGAAGTACAAGACTGCCGAGGGTCTGTTCTACTACCTCGGCAGCATTGTCAACGTCAGCGAGGACCAAGATGTCAACTTCAAGTACATTGAGGCGGCGACGAAGATGCAACAGTTCAGCGAGGTTGAGCGTATTTGCCGTGATAGCAACCACTACAACCCCGAGAAGGTGAAGAACTTCCTGAAGGAGGCGAGATTGACCGAGCAACTTCCTCTCATCATTGTTTGCGATCGTTTCAACTTTATCCACGATCTTGTTCTATACCTATACCAAAACCAGCATTTCAAGTCGATCGAGGTGTACGTTCAGCGTGTTAACCCAGCGAGAACCCCGGCTGTCATTGGTGGCTTACTTGATGTCGATTGCGACGAGAGCATTATCAAGAACCTCTTGCAGACTGTCAACCCAACGTCAATCCCTATCGATGAGCTTGTTCAGGAGGTCGAGACACGCAATCGTCTGAAGATCCTCTTGCCGTTCCTCGAGGCTACTCTTGCGTCTGGCAACGAGCAGCAGGCAGTCTACAATGCGCTGGCCAAGATCTACATCGATAGCAACAACAACCCAGAGAAGTTCCTCAAGGACAACAACCAGTACGACACTCTCGTTGTCGGAAAGTACTGCGAGAAGCGTGACCCCAATCTTGCATTCATTGCATACAGCAAGGGCCAGAATGATTTGGAGCTTGTGAACATCACCAACGAGAACTCCATGTTCAAGGCACAGGCTCGCTACCTTCTTGAGCGTGCTGATGAGGAGCTCTGGAACTTCGTTCTCAGCGGCAACAACAACCACCGCAGATCGCTCGTTGACCAGGTCATCTCAACGGCTGTTCCCGAGTCCAAGGAGCCAGAGAAGGTTTCCGTTGCTGTTTCTTCTTTCTTGAAGAATGATCTCCCTGTGGAGCTCATTGAGTTGCTGGAGAAGATCGTTCTTGAGCCTTCGCCATTCAGCGACAATGGCAGCCTCCAGAACCTCCTTATCTTCACAGCCACCAAGGCTGATAAGAGCAAGGTCATGGATTACATCCACCAGCTCAACGAGTATACCACGACTGAGGTGGCTGATATCTGTATTGAGGTTGGTCTCTACGAGGAGGCCTTTGAAGTCTACAAGAAGATCGACGACCACCCCAAGGCGGTCAACGTTCTCGTTGAGCACATTGTTAGCATCGATCGTGCCCAGGAGTATGGTGAGCGCGTCGAGCTCCCAGAGGTCTGGAGCCGCGTTGCCAAGGCTCAATTGGATGGTCTTAGAATCAGCGATGCCGTGGAGTCCTATATCCGCGCGCAAGACCCCAGCAACTACAAGGAGGTTATCGAATACGCAGTTCCCGCCGGAAAGGATGAGGATCTCATCAAGTACCTCAAGATGTCGCGCAAGACTCTCCGCGAGCCAGAGATCGACACTGCGTTGGCGTTTGCATATGCCCGCACCGACCAGCTCTCTGAGTTGGAGGACTTCCTCAAGGGTACAAACGTTGCAGATATCGAGGAGTCTGGTGACAAGGCTTACGCGGAGGGTTACCACCAAGCCGCCAAGATCTTCTTCAGCAGCATTTCCAACTGGGCCAAGCTCGCTACCACGCTTGTCCACCTCAGCGATTACCAAGCCGCTGTTGAGTGTGCTCGCAAGGCCAACAACATCAAGGTCTGGAAGCAGGTCAACGCTGCCTGTGTGGAGAAGAAGGAGTTCCGTCTTGCTCAGATCTGTGGTCTCAACCTGATTGTTGATGCCGAGGAGCTTCAAGATCTTGTTAAGCAATACGAGCGCAATGGTTACTTTGATGAGCTCATTGCTGTGCTTGAGCAAGGCCTTGGTCTTGAGCGTGCTCACATGGGCATGTTCACTGAGCTTGGCATTGCCTTGTCCAAGTATCACCCTGAGCGTGTGATGGAGCACCTGAAGCTGTTCTGGAGCCGTATCAACATCCCCAAGATGATCCGTGCTTGCGAGGAGGCTAACCTGTGGCCTGAGCTGGTCTTCCTGTACTGCCACTACGACGAGTGGGACAACGCTGCTCTTGCCATGATGGAGCGTGCTGCCGACGCTTGGGAGCACCACTCCTTCAAGGACATTGTTGTCAAGGTTGCCAACTTGGAGATCTACTACCGTGCTTTGAACTTCTACCTTCAGGAGCAGCCGTCTCTCATCACCGATCTTCTCCAGGCATTGACTCCGAGAATCGATGTCAACAGAGTGGTCAAGATGTTTGAGAAGTCGGACAACATCCCACTGATCAAGCCATTCCTGCTTAACGTCCAGACACAGAACAAGAAGGCTGTCAACAACGCCATCAACGACTTGTTGATTGAGGAGGAGGATTACAAGACTCTTCGCGACTCTGTCGAGAACTACGACAACTACGACCCAGTCGAGTTGGCGCAGCGCCTCGAGCGCCACGACCTGGTCTTCTTCCGCCAGATCGCTTCCAACATCTATCGCAAGAACAAGCGTTGGGAGAAGTCTATCGCTCTGTCCAAGCAGGACAAGCTTTACAAGGATGCTATTGAGACGGCGGCGATCTCGGGCAAGTCGGAAGTCGTGGAGGAATTGCTCCGCTATGTAAGTTACCCTTTTAAGGCTGACATTGAGACTCTACTAATTAATTGCAGTTCGTCGACATTGGCAGCAAGGAGTGTTACGTTGGAATGCTCTACTCGTGTTACGGCCTCATCCCACTCCACGTCGTCATGGAGCTCTCATGGCGCCACGGCCTCACCGATTTCACGATGCCTTTCATGATCAACTTCCTGGCCCAACAATCGGCGACAATCGAGACCCTCAAGAAGGACAACGACGAGCGCAACGCGCGCGAGCAGTCACAGGTCAAGGAGGAGAACAACACCCCGATCCTCGGCGGCTCCCGCCTGATGCTCACGCAAGGCCCAGCCGGACAACCAACCTCGCCAGCTCCCTACGGCCAGGCCAACGGCTTCGCGCCGCAACCAACGGGCTTCGGCGGGTTTTAGAAGATGACAACAAATACATGAGATTGCTGATAATTAATGGGAAAAAGTGCGTGGATATGTGAGGTGTTCTCTTTCGATGTATTCCTTCGAGCGAGACGGTCTTTTGGCTGTGGATTATTTTCGCGCCAAGGCCAATCCCATTTCAGGTTCCGTTTTTTTCTTCATGATGATTTGTATTTATATGGAGGGATGGTTTGGGCATTCTGTGCTTCGGTGATGGGGGATGGGAGATGCACAAAGGCAGGCGGATGATGTTGGGTGCGCTTCTTTATGATATGGAGGGTGGCCATACAGATAACTTTTGAGTTGCTGCTTGGCTTTGTAGGTAGCTAGAGAGTGATTCCATGAGATCTACTTTGACAACCAAAAAAACGGCGTTCCCCAGATTAGAGATGCCATGAAGATGTATGCACCTTGACAACCCCAAAAATCCGCGTCCCCCCCCCCCCCAAGATTGATTGAACGGCCCACAAAATGGGAGATATCATGTGAAACCAATGATTCAGCCAAGTATGATAAAACGGCTAGGGCGGTATGTGTCATGGCCGAAATAACCCTTTTTGGCGATTCTACGAAGTAACTTACAATTGTGTCCATCCATCCATCCCACGGAGTTTATCCCACGTCATAGAGTTCATCCCACGAACTTTCTTTCCCTGGAGCCGGAGGACCAGCCAGCCAGCCAGCCTCTCTGATTTTTCCTTAGCCCAACTTGGTTGAAACCCCACATCCCTCCCGTCAACTAGAGACGGCCGCTGTTTCCCATGCTTGATTCTGCCTGTCAGCTGGGCAGGCAGTTTATCTGGCTAGGTGATTTAAACTTTTTTGTTCTTGCGAGGGGGAAGCTAACTCTCGGAGATGTCCCCTACCTTCGTACGTCTCGGACCACCAAAATAGGTATTATCTCGCTCATGCGCGGCCGAACCGGCCGCAGCATATATCACATGGTGGGAAGGGGATTTCGGAGGCTTTTTCCTGTGCCAGCTTTCGCCCTGACACGCAACGACGCAACAATGTCAGTGCGTAGGAATCGTTTGTTGACTTCTCCGTCCCTGATCGGCCTGGACCTTTGTACCTGCGTCCCCCAACTCGGCTATTCTCGCAACCAGGGCCATGTGAAGGCTATGTGACTCGGGCGGGCGCCTTGATTACTGAATATCTTTGTGGAACGACCTCTTCCTTCTCTTCGAGCGAGTTCAATGCTGGCTAGCTCCCGTCTTTCCTACTTTCCCCGGACAGCTCCGGGCAATGATCGTTGGCGAACCCTCCGGGTTATGATCGTTCCATTGGGGATGGCGAGGTCCCTCGGCACAAGAGGTATAAGCGCTCTAGTTACCGTGGGCAGGTGTGGGTTCTTCTCGGGAGAAGTACTCGCGAAGTGGCAGATGGGTATCAAAGTCGAGGTACCGTAGGTGCTGTAGGACCTCCTCCTCTCTCCATCTCCTTCTCCATCTCGAGCAGTTGCTGCTGTAATCGCTGCTGTGAGTCGTGATGTTTTGCCAATATCGTCTTGGCTCTTAGTTTTTTTTTTGTTGAGACTCGCCGGCGGTCCATTCGGCGGCAAGGAAGCAAAGCCGTAGTGTTAGAGTCAGTTGCTGTGGGTGGTACATATGTACTGTACACACATTCTTGGGGGTACTTGTGAACTTGTACACACATTCTTGGGGGTACTTGTGAACTTGTGCACATATGTACAAACAGCACCGTGGACCAGCCGCCCCAGCCTCCTTTTACGCTGTTTTACGTGGGACAGGTACCAACATGCACCGTACCCCGCCTCCTGTTGGCATAGCTAAAAGTACTTTGCTACATTACTATTGCTCATCAACCAAATAAAATACCGCGTAACATTGCTGACCTCGCCATACATACCTATTAACCCTTATCCCCCCTCAACAACTGCCCTTCTACCTTACTTCCCCCTCTTTGAAATATATATCTGGGATTCATCCATCCTTTCATATATATATCCTCTTTTTTACCCCCTCTCCCACCCAAAATAATCCTTTCACGAGGGAAGAATCTTTCCCCAGCGCCGTTATCGCAAACGAAGCTCGGTTGATCCTTGGCGCAAGCCCCCTCCGACTCACCCCACCCATTCACCTCTCCACGCTCGCAGGATACCAGCTCCAAAACAGAGCCATTGACCCAAGGCAATTCGAATCCGCTTCACTATGTCGGCTGGGGATCCCAATGGCGCCGCGAACGAGGTGTTCGAGGAGAGCGGCGATGAGAGGCAGTCCCAGTCCATCCAGCACATCCGCGCCAACTCGAGCATCATGCAGCTGAAGAAGATCCTGGGTAAGCTTTTCTGAGTTGCGGCGCCGACGAGGCGTGCGCTGGTGGAAAATTAGATTTACTGACTTGGATTCTCACTTCTAGTTGCCAACCGTGGAGAAATTCGTAAGTTGCCTGCCCCCGATTCACATGTGCAATGGGACCGATTAGCTGACATTTGATAGCCATTCGTGTATGAATCACTCCACATCCTGCTAAAATCTAATGGTATATATACTTACAAGCGATTCTTTGTACAGATTTTCAGAACTGTGAGTCAGCCCTCCAAAATACGATGTTCCGGCGGTGTGGAAAGGATTTTTGCTGACACTTCCCCGCCCCGCAGGCTCACGAGCTTTCCCTACAAACAGTCGCCGTCTTCAGTTATGAGGACAGACTCAGCATGCACAGGCAGAAGGCCGATGAGGCCTATGTCATCGGCAAGCGTGGCCAGTACACGCCTGTCGGCGCATACCTGGCTGGAGATGAGATTATCAAGATCGCCTTGCAACACGGCGTCAACATGATCCATCCAGGCTACGGTTTCCTTTCCGAGAATGCCGAGTTTGCTCGCAATGTTGAGAAGGCTGGCCTTGTCGTAAGGAGTTCTGTCCTTTTTAGCAGCTCCCCAGTCGCTGACGTGTGAAATTAGTTCGTCGGCCCATCCCCCGAGGTCATCGACGCCCTCGGAGACAAGGTCTCTGCCAGGACCCTTGCCATCAAGGCCGGCGTCCCGGTCGTCCCGGGTACCGAGGGCGCCGTCGAGAAGTTCGAGGACGTCAAGAAGTTCACCGACGAATACGGCTTCCCCATCATCATCAAGGCCGCCTACGGTGGCGGTGGCCGCGGCATGCGTGTCGTCCGCGAGCAGGCGTCGCTGAAGGAGTCCTTTGACCGCGCCACCTCCGAGGCCAAGTCCGCCTTCGGCAACGGCACCGTCTTCGTCGAGCGCTTCCTCGATAGGCCTAAGCACATTGAGGTCCAGCTACTCGGTGACAACCACGGTAACATCGTGCACTTGTACGAGCGCGACTGCTCCGTGCAGCGCAGACATCAGAAGGTCGTCGAGCTGGCCCCCGCCAAGGATCTCCCCCAGAGCGTCCGCGAGGCCCTCCTCAACGACGCCGTCAAGCTCGCCAAGTCGGTCAACTACCGCAACGCCGGTACCGCCGAGTTCTTGGTCGATCAGCAGAACAGATACTACTTCATCGAAATCAACCCCAGAATCCAGGTCGAGCATACCATCACTGAGGAGATTACGGGTATCGATATCATTGCCGCCCAGATCCAGATTGCTGCCGGTGCTACGCTGCCACAGCTTGGTTTGACTCAGGATCGCATCTCGACTAGGGGATTCGCGATTCAGTGCAGAATCACTACCGAGGACCCCTCGAAACAGTTCTCGCCGGATACGGGGAAGATTGAGGTTTACCGTTCAGCTGGTGGTAATGGTGTCCGCCTTGATGGCGGTAATGGCTTCGCCGGCGCGGTTATTACTCGTATGTATTCTATTTTCTTTTCCCTAATCCCTCTTCCCCAGTCTCTCTTGCCCGGTCTCACTTCCCCGGTCTCCCTTCATCGACCCGCTTCCCCAATCTCCCTTCCTCAGTCTCCCTTCCCCAGTCCCCCTACCCCGGTTCCTATGCCTTCCTACACTGCAGTGCAGCATCCTTGGGATACACGGGCTGCACCTTTCTCCTGAGCATTCACTATGGTTACGTTTTTATCACGTGATCTGGATTTTTCTCTCTCGCGGACTCATTCTTTTTCATTCATCTATACTATATACTATATACTAACGTCTTAAACCTCTAGCTTGTATGTATTGTTTTTCTTCTCCCCCGTGACTTCCTTTATGTAATGTTTGTTTCTTCCTATAATGCTCCTTCACTCGAATACCTGGACTGCACCTTCCTCTGAACCTCTGACCGCACCTTCCCCAAGATGTCAGGACACAGCAACGATATGAATCTCTTCCTGTCCTCCATCTTTCTCTCTCTTTCACCATCGACACGTTCTCCAAAAGAGTACGAAATCAGGTAAGTCGACTCTTAATCTGCTTCAATTCAAGTACTGATACCATAGCAAGTGATTCGAGTCTGTCCTTTCGCTTTGCCGTCGTCTCTCTTGTGGTGTTTCTGCTGCTCTCTGCTTCGATTCTTCCGGTGGCTGTCTTCTGCCGCTGCTCTGGTAAGTCAAAAGGTGCCTTTCAATCGACCCTAGTCAATTCTAACGAGTTGATAGATTCGACACAGTTGAATCCCTCCCGTCTGCCGCTAGCTGTTCTGTCTGGTAAGTCTAAAGGTGCCTTGTTCCAACTGTGCCAATGCTAACAACTGGGAATAGGCTCGAGTTATTGAGAGAACATTCTTTGTTACCACGGCAGTCTCCGACTCAATCGCCTCGGGACATTGCAAGCAGCTATCCCTTTTGGACTCCGAGTCGACATTGTCGACTCGTTGGGAGTATCCCTTCGTTATCACGGACATCGGCAGAGCATCCCTTCGTTGCTTAACTTCTCTTTCGGACTCTAAATCGGCGCTGTTGCTGTGTCTGGCAAGTTGACTTTTGTCAGCTTGTCATCCCTTGTGGACTCCAAATCGGCAGTGCCGATTTGTCGAGAGATATACTATTAGGCAGAGGCAGAGGAGGGAAGGAGAGTATTCGTTGTTTCTAAAGGAAGGAGCAGTTATTTTTTACTTTCCGCTACTCTTCTATTGTCTGCGCTCTTCTTATGGATGGTATATTTGCTAACCACGTGATAAAAAAGACTACGATTCTATGCTTGTTAAGTGCACATGCCACGGCTCTACCTACGAGATTGTCCGCCGCAAGATGTTGAGAGCTCTGGTTGAGTTCCGCATTCGCGGCGTCAAGACCAACATCCCCTTCCTCGCCTCGCTCCTCACCCACCCCACCTTCATCGACGGCAACTGCTGGACGACCTTCATCGACGATACCCCCGAGCTCTTCGACCTTGTCGGCTCGCAGAACCGCGCCCAGAAGCTGCTCGCCTACCTCGGCGACATCGCCGTCAACGGCTCCAGCATCAAGGGCCAAGTCGGCGAGCCCAAGTTCAAGGGCGAGATCATCATGCCCGAGCTCTTCGACGACGAGGGCACCAAGATCGACGTCACCGAGCCCAGCACCCAGGGCTGGCGCCAGATCCTCATCGAGCAGGGCCCCGAGGCCTTCGCCAAGTCCGTTCGCGCAAACAAGGGGTGTCTCCTCATGGACACCACCTGGCGTGACGCCCACCAGTCTCTCCTCGCCACCCGTGTCCGCACTGTTGACCTGCTCAACATCGCCAAGGAGACCAGCCACGCATATGCTAACCTGTACTCGCTTGAGTGCTGGGGTGGCGCGACCTTTGATGTCGCTATGCGCTTCCTCTATGAGGATCCTTGGGACAGACTCCGCAAGATGAGGAAGCTCATCCCCAACATCCCCTTCCAGATGTTGCTGCGTGGCGCTAACGGTGTGGCGTACTCGTCGCTGCCGGATAATGCTATTTACCACTTTGTGGAGCAGGCGAAGAAGAATGGTGTTGATATCTTCCGTGTTTTCGATGCGTTGAACGATATTGATCAGCTTGAGCTTGGTATTAAGGCTGTTCACAAGGCGGGAGGTGTTGTTGAGGGAACCGTGTGCTACTCGGGAGACAGTGAGTACCCCTCCTCCAATCCGTATCTATAGCTACTCTTCTCGGGTTGCTGTTTTTGAGTGGCTCTTGTGGAGTCGCTTTTCGGGGCTTCTCTTCTTCGGCATCTCTGTTATAATTACTAAGCTAACTTATTTCAGTGTTAAACCCAAAGAAGAAGTACAACCTCGAGTACTACCTCGACGTTGTGGCGAAGCTCGTCGCCCTAAACATCCACGTCCTTGGTATCAAGGACATGGCTGGTGTCCTCAAGCCCAAGGCTGCCACTCTCCTGATTGGCGCCATCCGCGAGAAGTACCCCGACCTCCCCATCCACGTCCACACCCACGACTCCGCCGGTACTGGTGTCGCCTCCATGGCCGCTTGCGCTGCTGCCGGAGCCGATGTTGTCGACACTGCCACTGACAGCTTGTCGGGAATGACCTCCCAACCAAGTGTTGGCGCCGTGCTCTCGTCTCTGGAGGGCAGCGACTTTGAGACCGGCCTTAACGTCCACCACATCCGTGCCATTGACACGTACTGGGCGCAACTCCGTCTCCTCTACTCGCCATTCGAGGCTCACCTCACTGGCCCAGATCCAGAGGTTTACGAGCACGAGATCCCAGGTGGCCAGCTCACCAACATGATGTTTCAGGCCCAACAGCTTGGCCTTGGAGCCCAGTGGGCACAGACCAAGAAGGCTTACGAGCAGGCCAACGACGTCCTCGGTGACGTGATCAAGGTCACCCCAGTATCCAAGACCGTCGGTGATCTTGCCCAGTTCATGGTCTCCAACAAGCTCACCCCAGAGGCCCTCATCGCGAAGGCATCCGAGCTGGACTTCCCCGGCTCCGTCCTCGACTTCTTCGAGGGACTCATGGGCCAGCCCTACGGCGGCTTCCCCGAGCCGCTGCGCAGTCACGCGCTCCGCGACCGCCGCAAGCTCGACAAGCGCCCCGGCCTCTTCCTCCCCCCTATCGACTTCGCCAAGGTCAAAAAGGAGATCCGCCAGAAGTGGGGCAGCGTGACCGAGTGCGACATTGCCTCCTCCGTCATGTACCCGGCCGTGTTCAACGACTACAAGAAGTTCACGGAGAAGTACGGCGACCTCAGCGTGCTGCCCACCAAGTACTTCCTCTCCAAGCCTGAGATCGGCGAGGAGTTCAGCGTCGAGCTCGAGAAGGGTAAGGTCCTCATACTCAAGCTCCTCGCTATCGGCCCATTGTCCGATATCACCGGTCAGCGTGACGTCTTCTACGAGATGAACGGTGAGGTCCGCTCCATCACCGTCGATGATAAGCTCGCGGCTGTCGAGAACGTCTCGAGGCCCAAGGCCGACCCCGGAGATTCGTCGCAGTGCGGCAGCCCGATGGCTGGTGTGGTTGTCGAGATCAGGGTTAAGGAGGGCTCTGAGGTAAAGAAGGGCGATGTCATTGCTGTCATCAGCGCCATGGTACGTTTTCCCGTCTTTCCCCCTCGCTGTTAACTGTTCATTTTACTAACTTCGGTCACAGAAAATGGAGATGGTTGTTACGGCTGCGCATAACGGTGTTATTGCCCAGCTCGTTGTCAAGGAGGGCGATTCGCTGTCGGGACAGGATCTCATCTGCAGGGTTGTGAAGCCATAGGTTATGTTTGGGTAGTTTTGTGTTTTTGTCAAATCTAAGATTCCTATTTTAAATAGATGTTGCTCTGTGCTGTGTCTGCTGGTGTGGTGAAGCTGGTAACTTGCGGGGCTATGGTGGCACTTCATGGTCTTCGCATGGGGGATGGATCTGTCTGCCATCTTGTGTTCGCGGGAATCACTGATATAAGAATATGTATGCTAAATGAGACAGCTTGATTATGAAATGCTAACTATTTTGTAAGAGACAATAAAATGTCGAAATAAATTCATAAATAAATCCCATCGAGTTATCTAATATATCTCCGCAAATTGGGTTGCCTTCTATTAATATTATTCGTTCCGGAGACCATATTATTTTGAATCGAAGGAGCCAAACTATTATTTAACCCAGCACACTACACATATAACCCTCCATCCTATTAAAACGTTGTGGGATGTCTTTCCGATAAAAGCACAACTAGCGGGAAACTTAATCGAGACATCAACTCTCTGATCACGAGACACTATCCCCAAACTAGCGTAGCAAGGTATCAACTACATATGAGACCTCTCAACCCTTCAAGGACGTCATACAAAAGTATTCATTGCCTCCAGCTCCAATAAACAAAAAGTAAGTAAAGTGTGTAAGTCCATTCGCGCCCAGGTTCCTTTATCTCATCTCAATCCCCGTGGAGATCACAAGATGGCGGGCACGAAGCACGAGCAGTCCCCATGGCTACACCCCATCCAGCAAAGGTTCGGTGAAACGGCGAAGAGATCCCAGATGTAGTGCATCATCGCATCTCAAATCCTAGTGGCCCAAATAGCGGTGCATATATCCATTTCGTTGGTCAGCATCCCGCTTCCCAGGTTCCCCAGACAGAGTGTGATGTAATATCACCACGGTGCGGGGTCAAGGACTCGTAGTACTATAAACGCCACCCATCCATTCACCTCTGGTCCTCCCCTCTCATTCAGAGCTCATAATCCCTCGAGCTATAACTCTTCTTTCATATATACCATCATACCATCATATTTCAAGTTTTAAGACAAGAAGAATCATCTACAGAAATACACCAACTATGCCTTCCCCCCTCGACGACGCAACATTCTCCCACACCCTCCCCAACGTCCCCCGCCGCGAATCTGACGCCAGCGAAGGCGGACGCCGCCGCTCCTCCGCCAGCAGCGGGGGTCGCTTCTCCTCACTAAACTACCAGAAGCGCCAGGGATCCGGGGACCCCGCCGCCATTGCCAGGAGGGAATCATACAACGACCAGCGTCGCGAGAGTGGCTGGTTCGGAGGGCTATGGAATAAGTATGTCATATTTCCCTGACACGATCCCAGAGACGGGAATGTGGATGGGATGTTGGAATAGGGTCAGAGGCGCTAACTGGTGTAGTTGGATGCGTGGCCCGAGCCAGACTGTTGCAGAGCGCCGCCAGTCGGAGAGTGCGCAGCCTGCTGCGGGGGAGGCGAAAGCGGCGGGCATGACGGAGCAGGTGGGGGAGCAGGCAAGGAAGCAGTCTTGGGGGTCGAAGCATATTCATGGGACTGGGGCTGGGGCGGCGGCGTGGCGTGCGCAGTATCCGAGGAGTGGGAGTGGGAGTCATTCTTGAGTAGGTTTGAGTATGTTGACTGGCCGAGTGAGGGATTCAGCTGAAGGATTCCATGGGCCAGTGAATGGACGCCTGAGACGCTTCTGGATTGGAGATTCGTTTTAATATCGTCCTGTTAGTTTAGGTGAATGCAAGTACTTTATGTTAATACAGCAATGCGTCCCTGGTTAAGTAGGAAGACGAGGCTGGTGACCATTAAGGTGACTTAAGGCAAGAGACATGAGGCAATATCTCGCATAGTTGTGATGCCGGGTATAGTTATCATATCACACGACTTGAGGAGACAAACATGATAGAACAAATACGTTATCTGTTTATTCTTGATAAGTTGTATAACAAACGCCGACACCGTCATTATTCCTATAATCCAGGAATTTAATTTTCAAAAGCCCATAGCAAGCATCAATGGTGAATACATAAGCACGAAGAACAATTTCAGATTCAACAATGGTTGAGCCGGCACGAAGCCGGTCGGGCTTAACGCCGCAGCAAGACTCTCTCGAGCACAAGCCGAACAGTCCTATGACTGCCAAATGTATCGCAAAGTACATCCTAACCCCATTTTGCTATCCCATCACACCCATTGTCTCAAAAAAACGCCCATCGATCGTGTAACTGCAGGCAATTTACCTGACAATTCCCTCGAACCTCTGCTTGTACCATTTGACGATCTCGTCCTTGCGGATCTTGTGGGAAGCACCGACGGCGGTGCGGGCACGGCGGCGCTTGGCGACGCGCTCACCACGGCGGCTCATGCAGACGTAGAAGTCCATTCCGTAGATACCGATTCCGGGATCGTACTTGATGCCGAGATCGATGTGCTCGCTGATACCGAAGCCGAAGTTACCGGTCTCGGAGAAGTTGCGCTTGCGGAGCTCGTACTCCTTGACCTTGAGGCCACGTTCGAGGATCTCCTCGGCCTTGGGGCCACGGATGGTGACGTGAACGGAGATCTTCTCGTTACGACGGATACCGAAGGTACGGACGGTGTAGCGGGCCTTGCCTGTTGCGAATTTGTTAGTGAAGTTCAAGAATTGGTGGATTGGATCCCTTGAAATCGGAATTTCAAGGAAAGAGGGTAGAACGTACTGTAAACCGGGGTTTGACCAGAAAGTTGCTCGAGCACCTTTGCGGCACGAGTAAGTCTGTCACCAGACTCTCCCACGGAGATGTTGAGGACGAGCTTCTGGATACGAAGATCCTTCATGGGGTTCTCGGTCTTTTCGGCCTGTCATATTGAATCAGTATGCGATAATTAGACATAGATATATCAATCATACCATCTTGAATATCGTTGGCGGGTGATTCCTGGGTTGTCGTTGGCGTTGAATGAGGAAATTCGAAATTGAGAAGTTCGCGGAGGGTAAATCGCTTCGCAAACCCTAAAGATTTTAGTCCGCGATGACGCTAGTGACTAACGCGGATAGCGTAAAATGGGGATTTGAGCTGGTAGCTAGCAGAGCCGCAGCGGGCCAAGGCGTCTGTCTGTATCAACCATCAAATTCGCGATTAGAGGCTTGTAACAGAGCTCTAGACGTGATATTGAAGTTATTACTACTTCAATACACAATCTTTGAAACAATAAGAGAAGGTGCTTCACGCGCTACTCATACAAAATGGCGAACAAGCAGGGAAAGATGGTGAGTTGCCTCCTACGACGTTCGATTGTGTTATTGACAGGATAGGCTAACTTATATCCCATTATAGGCCGGTCTCGTAAGTAGATACCCATGGACGCGCCTGGAGCATACCGAATATGGGAGATAACAGAAGGAAGAGAAACTGACCCCATATAGATCAACTACCGGATGAGGGTGACCATGAACGACGGTCGCCAGATGATTGGGCAGATGTTGGCTTTCGATAAGGTCCGTTTTCGCAGCTGGGATGAATTAGGAACGGAATACTGACAGCATTGCAGCACATGAACCTCGTCCTTGCCGATACCGAAGAGTTCAGACGTGTCAAGCGCAAGGCAACCAAGCCCAGCGCCGCCCCCGGCGCGGCAGGCTCCTCTGCACCACTCGTCGAGAACGAAGAGAAGCGCACCCTCGGCCTCACGATCGTGAGAGGTGCCCACATCATTTCCCTCTCTGTTGAGTCCCCGCCACCGGCCGACCCCTCGGCAAGACTCGGAACAAGCGCGCCAGGGGGAGCCTCTGCGGCAATGGCTGCTGGCCCCGGTATTGCTAGACCAGCGGGCCGTGGTCTCCCAGTTGGACTCACTGTAAGCTTAATTGATACGCCGTATACGATTGCTGCTAATTACTTTACAGGGTCCGGCTGCTGGTGTTGGAGGAGCGCCTCCTGGACTTGGAGGGTTTGGCGGAGCGCCACCATTTGCTGGAAGAGGTATGCACTGGATTTCACGAGACCAACGATAGTAACTAATCAATTTGTTTTAGGCGCGCCTCCTGGATTCCCAGGCGGATTCCCCCCACCACAAGGCTTCGGAGGGGCACCTCCGGCAGGTTTCCAGCCCCCTCCAGGATTTGCTCCACCAGGAGCACCGCCAGGATTTGGTCGTGGAAGGTAGATACCCAGGGGCAATTAAAGAGAGATTGCATCACGATATCAGGCTTTGTGACTTGGTGTGGAGGGATGATAGTAGTTCAAGTGATATAAGGCGTCAAAAGGGGCGGCGTACCGGCTTCGCATACCAATGGAAAAGTTATAGCATAGAGAGCGACAATTCCATACGTTATATGACCATATTTCCTTCAAGCAGTGATTATAATGACCTATTGTGCTAATCGATTGACTTCTTCGGGGTAAATGTATGTGGCACGTGACCCGGTGTAACCTGGCGGCTCCAACCGATTTCCCAACCTTGTCTGAAATGTCCTGAAAACAGTTGCACATCACTCACCCAACAATCCTCAAGATGGCCGCCTTTGTCAAAGCGATCAACGCCAAAATAAGGGCACACCCCATGCTCAACTATGTGTGTTCGACACGTAAGTGGCCTCAATTCGGTCTCCATGGAGCCCAATCCGCGATTCCGATATGCGTAGGCAGTTGTGATTCACCATGAAAACTGACATGATATCTCCGCTACAGATTTCTGGGGCCCAGTGTCCAACTTCGGTATCCCCATCGCGGCCGTGATGGACACACAGAAGTCGCCCGAGCTGTACGTTTCCCCTTGCACGACCCCGTTTCCTTTCAATCCCCTCTTGACTACTCGCCGACTCTTGTCGTCCCGCCGATCCTAGCCTGACCCCCAACAAGTATCTCGGGCCAGATGACCGCTGCTCTTTGCGTCTACTCTGCGACATTCATGCGCTACTCCCTCGCCGTCTCGCCGGCTAACTACCTCCTCTTCGCGTGCCACTTCATCAACGAGGGGTCGCAGTTAACACAAGGATACCGCTACCTTAACTACCACCACTGGGGCGGGAAGGAGGAGATGGCCAAGAAGGGCGAGCTGCCAAAGACTGATGCCCCGGCTGAGAGCAAGAAGTTGGGCGAGTTGGTCGAGAAGGCCAAGACTGAGTTGAAGAAGTAAAGGGATAGTTGGGTTCGGGTATACTCATATGGTGCACAGAGGATGTCCTGGGGAAGGATAGATCTACCAGGGAGACTCGAGAGGGTTATATAAATCTACGGTGATCAGAGTGAAGTGGCGACTTCGGACTGGAAGGAAGCCTGGAAAGAAGCATGTAAACAACAATAGACTTCAGTGCTTTGTGCTATAATGAATTTAAATATGTTGATTGCTTTCCAAACGGTATAGGGTATACATTATTTAAGCCATAAACTCAGCATCATTGAAATTATAGAGCCTGGTGATTGAAAACTAATTTCATCATTTGCAGTCAACAGACAATACGATGAAATAGATATAAACCGACATTTAGAGCCGATATGCCCATAGATTATATAATGTGGCTGGGTATCTAACACAAACGCCATCATGCATGTAATCCGCCGCCTACTAACCAACCGATCACAACGATGTATGATCCCCCCAAACCCCCGTTATTTCTACAACTAGATTAGCAACTGTGCTAACCGCCCACAGTGTAATCAATCCATATCCAATCTTCCTAGTCATCATCCATTTGTTGAGCGGTACGAGGATCAGTAATGCTACGAGAGTAATGAGCAGCGAGACAGCCGAAATTAGAAGCGTAGGACTGATATCGATCTCGTAGGGCTTGTACTTCATCGGCCGCCCTGGATGCTTTTCATGTTTGTTGTTGGCCTCCGTGAGCGTCATGTAAAGTCCACTGCCACCAACTCCCAATAGAATGTTGAGCATCGGGCCGCCAAAACACGCGGAGAGCGCCATGACGGGATATCCAAGACGCGCAACAGTGATATCTGCAACAAGGTCGCCCAAGGAATTTCCAACGGCGAATATCGTGAGTCCAAGAATGGCATCGGAGATACCAACGATGACGCCGAAGGCTTTCAGCACCCCTACGACTTCGTTGGCTATCGTGGAGATCCAGGCAATGCTGACAATGAATCCAAGAAAGCAGAACAAGTGCCTGTATTTTGGCATCCTATCATGTCTTGTTGTGACAGTGAGGATAGCAAGGGTAACCAGAGACCCTATCAAGCCATATAAGATCATCATGAAAAGGGGTTTCGGTTGCAGATCGTCATGGTACAAGTTCCCCCATATAACAAGGGAGACAAACACAGGCGCGGTGAATATCTGAACCGCAACAAGCCACCTATTCCAGTCGGCGGGTGTTGTTAGAGCTAGAGCTGACTCGGCCCGCGCAGCAAAGTAATCTTGGGCTGGATTGATGTTCTTTGGCTGTAACGGCTCAGAGTGAGGGTTGCCGTGATGGATGTCCTCAGTTGAGATGGCTATGCTAGCTGAGGTTCCGTGTCCGGCAAGTCCACGAACGTGTGGCTCTGCTCCAGGAGTAAGCAGGACAGAATTGCGGATAGAACTGCGGCGATAGTTAGCCCATTCTGGTTCGACTTCATTGTCTGTATAAGGAGCCTCCTCGGCAAGCCCCTGGCTCGTGGCACTTCGAGACCTTGATTGGCGTTCTCGAGCATTCTCCAGTTCAAGCTCTTCATCATCCTCTTTTAGTTCGCTCTCTACGACCGGCAGTGTCACAGCCAGTAAGAAGATACTTGGTGCAGAGACCACGCTCAAAAGCTTATCCCAGATATTCTTACCTTCCCAGTTTTCAAACGTAGGAAACAAAGAAGAGCGAATAGCTTGTGGAGCAGGAAGGTAGCGATATGGCCACCACCTGACAAGTCTTCCGGGGACCTGACCATAGAATGATCGTGCACCAGGCGTCCCAGGAGAACTTAGACCTCCGGATTCGAGCCTTGCTTGTGGGGGAGAAATGGGCTGCGGAGAAGAAAGTGGCCGCGGTGAGTCCGTATACGCAGGGAATGCATATACCGGTGACAACGAGCGTGTCCTGGAGCTATCTCCTGAATCGGGAACACGAATCGTTGGCCGGCTAGTTCGGGGAGAATAAACCGGCGAGGGGTTTACGGTCGATGCTGTTTGAAAGAAGTCGGGTTTCAACTGGTGACCGGCAAAAAAATCTGGTGCGGGTGGTGCTAGGCCATGCTCATAATTTTGTTGCCCCGCCTGAAGCGGTGGGCTGGTGTCTTGGGGCTCTCGAGAAATCGGCGGAGACGATACTGAAATCACCGGCGAGGGCGGGATGGCGTCACCAGTTTTGATTGGAAACTGCTGGCTTCTGCCAGGTTCTGCGGCGGTGTTTATTGGGTCCAGATATCTAGGGTCGCTAGGCACTGCAGGCTCAATGCCGCTATTTGGAACTTCCGCCGCAAAATAATGACCAAGATTACTCGGGTTCTTATTGACATCATCCGCGGAGGATGGTACCATTGGAGAATTAGGTTCGATTAAATCTGTTGAACCTGACGGGTGGTCTGCATTAGTGACAACAGTACCTTGCTCAGATTGATTGGACCGAACAGTTCCTCGGTCGAAAGATGGGTTGGAGGATGGCACCCGCTCATCTGAATACCGCCGGAGTCGTATTTGGTGGTCGGAGCAACCTCTAGCTTTTTGGAGCGAAGACAAGACCGAACGAAACTCCATTGCTCCGATAAGACTGGGTCTGATAGGAGTCATCGTGCTCCTTCTGCTACCTCTCGGACGCAGAACTCGCATGCTGTTGCTCACTTCTGTGGCCAGCATCCTGCCCCTCTCCCCTTCGCCATCGCTATCATCATCAGAGTCTCGTTCGATATTGGGCGTTCGGTCGTGGAAGCTTCTTTCCAAGTCTTCAAAGTCTTCACTTGACCGTCCAAGCCGGCTCCCATCTTCTACACCATCTTCGTCTTCGTGATCTTCCACCAACACTTCTATTTCCGCAAAAGATGGCCCCTGATAATGGCCCCGTGAAAGGGCAATGCGCTCCCTCTTCCTTCGTTGCCGCTGGAGATACCAATGCCATGTCACAACAACCGCCACATAAAATACGTAGAAACCGATCATAGCACAGCATTCCCACAAGTGCAGGATGCCATCGGCTAACATCACCATGCTGAAACTTGCAGCCACAATGAAGAAGCCGACATCGCGAACGAAGCTCTTCTTTCCAACTTTGAACTCTCTGACCAAGGCCATTGACCCCGCAACAACCCCGGAGATGAACCCGGCCGCTCCAATCAGTTCTCCTACCGCCATACTCCCACTGTGAGTGCTCATTGCCGCAAATGTCGAGAACACATCCGGGCTGCCGTTTCCAAAAGCCAAGAAAGTAACACCAGCCATACTTTGGCTCATACCCAAAATCGTGGCAATCGTGCTAAGATTTATACAGAAGAAGTCGCTTGCGGCAATGCCGATTGTCGTGAACAATAGCCCAATCCATAGAACGAGTATTGTGAACGCGACGGGTTGCGCATTTGGAAGAGTGCAGTAGTAGAGGGATAGATAAGACAGGAGGCCTGCTTCTTCGTCCAGACAGTTTGCTTTTATGAAGGCGCATTTATCGTCTGCAAAATGGACGAGCCGGCACTGCGAAGCCCATGTTAGCAATCACCATTGAAGGCTTATCAACATGACTGACCTCTTCATCTCTCTTGAGCAACCTGTTGGCGTCGAGTTCCGCAACGGCGCGTCGCTGGACAATCCCATACTGGTCGCCATTCTTGTATCGGGCAACCTGGGTCGCAACCAGACTAACCAAGGCAAAGGCGCACAGCAATAGAGTCGATATGTAAAACGAGCGGAAAGAGAACTTGGACCTGGCCCTTCGATGTTGCGTCGATGTCGCCATTAACCCGAGACTAAGCATTGTATTCTAGAGCATTGCATTGCTTGCAACTCGATTTATAGCAATGCGACTGTGCAAGTGGCAAATATTGATAAAGTATAACAAATAGCAGTGAGCTATAGAATCAATGTATTGCTATGAGTGTCGCGACTTCAAGATGCACAGCCCAAATGCCCAGAGATTTGGGGATGCAGCTTAGATGACGACGTTAGTGCCTTCAATCGGCCCCCCCGGATGCTGTTCCCTTATGGGGACCTGTACCTCAAAAGTTGGGACCTAACCGATAAAGGGAACAGGACCCGCGAGGGGCAATGCAGCCCAAATAGTCACGTGACATACCAAGCTTCGCGTGTTTATTGTTTACTCAGATTGTAGGGATTGCGGCAGGAGCTACCAGCGACAACGAAATTCGACACAGATACGACATATATTGTGCGCATACTGCGGGCTATAACTCAACATGCCTCGAGTAGCTCAGCAGCCCAGAACTGCTGGTAGCAGAAATGTATCAAGCGGGGCACCAGCAACCCCGTTCAAATCGCAGGTCAAGTAGGGATTACCATACCAATAGATCAAATAAATCGCATGCTAACCTGGCGATTTATTAGAATCCCTCTAAATGATGATGTACAGGAAAAAGCGAAGAGATTGCAGTCGAGACATGCGCTCCATGATATTCAAATGAACCAGATCAAAGCCGCAGCATCACCAATGCGGAAACTTAGCAGCTACGAGCGCGCAAATAGCGCATCGCCCTCTTCGAATCCAAGGACGCCCGCCCGGCGGACAGCGAATCGTGGTAAGGAAAACGATATGGATGAAGATATGATCAATGTTGGTGGAACAGCAGTTACGCCCATGAAGAGGGTGCCTATCCTTGCGAACTTTGAGGAATGGATGAAGATGGCCACAGACAACAAAATCAATGCGACCAACTCCTGGAACTTTGCTCTCATCGATTACTTCCACGATATGACGCTGCTAAAGGAAGGTAATGGGGTAAATTTCCAGAAGGCCAGTTGCACGCTGGATGGCTGCGTCAAGATCTACACAAGCAGAGTCGACAGTGTAGCTACGGAAACGGGAAAGCTATTAAGTGGTCTTGCTGATAGCGGTAATAACAAGAAAAAGCGGGCTGGAGCAGAAGGAGAAGAAGGGGAAGTGAGCGAGGAAGAGGTCGAAGATGAAGATGGGACAGTGAGGAGGAAGCCAAAGAAGAAGGCCCAGAGGTCCTCGGAAGCCACATTAGCTCCGTCGTTTGCTCCACTACAACTGAAGAAGTTCGAGCTCGAGTTTTCTGTCGATCCGCTGTTTAAAAAGGCGTCAGCCGACTTTGATGAGGGAGGTGCCAAAGGGTTACTCCTCAACCACTTGTCTATCGACTCCCAGGGCCGAATTGTTTTTGACAGCAGCGATGACGCAGGTGATGCATCCGCCGAGGGTAGAGGAAGGCAAAGGAAAGGCGACACTATCGAGGAAGAAGAGGAGGAGGAGACACCGGAACCAAGCTCGTTGCTAGAAGACACCGCCAAGCTAGAGGACGACGAGGAAGACGCTGAGATTGACATCGCTTCCTTGGGCGCCAAATTCTTCCCAGACCTTGATCGCCTTGAGGAGCAAGATATTTGCCCCTCTCTGAAGAACTTCGATCTCGGCGACCCTTCTGGATCGATGGACATTCCATTCCTGAAAGCACCTGATGATTGGCGTCAAGATCGTGAAAAGACAGCCCAAGCAGGCGAAATTGGCGATACTTCCGGCGTCTTCCTCGACGATGACAACCCAGCTGGGTTTGATGATGACGATGACGGACTGCTTGGCAACTTTAATATGCCCGATGCAGGTTTCGGTGAAGGTGGCGAGGCATGGGCTAGAGATGCTGCCATAGAACCCCAACTTCGAGTCCATGATAATGGTGAAGGGATGGAAGGGGCAGAGGGCGAAGATGGAGCAGGAACTTTTGATCCGGAAAGTGGAGAATTCATTGTGTCTCTCAACCGCTCGAAAGGCGCCATGGAAGGCGGCCACGAAGACATCCTGAGCTATTTCGACCAGGCACTTCAAAAGAACTGGGCTGGCCCGGAGCATTGGCGTATACGAAAAATCAAGGACTCCACCAAGGCAGTTACTGCCCCCAAGGCTCGCAAGGAGAAGGAGCCATTCGAAATTGACTTTATGTCGACACTCGACCAAAGCCTTGCTGAATCGATATACACACCTGCGAGCTCCAACACCGTCATTTCTATGCCCAAGAAAGATTGGAAATCCAAGACCCGGAATCTCCTCCCTGACGACAAGCACTTCTCCTCAAAGCAACTTTTACGCCTCTTCCTGAAGCCCAAAGCACAAATGGGCTCCCGTCGACCCGGGCTTGGTAACAAGCTCGGCAGCTTTGGACAAGCTATTAAGAAGGAAGAGGAAGTGCCTGAAGGCGAGATGGATGAAGCTTTCTGGGCACAGAAAGAAGACCCTATTATTGCTGGGGCTGACGAGGAGGCTCCCAAGGGCAATTATGACGCGAATTTCTTCCAGGACGATGGAATGCCAATGGGTGGTATGGACGATGACGATGAATTTGCTGATGCAAGAGACCATTTCTCACCAGGCCCAGATGGTAATGGCAACGAGGGAGGAATGGCTGGCATCAATAATCTCCTTGGCGGTGGTATGATGGGTAGCCAAGGCACTGAAGGAGAAGGTGCATTTGGGACCCAGCTTGTAACCCAGAGTCGAAGATTGCGGCCAGAATATGTGCAGTATGCCCGTGTTGCTAAGAAGGTGGATGTCAGGCGGCTGAAGGAGGAGCTGTGGAAGGGTATGGGTGTCAAAGGTCTTCATTCGGTATGTCCAATACCTTCCCCTCGCATTTCAGAAACTAACCAGAAAACAGGAGGAACCACCGGACGCGTCAGGTCGACTGCCTACACCAGTATCCGAGACTGAAGAGAAATCAGATGAGGTTCTGCAGTTCACCAATGTCATGCAAAACCTGCAAACAGTATACCCGAAGCAGGCCATGAGCGACATCTCGACAAGCTACTGTTTCATTTGTCTGCTACATTTGGCGAATGAAAAGGGGCTTGTCATCGAGAAGCAAGAGGGTCTGGCAGAGCTGACGATTCGGAGGGATCATACGGCTGAGATCACGGTTGGTGGGGGTTGAGTAGGCTCAAGGCTGGCGCCACATGCCGTTTATGTTGCAATGAATTTAATATGTAAATGGTTGCTTTGGGTTGGAGTTTGGGGGGGGGTACTATGGTTGTACAAAGGGTTGAGGTCGCAAGGATTGACTGGTAGGAGGGGGGCATTTTGGTTTTAATGAAGCATGAGACATCTGTATTAAGGTTTAACTGATCCAATCACGTTGTGTGTGGTAGACTTGAAATTGTTCTCAGGTGAGAAAATATAAACATAATATCGCCACGTGACAGGCTTATAGAGTTTTTGCAGCCAATGTAATGTAATTGCAAAAGAAATAGACATGTCAAATTATTGATAAAGAGGCCAGTAGGGTAGAAGGAAAGAAAATCTCTCACTTATGACGTTCCCGTCCCAATATTGTGAGGTAACACCAAGAGCTAAGCCACGTGCTTCTTCATCATAGCAGCTTCCCGTAGATCTTCAACATTCGACTCCCCCCCCAAAAATAATGCCCCGACCTCACCCAGTACCCAGTGATCCCTCGCCCAAGTCCGCCAACCTGGACCCAATTGGCGGGCATCCACCGCAAGAAAGAAACAGTCGGATTAAATCGAGTACCTCATTTTTTCATGGGAGCAAACAGAAATAATGACACCTCGGTTCCGCTGAGACCTCTCTTCCCGAATTTGATCAAGCCACTGAGGCAAGGAGGGAAAAAGAGCCACGGACACAAAAGGTACCCCGACAAACGAAATTTAATCGTGTCCTGGGAGGGATTCACTTGGGGGTTTTTAAACTTGTTCATCATCGGGTCTACAGTCATTTATTCATCGTTCAAGGCGGCGGTTCTGTTATCACCTCAATTTCCAGAGACTCGACTTTGATTTACTTTTTCAATGACTTTGTCTCCGCAGAACTAGGACGCCGAAGCTACAACTGCGGGGGCTTTGGTGAATTGGATAGCTCAGCAATACTCTGGCTGAAGGAGGCCAACATTACCAAGTCAACCCCTCGCCTTCACCGCTACATCAACTGTTGTTCTCACATGATCAACCTGCCACCGGCGCCGACATATATACACCAACACCCTCTCACACCTCACCTCCCCAAGCCACCTCTCGCCGCAAGAAAGACAACCAAACGCCAACCCAAACATCACCATTACCACCACCACGAGGCCCATCATCACCGAGCCCACCAAAATGGCAAACTCCCCAGCACCCACCCCAGACCCCCCTTTCTCAACCAACCGCCCACCATGCCTTTTAACCCCGTCAATACCACCCTCCACCCCTGCCTCAACGCGCCGCATCCTAATCTGGCGCCACGAAGTCCTCTCCGCCACCGCTCTGCACCCCACCCCCCCCCGGCCCGCCCAGCAAGGCACATGGCGCCGTCTCGAGAGGCGGATTCGTGGGAAGATCTGGACGGGGAAGGCGAGTGGTGGGGAACTGGGGAATGGGATTGGGAATGGGAATTGGGGGGTGATGGAGGAGGAGAGGGAGGAGACGAGGATGTATGAGTTGACTGAGAAGGAGAGGGGGGTGGGGCGGATGGTGGTGGAGGAGTGCAGTTGGGAGGTTGAGAGGGAGGAGACAGAGGGGAGTGCTGGGAGGGAGAAGAGGAGGGGCGATGAGAAGGAGGAGAGGTTGGAGAGGGCGGCGGAGTTGTTGGGGAGGCAGGGGAAGGTGGGGGTTGAGGTTAGTGACGAGGTGGAGGATGAAGTTGTGGAGGAGAGGAGGGTGGCTGTGTGAGTGTACTCTGAGCATGGGGTGTATTGAGTTGGTATGGTGTTTGCTCTTTTATGGGCGAGGAGTTCGGTCAGGTTAGGGTTGTAATAGCTGGGATTGGATGGATTGGATGGTGGGTTAATAGAGGGGGAGTTCGCTGTACTTTAATACCATAATGAGAACTAGATTGTACTGGCATGAGGAATCAAGTCACACTGCAATCACAATCACGAGCACGAACAAGATGAGCAATGCATGTGGTATATGTTTTGTGTATTTCATTGCCCACCCCACACCCACTCCTCCAGACGGGCTCCGATAAACACAAGGTAAAAGTAACAGTTTGACAGACTACCCGCTATGGCAAACGCAACAAAGGTTGATTCAGGATAGTTCTAACGGGATTGAAGTATCTAAGATACCGTTCCCGCCAGGCACCACCGTTCATCAAAGCAATCCCCTGGGCGGATTATAATTATCCATTTGTGTGAGTTACCGCATCCGAAATCTCATCAGAGGACGCCGAAAGAGTTTCCGGAAGTAGCAATCAGCCGTCGCCTTTTCCATCGACAAAAAACCGCGTTCGTGTGAGAGAAACCGTAAACAGGGCAAAATAAAAAGAGACATTTCGCAAAGGGGCAGGTGGGGCATTTGGGGATTCGGGAGGAAAAAGGAGAAAAACCATGATATCAAGGATCGCAGGATGGTGTATTCGCAAATCGCATGCCCCCGCCTCAGACCCGTGGCATCGAATGCTCTCGCTGACTAGTTAAGACACTGATGACGAATGTGTGCAGGGGAGTTGCGGAACGGGGCCTCGTGAGACGACAAGATTTAAGACTCAGCAGCTGGGGCAGTCTCGGTGGCGACTGGCTCAGCCTCCTTGGGGGCCTCGGCCTCAGGTGCCTTCTCGGCCTCCTTTGCGTCGGCGGCCGGTGCGGCCTCGGCCTCGCCGCTGTCGGATGAGGTCCACAGCGTCAGGTTGTCGCGGAGGAGCTGCATGATCAGGGTGCTGTCGCGGTAGGACTCCTCGGAGAGCGAGTCGAGCTCGGCGATGGCGTCGTCGAAGGCCTGCTTGGCCAGGTGGCACGCGCGGTCGGGCGAGTTCAGGATCTCGTAGTAGAAGACCGAGAAGTTGAGGGCGAGGCCCAGGCGGATGGGGTGGGTGGGGGTGAGCTCGGTCTGGGCAACGTCGGTGGCGTTCTATGGTAATGTTAGTTCCCGATCGTGTCTGTAAGAGTATGGGCATTGTACCTTGTAAGCCTCGTGTGCAGCAGTGGCAGCACCCTTGCGCTTCTCTCCCGAGGCGAACTCGGCCAGGTAGCGGTGGTAATCACCCTTCCTATAGAACAAAACAAGTCAGAATCGTATAATGTGGGGTGTATATAGCAAAATATTGGCGCCAACGTACATCTTGTGGTAGAAGACCTTGGACTCTCCGGACTCGGCCTTGGGGATCAAGGACTCATCGAGGACATCAAGGACATCCTGGCAGACCTTCTCAAGCTCGGTCTCGATCTTCTGGCGGTAATCGCGGATGGTGGAAACGTGCTTCTCGGTTCCCTTGGACTCCTCCTTCTGCTCGATCGAGGAGATGATGCGCCACGAGGCACGTCTGGTACCCACGACGTTCTTGTAGGCAACGGACAGAAGGTTGCGCTCGTCGACGCTGAGCTCTCCACCAAGCTATCGCACAACATGTCAGCCGATGCTCAGATCCAACCCGGGCCAACCCCAAAACACCCGCAGACTGAGCCTCATACCTTGGCGACCTCCTTCATGTATGTAACCATCTCATCGTATCTCTCAGCCTGCTCGCACAGCCTCGCGAGGAATGTCTTGCTAAAGGTCGCACAGAGATGTTAGCGGACTGATCTGTGCACAGTAATACCACGCCCATCCATCCGGTCCGGTGTCGTTATTTGTGTTTGCATGTCCAAACAAGTTCACTTTCGGGCGCATGTTTGGGTGTAGTTTCATTACCTTTCACGCTGGTACGGAAAGCACAGGTCAGCATTCTGATCTAGAGGATGATAACGAGGAGGCAGGAGAGGGGTCGACGCGGTACATGAGGCTGTCTATTGTGCTGAGACACCGGCCTTGACCTGACGTGATGACGTGTAGTGGGTGAGAGGAAGAACTTACTTCGGTGGCCATGGTTGGGAGTGAAGGTGTGTATGTGATGTAAGGTTGGTAGATGTGAAGAGGAAGTATTGGAATTGCGGAATGCGCGTGATTCAGGATGGTAGTAAGTAATGGACGTTTGATGTAGAAGTTGTAAGAAGTTGGCGGGCTGAGATTGAATGAGGTTCTGGGGGCAGCGATGGTGCGAGGTGGTCCTAAGCGAATAAGTGAGAAGAGCCAGATTGCTGGTGATGCGAGAGGGTGTGTGGTGGGAACTTTTGACAGTGGGAAGTGTTGGTGGTTGGGGGAATCATAAACAACGACTCGGCCAGCCTTGATTAGACTATTGAGGACTATTGGAGAGTATTATTGAAGGGGCAGTAGTCTACATTGGGGAGTTAGTGAGTTGGTGAGTTAATGAGGCGAATAAACTGGGCGTGGCGACGCCCTATTAGATGGATGACGAGTGACTTTGTTTTGTTATAGTAGAGTACTCTAGTAGTCTAGTAACTGGTGTATCCACGTCTCTTATGTCATTATAGTGTACCAACTCAGTGAAGCCCACCACAGTTCTCTACGGCCGGTATACATATCTGCAGACTACTTTGTTGTTGTTGTTGTTGTTGTTGTTGTTGTCGTTGTTGTCGTTGTTGTCGTTGTTGTCGTTGTTGTCGTTGTCGTCGTCGTCGTCGTCGTCGTTGTCTGGTGGGCGTCTTATCTAATATATTTAAAGTTACACTGTACTCCGTAGACGGGGACGTGAAAACCACAAGGCAGATAAGAAAAAAGAGTTAAGCAACAGCGAGGATGGCACCAAGGCTTGTTTTACAAACATGCACTTCACATGCATGTTTCCACAGTTACAGATCATGTAATAGGCAGGCGGAGGCTACGAGGCATATATATATATAAAGCGTAAATATCTCACTGTAGACACCCTTCGGCGTCGGCGTCAGTCCCTTGTTCGTTTGTGAGAGACGGCCGCCTGAGATGTGGGATAGTGTGGGATAGTATGGGTAGTTGATGTTGGTTCCCTATCCAGTTATCAAGCCCTTTTCTCAATATTCCATGGGTTTCGGGTGGCCAAAGGTGGCGGGGGCGGCGGCTACCTTGTGATACTCTAGTACGGTAGGGAATCCCCTCACGATGCCAGCCGCACATAAAAATGAGGCGCACGCACTCGAAAGGCCCAACACACATGCTGATTTGTCGCATTTTCTCAAATAGGCTCAGTCCTTGGGCTGAAGATGGATTGGAGTGCATAACTTACACTGCAGAGTACGGAGAAGATGCCTCTTTCGTCATTGAATTGTTCGTGCTGGTTGTCGATGGGAAAAAGGAAGGGCCTTGGGATGGTCCCAGCTGAGGACTAGCCAAGTTGCTGGTGGATCGATCTACTCCATCTACGGAGTACAACTTTATTATACTTTAATAAATTACCATAAGGCTGTCCTCCCTGTTTATATCATACCAAACAGCAACTATGGTTAAAAAACCCCAAGCCTGCATTTCCCAAGTACTACATACCAAACACTACTTAGTCACATGACCAACTTCTCCCCCAAAAATAAAAAAAAGCGAAGCCAAAATAAAACTTGGCCCGTCCAAACCGCCGGCGCTGCTAGTGATCCCGGTTCGCGTGTCGAGGAAGATTGAACTACCGCAGAACCGCAACGTGTTGTTATCGAGAAACATTTTCCTGAGCGAGCCCCGCTATTGTAAGCAGCTCCATCACGTCCCACGTCCCACGTCCCTGTAAATCTGGCCATTCCTTCCCGTTCTTGATTCCTACAGAAATTCCACCGTCAACAACTGTAAAACTCTCATCGACACGTCTACGCTTTCGTACATGATTGCTTTGATTTAATTCAACGTCCCTGACGTTGCTGCTGCTGCTGCTGCTGCTGCTACTGCTGCTGCCCCGGCTCGATAAGAATTTCATCCACCAGACGTTTTGACAACCGCGACCCCCACGCCATGGAGAACGCATTCGCCCAGTCTACGGGACAGGTTCTCAAGCATTTTTCGGTGCAGGAGCATAAGGGACTCGATGATGCACAGGTAATTGCATCCAGAGCGAAATACGGGAGCAATGGTAGGTTTTCCCTGTCCTGGGAATAATGGTCCAGACCAGTTATTGACGTTGCACATAGCTATCCCCCAGGAACCCCCGACCCCGGTTTGGGAGCTTATTCTAGAGCAATTTAAAGACCAGCTCGTCATTATTCTTCTCGGCTCCGCTGCTGTATCATTTATTCTCGCCCTTTTGGAAGATGGAGGTGGCTGGACAGCTTTTGTGGACCCTGCAGTCGTTAGTATATTATTTCAATGGCTGCTTAACAATGCTAACATCTTCGAAGATACTTACTATCCTTATCCTAAACGCCGTCGTCGGTGTCTCCCAAGAGAGCAGCGCTGAAAAAGCCATTGCTGCACTACAGGAATACTCTGCCAACGAAGCCAAGGTTGTCCGAAATGGCCATGTTGCTCGCGTCAAGGCGGACGAGCTTGTCCCGGGAGACATCATCACAATTGCCGTTGGAGATAGGATACCTGCAGACTGCAGAGTCATCGCCATCCAGAGCAACAGCTTTTCCGTCGACCAAGCTATCCTGACTGGAGAAAGTGAGAGCGTGGGCAAGGACGTTACGGTTGTCAAGGTGGATAATGCTGTCAAGCAGGATCAAATCAACATGCTCTTCTCTGGAACAACTGTTGTCACCGGTCACGCTACCGCAGTTGTTGTTTTGACCGGCCTGTCAACCGCCATTGGGGACATCCACGAGAGCATCACCGCACAGATTTCCGCGCCTACACCATTGAAGGAGAAGCTCAATGATTTTGGAGATTCGCTGGCAAAGGTTATCACCGTTATCTGCATCCTTGTCTGGGCCATCAACATCCGCCACTTCAACGACCCCTCGCATGGTGGCTGGACCAAGGGTGCCATCTATTACTTGAAGATTGCCGTCTCTCTGGGAGTTGCAGCAATTCCCGAGGGTCTCGCCGTTGTCATTACCACCTGTTTGGCCCTTGGAACCCGGAAAATGGCTGCCAAGAATGCTGTTGTCCGCAGTCTCCCATCCGTTGAGACGCTCGGTAGCTGCAGCGTCATCTGCTCCGACAAGACCGGTACTCTGACCACCAACCAGATGAGCGTCAACAAATTGGTCTATCTCAATGAATCCGGTAGCGACCTCGAGGAGTTCGACGTTGAAGGCACGACATTCTCTCCAGAGGGTAAAGTCCGTTTCCAGGGAACTCACGTTCCAGACCTTGCTGCCACATCCTACACTGTGGAGCAAATCGCTGAAATATCTGCCTTGTGTAACGATGCCCAACTGGCACTGGATGCAAAGACTGGTGTGTACTCTAGCGTCGGTGAGCCCACCGAGGGCGCCCTTCGTGTTCTGGTCGAGAAGATTGGCACTCCAGAGTCCTCGAAGAAGGCCCAAAACGGAAACTCCGCACTCGCAGACCCCCTCAGCAAGTCCAGCTCCTGGTACGAACGTAGGGCCCCTCGTTTGGCGACCTATGAATTCTCGAGAGATCGCAAGAGTATGTCTGTCCTTGTGGGAGATAAGAACTCTCAGCGTCTGTTGGTTAAGGGAGCCCCTGAGGCTATCATCGAGCGTTGCACCCATGCCACTCTTGGCGCCAATGGCAAGAAGATCAAGTTGACCAAGAAACTGTCTGAGCTACTCCTGAAAGAAGTTGTTGACTACGGTAACCGTGGACTTCGCGTCATTGCTCTCGCAAGCGTTGAATATGTCGAATCGAACCCGCTTCTCAAAAAGGCCAAGACTACCGATGATTATCTCAAGCTCGAGCAAAACCTGACCCTCGTCGGCCTTGTTGGCATGTTGGACCCCCCACGACCAGAGGTTGCTGGCTCGATCAAGAAATGCAAGGAAGCTGGCATCAGAGTCATTGTTATCACTGGTGATAACCGCAACACTGCTGAGACCATCTGCCGTCAAATTGGTGTCTTTGGCCCTCACGAGGACCTGACCGGAAAGAGCTATTCTGGACACGAATTTGAGAGCTTGAGCGGAAGCGAACAACTGGAGGCTGTGAACCGGGCTTCATTGTTCTCTCGCGTTGAGCCAACCCACAAGCTGAAGCTCGTCGAGCTCCTCCAGGCTCATGGCGAGGTTGTAGCAATGACTGGCGATGGTGTCAATGATGCGCCAGCTCTCAAGAAATCTGATATCGGTGTCGCCATGGGATCCGGAACTGACGTCGCCAAATTGGCATCCGACATGGTCTTGGCTGACGATAACTTTGCAACTATCGAGATTGCTATCGAGGAGGGCCGTTCGATCTATAACAACACCCAGCAATTCATCCGCTATCTCATCTCGTCGAACATCGGCGAGGTTGTGTCCATCTTCTTGACGGCTGCTATTGGCATGCCCGAGGCCTTGATTCCAGTTCAGTTACTCTGGGTTAACCTCGTCACCGACGGTCTCCCAGCCACCGCACTATCCTTCAACCCACCCGACCACGACATCATGAAGCGCAAGCCCAGACGCCGCAACGAGCCCCTTATCAGCGGCTGGCTCTTCTTCCGCTACATGGTGATCGGCATCTACGTCGGCCTCGCCACCGTCGCCGGCTACGCGTGGTGGTTCATGTACAACTCCGAGGGCCCACAGATCAGCTTCTACCAACTCACGCACTTCCACCAGTGCTCGGAGAAGTTCGCTGATGTTGGCTGCCAGATGTTCTCAAACGACATGGCCAAGTCCGCCTCGACTGTGTCGCTGTCCATCCTGGTTGTCATTGAGATGCTCAACGCTATGAACGCGCTGTCGTCGAGCGAGTCGCTGCTTACCCTCCCGCTGTGGGAGAATATGATGCTCGTTTATGCCATTGCCTTGTCTATGGCTCTTCATTTTGCTCTGCTGTATACGCCGTTCTTGCAGACGCTGTTCTCAATTCTTCCGTTGAACCTCAATGAGTGGTATGCTGTCTTGGCTATCAGCGCCCCTGTTGTGTGAGTTATAATATCCCTTGACTGAGTAGAGCATTACTGACTTTAATATAGCTTGATTGATGAGGTGTTGAAGTTCGCTGAGAGGCAGATTTACATTGAGACGAGCTACGCCGAGCCCAAGCCGAAGAAGGAGTAAAATAATATATAGAGGACAATGTGTACATTGTATCATCTCATCATCATTTTGAATAGTAGACATAGATTTAAATGCACAATTATCAAGCAAAGTTCATATAGTTCCAATGCACAACGTATCAAGCAAAAGTTCATGTGGCCCCAAGAAAAGCAATTGATGTAAAGTCTCCTTCGTTTCCACCTGACGCCGATCTGCCATGTATTGACCAGAAACGCTGTTATCTATCTAATTGTACACTCAAAATGAGCACTTCCAGAATATCCATGCTCCGTACTTCTTCTTCTCCTGTCCCCCATCCGCATCCAACCCGTCTAATCTTGTCTACCCTTCAGTAACCTCTTCGTCACCTTGTCCTTCTCGATGATGTATACGTGTGCTCCCCATCCAGACAACGCATCTCTATCCACCGCATTCAACAACGCCTGCGAAATCGTCTCGAACAGGTCCTCTGGCTCCTACACCACTCATTAGCACACATCCCTCCCTCCCCCTTCCCGTCTCCGCAAACATACCAAATCCGGCTCCCACAGCCCCTCACAAGTTCCAAACAGCTGATCGCTCGCCGTGCCCGCCACAATAAAATCCTTCGCAAAATCAATACACCCAATACTATCAAATCCGCAGATAAACGGTATCCCCGTCTTGGGATCCAACCCCGCCACCACGGGGCTCACGAAGAAGGGCCCAAAGCGCTTCTCGTACAGCGACGAGCTGACGAGGTTCGCGAACGTCGAGGGCGCGATGTTGCGCTCCTCGCGCAGACGGTACATGTTCACCTTGTACCGGAACAGATCAGACACCGTGGCGACGTCGGTGGCGAGACCGGTGAGCCCGAGGTAGACGTCGCCATAGTTGAAGACTTTGGGGAAGTTGTTGGAGACGGTTAGGGATTGGAGACCCAGGCGCAGGTCGCACGCGATCGCGACGCAGTCTTTGCCGACCATGGCGACGCAGGCTCCGCCATCTGGGGGAGGTTAGAGGAGGGGATGGGAAGGGGTGGTTGATGGGGGAGGACGCACTGATGGAGAATGGGGAGCTCTGGGGATGGGGTTAGTAAGTGGTTGCAAGGTGGTTGGTTGGGGAGGTGGTTTGGTTTGGCTTACCATGACTTTGATGTGTTGGCTTCACAGTGTCTGGGGTGTTTTTATATCGGTGTATGAGATGAGGGTCCTTGGAATCGTTCGTCGTGATGCTTTTTTCTATGTGTGGTGGTTTGGCTGGGCTTATGGACGGATTCGCAAGGTAGACACGGCTACGCGTAGGTGGAGCTGCGGTGGACGCTTGAGCTTGAGACGGCGAGCCTCACCCCAAATACGCTCGGACCAATTAGGTGGATGGTTACGTTTACTGTAGGTGCTGCAATGGCCTAGAGGCAACATTCCTTTGTACAGATCTGAAATTCCCTTTTCTACTTTGGTAAACTACGAGTTCACTTTTGTTACCTTCCCAGTCTCGTTATTTCATTGCCTATTGCGCTCGAATTACCGACGTCAACTACGAGTTCCGTGGTGATTCGCAGTTTGAAGGGTTCATTGAATCACCCCGCGATGATTGCTTGATAATAAGAATATCAGCGAATCCTACGGAAATCACCCACCACAAGACCCCACGAAGCTCCCTCCCCTCTCACGCATTTGTATATATGAAGTCTGCTTGATTCTACAGCATCTACACTTGCGCCAGCCCTTAAAAAGGCCCCAAATAGCCTACCCATTCCATAGGACCTATACTACAAGGTCCGAGAGACAGCTTCGCAGCCATGGTAGCCCATGTTGTGGTGACGGATACTGGGCTTCAACGGTATCAGATCAAGGTGGTCCCTGAGACACCCATGAGCGATGTCCGAAACCAGGCTTGTACAAGGTCCAAGTTCGACCCCAGCAACTACGGGTTGAAGTAAGTTGGACCCCATTTCACATGATGGCTACAGGTTGCTAACTGTATTCAAGGCATAATAACAAGCCAGTTGACCTCTCACGAACATTCCGACAATCAGGCCTCTCCTCCGGTGCAAAACTCGAGCTCGTCGTTGCCTCAAAGTCCCCATCGGCCGTGGCAGTAGCATTACAACTCCCCGATGGGACTCGCCACACGGATCGATTCCCAAGTAACACCACCCTATGGCTTATATTGAGGAAATTCGAGGCGAGCGATACCAAAAACCTCAACTTCACGGCCAGGAGCATAGCCGATACGGCGGCGCGCTCGAGCGGCAAGATCCTCTATGAGATGCCAGTTCTGAATGTTATGAATAGGGAGTTTGGTACCTTTGTGGACTTGCAGAAGACTCTGTCACAGATAGGGATTAGCAGCGGATCGATTTTATTACGTTTAAGCTACCGACAGACGGAGACGCCGTTGGAGGTAGCTACGGCAGAGATAGGCCAGTACTTTAAGGAAGTCGAGGAAGCTGCCCAGAATACTGGGGCGACACCTTCAACGGAAACAGCTACTCCTGCTGAGGATGGTACAATAACCGATCAAATCGCCAAAGTGCAAGAACCTGGCCCGCAAACACCGTCATCGCAGACGTCGAGTTCGGTGTCAGGCGTGGCAAAACCAGCGGAGACCTCAGTGCCTGATGAGGGTGTTGCTGGGCCAGGACAGCGTATGATTTCGGTCTTCTCCGCTCCTACGTCAACCGTCCCCCGAGCAGCTCAACAGGAGTTCAACGACTCCGACTACGAGCCCAGCGTTGCTGATGCCAAGTTGCACCAGTCTCGCCTCTTGAATAGGACACAGAACAAAAGGCTACTATCGGATGCAGAGCAGGAAGCTCTACAACGAGAGAAGGAGGCAAAGAAGTCTTCGGTTGTGGAAACAAGGGTTAAAGTCCGATTCCCTGATCAAACAACTGTCCAGTTCCCCGTCAATGCTACGGAAACGGGGGCAACGATGCTCGAGTTTGTTAGGGGTCTCATCGTGGCAGGGGACCAGCCATTCTCGTTGATATACAAGGACTCGAAAGGCCAGATCCATAGTGTGCCTGATAGCAGCACAGTGCGTCTGATCAAGGACCTGGGGTTTGAGGGGCCGACACTGGTTACATTTACTTGGAAGGATGAGGCGGGCGAGGTTGCGAGGAAGTGGCCGATACTCCAGCAGAAGTATGCTACGCAAGCAAAGCCTGTGCAAGTACCAGAAATCCCGAAGGCACAGGGGGGTGGAGGCGGCGCTGCTCCAAAGCCGAAGGAGAAGAAGGCCGGTAGTGGGAAGTCTACGGAAGAGAAGCTCAAGGGCTTCCTCAAGGGGTTGAGCAAGAAGTAAGCTGTCAGTCTGTCGATGCTGGCATGATACACGGCGCTTTGAGGGAATTGCATTGGTATTAGTCAAGAGGCTCATAGCGAGGCGTTTCAGAGGTATATAATTTTAGTATGAGTTTAAATGTCACAAATTCACTTGAAGCGTCAGGCCATAATAAGTCTTGCAAGTTGGTATCAAGTTGTGATTCATTGCCCGAAACCTCGGTCGAGTTGCCAGCTATATATTGGTCCGGCTTTTTACTCTCGCAGAGATTTTCATCCAGCCATGCATTGGCGCCCATTGTACACCATCACACCCTGTCCCAAACTTCCCAAACGCACCATGATGCATTTAGTGGGCGGCACGGCGGGACTCGGCGATGACACCCTGGAGCTCATCGACCTTGGCCTTAGCACGGCCGAACGTACCGAGACGCTTCTTTGCCAGCTTACGGGCACGCTTGTCCTTGCTGTTGCGGAGGAGTTCGATAACGCGGCGCTCGTATGGGGCGAGGCTAGAAGAAACATGTTAGGAAAACTGCTTCGGATATTCAATGGAACGGCGGCGGTGGTCGCATACCCAGAAACCTCCTTGACGATCTCGCGGACGAAAGCGGTGCGCTTGCTCAAGTGACCCTTGGTCTTAGATGGCTTCGCGCGGACAGCACGACGCTCGGTTTTCTAATTCGCAGAATGATATGTTAGCCAGGTCGGTCCATCGCCTTCCTGTTCAGAAAGGGATCCTCCAAGAGGTGAGACGTACGTGGCCCTTGTTAGGTCCGACGGCAATGCCGCTGCGTGGGGTCTCTCTGGCCATCTTGACGGAAGGTATGTCGAGATGCTGTGTCGATGTTGTCGTGGATGGTCGTGAGGCTTCGCGAAAAGTTCGAGAAAGCGAATTTCGACTGTGTGCGCTCGCTTGGGCAAATGTGGGTCACGTGTTCACTTGGCTGTGGCCTGTGCAATTGGACCAATTAGCGGGCTTTGCTGGTGCAGGAAGCCACGATGGGGCAGAAAAGTTTAAATGTGGCTCACCGCCTACCATGGAGGGGTACCTTGACAGCGACATCAGGGTCTCCGTTTCCTTTTTCGAGGGAAGCATACTCGGAATCTATCTGTTTCTGGTCCACGTCTCAGTCCATTTCCAAGTCGTTGGGTTGGCTTTAATTATTATCCAAATTGTCCGTTTATTGTGTCTCAAAAAGCCACAATGTCTGCACTTCAGGCTATCAAGTACACGCGGGGCAAGTTGGAGGTGCTCGACCAGCTGCGATTGCCACATGAGTCTGTCTATGATGACGTCTCGACATGTGAACAGGCTTTTGATTGTATCAAGTCTATGCGTGTTAGAGGTATATTTGATGAATCTAGAATTGGAAATACTCAAACTGATTGCATTAGGTGCACCAGCAATTGCAATTGTAGCCGCTTTGGCTTTGGCAGTTGAGTTGGAGAACGCCGACCTCAGTAGCTCTCTTAGCTCCGTCTATATTTACATACTTACCTCTTCCAGGTCAATCGTCCGTCGATGGGCAGCTGAAATATGTTCACGACAGGCTGGACTACCTTATGGGTAGTAGGCCAACCGCTGTTGACCTCTCAAACGCCATCAGGCTCTTGAAGATGACGGTCAACGCAGCGGCGATTGCGGAAGCAGATCGCACTTCGAACAAGACTGCACAGCCAGATGCTGCCGTGATCAGGCAAGCATACATCAAAGCCGCGGAGAAGATTCTTGAGGATGACCTTCAAACGAATCTGGCCATCGGCAGGTACGGTGCTGAGTATCTCAGACGCCAGCAGCTGCCCGTTCTATCGCCAGAAAACGACGTCGACGACATTCGCTACTTCACCACCAGCCCCCCCGGAACACAAGGAGCCCCCGACAGAACCTACAGAAAACTCAGCGTCCTAACCCACTGTAACACCGGCTCGCTCGCCACCTCCGGCCACGGCACAGCCCTCGGCATAATCCGCAGCCTCCACAAGATGAACTACCTCGACCACGCCTACTGCACCGAGACCCGGCCCTACAACCAAGGCGCGCGCCTCACCGCCTTCGAGTTCGTCTACGAAAAGATCCCCTCCACCCTCATCACGGACTCCATGGCCGGCGCCCTCTTCGCGCGCCTCAAGGCCGAGAAGAACATCTCCGCCGTCATCGTCGGCGCCGACCGCGTCGCCCGCAATGGCGACACCGCCAACAAGATTGGCACCTACTCGCTTGCCGTCCTCGCCAAGTTCCACGGTATAAAATTCATCGTCGCGGCTCCCACGACCAGCATCGATCTCGAGACCGTCACGGGAGCCGATATTGTCATCGAGAATCGCCCCCAGAAGGAGCTCACCCAGATCAGCGGCGCGGTGGTCGATAAGGAGGGGAATGTGGATGTTAATGACACGCGCCGCGTCGCTGTCGCGCATCAGGGGATTGGTGTCTGGAATCCGTCGTTTGATGTCACACCGCATGCGCTGATCGATGCGATTATCACGGAGAAAGGGGAGGTGGTGAGGTCGGCGAATGGAACGTTTAGCTTTCAGCATATTATGCCGGCGAGGTGGAAGCAGCAGGTTGAGAAGACGGAGCCGGTTGAGGTGGCAGCGTTGTCGGGGAAGGCGTCTATGGCGGACTCGGAAGAGGGGACGCAGTTTAAGTTGGAGCTTGTGTGAGGGGTGGGGTGGCTGGAGAAGGGGGTGGGATCAGCTATGTGGTGTTTTGGGGTTGGGGCGGGAAGTCAGGACTTCAACATTCATGACTGATGAGGTAGAATTAGGATTAAACGGTATGTATATGGTTTAGGTGGTAGACAGATAGACTACTTAATTTCAGAGATATTCCATGTCGTGCGAGGATATAGACAAACAAGTTTATTGATTAATACCCAACAGCAATATCTAGCAAAGCTGAAGAGCTTTCTACCCCCGCGCTCATCCGGGAGCTTTGTACACAAATACTAATTAACACCCCTACTCAAACACGCCCTGAATTACAATCCAACAGTAAAATTCCGAGTATTCCACTCCAACCGGAGGATCCAGACGCCATGCCACGCTATGCAGAAAAAAAAATGCAACACTCAATCACACCACGCCAAACTCTCCCCACTAAGAATGCTCTTCAAGATCACCGCGCCCACCCCCCCCTCAACCGCCCTCTCAATCTCCTGCTCGCCCACACAACTCCCCACCCTCTTCTCATCACCGCTCCCAACCCCGCCACCAAACCCAACCTTCCTCCCCCGCTTCGTCGGGGTATTCGCCATCACGAAACTGCCTGTCCGTCCATCCACTCCACTAACCAGCGAGAGCGTCTCCAAGCTGCCCACCACGTCGCGGAACTCGGTCGAGGTGAGGGGCTGCAGCACCGAGTCCGCGCAGCAGAGGTGGCAGTATGTGTCGTAGAGCTGCTTGATGGTTGGCGCTGCGTTGGCTAGTTTGGAGGGCGTGGCCATGATGTTTGCAGCTGCAGCGCGCTTGCGGCGCTCGAGGGCGACGAGGGCGCAGAGTGCGGCTTTCTGTTGCAGGTTGAGCGTCTTGAGGCGCGTGGAGACGCCGTTGGAGAAGGCGGCTGCGGTGACTTTGTTGAGGTGCGCGATGCTTGCTCGTGGGGCCGTCTCGACGGTCAGCTTGGCGAGGGAGTCGGCTATTAAGCTCGATAGGTGGCGGGGGCTTTTCGCTGGAGAAGGCATGGCGACGAGTGAGGAGAGGTTTGGGTTCTCGGCAAGGATTTTCTTGGATGGTGAGTCGGGGACTGGGGCGAGAGAGGCTTGGTGCTTGGCTTTGGTTTCGGTCTCGATAAGGTCTACGGCGCGGCGGCAGATATCAAATGCTTTTCGGAGGTCGCCGGTTTGGGCGGAGACTTTGCGGGAGCATAGCTCGATAGCTGCTGGGTGTAGGAAAGGGATGAAGTCGGATGTTGCGCTGCCAGCAGGGATGAGGCTCTTTAGGCGTGTGGTAATGATAGATTTGATTTGAGCAGCGGTGTAGGGAAGAAAAGGGAGGAGGTTGGGCTTGAGGTTGCGGGCCTTGAGGCGTGGGAGGAAGCGATCGGTAAGATCCAGCGCGTTGGCAATGCCGACCAGGATGAGGTGGGATGAAGGCTGGAGGGCCCACTCGAAGAGCTTGTACATGCACTCCAGGTCGAGCGTGACGACATGGTCAATCTCGTCGAGCGTGATAAGATACATGGCGTTTGTCGGCTTGCGAGGTGCAAACATGCCTTGGAGAGTTTGCAATTCCTCGCCTTCGATGACTTCGATTGGGCCACACAGTGACTCCAGAAGGACGCAATATAGGTCCTTGGAAGATTTCATCGACATGCAGTTGACGTATGCTTTCTTGAGCACTTCGTTCGCTGGTATCTCGGCAACCACCTCGTTCACCATGGCGCTCTTGCCGGTACCGGGAGGTCCACTGACGTATGTGCAGCCACCGGTTGTTGTGCTGATGGAGGTATTGATGAAGCTGGACAGCTCAAGGCGCTCCTCTTGGCGTCCAATAAGACGGCCAGCATCGCTGCTACGCGTGAAAAGTTGACGTGCGACATTGTAGATAGTCGAGGACGATCCGGATGGAGTAGATGGTGTTCGAGGAGTGCGAGGAGTTGCTGCTGTGCCCGTAACCGTGACACGGTGCCTTGGTGTAGTGGGTACCTGCTTCGAAAGTGCATCCCGATGCCGAGGGGTTTGCGGCGTATTAACCTGGATGACCTTTGTGTTTTCGTCTGCTTCGAAAGACTTGACAGTGTTGAAGTGCTTTTTTATTTGCGTTGGCTGTAGCACGGCTCGCGTTGCTGCTCCATTGTGCTTGCCTGGCGAGGATTTTAAGGATACATCCGAGCTGATACTGCGCGCCTTGGCCCGGGTCTGTCGCGGGGCAAATAGGTCGTCGTTCTCATCAGAGTATATCACGGTTGCTGCTTGCCTTTTCGGACGAGGAAGTGCCGCAGGAAGAGCTATGAAGCCAGGTCAGTATGTTCATTGGGGGTGGTTGACGGCGGGTCGTTCTTACCAGCCTCAACAGAGCTTCTCGTGCGCTTGCCCAATACTGATGAAACCATGACTGTGGATTGACGGCAGGTGAGAGGAAAAAATTATAGAGGTGGCGGATCGGATGTTGAGGAAGTTATGACTGAGGTGTGAAGGAAGTTCGAAGATGAAGGTGGAGGACATAAGCTCCTTCTCTGCATGCACGCGAAATACTGAGGTACTTGGTCCAAGCCGCGACGCGACTTTACGCGCCGGGACGCGTAAAGTGGCGTTTTAGCGCGGAACGGCAGTCGCAGTCACCACACCGCGCACCACAACGGGCGTTCAGATCACGTGATCAACACTCGGTACCATCGCGATGTTTTACTTTACTCTTCTTCTTAGGTCATTCCTCTCCTACATATATTTACAGCTTACAGTATTTTCTGTTTATATATTGCCTGTGCGCATACATACTATGTCTGCCCAGTGCTTTCACTTCTTATCTCTACATTAACGACCCTCGTCGCCTCCACCTCCATGAGTACTCGACCTCCGCCGCCGATAAAGTGACGAGATGCATCATCCTTGCACGCACATCAACTCCGTATCCGATAACCGCCGACACAGCCTCGTCGATGCCCAGGCGATTATGCTCGCAGGTGTTTCGATGTTGTATGCAGGGAGTCAGCCATCGCCACCCCCATGGAGCCAGTTACGCTGCCAGGTTATGGTGGACACTGCGACCCCAGGTCTTGAATTGCCTGGTGAACAATGAACAACCCCTCAGTGTCGTCAGCAGCCAGCGTCGTAAGCCTTTCATACACTTCTCTAACTGATAATACTGAACTCCTCCTTGCGCTCGCACTTGCACCTTGGATGTGCGGCAATTCAACCGCTCACCATCAAGCATTTTGCCATTCTGCACATCTTCATTTAATATCAAGTCACCTAGCATTTATAGCGCTTCGATAGCGGCAAAGCGATTCCAAACTACTTCAAACCTTTTGGCTCAGTATTCCCCATGTGCTCCTATATTTTGCATTTACGCGCTGACTTTCATGGGTGTGGCTATGTAGCTTCAACCCCACTGGCTGTGCTGTAGCCGCCCAACCACATCTCCAATCACCACCAGGAACTGACCCCTCCAGCCCTCAACCCCCAACTCCATGTAATGGCTGTTCGCCCCCAAATCTGAACATATTTGAAAAAAGTCTATTCTGTTTCATCTCGTGCAATCTACAAACAGTGCCCGCCTGTCATCGCTGAGCTTGCTGCCCATCTTACCTTGTCGCGGGCCTCAACTTCGGTCGCAGAACGATTACTATTTCTCCATACTCGGTATTCCCGCATTGCTCAGATACCTCTCTGTCTGTTTTAGAATCGCGCTGCCGCAACCCAGTCTTTGCTTAATCGTGCGCCGTGCGTCTCTAGTGGTGCCGCTGTGAGAGCCGCAGCTCCCCGCCTTTCAGTAACAATGGCCGCTCGTCGGGGACACGGAGATGACGAGCTTTACCTTGAAAGTCCAAATGGTGGCGGAGATAGTCCAACTATTGAGCCATTGAGAATCAGCAAACCGCCATCTACAAGCCCGCCTCGAGCTGGCTCGGCCGGTCCGAGTCACTACAATTACCCACTACCGCAGCCCTCGAAGCACTCTTTTCCCCTACCACCGGGAGCTTCCAGTTCTGCCGCACCTCTACCATATCCGGATGATGAAGGGACGTTTCAATATCCCCGACCAGCGGAACAAAAAGTCTATCGTGCTCCATACCCAGATGACGGCCGACAGAGCCAAGGCTCCCTGCATCAATCAACCACATCCCCGCCACCAAGAACAAATTCCAACGATCTATACGATACAACTCTGAGATTAGGGGCTAGTCCTACAGGCAAGAGAGGGCCTCGTTTGGCAGAGAGGCGAGGGACAGCCCCGAAACCACTCCCAGAGTCGCCGGGCCCCGACGCCCCAGACAAAGAGGGGCTCTTCGCACGAGCACCACAAAGGCCACCCAACACAATGGCAGCACAGGGGCAATCGTACCCACAGAATGAGGGGCTCATTGCACCCCAGCCTACAAAGCTCGATCGCTTCGACTCGACCGCCTCTACATCTACAACGAGAGCTTCAAGAGGGTCTCCTGCCCCGCCAGAGACACCAATTGTAGGCCCAGGAGAGGCCGGTGGGAGTATTGAGGAGCGCTACGCAGCTGCAGGAATTTCTGGCACTGCTACTTTAAGCAGCCTCCAGGCTCAGAACGCCGCCGCGGCACAGCGTCGAAACCAATATGCGCCTCCACCAGTTCCCCAGATGCCCATGTCTCCAGCATTTTCTCCAGCTCCGCAGCAGCCACAGCAGCCTCAGCCACCCATGTCACCAGCGTTCTCTCCGGCTCCGCAGCAAAATCAGGCTCCGGCGCGTCCTTGGACACCGACGGAGTTACCGGCAGACCAATCTCACGGTGCGCCAACGGTTTACCAGGGCGCAAACCAAGTCTCGTCGCTGCCTCATCCAGAGCAAGCTCGACAGGACTCGGGTGGCCGTGCATCTAAACCACCAAATGCGCTGGAGCAAGATTTCCAGCGAATGCATATGTCGGCTTCGCCACCCCCGGCTTACTCCAGTGTCAGTCACGGAGGGCCATCAAATGGTACTACAGCTCAAGGATATCCCAATGAAAAGGCTGGTGCAGCTGGTGCAGCTGGTGCGGGGGCTGTTGCGGGGGCTGTTGCAGTAGCTGCCGCAGCCGCAACGGTGGCAGCAGCAGCACCGAAAAAGACTGACTATGCTCAGCCATTGGCATCTCCTGCTTTGCAGCACCCAGGACACCCGGCATTCGCAAATGACCCGAGGCAAGAACAAAATACTCCAGTTCAGCAATTTGCGAACCCTGCTCCATTCACGGGCACTATAGGCCCAGCCTCACCGCCCCCGATGCCCGAGGGATGGATCGCTCATCTAGACCAGAATTCTGGCCAGTACTACTATATCCACCTCGCAACTCAAGCCACGCAATGGGAGTTCCCCAAGGGACCAACTCCACTGAATCATGATGTTGCACCTCTATCTCCAACAGCCTCAACATATGGAAACCAGCTAATGTCACCGGGGCTCATGTCACCAGGCCTTAGCCAATTTGGAAAACAGCCGTTGGGATCGCCTGGTCTGTTCCCGCCGCAGACACCAGGGTATGCGGAGAGCATAATGAGCAGCATGTCTCAAGCAACGACCGCAGGGGGATTCAGCGGCCCACCTCCAAGTGCTGGTGTTGATATGTATAAGATTGCGCCGACGAATGGTGTATATTTTGGTCCTTACCTGAAATACATCAACATGGATATCGAAAGGGGGATATGGCTCGGATCTATCATGCTTGTTACCGACGGCCCACAACCACCAACCATCCATATTCACCAAAGTACTGATTTGTCTTCCAATCCCAGACAGCTAAAGGCAAATTCGATATATACGCATCAGCGATGGGTCTTTTATCGGTATGATATTGATCTCCAGATGGGTGACGGACCTGGCGACAAATGGACATATGCGATCACGTCCCATCTAGGATGCACACGCTATGAATTCCTGGTCGCTGGCCGCTACGAAACCAACTGGCGTTTCATTGCTCATTCTGGTAACGATTTTACCATGAGCACCAATGCAAACGAGCGAAGTCGCCTTGGAGGAATCGGGTTCATGTGGAAGGATATTTTACAGAAGAATGTCGAAACCGGCGGATTCCATGTACAGCTTGGTCTCGGTGATCAGATATACGGCGACAGAATATGGAAGGAAGTTCCGTTACTGAAGCAGTGGCTTGGTCTGCCTGGAAAGGAGGCTCGCAAGAGCACTCCATGGACAGCAAAGCACGAAGAGGATGTCTCACATTCCTATTTCCATTATTACACTAGCCACTTTGACCAGCCATACCTGCGAGAAGCATTCGCCCAGATCCCGCATGTCCTAAGCATTGATGATCATGACATGTAAGTTTCTAGTCCCTCTTGCTTATTACGCACCTAACATTCCTAGTTTCGATGGCTTTGGCTCCTACCCCGAGTACATGCAGGGCTCGCATATGTTTAGGAACATCGGCCGCATTGGCATTGAGATGTACCTCCTCTTCCAGCACCACACAACCCTCGAGCTCCTACGTAATGTCAATGACGATATTGACCTATTTACCATTACTGGCACCGGTTGGCACTTTGTCAAATACCTTGGCCCAGCCGTCGTCGTCATTGGGCCTGACGGCCGATCAGAGCGTACCCAGCAGCAGGTGATGGCTGGACCAACATACCAAGGGATCTTCCCCAAAGTCGCCACACTTCCTCCATCAGTCCAGCATTGCATCTGGATGGTCCCAGTTCCGATAGTGTACCCACGCCTCGAAACAATGGAATCTCTTGCCAACACAGTCGCAACAGGAAAGAAAGCTGTGAACACCACCTACAACCTGTTGGGTAAGGTGACGAGCAGCGTTGCAGGTGTCGTGGGTGGCAAGGAAATCGTTTCCAGCGGCTTCTCACAAGTCAAGAAGGCCGTAGGAAAGTCCGGCCTTATGGGTGGTGTGCTCAACAGCTTTGGCGATATGGACATCATCGAGGAGCTGCGTGACATGTGGACACACGATTCCAAGGACCTGGAGCGCACCTACCTGATCCGCACGCTACAAGGCATCGCACAACAGAAAGGCATCCGGATGACCTTTCTCTCTGGCGGTATGATATCTCTTCCCCCATCAATAACTCCACACTAACTCACTCAGACGTCAACTGCTGCGGCGCCGGTCTCCTCCACGACCCCAGCCACCCCAACGACCACAAAACAATGTACCAAGTAATCTCCTCCTCCATCGTCGCCGCCCCCCCACCCAACTACGTCCTCAAGATGCTCCACAACACCAAAGCCCTCTACATCCCCGCCAACGGCCGCCGCTCCAACCACGCCGCCAGCGACACCAAGGAGGACATGATGGAGATCTTCCAATCCGAGGTGAGCGGCGCGCCGCGCGAGCTCAAGCGCCTCATGGGCCGGCGCAACTACGTCGCGTTCGTGGCGTATGACCCGCATGATCTGAATATGGGCATGAGTCAGGCGGGTAGTGTGCACTCGGATGGGCAGGGACTGAGTAAGTTGAGCTTGGCGGTGGATTATGTGGTGCAGGGGGATGGGGCGTTTAATGCGCCGACGAAGTATGGGCCGGTTATTATTCCGAGCTTGGAGTTTGGACGCTGAGGGGGTATGGGATAGATGGAGGGGGGAAAGGAGTGGGTTGATGATTGTGATGTGCGGCATTTGCGGTGTTTGTCATTTAGCGTTGATAGCCTTTTCTATATCTCTGGCATATTATTTATACCTATCTATCTACCATTTTTAAGACAACTCTCATGATTCTTTTTGTCCTCACAACTCCTCCTTGAGCTACGCTCATCTCGGGAGTTCTCCAATTATTATTGTCCCGTCCTCGCCCCGTGTTCCTTTTTTCACCCCTCGGGCATATTAAGCTAAAGCATACTCCCCCGCTGCAGTCACAAATCAAACAGCGCCTTGACCTGCTTGAAGCAGTCATCGGGGTCAGTCACGCTGTGGCCGATCGTGCGTGGGTCCTCGTAGATCTCGTAGTCGTTGCCGCCCTTGTACGTCTTGTCGCCAAAGAAGTGGATGGTGGTGTACTCGACGCCATCGGGCTTCTTGGCGTCAGCCTCGAGGTGCCCAAGGCAGTAGGTCTTGTCCCAGCCGGTGGGGAAGACGTCGAAGGAGATTTGGCCACCGATAGAGTAGCTGTTTTGCAGTTGTTAGAGCTAGGTCGTGTGAAAACGCTGGATTGGATGGGGAGTCTTACGTCAAGTCAATATCCGCAAACTTCTCGCGCAGAGCGTTCACAAACGTCTCGCGAATCTTATTCTCCAGATCATACTTCTGATACTCATTCCTCTCCTCCGTACTCGCATTACGCCCAATGGGGCTAACATTGATCATCCCATTCCTGAACTCGACAAACGTGCCCCTCTTAATCGGAATATCCAGATCCGCGATATAATGCAAGATGAACTTGACCAGCTCCTTATACCTGTCCTCGCCAATCCAATTGATGAAGCTCTGGCTCGGCAGCAACGATCCCAGCTTGTACGCCGTCAACCCGTTCTCGGGGAAGCAGAAGTCAAAACGTGTTGTGACGCTCAGAGACGCCGTGCCCAGCTGCTCTTGCTGCTTCACGAAGTCGGAGCCGCCGACGTAGCCGATGGCGACTTTTTGGCGCAGGTCGGCGAGCATTTGGATCATATCGGGGGTGCCGACCTTGGAGGGGGGTTAGTTGGGAGGGGTTGGCGGTGGGGGGGGGGCTTACTGCGCGCGCGGGGGTGAGGGTGTTGTCGACATCGAAGAGGACGATTGTGTTCTTGATGGGGCGCTGGTTGAGCGGGGGGTAGGTGACTGGTTCGGCCATTTTGATGGTTTGGAGGGGGTATGGAAGGTAGGAGGGAAGTAATTGTTTGGGGGGAGGGAATGGGCGATTGGGAGAGTATAAACGTGGAGGTGTTCCCCTTCCAAGAAGGCGGTATAGGTGGGGGGAACTATTTCGGGAGCTAAGTGGTCGTCGCCAGTCTATCCGCCCAGCTTAAGCGAGCGTGGATGAGGGGTAATTTGGGAGACAAATACAACTGCAAACGTCAGGGGCTGGGATTTATTTTCTTGGGGAAGAGGTACGTGTTTCTGGGTTATCCAAATATAAGAATTAAGAAGGTTATCGTGATAATATATGTATTTTTTAGTCTCGTCAAAACGGTGATGTATTATCAATTTTTTTCATTTCTTTAATAACATCATCTAGCCCTGATTGTGGCCAAATCGCAAGGACAAACTCCTCTTTTTATATGCTATGCACGCATATCCATAAATCCCTATGACACCCATAGAAAAATCATGGAAGATCACGTCTTCAGCACCATCACAGTCATCACGTCCGTAATCGTCGTCGTCGTCTAAGAGGATGCGCTTGGCTCAAGAGTTACACCGCTACGTCATTGTCAGTACATGCAGTTATGGTTGGGGAATTATATGACTTACGCAGCAATGGTGGCCCATCCGATCAGACGCCAATGCTTCTCAATACGTCTCGACAGGGCAACCTTCTCTCCGGTGTTTGTGCATGCTGGGCTGGTAAGGACCAACTTTGCGGCATCCTGGCGAACAGCGACAACCTTGGCACCAGTGGCGGTGGATCCAATGTTGACCATGAGAACCTCGTTCTTTGCCAACTTGGCGACCTTGGCCTGCTTGCCATCTGCGGTCTTGACACCGAGGAGACGGCGGAGTAAGTAGTAGTTGACCTCGATCTCGGTGTAAATATCCGGAAGTCTGCCCTTGAGACCCAGCACGAAACCGACCAGACGATCGGCACGGCACAGGGTAGGGTCGATGCGAGTACCGACACCAATAAGTCCACCAGGAACGGCGTACTTGAGCTCGTTGTTTTCGGAGTTCAGGGTGACGATCCTGCTGAAGATAGGAGTGCACTGGATAGCTCCCTTATCATCTCTTGTGACGATTCCAGGACGGATCTCAATCTCGTCACCGAGCTTGATAACACCGTGAAGAATAGATCCACCAGCAACACCACCCTTAAGCTCGTCAATCTCGGCGCCAGGCTTGTTGACATCGAAGGATCGAATGATGATCATTTGAGGATCCTGGGAGAAATCACGAGGTGGGACTGGGATTGTGGAGACAATCGCCTCGTTAATCGCATCGATGTTGAACTTAAGTTGGGCGGAGATGGGGATAATTGGCGAACGGTCAGCCACGGTTCCACGGATGAACTTCAGGATTGACTGGTAATGTTGCAGGGCGCCGTCCTCTCTCATTAAGTCAACCTTATTTTGGAGGATAATAATCTTGTCAAGCTTCATAATCTCGATGGCAGCCAAATGCTCAGACGTTTGTGGTTGAGGGCAGGTTTCGTTTCCTGCGATAAGAAGGAGAGCTGCGTCCATGACAGCGGCTCCTGACAACATAGTGCTCATGAGAATATCGTGACCAGGGCAATCGACGAAACTACATTTGTTAGCTATTTTTTTCCGCCTTAAGAGTATGCGTCGCAAACTTACGAGACGTGTCTGAGCAACCTGTATGTGCCTGGGCATCCTTCCCTCTCGCAAGGGGGATCCACCTCCTTCTCACTCTTGTAACTCCTGAAGCATCCTGGTCTCGGGCAGTCCTCAAAGTCGCACTTGTAGATCTTAGCATTCGCGTAACCGAGCTTGATGGTAATGTTGCGCTCCAGCTCGTTCTTGAAGCGGACAGTCTGGACACCAGAAATAGCCTTCACGACCGTGGACTTTCCGTGAGCGACGTGGCCAATGGTTCCAATATTAATCGTTGCCTGGCGGGCAATAATCTCTGGGGTCAGAGGGGTGAGGGACTTGACATCTAGGTCTTTTGGCTCGGTCTGCGGTGGGAGGGTCGGGCGCACAACTACTGGTGGGTGGTCCTTTACTGTTGTGGGCTTCTTGAGGCTCGACTTTAACGGCATATCGGGGATGTTGTCATTGTCTTCCACATCATTCGTAGCCCCTAGGTTCGGGGAACCCTGCTCGGAGCCCGAGTCGGACTCCATGTCATTTCCAAACTTGTCACCTTGGGTCGCCATGATTGCGCTCCGCTAAAGGTTTCGCGGTTTCTTCGATGAGGTACAGTGACTGGTGTTGGAGACGCGTTTGTAGGTGATCTTATGGTGTATGTTCAATATCCTTCGTCGATATATGAACAAGGTAGTTGGTAGTTGTTTCGTGACGTTAGATGGGGATTCAATTTGGGAATTCAATTTAGCAACGAGCCTCAGAGAATTGTATAAAGTTTCCCACCACGGTGACTCTTCTTGGTGGGGTGAACTAGCCGAATGTATCTCGTAATGGGCACGTGACTGGGTAACGTCGCTGATGGCCCTCCGAAAGCTCAATTCAACGATATACATCCCACCTTCTTTTATTTTCTTTTATTCAAGCTTGATTTAAATATGGCGCAAAAGTCGATTACTGGCGCCCGGGTTCTGCCCCGTTTTCTGCTGCCACAGCTCAGCTGGCAGGGAAGGGCAGCCACAGTACAGCTTCCAGTTCGCAGCACGTCACTCTTTGTGGCATATTCGACAGATTCGTACGGCCAGAACCGCCGTAGCACGCCCATAACTGCGCGAAGATCTATGTTCCAAACGAAAGATGGTGCAGCTATTACTCAGAGGTTGCCAATGCGCCGGGATTTCAGCTCGTCACCAATGCGCCAGAGAGATTACCACTTTGACACCCTCAAGTTCGTCAAGCGTTTGAGGGATGAGGGGTTTACTGAGACGCAATCTGTTGCTATGATGAAAGTCCTAAGTGACGTTATAGAGGAAAGGTAGGAGCCCAGCGCAGCCAGGTGCAAGAGTATCTCTGACATATGACAGCATTCAAAATCTCACGCGAACCATGGTCATCCGCGAAGACCAAGCGAAAGCAACCTACACCCAGAAAGTCGACTTTGCAAAGCTACGGTCAGAGTTGCTGTCTGCGGATTCGACAGAAGAGTCGGCTACGAAAGCAGCGCATGAGCGGCTGACGAACGACCTTGCAAAGTTCAATAACAAATTGCGAGATGAGATAAGCAGGACGCAAGCGTCAGTTCGACTGGATCTGAACTTGGAGAAGGGCAGGATAAGGGAGGAATCAAATGCCCAGGGGCTCAAGATTAAGGAGACGGAGACAAAAATTGAGCAAGAGGTTGCTGGACTGAGAGAAAAGCTTGAGGGCGTCAAGTTCCAGACCCTACAATGGTTGATGGGAGTGGTTACTGGTTTCTCTGCTTTGGTTCTTGGTGTGTGGAGATTGTTGATGTAATATTACGGTTTATAGCCTCAAAAATATACCCGATTCCCAAAAACTTTACGTAACCATGCAAAGTTGCGAGACTAGCCAGTGGCTTTTTCTGGAGAGAGGTGCAGACATATCTGCGAAGACCCGCGAAGGGCGCTCACCGATCTTTATAGCTATCAACTCGACCAACAACTGCCTCTAGAGAAAGGCGACCATGCGAGCATCCCCCGTCCTTCCCGCGCAGTCAAGCGCCTTGCCGTTAACCCCAAATCCGTTTTAGCAGTCACGTCACTCCCATGGCTAATGAGCAGCTTGCTCATCTCGTGTAGATTATATATCGCAGCTCTGTGCAACGGTGCCAACCCACCGTCCGCTCGACCCATGGGATTGCAGCCGTTGCGAAGTAGAAACTCGACCAGCTCCAAAGCATTGCATCGAGCAGCACGTTTTACGCGACCGGATGCGCTGAAGTTGCTGATTGACGCTGGTTACGATGTCAATCTGAAGAGTCTCGATTGCGGATACACGCCGCTATACGAAGGTTAAGCAGGAGGCGCTTAGATGCCATGAAAGTCCCGCTCGACGGAGGTGCGGATGCGAATGCTAAGCTGGACAATGGAACCACCCTACTTCATGCCGTCGCCGCCGCCAAGGAGGTATTTGTTGATATGGTGCGGCTCCTCGTTGAAAAGGGTGCTAATACGGCAGCACGGGATGGCCGTGGCAGGAGTCAGTTGGATGTGGCCATGGCAGCGGGAAATTATGATGTTAAGGAGTTGCTTTCAGGAAAATTGGCCTGTTGGCTTACATGTAAACTCTAAAAATAACAGGCGCCTTAATGAGCACCTAGAAAGGCTGATAGGTGCAGGGAGGGGCTAGAGGCTGGTAAATGAGAATGATCGAAGTGAGCTCTGCACCCATATATATATACCCCGCACCTTTTTTTAAAAAATAACGGAGACTTATTTTGCTTCAGTCCCATCTGTGCGGTTAAAAAGGGGGATGATATGCGATGTATTTTGAGTAGTGAGGGCATAGTTGACTTAAATCGCTTTGACACTATGAGAAAGGACAGGAGAAACGGAAATGCCAAATCCACGCCAAGGCAGAGCATTCAAAAATAGCCCCCCCCCCAACCCGAACACGTCGACGCCCCGGGTCGTCAGAAATTGATAAATGGAGATGAATAACACTAGAGTGCTCCCTGTAGGGTTGCTTTGTTGCTATCTCGACACATCAATCATAATAGTGATGTATATTTGCAAAGGCTGAAGGGGAGGGTTTATACATCGACTAAGTATTCCACATTTACGACGTGTGATTTGAATGGTGAGCGAAGATAATTTAAGCTTAGCGACGAGAATTGAAGGGATTCATAGGTCGTATATCGAACAGCTGGAGGATCGAAGGATCGATCACGGCCCAAATGCAAGCACAGCAATGAAATCCCTTAAATAACGTAGAATATCCCTTCTCATTTCAATCATCACCTCCCCCCGCCCGATTCTTCCCAAAACTCCAACTTCAGACTCCCGTTACGAAAATGGTTAAAATGGCTCCTCTTAGAATATTCCAGTGTTCGGCACGGATCGTGTATGACCTGAGCTGATCCGGATACTGATCCGGATATATCCTATCCGCCATAATTATGATCTATCCGTACGATCTGAGGATATATCCGGATCTTACGGATAATGCCAAGAATAGCCAAGAGTAGCCAAGGCCACATAATAGACGTAGAATTGATTCTGTAATACTGGTTCAAATACCATCGTAATGTGACGATTACAGTAAAAATGAGCGACTTGAAATTATCAGATTTGCCGTCAGATCATGAGAGCTATTCTCAAATAGAAGAGCTATCGTTACCACATCTTCCACCTCAACCTACCCCTATTCAGCCTTCAGTTGAAGCAGTTGACGTATCGATTAATATACCTCAACATCCAAGGGTAGTACTACCACCGACATCGTCGATTCACAAAGGGCTTATATCGTCAGGAATTACTTGATACTCGGCCTCCAACCATAAAAATGATATGCCTACAACCAGGCTGTGGATATTCACTACCGCCACAAGGATTAAAGCAATCGTCGACCGGTAATCTATGGAGGCATTATTCCTTAAAGCATCTAACAGTATCATACACCCTTAAAAATGAGAAGAGACAGCCGTCTAGTGCGTCAAGCAGTACATCATCGTTCTTCAACCCACGCCCATCAGCTCTACTAAAGCAACCTGGTAATCCTTCAAAGTATAAGGAGTTATTACTACAGTTCATTGTGTTGAATAATCTATTGATACGCCTTGTTGAAAGCTATTCATTCTGTGAATTAGTTCAATTCTTAAGCCCAACAACTATGGCAATATCAGCTCGTACGCTACACCGAGAACTACAGCGTCAGTTCTCATATCACCGAGGCCAGCTACAACTTGAGCTCCATTCTCATATTAAGAGAGGAGGCCGGATATCAATAACGACAGATGCATGGTCTGCACAGAATTATACAGACTATGCTGCGATTACTGCATACTGGATTAACGATAAATGGCAACAGAAATCTAAAGTACTTGACGTTGTACATCTTCAAGAGCCTATCCATAGCGGCGAATATCTAGCTCAACAATTAGCAATTGTAACGGGCGATATGGGTATTACAGGAGCTGTCTTTACCTGTACAAGGGATAACGCCTCAGCTAATACTGTTATGCTTGCGGAATATGAAAAAATAGTCAGAGACCAGGAAGTTACAACACAACAACCCTGGACGTTTAGAGTCAAGGAAGGAGATGTACGATGCATAGCCCGATTATTATTATGGCTGTTCAAGATGCTCTTAAGACTTTAAAAGCAACCCCTGCTGAGCAGGTTGAGAGTTATCAGTTGAGCAGGGAGCTGCGCGGATTCCAGTAAGCTTCGATAGTAATATTGAAGTTAAGAATACTCTTGGTAAGCTACGAAGACATATCTATGTATTCAGAAATTGAAGGCAATGGAAAGATGCTCTTCAAAAGCAGACTATAGCAGCTGGTCTTAAGAAGCTACAACTATCACTCGATATGCCAGTCTGGTGGAACTCAACGTATGAAATGGTTTCAACAGCTATTAAGCTACAGACGCCAATGTCATACTGACATTCGTTGCACTCAGTTTGCTATCAAACTCAAGAGCAAACTTAGAAATCTCCTCCTCAAACCTACAAGTCACCATACATATCTTGGCTTATCACACCAACAACAGAAGCAATACTACTCAACAATTGCTGCAAACTCTTCTACTACATCTGTTTATGCTACATACATCACAGCATATCATTTGGACACTCATTGAACAAGTTATTAAGAAAATCTCCTCCTTAAGGGGGTGGGCCAATACTACCACATGGCATATCTCTACCAACTAGAGGCCTAGGAACATGAACGATAGCTCTAGAAGCTTCTACAACCCTCTATGATTCATTACACGTCATCGCTCCTTAGTTACCCACAAGATTGGTTAAGTTATGACATAATTTGTCTATAGGTACTCTGACCTTGGACCTCCTTTTCACTTCCTATAGGCTAGGAACCCAAGAGATGGTTCTATGGGATTCTCTTACGTTCACTACATGATTAGCAAGCTAGTTGTGGGTCGCACTTGATTTCTAATACATTTACCAAGCCTGGTTAGTCATGGAAAGTCATGGAAAATGAGAGAACTACACTCCTTTGGCATAAATAGGATTGCCCTTTCCTTAAGAAAGGGCAAGCAGACAATACAGAAAATCGACTAGCACATACTTCTACGTCTTTTCCAAGCTTCCAAGCATTGATCTTGTTATTCTCTGTTTTTGAAAAGTCAGTGAGGTGCTAACCTCTGACTTACCCCTGAGTTCTCAGACTCAACATTTGTTGCAACTTGTCTAAACCACTTCACCACATCATACACCTGATTGCTGCGTTGTGGAATAGTCTAAGCTACAACCCTTTGGCTCTGTTTCCTAAGACAGTGTGTTGTCTTAGTAAATTCATCCCTTCCTTGGGTGGCTAGATTCTCATATCTGGTGCACCCACCATTACAAAACCGAAGTGATACACAGAGCTGAAACCTCAGCTCAGTACTCTGAACGACTGGGGAACTAGACAGTCCCATGGAGAAAAGTGCCATTTTGGGCGCAAAAGACTACCGTATTCCCATGGGATTGTCCGTTTCCCCCAACACCGTTGGGGGACCGCACCAATATTTCCAGACCAGACCGCGGTCCGGTCTGGAAATGTTCCGAACCGACGGTTCCGAACCGACGGTCCCCCGTGGCGCACACTAGCCATCAGTCTTTCAGACGTTCTAAACTATGTTTCGAACTACGCCTGTCCTCGCCTTTCCACTCAAGGCCATTAGGTGGTTCGCAGAGAATCTACAAAAAGAATCCTGAGGCACGGCTAGAAGCTGAGAGAGCTATCAAGGTCTTCTACGATGAAAACAAGGACAACCTTGAGCGTCATGGCGTCACTGATGCTTTGGTCAAGTAAGCCAATAAATCTTATTCACTGATCTTTACAGGAGGCTTACATAGTGACAGGGCCGCCAAGCACAATGATCCTCGCAACCCCGATCCGAAAGGAGATCACTGGACGGTGGAGCTATCAAAAGAGACTGGAGAGTTCGTTACAAAGAGACATGTCTACCCTGTGAAATAAGGGCTTTATTTACGGTCTCATCTGCCACTCTAGTTCAAAGGGCAGTTGGCTCTGGGGGTTAAAAGTAAGGAGATCAGAAGTTCCATGGAATTTAGAAAGGCATTCACAGTTTGTGATCATTGCGTAATAAAACCCATACAGTTAACAAATTATTGTATTCGTCTCTGTTCTTTAACTCGTTGCAATATGTACTTGAAGCGATCCAATGCTCCTGCCTCCATGGGAAAGCACTGTTAAAAGCGAGATTTATCTCTTTCCACGGCAAGCCTTTGTTCTTGAGGCATATGAGCTTATTGTCTTCTTGCTCCGTATATCCGAGGCGCCCACGCTTTCTCTGCTTCTGGAGAGCTGGCCGTGACCTCTTTGCATGAGATGCGCAAAGCCGTGGATGAGCTGATCTGCCAACTGATGCCCCGCTAGTCGTGGGATTTGAGAAGTCCAGGAGCCGGGTTGATCTATGAACGCTAGAAGAAATCAGTATTCTACTGGGCAACATGAGACATGACCTTACCAATTTTCCAGAAGGTTTACAAAATGGTCCTGTACTAAGCGCAAATCCAATATCCTCAGGTTGTTGGATCTCCTCTTTGAATTGGCCATCATCCATCAACCTCAACAGCCCTTGGGCAAAGGCAGGATGCACATTCCTCGGCCAGATATGCACCTGAGTATGCCCAATCTATAAGCCAAACGTTCCCCCGACCGTCGAAAATCATGTTCTGGGCATGCAGATCGAAGTGGCAAATAACAAGCTCTTGGAATTGACTCATTTTTGTTGGAGAGTAGGCCGTGGGCGCTGGGATACGGTGGTATTTGGCCCTATAATCCACTACGGCATCCCAGGATCTCCGACCGGTGCTGGAAACCACCACAGTCTCAACTGGGGTTTCAGCTCTGAAGCCACCAGAATAGGGGGCTTTTGGGGGGTCGAAGCAGAACCTCCGAAAGGCCTACAAATAGCCACGTAGGCCCATTAGATAGTGTAGTTAATCAATCGATCTTATTTTGCTATAGTAAGCTATATACTGTGTGAGAACTCCTGCCCCGTTGCGCCCGTGCGAAGTCCCGACCACTGGAGAAACCACACGATTTGTGTGTGATCCCGTACCACGGTACTTCCCGTTCCAACAATTTTCATCACCTGTTTTAATCACATGATATAATTTGAGTTGGACTGTAATTTTTGCCTTAAGAATTAGGCCACTACGTCCTGAAACTGATGTTGTCACGGGGTAGGTTCGTATGTAAAAGGCAGTAGCCCCATAGAATTCAACAAGTTGGTTCGCGCTCAGGAAATCACAGGATTCGTGCCAAACACTCATTCATCAACCTGTTTTGATCACATGATATATAATTGTCCTGCCGAGGTCATGGAGGTTGGGTTTCCTCAACGACACCAGAAATAACTACTCACTCGGACAGTGCCTACAACTGGCCATTTGCATTTCAGACTCCGAGATCACATTTTCTGTCCGCAATTGTCAATTGAGGAGACATCCACCAGTCTCGTTCATTATACTGCGAGTATGGGAGACCAACGATCTAGATACTGTCCCCCTCGACCTCCAATTCACCAGCTCCGTATTGGTCGAGCGTTTAATGGCCTGTCACAACAGGAGAAGCTCTATGCGCATCACATGTCGCGGTATATAATTTCGTCGTTACTTCTTCCCCTATTTGTTGGCGAGAGGCTGCTCCCCAGGTTTAGTGACAGGAAACTAGCTAATCCGCCTGATTTCCACCAGGGCCGCATGGCACGGGACGAAAATAATACTCCGACAGGTATCTCCAGAATCAATTGCGATATTTGATTTTATAATGGAGTTGTATGCATCCTGTGGTGGGGACTGGAAGAGCCTCGTTGGTGAAGGCGGCATTACTTCGCAAGATTGTGCCGCATTTCTTAGATACGCAGCGACGTTTTTGTCGAACATCGGAAACTATTATGTACGTACTCTTAAGTTATTAACTGCAGTGTCCGTAATTTTGCTAAATAATGTCAGGGCTCAGGAGATCAGAAGTTTATACCAGATTTCAGTAGTCCAGAACCTTTAAAAACGCTTGCTTCGAGATCTCCAAGGCTTCAGGAACTGTACGACGAATTTGTCTATGATATACTCTCTACGCCCCCTTTCAGTCTAGGTTATCCCAGCGGCACGGCACAAAGCGCTTACTATCCTGGGCCTTGTGATATTACTCATGAAGAGGTTGAAGCTGTATCACGCGTTCTGCAAGAACGCTCGATATTCCCGGAGAATACACGCATTAGGAAGAGCATATCGGGGCGGGTTCCCATTTTCGACATACTTCAGGCTTCCACTACGGAAGGCATGTTGAGTCAGGAATTATTTTCAATGGGTATTGCTCAACTCATATCAGGTGACTACAGCGACGAGCTTAGACAAATTTGTGCCTCACTTGCTGAAGCATCGAAGTATGCAGCGAATGACACCCAAAAGCTATACATATCCCAGTATATCGAGAGCTTCAAGACCGGCAGTTTACATAAATACCGTGATTCGCAGCGCACTTGGATCAAAGATAAAGGGCCAGTCATTGAAAACATGATCGGCTTCATAGAGCCTTACCGCGACCCACATGGTACCAGAGCGGAATTTGAAGGCTTGGTTGCTATTTCAGACTCTGAGGAGACAAAGCTTCTTAAAAATCTTGTGGATAATTCTGCCAAGTTCATTCGGCGACTCCCATGGTCCGATTCTCATTCTTTAGAGAATGATGGTAAGGGGCCCTTTGAAAAGGAGCTTTTTGAATCACCAGATTTTGCTAGTATTCACGGTATGTTTGTGCAAGGTGGATCATGAAAGTTACTAATGGGAATACAAGCACTGGCATATTGCTCTACCATCATTTTTCCTGGCATTAATCTTCCAAACGTAGGTTTTCGCCAGTCATCGGCCCAATGGAAATCTGCTAATTGGAGCATAGTACAACGATATTCGCCAGGAGTGCGGTTTTAAGAACGTAATAGTTGCTAACCGAATGACCGCGGAGAGCAATAAATCAGAGCCCTGCCCATATATCAGGGAGTCAGAGGCCGAGACCTTCCAGAAACATAAGTTCTCTGCCTACTACTTGTGGGTTGTCCTTCACGAACTCTTAGGTCATGGCACTGGCAAGATGATGGTGCAAGAAAGCGAAGATACGTACAATTTCGACCAAATTAATAAGCCTATTGACCCTCTCACTGGAAACCCTATCACCTCTTGGTACAAACCGGGGCAAACTTGGACAAGCCAATTCGGAGAATTGGCAACCACTGTTGATGAATGCAGGGCCGAGCTCGTTGGCGCATATCTAATGGACGATCCCGAATTACTCTCCCTGTTTGGTTTCACGAAGGATTCTAAAATTACAAACGAAGACCGTGAGTCCTTCAGTCTAATATATGCTATACTATTCTAATATGCAAGCAGTCACATACAATCTGTATCTCCAACTCGGTGTTGATGGGCTTAGAGGACTACGGAATTTCAACACGGACAACAGTGTAAAGTCTCCTTGTACACTTTGTTTTCGAAACTGGTTGCTAATGTTGCGTGAATATAGAAATGGGGACAAGCACATAGCAGGGTATGCCCTCTCCATTTATTAACCAACTAACGGAAACTAAACTACTATTACAGGCCCATTTCGCGATGTTGAAATGTCTTTTAACTGATGGGGGCGGGTTCATGGCCATTGAATGTGATCCAGCGCAGCAAAGGCTCATTGTCCAAGTCGACCGTTCTAAAATCCTTACTCATGGCAAACGAGCCCTTGGAAGAATGCTCTTGAGGCTTCATATGTATCGTTGTACAGCTGACGTCCAGACATGCCTTTCTTATTATGAGAATCTTTCAGAGGTTGACGGCGAATACCTCGAATGGCGGGATATAGTCATTGCGAAGAAAGAACCGAACTGGGTGTTCGTACAGGCGAACACATTCCTTAACGGAGATCAGGTGAGTATCAAGGAGTACGATGCGACGGAGGAAGGCGTCATACAAAGCTGGGTGGAGCGGAAGGTATAATGTACCGCGATAGGACTTTCGTGAAGTCTCAATGTTGAGTAACTTGAACGATTTGCAATATCGTCTGAAGTAGTGCCAAAATAAGGCCCAATCCACCAATGACAGCTACAGCCCAAAAAGTGAGCCATGAAGCAGAGTCGCGCTTGTCTTCCCATAATTCCTTCCATGTTCGTGGTTTCTTAGTCGATAGATGGCACAAAAGTGCCACTAACCTACTCCGGAGGATGGGGAAGTCTCGGGGAAGATCGTAAGACTCTCGCTCAAGGCCATTTGAATCCGTTGGGTAGCATTTCTTACCACAGAGTTGTTTGAGGAATAAATCTCTTCCACCCTCTGGAATATTCTCAAACGGCTTGAGATTTTGAAACAGTTGGCGGCTTGCCTTATTCTGTCCAAACAGTAGACGATATGATAGGATTGTTTCTTGTAGCATTTGGGTAACGTCGCCTGTTGTTGCCCACTGCCCAGTGCTCTCCCAAGAAGCAGCGCAGGAATATATGGCACTTTTTGGAGAGTGTTTAGACTCAGAAGGAATATTTGCCAGACAAAATGAAGGATAGCGAAAGAGAAAGAGTTTGTTCAAGTATGAGTCGAACTCCATATGACATGATAGACTGTCTACCCACTCGATAGTCACATCTCCAATAGAAGACAAGATATAAGCATTAAAAGAAGCTGGTGCCACAGACTTATACTCTGCGAATGCTTTCTTCTCCTCCGGCGACCCTAGGCCATCAAAGTTTTGAGGGGGGAGCAGTAATCCATATCCGAGTAGAAATTCGTGCAATTTTCTCCCGCAAGCTGAGTGACTCTGCTTTAAGCACATATGGGCCTGACCAGTATGAGCACCCATTTCGTTTTGAATTGCGAGCTGATCTGGGGGACATGAGTGCATGTCTGCTTGGTACAACATCGTCTGCCATCCTATGACAGCGAAGATGAGATTTTTAGCAGCGATAAGGGCATTTGGGTCGCTTTCTAGTCCCAGGATATCGGATTCTTGGAGATGGGCCACGACGTCGTCGATTTTGACCGAAGTAGCAGCTATCATGTATTGAGATATCTCTTGCCACATGAATAAGAATGAGTCCATCCAGCCATCGTCTTTTTTTGAGTCGTAACCTTGCAAGGTTGAGAATAGCTGTCGTGGCTGCCTTTGAATCTGATCGTGAATCCACCAGTGGTACCACTGTACTTTATCATGAGAACAAGGGAAGATGGAAACAAGTTTGTGAAGTGTAGGACTATTTGCCGTAGCTTAACAGGTATTAGCTTGCAGTCTACTTTTAATAATGACTTTAATTAATTCAAGGGCAAGATTACTTACTTGAAGTAGTAATGGTCACCCTTTTGTTCGGCATTGCTAGGGGATGCTATAAATCTCAGGTGAGGTCTTGTGATGTTGCAAACACGATTTCTATCGAAGGTAATATAAGGTGGAGCATGGCGAGCGTCTTATAGATAATTTAATCATGCCATGTTACTAAAAATACCACCATACGCATTTGTCTATTCTTCATAATTTTGGCTCAAATTCAACGGCGCGTACAGAAACATGTTGGTGTTTTATCTGTACCTTATTGCTGGCCCCCAGGTACAGCCTGATTGGCTAACGAAGGCGGCTTGAAAAATAGTTCGGGCACTCAACTCGCATTTAGTGTGGGCCAAGTGCCCGGGCTATTTTTAAAACCGCCTTCGTAAGCACCCCAACGCGCCAAAATATACTCATGTGCTATACTATACAGGTAAACAAGCACGACCGAAAGGAAGATAGCTAGTCATATCACGTATATTTTAATCGAAGTAATCCTTAAATATTCTCCGCTCAATAAAATACAAAAGTTACACATAAGATTCCATAGGCGTAGACTCTTCAGATTGAACTGAACGCTAACCCTCCTCTGAGAGGTACTTTACATCAGAAAGCGGGGTAAGACCTTGGGTTGAGTGCCCGACTAATTGTTTACGTTTTCACGTGAAAGTCCCGTGACATTCATGCACGCGGAAAATCAGGAACGTTGCGAATAACGATCCCGTAGGTCTGCGCTTCAGCACCGAGAACTGAGGGGTTAAACTGCCTATCTTCATTAACACTGCTTTCAAGACAAGTTCCTATTCTCGATAATCGAGACTACCAAGATGACTAAGGGTCGCGCAAGGTAGGCGGATTTCTTAGCCATGAGTATCGCGAAAACACGTTGTTTTAATTATCGTGCTATGCTAATTACTGTGCTGGGGATAAAGCACGGAGGAGAGCCTTCTATGGCACAAAGCTGTTGAGCGCTATCGAGAGGAACTTGAGGAGAATGATGAGTACGAGAATATAATAGGAGTCGGGTCACTTGAAGACCTACTTAGTGATACTAAGTATATTGAGTCACTTTTGCCAAAGGAACGAACTTCTCTCTCCTCGCTCAAACGCCTCGGGCCCAAACTGAAATTTGTAGACGATTTCTCAGCCGTCATAGCACTCTATTTTGGTGCCAATGCAACACTCACAGCCCTTGTATGGGGCAGCATTCGGCTTATGCTAACCCACGCATCCTCGGCGACAGAGTCGCTCCAAGATGTCTTGGATATGCTCGAGGAGCTCAGCCTTACGCTTCCAAGACTCAAGGCCTACGAGAAGACTCTTCCGATGGATAGAGCTCTTGAAACTGCTTTACTAGATGTCTACACTGAAGTAATTTGCTTCTATGCTCGGTCGATACACTTCTTTCGGACGCATCCGCACGCCTTGCTGCGGCGCGGTGCTTGGGAGAAATTTCAGTTGGATTTTGGTAGGACAATTCGACGCATAAAAACGATGTCCTCTACAGTCGAGAGCGAAGCTGATATAGCGCGAATGAGACTTGAAGACGTCAAATATAAAGAAGTCCTAGAGCTGATGGACGACTTGAAGAAGAGCAAAATCCACGATGAGGATGCCATTCGATGCCATCATTTACCTTCCGAGCTTAACCCAAGATTCTGGGGTCGTGAATCAGCTTTACAGGCCATTGAGGCCGCCTTGAATCCTGATAATGGAACGAAATCCCTCCAGTCATTCGCTCTCTATGGAATGGGTGGTGTTGGCAAAACTCAAATTGCACTACAGTACGCAAATAGAAATCGTGAACGGTTCAACGTGATCTTGTGGGTTGCTGCAGATAGCACTATTAGTATTGGGCAGAGTTTCCTTGATATTGCAAGGCACTTAGGACTCGTCACGACTGATGAAGATATACCAGATTCTGTCACTGCGATCCTAAAGGTTAAAAGCTGGCTGGCCAAATCTCGTAAGTCGATGTTCTATATATTAGTCTTGCATTTCAGTATCTATTTCCTCCATAGACAACTACAGTTACTGGGCACGGAAAGATGCTGATACTTGTAGATCTTCCCTGGCTTGTTATATTTGACAATACTGACGATCTTGAAACTTTACGTCGAGCATGGCCCGGAAATATCCATGGCTCTGTTCTGCTCACGTCTCGCGATTTCAATTCTGCTCATAGTCTCGCTGAAACAGGATTCCACGTTCAGCCATTTGACGACATTACTGGTTCCAATGTACTCCTCCGCTTAGTTGGACTCGATTCCAACCTATCTTCAAATCAAGAAAAGGCCAGAGAAATTACGCAAGCTTTAGGTGGTCTACCTTTAGCACTTAATCAAATTGGGGGGTTTATAACTCAACGGAAATGTCCATTACAAGAGTTCCTTGCTCTTTACGAGCGCAATGCGGCAAAGATTGATTCTAGAAAAACAGGATTTAACGAGTATGAACACACGTTGAGTACAGTCTGGGAGATGTCGTTCAGCAAGCTGTCAGGTGACTCCTGTACGCTGCTCAATGTGTTGGCGTTCCTGGAACCAGATGCAATCGATGAAGCGATACTTGTTGAAGGGTCAAAGCTTCCAAATTGGGACGAGGAATTTGATTTTCTTTCGGATGAAATGGAGTGAGAATTTTACTTCCCAAGAAAACCGTACTTTGCAGCGAGCTAATAGAAGTAGTCTTGGTGATGCGGAAGCAGCACTTTTGCAAGCCGCCCTGATTGATAAGAGCACTGATGATGCGGTCCTGTCAATTCATCGATTGGTGCAAGCTGCTGTTACTCGAAGGCTCACTAAAGGCGACCAGAGTAAGTATTTTGACGCTGCTGTTCGCATTGTTACGTGCGGATTCCCGAACACCTGGCGTGAAGACGTTGGCCATCAATTCAAAACTTGGGCAAAATGCGAGAAATACCTCCCACATGTCAATCAGTTGGTAAATCAAGCAAAAAGATACAATATATATTCTTTAACTGCACAACTCTATGGAGAGCTGCTTCTACAATGTAGCTGGTAAGTTTACTTCGCATTCCCACCATGACCCAGTCCTCGATTGCTTACCGTGATAGGTATCTCTACGAACGAGAATGGTACAATGTGGCCCGAGACTTTATTAGTACAGCACTTGAAACTTTTGAGGATAAGACAACTCTGGCCTTTGCGAGTGCGGTTGACTTGTCTGGACTGATTGACCTCGACATGAACAACCCATCCAGCGCCCTTATCCCATTCAACACTGCACTCGAGATTCGACAGAAGCTAGTAGGATCTGAAGACCCGCTCATTGCATCTAGTTTGAACAATATTGCAATTTCATACACAGAGATGGGTGACCTAGAAAAAGCATATTCTACACATGAAAAGGCCCTAACAATTCGTCTCCGCGCGGATACCAGAATTGACAACACCTATAGCAATATGTCAAGTTTGCTTCTACGAATGGGGAAGCCTGATGAGGCTGAGGATATCATGAGAAAGTGCCCAGCCCTAAAGGATTTTACAGATGAGAGTTTTATAAATACTGGAAATCCTCGTTATGTTGGCAACATGGTCTTGCTTTCTCGCATACGCCTAGCTCAGGGCTCGCTCGACGACGCAATGCGGCTTGCCTCGAAAGCTCTTACGTTCCGACAGAAACTACACGGAAATAGACTGAAGACTTGTGATTCGTTGTATGATGTAGCAGATATGCTTGTCCGTCAGGGGTGTGTATCTTCTGCAATGTAAGTTTTTAGATTTCTCCCAGCTTCTTGGTATATGCAGGCTTACACTAAATAGCGAGCTTCTCAAGCAACTAGTAGCCATATCTGAAACCTTAACTGAGGCCGAAGGACAGCTCGCAAGAGCTAGTTACAAGCTGAGTGTTCTATATGACGAGAACGACAGGCCAACAGATAGTCAAGCTTGTAAATCTCGCGCGATTGCTCTGAAGGATAAATTGAGACCCGAATTGAAGGACGGCCTATTTGAAGAAAGCGAGTTCATGAAACTATGTCCCTTTATGTTGTGGTGAAGAGGAAATAAATACTTTCATATTATATAGACTGTTAGCGCCCTTGATAACAACGAAGTGTGCTTGGAGCTGTGGTGTCCTGTACTGCTGACAGAATTCCACGCGCTTTTGTGCTGTGACAGAGACTCTGGCTCTAGGAAGCTAGTAGGGTCTCCTAAGCTCGCTCATCTGCCATTGGGCTTTTTACGCAACAAGAGAGAGTTGGTAGCAGTTGACAGAAACCCAAGTCTGTTGCTCTGGTGAGAGTCCCTAAAGTGAGAGGTGGACGTTTCAACCTCCGAAGCGATCTGTTGGAATGCGTAAATAGATCACTCGATATGGGAATTTCACCAGAAGCAGGATGTTGTGAGTTACGGGGATCAGATAGAACAATATTAAAAACGGAAAATGTCTGAAGTGTGCGTGGTGCCGAAGTAGCTGGATGTGAGGACGAGGATCTCGAAGACGAGGTATTCTAGCCTCCTCGAAGGGTGGACCTTCAACTCCATACTCCCCACCATCCAAAGCTGGAACAAGTATCGCCACATTCTCCTGCTTCCCACTATTCTTTGCTTTTCACATTCCACTCCTACGATCGGAACATGCGCGGTTGAAAGCCTCGTGTATCTTTTCCCACCACAAGCGCTCCCTCTCGAGGCCGATCAGCAAATTGTCTTCTTCCATATAATGGCACTTTCTCCTGCAAAGCTGGTCTGTGACCTCTCACATGAGACGCATCAGAACTGGTTCCAGGTTAGGCGTCTTTGGGTGGCAGCTCCTCCACCTCTCCTGATACTACTACATTTTTGAGTTTCGTCGAATAGTGCACCTGGATTGCCCCTTCAGTCCTGCCGGGGAGTTCGGCATAGCTGTCACGAACGATGCCTTCCACCAATTCGAAATGCAACGAGCCTGAACGCAGCTTGTCGGCAACATATGCTGGAGGAGCTGGGGAATGTCCGAGATACTTTCGGATCCTGCAATGCCGTACAATCAACCAACATTCCATTCCTACTTGTTATCAGATTTGGAGTCTCTGTTCTTTAACTTCGTGCAGTAGCGCACTTGCAGCGCTTCAATGCTCCTCTCCCCCCTCGGGAAAGTAAGGCCGAAAGCGCGATGTATCCCTTTCCACGGCAAACCCTCCTTCTTGAGGCACATTAGCTTATTGTCTTCTTGCTCCGTATATTCGAGGCGCCCACGCTTTCTCGCGAGCTCCGAAATGCCCTCTTTCCAATCAGGGACGGGGCAATCTTTACAGGAACATTCCGCGACAACGATATAATGTACGACGGGATGATCAAGGCGTTCAACAGTGCAATTAGGTCTCTAGGAGAGGAGGAACATGCAAATGCATAGGAGAGGGCGAGAATATGGGCATTAGCATTTTGAGGCGTATTGTTTCCTGCGTGGCACTTGAGAAAGCTGTATGGTACCGTGATAGTATGAAATGTGAAGAGTTCCGATTTCAACCTCTCCATTTCCTTTCCTGAAACCCATGCCTGTTCGATGTGCTTCTCCATCTACTACCTGGAGAATTTCCCAGGGTTACAAGCGTGATGGGAGCGATACATCCCCCGTTTCCAGGAAGCCGCTGTCGTGATCGAATACACAGGATGCAGCCTTTTGAGAGGCCCGAGGCAGATATTAGACCGTCTCGCGTTTCCACGAAGTTGCGGTCGTGATTGCAGATACTAGGATGCGGCCTTTCAAGAGGCCCGAGGCGGATTTCGGAAATCGACCAACCGTTTCGCGTTTCCACAAAGCCGCGGTCGTAATCGCAGACACAGGATGCAGCCTTTCGAGAGGCCCCAGGCAGATTTCGGAATCGACCAACCGTTTCGCGTTTTTAAGCGCTCTTAGGTCCTTTAAATGGTCGCCACAAGTGGAGAAGTGTGGGCCTTGAGGCAGCGGAGGTAAAAGCAGCGATGGCCTAAGACCGGGAACAGGTGTCACGAACCGAATCACGTGCGGGCAATACTCACGTGCCCTTCAGTGCCAAGACGGAGGCATGTCGGTCCGGACAGGACACGTAGAACTATATAGTAGGAACGCGGACCTTCGGAGGAAGGTCAGCGTTCAGTCTTCGTATCAATAGACCAGGATTCTACGTATATTCCTTCCCGTGACTTCCCACTGCCCTACTCGCCAAGAAGTCCTTTACAACAGGGAAGCGGAAGGCTGACAACGGGGGACGGTTTTGGTGGTGGTCTTGGCGCGGGAGCGATGGCAGCTCAAGGAGAACTGGGCATCCCGTCCGCTCTGCCATACATAACCTTGAGATCGGTGGATTAGTAGTTGGGTGGGTGACCACCAGCGAATACCCACTGTTGTATGTTTTTTTGGCCTTTTTATACAATGGATTTTTAACTTCTCCTTGGTGGCGTGGCAGATTGATCTAGTGTGTAAGATAATATACGGCCCGTATACTGCTAAGGAATGCACATGCTAGAATAAAGCACGTATGTGATAGTTGCTCTACTAACATGATAATAACCTTAGTAACACAATGTTTATTTATCTCAAAATTTCCTATTTAGGACCTGCTTAGACTCTATGATGTCAGGAAAAGTGCTTGGTAGTATACGGGTTCATAGCATGAGGAGGAGTAAGAGGCGCCGCTTGTAGACTACATTAAAATGTCATATTAGATTAGACTTACGCTTGGCAAAATCTTAAGTTGAGAAACGTATATACTTAGAGCTGTGACTAAAGGACGTCGCCATTCATATCAAATAGATTGTGCAGTGGCTTCAGTAGGTGAGCGACTAGGTAATAGCTCTAGTAGTTGAGAGACTGTGAAGTGGCTTTGGTAGTTGAGCGACTGCATAATAACTTTGGTAGTTGAGAGACTGCCACAACCTTTCTTTGCCAAATGCACGATCCTTGCACGTGGGAATATTGGTCGAGCAATCTGGAAATACTGAGAAAATGTATGATAAATGACCCCTGCCAACGCCAACACGCCCCCAGCTAACACAGCACCATCTAGAATGTAATATGTCTCTTTCTCCCCGTATACTTGCTGGACGCCTTGACGACCTTGCCCTTCCGCTCCATTTGCTCCTTTTTGTTGAGAATCCATGCTTTTGAGCCCTTCTTTGCCTCTTTCCTCTTATGTGCCTGGTGCTGCCTTCGTGCGTCCACAACGTCAACACCTTCCATTCCCTTGACCACACCAGTAATATCGCCGCCAGCACCCTCTGTCGCAGCACCACCAACGGTAAGAACAAGATATAACTTGGCATTCTTGGTTCCGGGGTCATCTTCAAGGATACCCGCGCCAAACCCAGCCTTGATCGCGGCTCCGCTGATCATGGTTCGCTGCTGATCGTTCTTGGGGTAAAACTGGCACACCGCTCTCCCTCCTCGTTTTAAGCTAGCATATAACCCGTTGAAAAACCTCGATAGTCGGCCCGTTGGTGAAACGTCGCTACTTTCGGCATTACAGAGCCACTGGATAGCGGAAATCGATATCGCCGCATCGAACGTTCCAGCGCGGAATGGGACGCCCTGGCCAATATCCGCGAGCATCAGGTCGCCTTCGACATCGCGCTGGAGGGCGACATCCAGCATAGAAGCCGAGATGTCCATGCCAACCCATATGTGTTGGCCGCCATACTCCTCCTCCACTGAGCTGACAATCTCGCCGGAGAGTCCAGAGCCGCAGCCGATATCGAGGATCATGGCGGGGGTGTCGAGGTCGAGGAGTTCCAGGGCGCGGTTGGTCATGGAGGCCTGGATGTTCTGGATACGGGAGGAGGTGGTGTATTTGCGTGCCTCCACATCGTTGTAGTGGAGGTCGGGGGGGCTGGGGGAGTTTGGTCAGTCACAGTCGGAGGGGGGAGTGGCGGGTCGGCGTCTTACAGGATATCTTCCGGGCGAGACATGGTGGCGGACAGAACTCTGCCACGGCAGGAATGCGTTTAAGATCTACCACATACGCTACCCGTCAGGCTGCAGGGAATTTTATTTTTTGTTGTCGTTCTGAATCTGTAGTCCCAAAATTTGTAGTACAGATAGGGCGTCATAAATCTCGAAATAAATATATTTTGACTTATCAGTGCGCCAACGGCGATTGCCGAAATCTGGGGTAAACGACACGGCGACATCTTTAGATGACCAGCCTCCCGACATGAAGCTTCTCTTGTAGTCAAGTAGCAGTGCCAGGTTTCTTCAAGAAATGGCGCACTTCTGGATTCTACCGCTTGTCGGATACTTGGGCATGGCCCTGGGCTTTGGCTTCCTTACTTTAGCCATTGGTAGGTGATCCCGTCATCCGCCCCTCGGACCTCCGCTAATAAATTCACAGCTTCGGGACTGTACTATCTGTCTGAGCTCGTCGAAGAACACACAGTCATAGCAAAGCGACTATTGACGCGCATTATATACGCCGTTATCGCCATCCAAACCCTCCTTGTCCTCGTCGATGGCTTCCCAAAGTTCCTCTCCCTCATCGGCATCGTGTCGCACGTCGTCTACCTTGGGAATATGCGACGCTTCCCAGTCGTGAAGCTGTCTGATCCATTATTCCTCTCATCTTGTGGTATGTTATCCAGTCACGGTATGACGGGACAGGCCTAACCATTCATAGTTCTTGTCCTCATCAACCACTATTACTGCTTCGCCCACTTCTCCAGCCTTCCAAGAGCCCCCACACACTCCATTTACGATGCGCCCACGGTACCCACCTTCACAGAGATTGCATCCTACTTCGGGATATGCGTGTGGCTCGTTCCATTTGCCTTGTTCGTAAGCTTATCGGCGAGCGACAACGTGCTTCCAACGATGGGAAGCGAGGCACCCAGCGGGAGTGTGGGACCTGGTGACCGTCAAAAGAGACAGGGGCTGGTGAAGGTTGTGGTTGATGGATTCATCGAGTGGGTGGGCAATGCAGGAAACGTCTTGGGCTGGTGGAAAACAGACCGACGATCGAGTATTTTATGAGCTGGGAAGGTGCGTGTATGATAAATGATGTTCTGTAATTGCTGGGCAGCCACGCATATAAGGGAGTTTGAGCAGTCGCAAAAGATTAACGATTAAATTAGATGTCTGTACTTTAAAAGTTGAAATGAAACCCCATTCGATACGAGCCAGATGTGATTCAGTTCGCAGCGGCATAACAAGAATCGCAGTAAATTTGCAATATACAAAAGCTAGTACAAATGCTGCTGGGTATGACAATGCTATATATCAAAAAATAAACTTCCCCATGTGTCGCTCCCGTCCATTCCTCATGGGCTTAAACTCTTTGTCTTGTAAAACTCTTTCCGCCTCCCATCCTCTTCAACAAGCACTCTCTCTCGGTCCTCCAGTCTACCCGCCGACATTCTCGGATTAGCACCATACGTAATACTCCGTGCGCGTGGCCTTACGTCTTCAACATTCATCGTATCTCTCGAAGCCTCCAGCCCACGCTGCACCTTATCCACCTCCAAAGGCGACAGCGGCGTGGTGAGGTTGCTCCTCCGCTCCCGACTCGGCTCTCTGCTCGGATCCCTCGACTCCCCCCCCACACTAACATGTCTCACCGCGTAGCTATCCGCCCTCCCCCTTGTCTCAACGGCAGGGCTGCGACTGCGCTCGCGCACGGGCGGGTTGACGATGAATATCTCCCCGCTATTATTCCGGCTGTGTCGCCGACCATCCTGTCGCGAGCGCTGGCTCCTCTGGCTCCTCAGGCTCCCCTGCCGCACGCTCTGTCGGCTCGTCACGCTCGTGCGGCTGTTGCGCGGGCTGCCTTCATACACCACAACGTGTGTATGGCTTGTGCGCGGGCTGTTCCTCGGACTGCGATTGGGCGTCGGCGCCTGCACTATCATTGGGAAGTTTCCCGGGTCCGGGTTGGGGCCCGGGTACCCTTCGACGTATTCTACAGGGCGTGGCGCACGCTCGACTGAGGTAATGCGCGTGATCGACTGGCGGGATGTGGTGGTTGGCTGGATGATGACCTGAGAGGTGCGCCTCGAATGGGAGACCGATTCGCGACGACGGACGTATATCCGGGGTGGCTCAACGGGGTCGTCCTCCTTGTAAACTAGAGTTGAGGATGTTAGCTGGCGCTGCTTTGCTGTCTGTCTCTGGTGGATCGAAGCGGGGAGTGGAGTGGCTGCGGGGTTGAGGTACGAACCTCTGACGAGACACATTGCTGGCAGCCTCTAGGGCACTGGACGTCTCAGAGGCGCTTTTGGGATATGCGCTAGAAAGTTGACAAAGAATGTAGTGAAGCCTTGTCTGAGCGCAATGCGCAACTGGAGATCTTGGCGATAGATAAGATGGTTGGAGTGCGCAAAGTAGTCCGAAATGCGCTTGGTTATATGCAATACTTTCTCAGATGTCTCGGCATGAAGGGGAATGGGGTAGGTATATATATACTCCCGGGTGCCACGCGTGCGCAGGACTGAGAAGGGAAGAGCTGGTGGTCCCCTCACCTGATAGTGTCTGCTTCCTCCGATGTCTATTAACAGCCCGATCACGACGACAAAAGCAGGCCCTCCCTCCAATTATAGAACGTGGCTCGTGAGGCCCTCGTCCGTGTGGCTGGTGACACTAAGATGCGGGACAGGGTCGAGCCGGTGTGGTCCAGCCAAATTTAGGGGAGCCAAGGAAGGTTAAGGCCGAGAATAGTAAGATGTTTATAAACATTTAAGCGCCACTAAGCGCCGGCCACTATGGGGTGCACCGAGTGTGTTGAGTATGCTAGGTAGGCGGATGATGGCATTAAATATTAATATTAAATAAAAAACAGTTATAAAGCCAGGGTTAGCACAAATACTCATGAGTATGATTGCATAATTATACTCACAAGTATGAGTACTAGGTCATGTGTAAACCACGTGACTTTTAATTTAAAGAGCTTTAACATTATAAAAGGCCAAGACCGATTGATTGGCTATCATTTGTCGAAATTCAGGATTGGTGTAATGGTGGGTGCACCAGATGTGAGAATCTAGCCACCTAAGGAAGGGATGATTTTACTAAGACAACACACTGTCTTAGCCAAAGGGTCGTAGCTTAGACTATTCCACAATGCAGCAATCAGGTGTATGATGTAGTGGAGTGGTTTAGACAAGTTGTAACAAATGTTGAGTCTGAGAACTCAGGGATAAGTCAGAGGTTAGCACCTCACTGACTTTTCAGAAACAAGGAGTAACAAGATCAATGCTTGGAAGCTGTAAGGACACAGGGCACCCAGCTCACGGTAATAGCATATGAGAGTGCGAGTCAGAGGCTAAACGGATGCTATCCTATAGGTCTACTATGAAGGATACAAAAAAGATGAAGAGAGAAACCCCCGTTGGGTCAATCTCCTTAAGTACCCGAAACGGGTCTGACTCGGCTAACCTGCCCTAACTCTCCCCACATGACCGTAACCTGCCTGACTCCGATGCTTTCCATCACTGAGGGCGGAGGCATCCTTACACTACCCCCCCTCTTAAGAGAGTGTTTTGTCCGCGAAACACGCTGTGAGAATCATTTCCGCAACATCTCTGAATGGTATCCATGAGAAGAGCGTTCTATGTTGGCAGGAATTCTGTTTGTAATTGCATCTGTAACAACCCTGTTTATGTGCTGTGTCGGGAAGGTGCGTTGTATGTCATGCTAGAGCTGTGCCGTATCGACTCCGTTTCGTGTGCGAAACCAGAGTTTGCTTTGTTCGCTCTGGGGTACATTCGTGGTGGTCCGAGTGGACTCCGAATCGCATCCGCGAAGCATCCGGGTTAGACTTTGCTTTGTTCGCTCTGGGGTGCATTCCTGGTGGTCCGAGTGGACTCTGAATCGCATCTCGAAGCGTTCAGGTTAGACTGTCCTATGTATGAAAGGAGAAGTGTTCGCGCTAACCCGATTCGGAGTTTATTGTTGTAAGCCAGACTATGAGTGCGCAGCTGCGTCCACTTCTTCTTTTTGTCTCCAACAACAATGCCAGCGACCACCCCTCCGAGAACTGTAAGTGACCCCTTCCTGTGGATTGTCTGACGGTGCACTAATAAATTGGATAGGATATTTCCAATCCACAAGAACGAGTAGGTGATGGGAGCGCGTTGGCGCAGGGTGTCATACTGACATTCGTTGCACTCAGTTTGCTATCAAACTCAAGAGCAAACTTGGAAATCTCCTCCTCAAACCTACAAGTCACTATACATATTTTGGCTTATCACACCAACAACAAGAGCAATACTACTCAACGATTGCTACAACCATCTATGATTCATTACATGTCATCGCTCCTTAGTTACTGGGCCGATATTACCACATAGCATATCTCTACAACCCTCTATGATTCATTACATGACATCAGTCATACTACCACATGACATATCTCTACCAACTAGAGGCCTAGGAGCATGAACGATAACTCTAAAAGCTCCTACGAACCTCTATGATTCATTACACGTCATCGCTCTTTAGTTACCCACAAGATTGGTTAAGTTATGACATAATTTGTCTATGACATAATTTGTCTATAGGGGTACTCTGACCTTGGACCTCCTTTTACTTCCTATAGGCTACGAACCTAAGAGATGGTTCTATGGGATTCTCTTACAATATGCTAACTTGACGCCAAAGTGGCTGAACAGCGCATCTGAGTCATTCCGTACATCAAAGAAAGAGCAAGCAGACAATACAGTAAATCGACTATCACATACTTCCATGTCTTTTCCAAGCTTCCAAGCATTGATCTTGTTACTCCTTATTTCTGAAAAGTCAGTGAGGTGTTAACCTCTGACTTACCCCTGAGTTCCCAGACTCAACATTTGTTGCAACTTGTCTGAACCACTTCACTACATCACACACCTGATTGCTGCGTTGTGGAATAGTCTAAGCTACAACCCTTTGGCTCTGTTTCCTAAGACAGTGTGTTGTCTTAGTAAATTCATCCCTTCCTTGGGTGGCTAGATTCTCACATCTGGTGCACCCACCATTACACAGGGGTGATAATGTGTGCTGGGCTGATGGGATTCTGCGCAGAATTCCAACTTTTTGCGATGCCGATTCTGACTCCCGCGGGAGCTTTGTCGGGTGCGTTCCATGTCCTCTGCCTGCGCTGCCTTCGGGCCAAAGCTCGTGGCATCAAGGACCACGATTGTGTCTGGTCCCCCGCCTCCTCCAAGTGCGAGTACTGCACGGCGCAGCACTCCACCTGCGTTCTGGTGAGTTCCCTTGTGCTGTTCTGTCTCTGTTGGCTTTTGCTAACAATTTGCATAGCTTCCCTGGTTCCTCGATGAGGAATACCGTGTCCTTGCTGCTGCTGAAGCAGCACATCCTTGGGACCCTGTCGCTGTTGAAGCTGCTGCTGCAGAGGCAAACCGGGTGGCCCTTGTGGCTGCCCAAAGTGTCCCGAAATTCCGCTCGGCCGCCGAGCGCGACTCCCGCAACGTGCGCTGCCCTCGAGGCGGGTCTGGCTGTGAGTATCCCCCTGTCCTGTGTGGTTTCGGTGCTGATTCAGGGCACCCAGCTCACAGTAATAGCATATGAGAGTGCGAGTCGGAGGCTAAACGGATGCTATCCTATAGGTCTACTACGAAGGATACAAAAAAGATGAAGGGGGAACCCCGTTGAGTCTGTTTCCTTAAGTACCCGAAACGGGCCTGACTCAGTTATTCCAACCCTAGCCCTGAACCTTCCACCGTAACAGGTCTGCATTGACCCTGAACCCTACACCCTTACCGTCCCCCACTATAGTGTAACTCGCTATGTGCTCCTCTGCTGGTTCGAAACCACACCGAGTCAGATTTCATGCTTGTAGTGACCGTAATGTAATGGTGGGTGCACCAGATGTGAGAATCTAGCCACCCAAGGAAGGGATGAATTTACTAAGACAACACACTGTCTTAGAAAACAGAGCCAAAGGGTCGTAGCTTAGACTATTCCACAACGCAGCAATCAGGTGTGTGATGTAGTGAAGTGGTTCAGACAAGTTGCAACAAATGTTGAGTCTGGGAACTCAGGGGTAAGTCAGAGGTTAACACCTCACTGACTTTTCAGAAACAAGGAGTAACAAGATGAATGCTTGGAAGCTTGGAAAAGACGTGGAAGTATGTGATAGTCAATTTACTGTATTGTCTGCTTGCCCTTTCTTAAGGAAAGGGCAATCCTATTTATGCTAAAGGAGTGTAGTTCTCTCATTTTCCAAGACTTTCCATGATTACCAGGCTTGGTAACTGTAGTCGACGTAAGAGAATCCCATAGAACCATCTCTTAGGTTCATAGCCTATAGGAAGTAAAAGGAGGTCCAAGGTCAGAGTACCCCTATAGACAAATTATGTCATAGACAAATTATGTCATAGACAAATTATGTCATAGACAAATTATGTCATAGACAAATTATGTCATAACTTAACCAATCTTGTGGGTAACTAAAGAGCGATGACATGTAATGAATCATAGAGGGTTGTAGAGATATGCTATGTGGTAATATCGGCCCAGTAACTAAGGAGCGATGACGTGTAATGAATCATAGATGGTTGTAGCAATCGTTGAGTAGTATTGCTCTTGTTGTTGGTGTGATAAGCCAAAATATGTATAGTGACTTGTAGGTTTGAGGAGGAGATTTCCAAGTTTGCTCTTGAGTTTGATAGCAAACTGAGTGCAACGAATGTCAGTATGACATGATACCCCTCTTAAGGACGTTTGTTAGCTGTGTGCTTGCCCTTTAGCCAGGTGGCTTTCTTAGAAAAAAATTCTAGAATCAGCTTGGATGCATTTTTTAGATTTCTCTTAGGTTCCCAAGTGTTGTCACTTGTAGGATAGCCTTTCCACTTAACGAGGAAGTAGTCCTGACCTCTAAGTGTCTTTTTGTCAAGGATAGACTCTACTTCATATTCTGGTTGATCCAAAATCAGAACAGGAGGAGGAGGAGACTGAAGTGGTCTTAAGGAACTTTCTTGTGCCTTAGACAAGAGAGATGCATGGAAGACATTATGGATAGTCCAAGTAGGTGGTAATGCAAGCTCGAAAGCATTCTTGCCAATAGTCCTTGTGATCTTAAAGGGTCCAAGTCTTTTAGTATCAAGTTTGTCTGATGGTCTAGTAGTTGTGATATGTCTTCTAGACAAAAAGTCTTGATCACCAACTTTGAATTGTGGTGCAACCACCCCCCTGTTAAAGGCCTGAGCCTGCTCGTCTTGTGCACGCTGTATTTGGACCTTGAGATAGTCCTGGAGGCCCTTAAGGTAGATGATTCCTTCAGTAGCAGAAGGGTTTTTGAGATTTTCAGGACAATTAAGTTCTGCCACTTCAAACCTAGGGTGATAACCATAGTTTGCATAGAAAGGTGTCTCTTTTGTGGTGTTAGAGACCGTGTTGTTGTAAGCAAATTCTGCAAGATGGAGAAGATCTGCCCAGTTGTCTTGAGCATAGTTTGTATAAATTCTTAGATATTGTTCAAGTACAGAGTTGACTCTCTCTGTCTGGCCATCTGTTTGAGGGTGATAAGCTGTAGAAAAGCGTTGTTCCATGTTTAAGAGTTTAGAGAACTCCTTAAAAAAGTTTGAAGTGAAAACTGCTCCCCTATCTGAGATCCAGTGTCCAGGAATTCCATGATATTTAAAGACCACCTTGAGGAATAGCCACGCAAGTTCAGAAGCTGTGATAGTCTCATTGCAAGGCTCAAAGTGTGCCATTTTTGTGAGCCTTTCTACCACCACAAGGATAGAGTCATAAGGGGTAGCACCCCCTTTTGGGATAGAAGGAGGCAACTTGACTATAAAGTCAATGGATATGGAGTCCCATGGGCGTTCTGGTATAGGTAGAGGCTGCAAGAGGCCATAGGGCTTTTGCCGTGTAGGTTTGTTCAAGTTGCAAGTTGTGCAAGAAGATATATAGTCTTGAAGAGTAGTCCTTAGACTAGGCCAGTAGAACTTTCTTGTTAGAAGTTCATAAGTTTTTGCAAAGCCAAAGTGCCCTGCAGCTGGAGCATCATGGAACTGCTGTAGGAGGTGTAGCTGTAATCGTTTATCCCTTGGGACATAGATATAGCTCTTGAATAAGAGAAGTCCTTGCTGATTTTTTGAGAAATTTTGTAGTCCAACTTTCTCAAGAGAGGAGCCTTTCTTCTGGAGGTATTCCAAAGTTCTTTTGGCAAAGGGATCGTGGTTGTAAGCATCTTTGAATGCTTTAAGAAGTGTTGCTGAGGGTGTATAGTCTTTAAAGGTCTCTGGTTTCTGAGAAGAGGTAATGGGGGCAACTTGGTTTTGAGGGGATAAGTTTCCCTCTAAGTCCTCTGTAGTGCGAGGGTTGCTTAAAGATGCTGCTATAAGCTTTGTAGAGTCTAGCAGGGCCTTTGTATTGCTTGTTTTAGCAGAATCTTGGTAGTCATGTCTTCTTGAGAGGAGATCTGCTCTTTGATTCTTGGCCCCTGAGACATGTTTTATAACAAAGTCAAAACCTCCTAGTTGTTCAGACCACCTTGCTTGTCGTCGATTGAGCTGTTTAGTGGTTGTAAAGGTCAAGAGATTTGAATGGTCACTGTAAATAGTGATAGGATAGTTTGCCCCTTCAAGGTAGCATCTCCAATGCTTTAGAGAACATACTATGGCAAGCAGTTCCTTGTCTGTAATGGGATAGTTTTGTTCGGCTGCTGATAGCTTTCTTGAGTAAAATGCCACAGGCTGTAGCTCTTCTTGTTTGTCTTTTGGAGCTTGGTATAAGATTCCAGAAATGGCAAAATCTGAGGCATCTGTCTCAAGAGTGGCAGGTTTCAAGGGGTTAAAGTGTAGTAACATTTTCCCTTCTTTGAATTCTCCTTTAAGAGCATCGAAAGCATCTTGCTGTGTCTTATCCCAGTGATACAAAGTGTCCTTGTGAAGTAATTGAGTAAGGGGTAAAGCCAAGGATGTATATCTTGGTATAAACCTCCTGTAATAGTTGGCAAACCCAAGGAAAGACTGAACCTCTTTAATGCTGGAAGGAATAGGCCACGTTTGTACTGCTTTTGTCTTTTCAGGATCCATCTGAATGCCTTCTGTTGAAATTCTATGTCCCAAGAAATCAACTTGAGACATATGGAAAAGACATTTCTCAAGTTTGCAAAAGAGTTGTGCTTGAGATAGCTTCTCTAAGACTTGTCTAACATGTAGAACATGCTCTTGAGTGTCTAAAGAGTATATAAGAATGTCGTCTAAGTAGACAACAACAAAGATATCCAAGTAAGGTCTTAGAATATCATTCATGAGAGCTTGGAAAGAAGCAGGTGCATTGGCAAGCCCAAAAGGCATTACCTGGTATTCAAAATGACCATAGCGTGTTCTGAATGCTGTCTTCCACTCATCATCTTCCTTGATGCGTATCAGGTTATAAGCTCCCCTGAGATCTAACTTGGTAAAGATCTTTGCTGAAGAGAGCCTATCCATGAGCTCAGGGATAAGGGGTAAAGCATATCTGTTTTTAACAGTGACTGCATTAAGGCCCCTATAATCAACACAGAGACGCAAGGAGCCATCTTTCTTCTTGACAAAGAGAATAGGAGCTCCTGCTGGTGAGGAAGAAGGTCTGATAAAGCCAGAACTAAGGTTCTCATCTAGGTATTCTCTGAGAGTTTTCAGCTCTAATTCAGATAGAGAGTAGATAGGGCCGTAGGGAGGCATTGAGCCTTCTGCGAGTGGTATCTCATGGTCATAAGGCTGGTGCTTTGGCAGAATTGATGCCTTTGCCTTGTCAAAAAGATGTTGGTAGTCTTGGTATGCTAAAGGCAAAATGACCTCCTGAGATGATTTCTCCAAATCTGAAGTAGCTGCTATCTCCAGGACAGGTTGGAAAGGTTTAACCCATATCAGAGATGATATATCGTCCATAGTTTGGTCAAAATCCTTGATCTGGGACAAGTCTGAGTCTTGGACCTGAATAGGGGTAACTGAGGCTTGAAGGGTTTTTTCAGTATTGAGCTCCGGATTTGAGCTAAACCCAAGCGATAAATGCTTCCAATTGATAGTTGGATCATGCCTTTGAAGCCATGGAAGACCTAGGATGACTGAGTACTTCATTGGTATAACATCTAAAGAGATGGTGTCTGAAAATGTTGATTTTCCTAGGGGAATCTCAAGTTTGAGTACTGGGGTGTTGCAGGTAATGGAACCTGAACTGATAGGAGTTCCATCAATGACTCGGAGCAACTCTGGAGTGCGTTTGGGAATTGTAGGTAACTGGTGTGTCAAGATGAGGTCTTGAGATATAAAGTTGCCTGTTGCCCCTGAGTCTATCATAGCCCTTGTAGATAACACCTGTTGTTTGAAATGGAGTTGAATAGGGATTAACAGGTGTGTGAAACTCTGAGAAAGCACCATCGACACATCTTTGTTGTCTAGGGGAGAAGTTGTAGTCTCAGTTGAAGTTGTGCCTGGTGGGGATTTTTCAAGTTTTTCAGGAATAGCAGCTGTGACTGTGTCTGAGGCTGCTATATGTTTTGATTCAGCACTCCCCCGTGCTGAATAGCACTCCTGAATTCTGTGCCCCCCTTTGCCACAGTATAAACAAAGGTTGTTGTCCATTCTGTGTTTTCTTTCTTGAGGAGTAAGTTTACCCCTTTTCAGTTTTTGAGGGCTTCTTGTAGGCTGAGGTGCTGGATTTGCTGTAGATCTCTTTATAGAGGCGTCTAAGTCCATAGGTTCAGGTGCTGAGTCCTTAGCAGTTGGTGTAGAGGTGTAATTGTTGAAATTTCTTGTTGGATGCCAGTCTTGGTTCTTCTCCTTTCTTCTTTCAAAAAGCCTATCATCAAGTCTGACAGCTTTCTCTATAAGCGTTTGAAGTGTTGTAGGGCGTTCTTCTTTGCTGAGTTCATCCTTAATAGAGCTCTTGAGCCCTTGGTAGTAAGTGAAGACTAAGGCTTCTTCATTCCAAGTCAAGTGAGAAGTGATTCTCCTAAATTCTGTTGTATACTGAGCAGCAGAGGTCTTTTGACATAGCTTCTGTAGCTCTCTTTCTGCTGTAGCAGTTTCGTTGATGTCTCCAAAGGTCCTGGTAAGTTCCTCTTGAAACTGGTCATAAGAGGTAATCAAAGGTGTAGTGGTATTTTGGTTGTTGCCACTAAGTCTTCTAAGATATGGCTCAAAGAAGTTGAATGCAGATCCACGGAGGTAGCTGGCAGCGAAATACATATTCTGAATATCTGAGGTGAACTGATGAGGCCTGAGGGTGAAGTAGATGTCCAGTTGCATAAGAAATCCCTTCAACTTCCTCCTGTCTCCATGGTATAAATCTGGTGTTTGCACTTTAGGAAGTGCACCTGGGGTACCCGACATAGCCAGAGGAGCTGTGGGAAGCTCTGTATGATGTGTCTGAGTTGAGGATTGTGTTGCTGAAGTGTTGGCTTGAAAGGTGTTTTCCAAATTCTCAAGTTTGTTTGCTATATTTTGTATAAAGGCAAACAGTTGTTGCATCTGCTGTTCAGCAGTAGTTGTAGGAGCTTGGTCGTCCTCCATTGTAGTATCGAAGTGCTGCTATAGAAATAGTTGAAGCTTGAAGCAGACAAGGTGTAATGGTGGGTGCACCAGATGTGAGAATCTAGCCACCCAAGGAAGGGATGAATTTACTAAGACAACACACTGTCTTAGAAAACAGAGCCAAAGGGTCGTAGCTTAGACTATTCCACAACGCAGCAATCAGGTGTGTGATGTAGTGAAGTGGTTCAGACAAGTTGCAACAAATGTTGAGTCTGGGAACTCAGGGGTAAGTCAGAGGTTAACACCTCACTGACTTTTCAGAAACAAGGAGTAACAAGATGAATGCTTGGAAGCTTGGAAAAGACGTGGAAGTATGTGATAGTCAATTTACTGTATTGTCTGCTTGCCCTTTCTTAAGGAAAGGGCAATCCTATTTATGCTAAAGGAGTGTAGTTCTCTCATTTTCCAAGACTTTCCATGATTACCAGGCTTGGTAACTGTAGTCGACGTAAGAGAATCCCATAGAACCATCTCTTAGGTTCGTAGCCTATAGGAAGTAAAAGGAGGTCCAAGGTCAGAGTACCCCTATAGACAAATTATGTCATAGACAAATTATGTCATAGACAAATTATGTCATAGACAAATTATGTCATAACTTAACCAATCTTGTGGGTAACTAAAGAGCGATGACATGTAATGAATCATAGAGGGTTGTAGAGATATGCTATGTGGTAATATCGGCCCAGTAACTAAGGAGCGATGACGTGTAATGAATCATAGATGGTTGTAGCAATCGTTGAGTAGTATTGCTCTTGTTGTTGGTGTGATAAGCCAAAATATGTATAGTGACTTGTAGGTTTGAGGAGGAGATTTCCAAGTTTGCTCTTGAGTTTGATAGCAAACTGAGTGCAACGAATGTCAGTATGACACGTAACAGCTCTGAGGCAGGTTCTTCGAGTATCTAGGTAAGGAGGCATCCTTACAAAAGGGGTAGCCAGAACGTGATGCTGCCTACCCTTCAGAATACCCTCCGCAAGGCCATGAAGGCTGTAGGAAGCCCGCAGGTAAGTGGGGTGACAACGAGCCCACAGGGTCCGTGTCATACTGACATTCGTTGCACTCAGTTTGCTATCAAACTCAAGAGCAAACTTAGAAATCTGATCCTCAAACCTACAAGTCACCATACATATCTTGGCTTATCACACCAACAACAAGAGCAATACTACTCAGCGATTGCTGCAAACTCTTCTACTACATCTGTGTCATACTGACATTCGTTGCACTCAGTTTGCTATCAAACTCAAGAGCAAACTTAGAAATCTCCTCCTCAAACCTACAAGTCACCATACATATCTTGGCTTATCACACCAACAACAGAAGCAATACTACTCAAAGATTGCTGCAAACTCTTCTACTACATCTGTTTATGCTACATACATCACGGCATATCATTTGGACACTCATTGAACAAGTTATTAAGAAAATCTCCTCCTTAAGGGGGTGGGCCAATACTACCACATGGCATATCTCTACCAACTAGAGGCCTAGGAACATGAACAATAGCTCTAGAAGCTTCTACAACCCTCTATGATTCATTACACGTCATCGCTCCTTAGTTACCCACAAGATTGGTTAAGTTATGACATAATTTGTCTATAGGTACTCTGACCTTGTACCTCCTTTTCACTTCCTATAGGCTAGGAACCCAAGAGATGGTTCTATGGGATTCTCTTACGTTCACTACATGATTAGCAAGCTAGTTGTGGGTCGCACTTGATTTCTAATACATTTACCAAGCCTGGTTAGTCATGGAAAGTCATGGAAAATGAGAGAACTACACTCCTTTGGCATAAATAGGATTGCCCTTTCCTTAAGAAAGGGCAAGCAGGTAATACAGTAAATCGACTAGCACATACTTCTACGTCTTTTCCAAGCTTCCAAGCATTCATCTTGTTACTCCTTGTTTCTGAAAAGTCAGTGAGGTGTTAACCTCTGACTTACCCCTGAGTTCCCAGACTCAACATTTGTTGCAACTTGTCTGAACCACTTCACTACATCACACACCTGATTGCTGCGTTGTGGAATAGTCTAAGCTACAACCCTTTGGCTCTGTTTCCTAAGACAGTGTGTTGTCTTAGTAAAATCTTCCCCTCCCCTGGGTGGCTAGATTCTCACATCTGGTGCACCCACCATTACAGTCCTCAAGAAGAGGATATCGACCCACAGAGTATGGGCGAAAGCGCCAGCGGTATGAGTACGAGGATTTACTGTACTCAATGAGTATGAGTACGTGCTAATACTCATGAGTATACTCGGGTTTCTAACCTTATAATAAAGCTCCCTCTACTATATATTATATACATTTTATTACGTGCTTACTAAGCTAACTTTGACATAAAAGCATAATCTACCCTCTTCTCTTGCTTTTCTCCTTTAACCCCCATTTTTCTATAGCTCAAAGGCACTTCACATATTGTTGCACCCGACAAGACAAACTTCACGTGCAGTTCGTGCGAAATTCTTTGAGGGTCCGTGCTGAACCACGTTACTTTAGTCGCGTCTCCCATAACTCCAATTCACAACATTCACATTGACCACATTAGAGTGGTTTCTAGCTGGCTGATACCTGCGGCTAAGTCTGCCTGGGTATGGGTCGACAGGTAGATCCGCGCCAATGACCACAGCCTCCTTCTGGATTGAAATAATCCCCAAACCCATCTATGTCAGCGGCACTGGCCCTCCAATGGCGCCAATCACCCTGCTGCCGGAGCACGACGAGGAGAGCTGGGTCATCGCAGAGGTAATTGAGTACAAGAAGGTGCCTCACTATGTCGTTCACCCGAAGGGCAAGCCGGTGGTGCGCAAGATCATCGCGAAAAATGAGGCTCTCGACTGGGTTTCACCATTGGTTTACGAAGAGTTTGAGATGGCGGAGGGATTGAGACGGGATGCTCGAGAGGAGGAATTGAAGCAGGAAAAAGAGCGGAGTAAACTCACCAAGAATGGGAAGAAAAGAGGCCGCCAATTCAGGAACGCTCAAACGGAAGCATCCGCGTCTCTTGTTGATTCCATCGAGACGGAGACCGACACACCAGACGACGGTGCTCACCTATCCAGCTCATACCTTCCACAACCTTCCAACCTACAACCCTCCCTCTCCAAACCCTCACTATCACAATCAAACATCAGAATGGACTCAGCCTTCGACACCGAAAACACCGAAGACGAGGGAGTGATATCAAGAACCATGGACCCCCCCCCGAGCAAACGCTCCCGCACATCCACGAGCGAGGGACTCTCCAGTAAGACCCCAAGAAACCTTTCAGAACCCCTCTTAAGCCCTCAGACGGTGCAGAAGAATAATCCCGCACCCACCTCCAAAACACACCCACGGTCGAAATCTATGGCTGAGCCTTCAACTCCACGCCACACGCCATCGCCTTCAAAGATACGCACTTCGGAGACGCACTCGCTGAGAGATCGGTCCGCGCAGCCGTTTTACGGACGCCAGCGCCAGAGGTCACAAAAGGTTTTCCCCCATCAAAGCGCATCACCAGCCAAGTCACGGAGATCGACAACTGCGCCGAGACAACCCACACGATCCAGCTCGCGCTCGAGAAACGCGACTCCCAGCGGAGGGGTACAGAAAGGCTGGAAATCCGCCCCCCCCAAACCAAACACCTCAACCCCCCAAAAGCGATCCAAGAGCACCACCTCTACCCCCTCGAAGCCCAAACCTGCCCCGCCCACTGCGGAATCCGCCGATGACGCCAACGGGAACAAGAATGACACGACAGAAAGCAAGCAGTGGAAGGTAACCCGCCTCCTGGACGATAAATGGGAAATGAAAACGCGGCGCCGATGCCATTACTACCTCACGCAGTGGGCGGGCGGCTATGAACCCACCTGGGAGCGGTCCACGAATATCACGAGTGATTTGAAGGCCGAGTATGAGACCTGGATGAAGACTCCTGAGGGGAAGGCGCATAAGGAGAGAAAGGAGGCTGTTGAGAAGAGCGCCAGGGCTGAGATTGACAGGGACGTCGTGATGGCACCGGGAATCCAGGACCAGAGTCAGAACTCAAGCAGAATCACCTCGGTGGATGATCAGGTACAAGTTTCTAAGAGACTAGGCGCCCATACCGGCGACATCTTTGCCCCAGACGACAATACCAACGGCGTCGACTCCCCTGACCCCCTCGCAGCCGGTATGCCCACTACAGTGAAGCGCGAGCAGTCCGAAGAAAGCATGGACGAGCTGCGACCTGCGCGAAGCCCCTTCTCACCCCCCCTTTCCCAAGCCGCTGCTAATGCTGTGGAGTCGGATGCGGAGTAAACCTGCGTCGTCGGGGCCGGAAATGCGGGTTGTCCATTCACTGGGTCTGCCGATGTCGTGGGCGCGGGGAGATCGGGATCATGATGCTTTTTTGCTGGAGTTTCCTTACTGGGACGAATGGAGTTTTGGGGGGGGCGGAGGGATGGTGTATGTTGCTCGGTATGGTTTTGCTTGGGTTTCGTTGGGGGGGGGGAGGCGTCATAGACGGCTTTTCCTGGAGCTTTGCACGCATGGTATGGGATGGACTGTATTTGGAAGGGGAGGGATATTTCAAGATGAGGTATTTGGTCGGAGGCTTATTTCTACTATTACGAACGAAAAGCACGGATGCGGCTCTGGAGGGATTTACATCAGATGATGAACAATACCAAGCAAGCAGTCTACTCTACATAGCAGAGCTGCACATCACGCACAACAAAATCTGAATGATGGATTTCGATAACATTATCTTAAAACTACCACTCCTCCTATTCGTGACATAACAATACCCCCCCTCCCTTCCCCCAGCCCAATTTTACCTATCCCATCCCACCCTACCGCCTACTCGGCTCCAAAACCCCCCACCCCTCCATCTCCTTCCCCCCCCCCCCCAATAAATCAACCCCCCCGGCCCCCGGCCCAGGTCTAGGCGGCATCCTCGGTTTCTCATCCGCCTCACTCCCATCCATACCCCCCACCGCGACACCTCTCCTTGGTGGTGGAGGTAGGGGCGATCTCCCCTGACTCTCCAACCCCGTCGCCCGCCGTGGCGGTGCCTCAAACTCCGTCTTCACACCCCCCATCGACTGCGTCCGGCTTAGCGGCGGACTACGAGTGCTCCCTGGGCTCCCTAAAGCGAGATGAGCGGGTTTCTTAGCGACAGGCGGCGCGGCGCGGCGCGAGGAGGCGCTACTCCCCCGTCTCTGCACCAGTGTCTCGGCCTGTGGACGCGCGGGCGTAGGCGGCGGTCGAGTTTCAGTCGCGGGGTACGGTGGCGGAAGGGGTTTCCTCAGGGTAGCTTGTGAGCGGACAGAGGGTGCTCGTGTAGACGGCGCAGGCTGGCGCTCAACATATACCCACTCCTCCTCCTCACTCTGCTGCCAGGGATTACTCGGTCTAGCGGGGTTAGGTAGCATCCCCCTCTCCGGCGGTTCAAGGGCACTGCGAGCAGGGTGTCCGGAGTCGATCCACCATTTCCTGCGATCCGAGCTCGCGGCGGGTAGGCCTGGTTCGACTGGGTCGTAGGGCGGGTCTTCGTCTGAACTCTCGTTTTCCATGCGCGCGCCGCCGACGACGGAAAGAGGGCGAGGTGTCGAATCAGCAGCGCGACGACGCGCGAAAGTCTGGCGCGATAGGGCGGCGCGGCGGGATTCGTCGATGATGGTTACTGTACATTCGAATGTCGCGAACACAGGGCGATGATCCGAATACCTCAGATCCGCAGAATGATACGCCGTCTGCCTGATATTCCCGCCCTTACGCAGTATGCGATCCGTCCAAGCCGGAATACGCGCCTTCTCACTAGTATCGTAGACATTAGTTCCGACGTCGAATTTGTAGGTTGGCATGAAGGTGATCATGGACTCTGAGTAGTGGGGAAAGGCCAGCCCGGCGATCATCTGGATGTTGAGCTGGTCATTGTCGTAGAGGGAGGAGAGGTCTTGGGATTTGATGAGGGTGGTGACGCGGTCGTGCGACATGCCGATGCGGTAGTTGAAGTCGCCCAGCCAGATGACGGTGTCGTGGTCGTCGATGACGCGGTTGCGTTGGAATTTGAGGCCTTGGTGGATGGTCTGGGTTTGTTAGCTTGGATGAGGGGTAGTGTGGAAGGGAAGCTGCTTGCGTGGAAGTCCTTGTTCCTTTCGTCATAATTGGCAAACCCAGCTGCTAAATGCGCAGTGACGAAGCATATTGAGGTATTGGCGTATTCCATCCGAATAGCCACCGCCCCTTTATTGCCCGCCATCCCTGACAACCCTGTCTTCTTCGTTGACCCCTCAACGTGCTTCACGAGATGTAGCACGGAAGATTTCACGTATATGCACAGCGCAGCACCAACCAACTGGCCACTCCTGAGTCGAACATATCTATCCTCGATGCCAGCAGCATCCATATGATCGTTCAAGTGCTTCTTCACAGCCGCTTCCCACCCCTTCTTTCTAGTCGGATCGCTATTCATGATCTGCTGGGGGCTCAACTCGACAATTTCTTGGAAACCAACAACGACCATCTCCGGTTGCTGTCCAGGGTTGCCGTCAGGGAATAACCAAGCGCTCAGGTCTTCATTGATGCCATCGCTCCGGCCGTTGGCGTTGTACGTTCCAACCCAGATATTGACAATCTGAGTAGAGGAATACTCTGGGAGCCGTCTGGCCAATTCCGAGTTCACATATTCGTTAATGGGGTCATATAAGTATACTGGTCGCTGTCCCACCAGCCTCCCTAGGAGCACATCGATAGTGTTCTGGCGGCCTTTATCCGCAAAATTGTTGATATAAAGACGAGTGGCACTCTTCCGAGCATCGGCAATGGCTCCCGCCAGGGACATCTTTCCGTGTCTCGTAAAGGAAGTTTTCAGGGCTCCTGTCCCTGCATAAATCTTCGACAAGGCATCTCCGTTATCAGCCCACAGACTCGAATGGCGCATCCAAAAGTCCGACGTAGCTCGTTCTCTGCGCTGGCCGAGGAAAGATTCTACCGCCATCTTGCTGATGATGGTTTGGATAAGATTCGTTCTATCGAGGCAGTCGAGGCAATTTGTGCGGAAGACGCCCTCTTGTTGCAGCACCACAATCGATCGCCGTTGCGGCTTCTCTCCGCTTGGATCGGAGTCGAGAGCATCCTCGAGGTCCTCTGATAAGTAGTACGCGAAAGCATCGGCGTCTTTCTTAATTAGGTGACTGATGATGCTCGCTGCCTCAAAGCCACCTGGGCCTTTGGTTTCCGCATGAAAGTCAAATTCAGTCTCTTTGAGCAACTGGTGACATGCCGCCCGGTTGTTGACCGAGCAGTGCCGGACACCATATTTATATCGTTGTGTCAGGTCAGCCTCTCCTGGTTTGCTTTCGCTGAGGAGATTTATAACATGAACAGAGCTATACGAATTCTCCAAACCTTCAAAATGCCTGTCGAACGCTGGCTGGGTGCCTTCCTTGCTGCGGGTGAGTGTGATGTTCTGCTTCCCTGGAAGCAGACCTGGCTGTTGCTCCCAGAAGATCGGGACCGAGCCTCTGATTTGAGCATACGAGAAGCATACTCCGGCTGGGCTCCAGTATATCGTCTCTGTCTCTACAAAGTTGGCCACGTTCCCGTCATCGTCGATGCCACGACTATTGAACCTGGTTCCAGCTCTTTTGCACGACAGCCGAGAGATTAATGTCAGCAATGAAGGAAGCCCGCTATTTGGTGTTCTAATCGGCGCCGAAGAATTTGGTAGGGTCACTGTAAGCACGAATCCTCGGATGGCAGAAGTTAGAATCCGTGAAGCATCCAGCTCCGCTCTTTCATGTTCCAGCAGCTCCGAGCGGAATTTGACCAACGGCCCAATCATGTATGAATTCCACAAGAACGATTCGTCGAGGTTGTCAATATCGAATGCGGTAGACTCGGCGGAGCTGGACATGAATTAGCATCCATAACTCTCAAAACTGTTACACCCATGCATACCGATCTTGAAGCCTATTCGTCAGGTCAAAATCCGTACTGTAGTAAAAGCTCCCATTGCTGAGCATCTTGGTCAAATCAACGCATGGGTGCTCGATAGGTGTATCCCGTTGGCTCAGGTTATGCCCGTACGAATAATCGTCTTCCTCATGCCGGTCATAGCCGTTGAGCTTTGTGCCATCGCTGACCACATCGTCGTATTTGGTGCTGCTCAAGCAGTAGAACTGGACTGCATATATCCTCTCGACAGTCTCATTCGGCCTCACATTAGCCACCTTGGCGGCGCCCGTGACTATGCATATGAACACATCGTTCTCGACTGTTATAAGTCCCAGGGTGCCATAGACAGGTCGTGGGCTCAATGTTCGATAATCGGCAAGGTCGACTAGGCCTAGACGTGAGAATTCGGCCATGCATCGCGGCGCACTCTGGGTGTCAACCGATGGTCTCGAGCCAAGGGAGGTATGGCTGCCATTGTTGACGGCGTCAGTTGTGCTGGTGGTATAGCGGAAAATGAGGGCGTGGGATTCGGTGACGAGAGCGATGGCTCTGTTGGGATAGTCGCGGACGAGGACACGGATGGACATGTTCTAACCATGGGAGGCAGTCTATTCTACACAAGAATCGGATATAGGAATTCGCATGTTGCTGAGAGGACGGTCGCATAGGGTGGGGGGGGTGAGCAGGATGGGATTCAGTAGTGGGACGTTGGAAGGCGCGTCAGCCTTGTGATAGCGCTCCAGTGCCATATACTTGTAACCCACAGCCACAGCCAGCTCACGCAGCGTCATGGGGAAGCCTGGCAGAATTGGGCGGTGAGGCCCAGAGCGGACAGGCGAGGACCAAGGAACGAGCGTCACGTGGATGGGTCATGGTGGAGGGTATTATTATAATCGTTTGACGTGATCTTTTATATGATGGAGCATTCTGGAGCAATAAATGACACCTCTGGGGTAGTCGACGTCGACAGATGATAGTAGTCATGTGACCGGATAACTGCTGTATTACTGGGACTGCTGTATTACTGGACTGCTGTATTACTGGACTGCTGTATTACTGGGACTGCTGTATTACTGGACTGCTGTATTACTGGACTGCTGTATTACTGGACTGCTGTATTACTGGACTGCTGTATTACTGGACTGCTGTATTACTGGACTGCTGTATTACTGGACTGCTGTATTACTGGACTGCTGTATTACTGGACTGCTGTATTACTGGACTGCTGTATTACTGGACTGGAGCATATACATACATTAAGTATGGCGCAAACAGGGTTTTGCGACTATCGGACCGGGAGATACCTATCCAGGTAGAGTGAGCAAGTACAAGTCGTATGTAGGTGTTCGGTGTGTGCTGACAACTCAGGTATAGTTACAAGGTGGATAGCAAGTGTATAGCACGATAGAGCACTATATATCACTATATATCACACTAATTTAACTAGCTACAAGTACTCATACATCTGTGAAGAAACACACACACTTTGTTGTTTGCACTAGGAAAATGGGAGATCAAAAGCTTGGCTTGTCAGGTCTAGACCCGTTGATCCATGCTAATATAGGGTTAAGGCAGGGCTGCAACAGGGGTGTGACAGGGGTGCGACAGGGGTTACGACGGGGTTACGGACAAGGATATAGCAGAGCTATAATGGCTTTAGTGGCGGCTCTAGTACAAATTAACACATTTTACAATACACTAGTACCGAATAGTACTAACCATTACACACTATTCCCAAAGTACTCTTCCTCTTGCTCGAGCTTGACGCGCATATAACCTCACTGGCTCACTGGCTCACAGGCTAAACTAACGGCTAACTAACTAAACTAAAATCTGCTCGAGTACACACACAAAATACCCTACTACGCTACGGCTACTACACCTACTACGGCTACTACAGTACACCTACTACGGCTACTACTGTACACCTACTACGGCTACTACTGTACACCCACTACGGCTACTACGGTTACTACACCTACTACGGCTACTACGGTTACTACGGAGTACACCTACTACGCCTACCACACCTACTACACCTACTACGTACGCCTACTACACCTACTGCACCTACTACGTCTACTACACCTACTGCTCTACACCTACTACGTCTACTGCGCCTACTACCTACGTCTACTACCTACTACACCTACTACACCTACTACACCTACTACACCTACTACACCTACTACACCTACTACACCACCTACTACACCTACTACTACTACGTCTACTACACCTACGCCTACTACACCTACTGCACCTACTACACCTACTACCTACTACACCTACTACACCTACTGCACCTACTACGTCTACTACGCCTACTACTCTACACCTACTACTCTACGCCTACTACCTACTACACCTACTACCTACTACACCTACTACCTACTACACCTACTACCTACTACACCTACTACGTCTACTACACCTACTGCGTCTACTACACCTACTACACCTACTACTGTACTCTGCTGTGCTGATCTGTAGATCAATCACATCAACCTCCGACGTCCTGATCCTCTAATACTCCACCCACGGAGAACTTCCCCCTCACATGCCTGGTAATATGAGCCACAAAGCCTCCACACAAACAACACATCCACGCACTATTGAAATCTGCAACTTGCTGTCGCCAGCCGTGCCATCCGATACTTGGATGGACCTTCCCATCTGAAGCCAACCCGCCCTGTATCCGACTGCAAGAAATCTTTGACCGACATACATCTGCTATCCCATAGACTTCACACCTCTCGGCCTCGTGATTACCATTTGCGCCGTCGACCATCCGAACCACGCTTGATGCATACGATACGCCACAGGAGCCTGCTCGACAGCCCTGGGCAGCCCTGGGGAACAGAGGCCGTCCTCGGCCCGACAATCACCCGCCTGCCAACTCTAAATACAATAACCCTATGCCAAGGTCGCTCTATTCGCGCCTGTCGATGGTGGTGGGTAACGAAGGCGAGGCCGGAGACGCCATGGCGGGGGAGCCCATCGAGCGCGCCAGTCTGTGCCTGCCCGATATAACACGAGGGGTCGTGAGCCACCAGGGAGAACATGGGTTTGGCGGCATTCTCAAGCAGTATTATAATACCCCCGAAAACGATGCGCTGGAGAGGCTCGTCCTGCTCAAGAAAAGACTGAGAGACGCCAACAACCATGATTTCTGGACGGCGCTGTTGAGGGAGGTGTGCGATATTGGACATGCACAGTGTGGCTTCGTTGCAAAGCCCGCCGACCCGGACCCTCCGAACGCAGCTGTGGCAATACCGCTTCTGGGCGACCCGGGGTCGGATATCCTAGGGGTGGGGTTCTACCTCAATAGCGGGGGTGACGTGGACCAGATGCACCACAACTACCGATACCACGTACAGGGCACGTCGTGTATCCATATGCAAAACGACAAGGTGTTCCTCATCCCAGAACGACTCACCGACTTCGTCAAGGATGGCTGGGACAAGATGCCATGGGAGAACTCGGAGGCTTATCTGGGCCTACCTATTTCTCATGGAGGGAACCCGGTCGCCCACTTTGCTATGGTATGGACGGCCGAAGGCGCGACAAAACGGAAATTGAGCTGGGCTTTTCTCGAAATGTTCATGCACGGACTCGAAGACATGATTCTCGAGCGCCTGCTCGAGGACAAAGGGGCTGTAGAAGAGGCAAAGCGCAAATTACAAGTCTCTACCCGTATTGTGCCTATCGATGCCATTACCGCTTCGCAGACCCTGAAACCGTATGCTCGTAGTCTCTCGCATGAGCTGAGAAGCCCGATGCAAGGCGTAGTGGGGATGTTGGATATGATGTACTCTACAGTGGTAGATGCCATTGCGAGCCAGATGTATCCAAAGGCCGCGTCTGTATTTGAGGAGTTGAAGGCTAATATGGAGACTGCCCAAGGTAAGACCTTCCCGCTATGCCCCATGACCATAAAGCGATATCATGGAGCTAATAATGCCACAGATAGCTCCAAACGCGCAGTTGAAGCTGTTGACAATGTAGTTCACGCATACGATCTCAACATGCAAATGCCAGAGACTCCACTGGAAAACAATGACTCGGCTGAACTCGCCAACGCTCCAATATTAGCCCCTCTGGCTGACCCTTTTCGACCTGATATAGTTATTGAGGGTTCTGGGATACCACTAGCTACAAATAAACGACAGAGAGACGATGAAGTGGGCTTCCACCCTGGCCCTCCGATGAAGAGATTACCATCTATAACGGAAGGAGGTCTGCGAAAAGTATACGACGACTGTAGCTCGCCGACAACGTCTGTTGTCGCAGAAGCCGACGAAACATCAACAATAGATTTAGACACCACGGAGAGGCACCACTTCTCTCAATCACCATCACCCAGCTTTCCACTCGCTAGCCCTGACGGGGTAATGCGTACTCCACCACCCCTCTTCAACAAGAATCTAAGCTCCGACCGCCGTCAAATTTCCACTCGACCGTTCATACGGAACCTGGTTGATCAGGCCGTCAGGTGCATCCGTCCAGTAGACAAAGTCCGTGTTCCACATAACCTGGGCGAGCTGATTTACGTCAAGACCGAAGGACCTCGAGGCGATATCGACGAGTTGACAATTAATGTCGTAGTCAGCCCCGAAATGCCAGATCGCATCATAACAAAGGAGCTACACCTCACATTCGCCGTGATGAAGGTAGTAGACAACGCCATTAAATTCACCCCAAACGGCGAAATCACAATCAGGATGAAACTATCGGGAAACCGCCAACTGGTCGAAATAAGCGTCCTCGACACCGGCTGCGGCATCTCCGAAGAATCCAAAGAACACCTCTTCAAGCCGCACTTCCAAGAAGACGCCACCATAAGCCGCTCCCGCGACGGCCTCGGCCTAAGCCTCTTCAACGCCAAAGCACACGTCCGCCGCAGCCTCAGCGGCGAAATGACACTCGAGCGCTCCTCCATCTCCGGACCCAGCAAGGGCTCTGAATTCCTGATCCGCTTCCCCCTCGAAGTCTACCGCGACCGCGCCTCCTCCCTCCCCCCCAAACCCCCCGCCCAACTCATCGCCAGCCCCTCCATCTCCCCCCGCGCCTCCCCACTACTCCAATCCCACTCCACGAATGGGTACGCCAGCTACCCCTCCCCCGGTCTGCCCGCGCGGCCCTTCGCACCGATCCCACTACCGGCGCTGATTAGCCGGCCGGCGACCAAGAAATCGAGCTTCGATCGCGACCTCGCGAGTTGCATCCCGCTCACCTTCCTCGTGGCGGAGGATAACGCTGTGAATCGCGGTATCCTGGTCGGATACCTCAAGAAGCTGGGGTACGCTGCTACGTCCATCTCGATTGCGTTCGATGGCGCCGAGGCGGTGGAGCAGTATACGGCGTCTCTTGAGGTGGGGGGGACGCCGATCGATGCGGTGTTGATGGATTTGTGGATGCCGAATGTGGATGGGTATGAAGCGACGGAGCGGATTCTGGAGATGGCTGCTGTGGCGAGGGGGGAGGAGGGCGAGGGCGAAGAGGGGCCGGTGGTGTTTGCGGTCTCGGCGGATATTACGAGTGATAGTTTGGCGAGGGCGAAGGGGGCGGGGATGAGGGGGTTCGTGAGTAAGCCGTATCGGCTGATGGATATTCAGAAGTTGATCGTGGAGCATTTTGGTGATCGGGAGGGGCAGTGAGCCGGGGGGTTGGTGTTTTTTGCTTAGGGTCAAATTGTTATTTGGGCGTATATGGGTCTTTGGAGTTTGGGAGGGAGGGATTGGGAGGGGGGGGGAAGGGGGTATATGATGGGGGGGGATTCAAGGGTAATAGATGAGACGGTCCTGCATTGATGTGGCGTTATGAGACGAAGCATGAGGAGTGATGACGGCAGAACGGGAGTTTTTCTCTAGCGACCGGGCAGCGAATCTCATCAAACCATTTTTTGGAAGCTCTACGATGGGCTTACCACTGCATTTTCGCTCAGGGGGAGCTAGCTTACTTGCTATAGAATCAAGAACGTCTATTTATTCAATCCCCAACTTACTTACTTACTATATACTCTACTGTATAATGTACATACATACTGTTTAATATACACCGACCCCGCATCCCCAACCCATAGTCCCCAACCCTCCCCCCTTCTCGGCCACAACACGCCTCCTTACTACCCCTCCCACCCCGCACCCCACCTCTTTCTTCCCCAGCTTCCCGCCCCACGGCCGCGCTAAGATACACGATAAGCCCGTGCGTCACGGTGCAATACGATTAACAACACCTTCGCCACCTACAACTCCTCACCTCACTCTACCTCTACACTTAATAGAAACTCACCATGTAACCCCTCACTACCACCGCCAAAATGCACATCCCGACAGCAGCAGCACTCCCCCTCCTTCTTCTGCTCTCCACCACCTGCGCAACCGTCGCAGGAGGTGAAGGTGATAGGACGGTATCTGAAGCGCTCTTCGCGGATCTAGAGGAGGCGGCACGGTTAGCTGATATAGCGTACTGCGTCGGCATATCGGGGATCTGGAAGCCCTTCGGATGTCTGAGCCGGTGTAGCGATTTTGAGGACTTTGAATTGGTTGATGTATGTCACTCCCCCCAACCCCCTTCCCTCTCCCCAGCCCACGACCCAACCCAACACGATCGAGAGAGACGACGCGCCATGAATAGAAAATAGGCTAACCAACGGTACCTGCACGTAGACATGGAACACCGGACCCCTGCGCTCAGACTCATGCGGTTACATCGCCCTCGACCACGCGAAAAAACGGATTGTGGTTGCGTTTCGGGGGACGTATAGTCTTGCGAGTGTGCTGGCTGATTTGGCCACTACGCCACAAGTCTACGTCCCATACCCCGAACCCCCCCCTCCCCCTCCTCCTCCTCCTCCTTCGAAATCCAAGCCGCGACGGAGAGGGGGGTGGTTTGGATGGATCCCCAGGTTCGGCGAGCGCACACAACAGGACATCCTAGCGACTGCCGTGGGGGATGGAGATGGAGATAAACACGGAGATGAGAGGCCGGTCTGCACAAACTGTACCGTCCACGCCGGCTTCCTCAAATCCTGGTCACACACCCGTCCCTTCCTCCTTTCCCACCTAACGCGTCTCGCGCGCGTCGTCCCGGACTACGAAATCCACCTCATAGGCCACAGTCTCGGCGGCGCGCTTGCGGCGCTGGCGGGGTTAGAGTTGAGGGCGGGGGGGGTGGAGGTGGTGGTTACCACGTTTGGGGAGCCGAGGATTGGGAATAAGGGGTTGGTGGGGTATTTGGATTCGGTTTTTGAGCTTGCTGGGGAGGATGGAGAAGGGGGGGAGGGGGGTATGGAGGGAGGAAGGTTCAGAAGGGTTACGCATGTAGGTGACCCCGTCCCGCTCCTGCCGCCAGAGGAATGGGGGTATGCGATGCATGGGGGGGAGATTTATATTTTGCGCCCTGGATTACCGGTTGGGCTGGGGGATGTGGAGAGGTGTGTTGGGGATGCGGATGGGAGGTGTATCGCTGGCTCTGACGGCGGTGTCCTGGATGGGGAAGCTGTGGCTGTGGCTGTGGCTGGAGCGGCGGCGGAGGAGGGGGAGGGGGAAGGGGAGGACGCGACGGTGGTGCTGGTGGATGAGACGGTTGTGGATGGGAAGGGATGGGGAGTGCCGGCGAGGTTTCGCGTGGGACAGATTCTGTTTGCGCATCGGGATTATTTCTGGAGGGTTGGGGTTTGTGTTCCGGGTGGGGATCCGGCGGGGTGGGGGAGGGGGTGGTATAGGGGTGATGGGGGTGATGGTGGTGGTATGAGTGGGAAGGCGGCTGGCGATGAGTTGTAGGGGGATGGTTGGCGGGTTGCTTATCATACTAGTCTTCTGTGTATAGATGGGACTATACCTGGGGCGTTGTTGGGATTGGGCAACGCAGCTGACGACGACTCATACTGGCTGGGCGTGGAGGGGGGGGGACAGGGCTGGGTGTTTTGGATGGAGAGGGACGGAGATACTAATACAATACCACTTACTCGACAGTACGACGATTTGACATACAGTGAGTGGCATTCCACACCGGATCCGCGTATATTCTTTATATACGCGTTGTGTGTATATATATATACATAAAACCCGCATATGCACACCCTCCCGTCGCCGGTCTGCTCCTTCCGGTCCCATGATGGCCCACGATTAGACATACCTCGACCAAAGCTGACACTCACCGGCTTTTTCTTTGTGGTCACCGTCTCTACTCATTCGTACTATACTCCTACAGTACGTGGGGATCTTTTCCAACTTCTCTTGACCCTATTTACTGTATTACTATACACATATACATATTCGTCCAAGAGAGCGGGGTTGATCAGGCAGCGACAGCCGCACCCGTGCATCTCTTGCCATACAAGGACAGACAGATAAACAACATTCTCCCAACTGCATACAAAGTCACAACAGCCCTCTCACGGCTTCCTTTTTATTTTTGCCCCCCCTCCCATATATAATAATATAATTCACACCGCTTTGCTCGAGAGCTTCAAAAATCATTTATCTAGCAGAGTATGACCTCTTCTTCTCCTTCTTCTTCCTCTTGAACTTTCAGGCTTGCATCATCCCCGCCCGACACCCACTCTCTTTTCTGGCGCTTTCCATGGCCCGTGACCCCATGAGAGCTGACGATCAAACCATGATTACTAGCTCGTCTGCAGTCAAGGGATAGAACAAAATTCCTTCACAGGAGGAGGCACTGCTCCACAAACAAACAAACCCCTCCTCGAGTATACCCACGAGCGAGCGACCGACCAGGAAGCTGCATCGCCTTTTGTGCGATCTACAATCCACGACGACCCTTTGTCCCCACCCCTCACCACCCAAAGTCCTGCCCAACCTGCAGCCCTACGAGACACCCCAAACACCCGCACGACCCCAACCCACGCACCGCCGCCGCCGGCGCTGCATAAAGCCATGAGCGACCGCCGCCTGCCGCGGCCTCACTCGCCCGCCATGTACAACCCAGCGCGGGCCTCCGCCCCCAGCATTAATTACGGCAAATACAACGACTTACACGACCTCTCCGCGCCGATGCCACGTCCCGCCGACCGCGGCGCCCCGCCGCCCGTCGTCACGCACTACAAGGCCGTGCCGCCTGAGATCCCACGGTCCGATCCGCGCGAGGGCGGCCACAGTCGCCGCGCCACCCTAGACTCGAATCCGCGCCCCATCATCGTCACGGCCGACGCGCTATACCCGGCAGCTCAGGGCGGCGGCGGACCCGCGAGTCCGGTGCGCGATAACTACCGCTCGAGCCAGGAGAACGACGTGTATACGATTCCGTCGTCATCGACGAGGCGGGGGGACTACCGACGAGGGCAGTACAACGTGTCGGTGGACAATGCGGATATAAGCGACAGCCTGGACAGGGAGAGTGGAAAGGAACGACTCATGCGTGTTGGCAGCGGGAGGGAGGGAGCGATATACCCCCGCTCCCGCCCGATTCACTCAGACACCTTGGTGCGCGTCCCGAACAACGTGGCGGATTACGGCGACAACGGTTACGGCTACACGAACCCCAGAGATCTGGTCCAGTACGACCTGGACCTCGACCGAGCCCCGCGGCGCCGCCCACGCCGCGAAAGCTACGAGGCTTCGCGCTCGAGTCGCCCCTCTAGCATCTCGAGCTACGGTGATATCACACGCTCCTACGAGCCCCGAGAGCGCGAGCGCGGTCCCCCGCCCTCCACGCGCGGCTTCGATAAGATTCCCCCACCTCGCGGCCCCATCTACGATGCCGGGGGGGTGCACATGCCGATGCCTCACGAGCACCTCTCGTCCTTCGGCGCCCCCTACGCGTCTGACTCCCAGGAGCGACGGGGCTCGACTCGCCGCCCTGTTTCTGTGCACAACGAGGAGCCGGAGAGGAGGAAGTACGCCGCGGACGCGTATGAGATGTCTGAAGGTGAGATGAGGGATCGGCGCCCGAGACGCACGGATGAGGGGATTGAGATGAGGGGGTTTGGGATTCGGGCTGAGGTGCCGCCTGTGCCGCCGGCGCCGGCGCCGGTGCCGGAGCAGGTGGAACGGAGTGAGAAACATGAGTATGAGAAGGGCGAGAGAAGGGGACGACGGGAGAAGGATGAGGAGCCGGTCGATTTGGGCGGCCGTGATCATGGCGAGCGCAGGAGGGAGAGGGATAGTGACGAGGAGCGCCGACGACGCCGCGAGAAGGAGGATGAGCCGGTAGACTTACCCAGCCGTGACCATGGGGATCGTAGAAGAGAGAGGGACAGTGACGAGGAGCGCCGACGTCGCCGCGAGGTGAAGGAGGAGGACCCCGTCGTCGACCTAACTGGCCGCGACCCCGTCGAGCGACTACCTCCCCGACCCGAAAAGGTCCCTCGCGACGACTCTGACGTAGAGTCTCGCAGGCGTCGAGAGAAGGAGAAACCTCACCGCGAGGATACCGATAAAGACTACCGCCGCCGCGACGAAAAAGAGTCCACCTCCGACGACCAACCCCCCCCAATCGTCGATATCAACGGCCGCAACCCCGTCGAAAAGCCCGTCTACAAAGAAGACCTTACTCACCGCGAACCCGTCATCGAAGTCCCCGAGCGACGCAAACTCCACCACCACTCCCCCTCCCCCCCCAGCTCGCGCCACGACTCCCGCGCCTCACCCCCTTCCATCGACACCTTCACGCCGCGCTCCCGCAAGGACAGGATCCGCACTGACGACTCCAATGTCTCCTCCCCTACAACTTTCAACGCTAAAGACGCGATGGATCTGCGGGCGTTGCGCGAGGCTCTGAATAGCAAAGACCAAGACCCCTCCCCACCACCCATCCCGCCCAAAGAACCCCTTCGCGACAACGACCGCGAGCGTGACCGCCCATCCCGCGAATCCACCGACCCCCCCCCCCGCGACAGCGCCCGGACCAGAGACAGCGCCACCTCGTCCCGTGAATCCACCGATCTGCCCCCCCGCGACCCTCCCCGCCCCCAAACAAGCGAACGCTTCGACCCCCGCGACCCCCGCGACCTGGCCAGCATCCGGGCAGAACTAAGCCACGCCCCCGCCCCCTCCGCACTGCGCGAACGCCGCACCAGCTCCTCGCACAGCACGGAGCGCCGCACCCCCCCCCGCCTCGTGTCACCCCCGCGCGCATCATCTGGGAAAGCCGAGGACGCGCGGCCGGTGAAAGGGATTCTCAAGCCCGGGCGGCCGAAGTGGCCTGAGGACCCGACGCCGATACGGGAGGGCGTCGCGCCGCTGAAGGATGCGAAGCGCGATGCGGGGGTGCCGGCGGATGCGAGGTGGACGAAGATTAGTCGGAAGCTTGTGAATCCGGAGGCGTTGGAGAGGGGGAGGGAGAGGTATGAGGCGAGGGAGGAGTTTGTGATTGTGCTGAGGGTGTTGAGTAAGGAGGAGGTGCAGAGATATGCGACGGAGACGCAGAGTATTAGGGGTTAGTACTTCCCCTCCCCCGGCTCACCACATCAACTCTGTCGTGCGCATATACTGATGTGGAACAGCTGCCCGCGAAGCCGAAGACGAAGATCGCAATGCGCGCCGTCGGCGCAGGAAAGAGCGCCATGAACGGCATAGACGCGAACGCTATCACCGCGAGGACCGCGATAAGGGGGAAGACTATGATTATGAGCGCCGTAGACATAGGAGGGAGAGGGAGAGGGAGCATGAGAGTCATTCGGAGAGCGATACTAGTGAGGATGAGAGGGTTAGTAGGAGGAGGGATTGAGGGGGGGGATACGTTATGCGTTGTGATTCGTGACGCGTGATATGTTCTGATTGATTTGTTTATTTGGGTGGGTTTTGTTACGTTGGGGGTGGCGGGCAGTTTGCTTGTTTGCGTGGATGAAAGCGAAACTGGAGCGATGAATGCGATAGAAGGGGGTGGGGGTTGAAAGCATGTTTGGAGCTGGATATAGGATATAGGAATAGGATACAGGATATACGTTACACCACACCTGCTCTCTGTGTGCATATATTCCTCGTGCCATCGACTTCAATCTTTGAGACTTTACACATCCAGCATTGATACTCATGCTGCGCGAGCGTTTACAGTTTAACAGGGTAATCCGCATTCCATTCATATAAATTGATAGTTACGCCGCCACCGCTGAGCAAAAAACAAAGACTTAAGCCCGTTCCCCGTTCCCTTCCCCCCCTGCCTCCCTTTCACCCCCCACACCACACACACCCATCTAACCGCACACCAATCCTGCAGATGGTTCAAAGCTATATTAAACGAAAATACACCTTCCCACCTCTCTCCTCGCTCACCCCTTCACCCGTCACCTCGCTCGCTCGCTTCGGCCCCCGACACCAACATGTCGCGAGGAATGGGGGAGCGATTGAATGAATTAATACCCCTCCACCCTAATCGCGCAGCAGCCGCCTACAGAGTGCAGGCGGCTTATTATACAGTCACCACCACCACCATCTGACAAGTAATTAATCGTCCTAGTCTCGCATCTCATCTCGTCCCGTCTCCGCGCAGCGAGAACCAGTATACTCCTCGTCCGCCGGGAAACTGCGTAGCCGCGACCCTGGCCGCCGGCGTCACCCCTCGCGCACCACAAGAGGCCCCTACTGCCTAACATGCGAGTGCCGCGACGACCCCCCCTCAATCTGCAGCGCGGGTAGTTGCGGGGCCGTGGACGGCGCGGGCGGCATGATGGACATGCGTGCGTCGGGTCGCTGGCCGGCGGGCCAGAAGTCAATGGATGCGACGATGTCTTCGCCGCGCTCGTCTTCGAAGGCGTAGAGGATCTGCGGGGGGGGTGTTAGTAAGTGCTTTGACCACGCGACATTTTGGTGGGGATAGAAAGGGGGGGGGGTTGTACCTCGCGCGTGCTTGTATGAAGCATGCGTGTATTCTTCGCCGGGATGATATGAACCGCCTGCGTCTCAATATTCCTAATCTCCACGAAATTCGGCTCGAACGCCAAGATCCAGGGATACGACAAGGCGAAACTCTGCGGCAGGCCCTCCCACTCGATGCGCCAGTCCGGACGCGCGCGCCAGCCGTTGCGGTTAACGAAGAACGAGAACTCGCTGTAGTTGAGCAGGAACTCGCCGTTGAGGCGCTCGATGTGGATCGGGCGGACATTCTCCTTGCGCGCGACGAAGTCGAGCGAGGTGTCGGCCTGGTCGAGGAGGGATTGCGTCTCGAGCGTCTCGAGGGAGACGACCTCGAAGCCGCGGGCGCAGGCGACGCAGAGCTTGGACTTGAGGAAGTGGATGGAGGAGGATTCGGTGGGGATGTAGAATTCTTTGAAGGCTTTTAGCTCGTCTTGGCCGCTGTTGAACATCTTGAAGCCCTTTTGCTTCTTGCCCTTGGACATGGCGTCGTTGGGCTCGAAGACCTTGATGGTGGTGGAGAGGGCGGATGACTTGACGCAGCAGACTAGGTGGCGGCCGAGACAGATGCCGGTCTTGAAGAAATTACAATGGCTTTGTATCTTCTTGGATCGCTTGCCGAGGGTGGGCTCGTTCGGATCGAGAGCTGAAAGCGGGAACGACAATAGCGATCTCGCTGATAGTACGAGGAGGAGCTGATACTCCTCCAGGACATCAACTTGGGTGACGTTTTGTACGTCTATTACACGTTTCGGCTTGGCCCCTGCCTCCTTTGATCTTCGATCTGACACGTATATGCCAGTATCAGTACCATAAATAAGTTTTCGTCCGCCATCTGCTAGTGTTAGCTTCTGTCAACCAGCCTCAGTATAAGCGACTTACCAAACGGTGCGGCGCAATTAACACGGTTCATCGCCGTGAAGAAGCCGGCAGATAGCGTGGTCTTGTTATAGAAGTCTCCGCGTGCACGTAGCTTCTCCTGCTGTTCATCAATATACTCGAGCCACTTCTTCCGGGACCCGACAGTGGACGCGAAAAGAGTTAACTCGTAGCCCCCCTTTCGTCCCAGGTGGCGGAAACTGACTGGGAAACCCTTCGTAGTATCCGCGGTGTTGCTCTTGTTCCCGGGCAGTAAACTTGAGGTGGGCCTCTTGACGACGCCCAATCTAGGCACTACATCGTCCATTTCTTTTATTGCCAGCAGTTCTAACGGTATTGGCTAGAGTAGTATTAGTATAAAAATCTTATCCAAAATAGAACCTGGGAACCTACCCGTCGATAAACCTTCACTTCTTCCTTCTTGCCCACCATCTTCACACGCACCAAAAGCATGGCATGGTCAAAGAGGTAAGCCTGAATCTCACTTGGGTCTGTTGGAGACTTCTTCAAAGCTCCTTTGTAGATCAACTCTCGGCCCTCATCCGTAAGCTTCAAGTCAACCCGTTCATTCGGTCTAAATCGGAGCTGTTCGTGGAGTTGCCTCAAATTAAAGCGGTTCTCAGCCTTCCCAGACTCTGCGTTAACACGAGTCAGGAGGTCTCGAATCAATTTAATAGCCTTAGGGATATCCGTGATATCTTGGCTTGCCGGATCCGTATATTTGAGCACATTGTCCAACAGCAGTGGATAACGAGCCAATCTCGTCGTAGGCTTAGTGAGATAACCGTTGAGTTCCAGCTTCCTAGACTCCTTCCGGCGCTCCGTCTCATCCACGAACTTGGAGAAGAACGGATTCAGGGACCTCTCCTTTTCAAATTCGAACTTGGCATTCAGCTGGTTTGATCCGTAGGTGATAAATGGCTCGAACTGGGGCACGAATTCTAAGAAAATATCGCCAACGGCCGAAACGACTGGGTGTTTCCTTTGCCGTTCTGTGAGGGCCTCTGCGAACTTGGAACTGACGCCGTGGATACTCGGGGGGTCGACAATATTAGAGAAAATGGTCCGGACGATCCGCTCTCGTCTTGATTCCGGGATAGGAGGGGGTACATCCCTGACAAGTCCTCGCAAGGGAAAGATCCAGAAGTCTCTCAAATACTCAAGATCCTTGACGAAATCTCTCTCAGTGTACATGATCTCGGAGATGACCTCCTGCCTCTTCTTCTCGCGGTCTCCGACGCTATCAGCAATCTCCTTGGATACAGTGTTGATCCACAATTTCTGTTCATCGGGCTCGTTGTCATGGAGATTAGCCTGCGAGTCCTCACGTCTCAGACCTGGTTGAGGCTTGAGATTGAGTCGCGACTGCTGTTCCAATCTCCTTGGACACGCGATAGAGTAACACAGGTGGTCAGGGGTACAAGTAGGAGAATAGCACTCCGTCAGCAGAACAAATACACCGTTGACCTCCGGGGTGTCGGAAGGATCATCCATCATAGTCTCTCGGAATTGATACATCTCAGTCGGCGCATCTCGTAATCGGTGATCGTAGGTAACATCGTGAAAGAACTTTTGGGCGTCCAGAGCTCTACCCAGGAGCAGAGCAAGATTTCTATCGGTAGTCTTGATGATATAGCTGATGACATCCACCGCTTCCGCACCGCTAAATGCGTGCTTATATGCGAGGTCGTTCTTCGTCCGGTCCCCCGTTTGAATCCTATCCCTGAAGCATTCTCCGACACGAGACAGCAGAGCTGGATATACGAGGGGAGCCTTGGTAGCCACCCTCCGTCCTGTCCCGCTGCCATTCGACTTAACAGATGTCCTATTATTGACACTTTCCGGGGGGACCACCGTCGATGCCATAGACATAGACCGGCCCGAGCCTTCAGTGGCCTGTGTTGACGCCATGCTGGTCGTACGGGTCATAGATCCGGCAGCACCTGGGGTCTCAATCTGATATCCATTTGTCCTCTCCTGCGGCTCTTCCGCGCGTCTAGTGGGTATAACACGACCACTCATTGTCTGGTGGTCTCGCCCTTGCGGATAACTCGCCATGGACATCGTGCGCTCATCGTGCGTTCTTTCGGGAACCGGGCGGCCCTGCGCCGTGATCTTAGACGACATCTGTTGGTTGTTCTGATATGGTGCGTGTCGGAACGCATTTGCGGGTGCTTGCTGAAAGTTGCTCGGTGGGGCCTGGTAGATCTGCGGCCGTGAAATCGATGCCATTGACTGTGAGCGATACGGATCAGAGTTCATGGCCGGTGCTGGACCGCCGTATGCTCGCTGCGGGGGCTGTCGTTGCTGTTGCGCAAATTGCTGCTGCTGGGAAATATTAGGTTGTTGTCTCAGGTCCACCCTCTGGGGTCCTGGATATGGCCTTCTCTGGTCTAGCCGAGGAGGAGGGGGAGGTAGCTGCTGATCGCGAACTTGAGGGCCGCTGTTGGAAGCTAGCCTCTGTGGGCCTTGGTAGTAACCATTGGGGCCGGCTTGGCCGTTGGGTGCGTATGAGGGGGATTGTGGAGGATATCCCCCTGGCTGCCGCGGCGGAGGCTGTCGGGGAGGAGGCATCCGCGGCGGAGACTCGCGGCCCATGGGAGACCGTCCATCATACTGCGAGCCCATTGTCTGTGTTCTTCCAGGCCGTGGCATCATGTTGGGAGACGGGTTGGACGAGGTCATGGTCTGGGAGCGACCTGGTGGCGGCGCAGCACCAAAGATGTTGGAGAAGGCGGCATCCCGCTGATTGTTTGATGACGGCGGCTGGCCATAGTCGCTCTGCCTGCCTCCGTTTGGCCTAGGTCCTTGATAATTTGCCATGGCGGAATCGATCTGTGGAGACCAGAGGCAATCCTTATTATGGCCGGGTCCGTCGGGGGAATAAGGATGTGCTAGGAGGCAGCGCACAGTCTCAAGCCTTGAGAGGGGGGCAAGGCGTATGACATTGAAGTTGTTGTGGTCACAGCCAGTTCGTGGGAAGGTATGAAATATGCAGGTGGTGTTCAGTGGTTTGTGGTGTGGAGTTGGGTTTTGGCGTCGTCGACTGTTGGCTGACGAGGCCGTTTGGTTGTTCTTGGACGGGAAAAGGTACGGGATAACGCACAGAGTATAGTATGGGTAGTGGAGTACCAGACCAGACAGAGGACGAGTGGGCTAGAGTGGGCTAAAGTGTGCTAAAGTGTGCTAAAGAGCGCTAATGGCGAGGCACGTACAGGGCATTTACGGGGAAGTTACGGGGAAGTTACAGCGTGCACGACAGGCAAGTCCAGCAAGTTTTAGTTGGGGTTGGCCTGGGTTGGCCTGATATATTGATGTGATGGATTATGAGATTTGTGTGAATATTCTAGTATATGTGCTATATATTGTTATATATCCGGGATGGGGAGTATGCAGACGGTGTTTCAGCAGCGGTCAGTCCATCGCAGTACAGCTATTGTGAGAGTATCCATGAACAGCACTCCCGACTGGAGTTCTCTTCCACGGACACGCCGACTCCCTCATCGTCATTCTCCCATTCTCCCCTATATCCATCGACTCCATCGTGGCTAGTGAGAGGCACAGTGCATTCCCTTGCCGGCTCCATAACTTACTACAGTATGATAAGGGGCTGTGGCTGTGGTGTCCTAGAAGCGGGTCAACTGAGGCTGTGTCTACTCTATTTCACTGAATCCTGGGCATCGTCATTGGAGATCCCAAGAAACAATTCACACGGCCTCTCTCCCACCATCAAGTCATGCCATATCGAGGCATACAAAAAGAAACACAGACTGATTCATTCTCACGATCCCCTCGTCGTATGCCATCTAATCATGTCCCACTCACCCATGACTACGCGATTCATTCCCTGCGATTTATTCCCTGCGATTCATTCGTTTTCTCAACAAAGTCACGTGACACGAACCTCCATACGCGCTAGCGCCATTCGCGGATAGCTTCGACCTCTGGCTGACTCGCGGTACAGCATCGACGACCCTCCAACGCATCTGCTTCCATCGCAGCAGCACCAGCCCACCAGCACATCAACACTCTGCGCCTGCCTTCACAATGGCAGACTCGGAATCCGCCCCCAAGTTTGCGCCGTTCATTGGAATGGTATGGCACCCCCCGCCCACCCCCTTACGACGGGATTGAGTACCGTGGAGAGAGAGGGAGCTGACAGCTTTGACAGGCCGGAATTGCGTTTGCGATGATCTTTGGCAGTAGGTCTCCTATACGATGGACGGGAGAGACTGTGAGAGGGGATGGCTAACAAGGTATAGCTATTGGCGCCGCATACGGCACGGCGAAATCGGGCATTGGAATCTCGGGCGTGGGAACGTTTAGACCAGACCTCATCATGAAGGTAATAATACCTCCCCCCCTCCCTCCCCCCACACCCCAAACCCCCATCCACAACCCGCGCTAACCGCCCCTCCCCCATCTAGTCCCTCATCCCCGTCGTCATGTCCGGCATCATCGCCGTCTACTCCCTCGTCATCGCCGTCCTAATCGCCGGCGACATGGCCCCACCCCCGGGGCAGCACTACGCGCTCTTCACGGGCTTCCTGCACCTCGCCGCGGGCCTGTCTGTCGGGCTCACGGGCCTAGCGGCGGGGTATGCGATTGGGATTGTGGGGGATATGGGGGTGAGGAGTTATATGCAGCAGTCTAGGATTTTTGTGGGGATGGTGCTGATTCTGATTTTTGGGGAGGTGTTGGGGTTGTATGGGTTGATTGTGGCGTTGATTTTGAATACGAAGAGTAGGGGATGAGTGAGGGGGGGTAGGGTATTGAAGGGGATGTTGGTGGTGAAGGGGGGGAGGGGGGGTGTAGGTCTAGATAGACCACTGGTTGCTGAGGGCCAGTGCTGCATTACGTGGAGTTTGGTGTTTACTGTTCACATGTTCAATTTAAGCATGCGTCGTCAATATTATCAGTGCAGTACAATATAACATCTGTCTTGCTCTATAAGTATTGCATACGATCGTCTACCACACCAAACACCAATACACCTTACCAACAAAAACAATACCCACCCCTTACGTCCGGAAATGCTGCACAATCCCATGCAAGCGATCAATAACCACCGGAAAGATCGCCCCCACACTATCCTCAATAATGCGTTCAAACCCCCTAATCGCCTCCTCCTCACTCATCTCCAACATAAACCGCTCCATCACCTTCTCCACCACCCTCTCCGGCTCCGCGCGGATATCCGGAATATTCGCATCCACCATCAGCCCAAACAGATTCAGCACCAGCCCGCTCTGCTTCCTCAGCGCCGCATACGCCGTGAACGCGTACTCCTTGAAGCGTGCCCAATTCTCGTCCTGCTGCCCTCCCATCCCATCCGCCATCTCCGAGCCTAGCTTCATCAGCGGCGCGAACGGCTTCGGGTCGCGGCCGAGGATGTACCCGAAGTCGGCGTGGAAGAAGTGCCCTGAGGGCGCGAGGAGGAGGTTGTCGAGGTGCCGGTCGCCGACGCCGAGTAGGTAGGTGATGACGCAGTATCCCGCGCACGACTTGACGTAGGTGTCCATTGCTTCCTTGCGGACGCCCAGGGGCGCGGTGGCGTCGGGGTTGTGGGTGCGCAGGTAGGTGAGGATGGGGGGTTGGCCGCTGCTGCGGTGTTTAGTGGAGATGGCGGCGAGGGAGGAGGAGGGGACAAATTGGACGGCGCCGGCGGTGACGCCGGTGGCGAGGATCTTGTAGGGGGAGAGCTTGAGGTCGAGGTTCTCTTTGCGGAGGAGCTGGTCCATTAGGGTGATGATTTGGATGACGAGTTGGTCTTGGCGGAGGTCGTCGCCTGTTTTGAAGATGATGGGGTAGCGGCGGCCGGATGAGGTGCGGAAGGTCATTTTTAATGGGGAGAGAGAGGATTTGAAGACCGATGTCTCTTCGGGGTAGACGCCGCTTATTAGGACGGATGGATCGAGCGGTAGAGGTAGAGGTGGGTCAATATTGATCAACTCGTTCTTCGAATCCACGAGAAATTGTTTGGCCCGCTCCGCCTTTTTGGCTATGGTTGGACCTCCTTTGGCGCTTGTCTCGAGCGAGATCTTGGATATGACGGCGACGAACTCGGCTTGCCGGAGGAGTAACTTTCGAGTTTCCTTGCCGGTAGGTGTCTTCTCTAGTTCTATCATAAAGTCATACTCGACCTTTGCAAAGAGCTTGCGGTATTGTGGCGGCTGTCCGGCGCTCTTATCATCGCATTCGACCATAAGATACCAATGGAAGTAGTTGCCGAGCATGAAGCTCTTCGCAGCTCGTGCAATGAGGAACTGGGCCAGGGAAGAGTCTGCTTTGGGCTCATCTGACGAATTTGGTGTTTTGTGTTCAAATTTAAGGGCCTGGACTAGTTGGAGCAGATAGAGCAATAGTTCATCGTCGTCGGATTTCCGTAAACGGTCAACTGCGTATGCCCTGACATCTGAATTATCGAAGCTTGGTCCCAAGAGCTCAAGTGCATCGTCGACGTCGATTTCAGTCCATTTTGAGAGGAGCTGAACGGCTTGCCTAGCCTCGCTATTGTCTTGCCAGTTGACTGATTTAACAAACTTGGTCAATGCCCTCTTATCTTTCGTAAGATGATGCCTGAACTTCCAAATTAAATCCTTCTCATCTGGCGACAGCGCATGGGTCGGAGGTGATCCAACGATCTGGTTCAACTCATCACGGAATCTTGCGTTCGGTCTTAGGTCGCGGTCCATTGCCCCTGTTCTATGGCCACGTACAAGTCGACGATGCTTGGTTTCTGCGGGGTTGTCTCGGGAGCCTACCTCAGGGTCGTATATACGGACAAGGCGTCCTCCAAACGACCCACCATCACCTTCCCCATCAACGCCTGGTCCAAAGTAAACCACTGGTGGTGGCTTAAGAATGTTGTTTTGCGACGAGGACAAGTGCTGCATCGAAGATATCGGTGGAGGCGGGTACTCGTGGTCAGAAAAGACTACTGGGAAATCGAAACGTGGTAGCTCAATATGCAGCGTGAACACCTCGTTCTCGATATCTGCTTCAACTTCTCCGTCGAGCGTGGTAATATCGCCGTCGGGTTTCGAACGTCTGTTCTGTAGCGACTTGGCCGACGGACTTGACGAGAGGATGTTTTGTTTTTCGATGTTACGGAAAACCAGTTGATCAAGCCATTCCACCCGAGGAATTTCTCCCATCTCATGCTTCTTCAGCAACTTCTCTAGTCTCTCAGCCTCTTCCTGCTCCTTATCCACCAGTCCGTTCTCCGACTCTCCATTCTTTTCGCTCCTTCGCGTCGGCAATGACGCTGGAGTTGATGTTCCCGCTAACCCGTCCGCGGCTTTGTGTCGGTGCAAGTGGCATAGCTGTCGACCTTTCTGCAACGTATTTTCCTTATCGAAAAGAGGAAATGTGGTTCCGCCGAAGGGTATCGAGTGTCCTTGAGCTCCATCCCCGCCGGCGGGAGAAACGTCCCAGACAGTAATCGCGAGTTGCGCCGTCAAGGGAAGCGTATTAAACGTAACAGGCAGTGTCAACCAGTTCCCCCATTTCCTCTCATTCTTAAACGGCTTGTATGGAGTTCGCACTGGGACTGTAAGAGGCTTCGAGTCAGCCCATAGCTGCACAGTCAAGTAGAGATCCGAGTGAGGGCTATGGATGGAGCTGTTAGCATGGCACTTGATTGGAACGGGGTTGCCTGTCACTACCTGATATTTGACCCGATATGTCGCAGGTCGGGCCTCTTTATTAGAGTCGAAAATGGGATCTGGGTCTGTTCTCCTTCGAGGCGCACACTGCTCAATGTTAGGAAGCCCTCAAGGTAACAGACTGGGTGGACGTGGGGAAAGACTTGCATCTTCACATTAAGAGGTAGCTCCAAGGCCTCAGAGCATGCAAAAGAAAAAGGATCCATGATACATTCTCCTCAGGAATATATCAAAAGAATATTGAAGTATTATACAAGCATTAACAGCGTCTGTTGCTGCGGATAACGATAACCTTCAAGGCGTCTGGTCGCACCACCAGACTAAGTTACTCGAGTTACTGGCGAGGCTCTAATTGCGACACAGGTACGGAGTACTCCGTAACCACTTAAAACAAAATGGTCCGTGCCAGCCAGCCTAACAGCACTAGCCACAGATCGGATGTCGACAAACGAAAGATGCCTCAATGAGGGCGCGTTTCCAACTTTCACTTGAACAAATCCACTTATCATCAAACGACTACTTCGATTCCTTCGATTCTACACTCTGTTTGTGGTGTCTCCCAATACTGCGATCGCCAATAATAACCTATATTTCTATTCTACGACATCGGAAACTGACGCGCAAACTTGTTTGTTTGGAGTTTGGCGCTAGCTAAAGTGAAGCAAGGGAGGGAATCGCGCATTTCTTCCCCAACACTCCCGAAAGTTCCACATCAGACGATTATACATGTCACGACTCATGCCATCAAAATCCCGAACTCCGACATACAGTGAGGATGTATGGGACGCCTCACCGAAGCCTACCCTGCGTCGATCACTGAACAGCGCGCCCCGAGACACCTCGCCATCATCATCCCCACATTCCGCCGCGTCACATTCGTCGGACAAAGAGAATAAGGCAGCACGCTCTCGTGTCGACAAGGGAAAGGGACCCGAAGGCATGGCCGCGCCGCCGGTGAGCCGTGGACTAGCGGAAATCAGCAATGGACGGAGTGTCAAGCGCAAGGCTGTGGAGGTTCGCGACGCTGGTGACGGTGACAGGAGCCGATCCGTCAGACGCAGGACCAGGGAACCCGAGAACGGGTCGCCGGTTAGCCAAAACGGAGACGAGGAAGGCAGCGATAACTACGACCCCGATCAGGACCTGCAAGAGCGCAGGGAACTCCGCGCGCGGTTCCGCAATCTCGAGAAGGATCTCAATAACAACCGCGCCGAATTTCTCCACGCCGACAATGAAGGACTCAAACAAACCCTGCTCGAAGCGGATGATATCCTCAACGGCGTCAAGCAGACAGGCGACGCGACAGTCGACTCCCGGCTCATCGCCAACGCAGCCGACCTCTCCCTGAAGAAAATCGAGAAGCTCACGCTCGGCGACACAGACCGCCGCGTCGACATCGACCACTTCGTCGCCAAATGCATGACCTTCATGCGTAACGGACAAGGCTCCGCCCCCAGCCCCTCCTCCCGCGCGCCCGCCTCCACACAAACCCGCCGCCGGTCCATCCAGAACGGCGACAACCCCGACGACGACGACCCCGAAGCGGGCGACATGCTCGACTGGTCCCACCTCGGCGCCTTCGCCTGCCAACAGCACAACACCCGCCCTCCCATCCCCGGCTTCCTGCTTGGCCCCCTCTCACTTGAGAAGCGCGCCCGCCGGGCCATCCAACGACGCGCCCCGAACGCGAACCGCGATCTCGTGGAGACGCAGCCTGAGATCCTGCGCCCGGAGGACATTGAGCGCAGCGAGAACTCGAGCTTGACGTTCTTGTGTGCGCGGATCATGGAGAGGCTGCGGTACGCTTCGGCGGCGGGGATGGATGCTTGTGAGGCGGAGGCGTGGGAGGGTATTACGGATGAGGAGGTCAAGGTGCTGATGCGTAGACATGGGCTTAATGCTGACGGTGGGATGGACTTGTTTCGATTCGTGATTAACCCGCGCTCGTTCGGGCAGACGGTCGAGAATATGTTCTATGTCAGCTTCTTGATTCGCGATGGCAAGGCGGCTATCACGGTTGATGAGGACGGGTTGCCGTTTCTTGGTAAGTTGCACTTGTGCCTGATTCCCTTTGAGGATACGTGGAGAATGACAAGCTAACGTGCGCGATTAGGTGAGGCTGAACCGCCCAGGCGCGTAGAGGCCGTCAAGAAGGACGTCTCGAAGCACCAGGCCATCTTCGCGATCGACATGGCTACGTGGGAGGAGCTGATCGAGGTGTTCGAGATCCGCGAGCCGATTATCGAGCATAGGGAAGAGGTGGTGCAGCGGGCCGTCGGCGCGAGGGGGTGGTACAGCTAGACGTGTCTCCCGAGCCACTCGACTCCGTCTTGAATTCACATCCGCCCCGGAACTACCTTTCGCAGTGGAAGAGCTTGGGTATACAGGGAGCCTATCGCACATGGGGAGAAGAAGGAGTTTGATTTTTACTAATTTTTATTCACGAATGATGCCGAGTTTGCTGGCGCGGTCACCATCATCAAGACTACACGAGACATACACCATACACATACACAGATTTTGCTCAGAGAGAAAAGCTTGGGAGACGGGCGTTAGGCGGTGGAGCGGGGGTTGGCGTTTGTTTTTGCGGCATATTGATACCACTAGGTGGTTGCTTGACAAGTCTTTTATGGCGTTTGGCTGGATACGATGAGGGGGATTTGACTCTAGCTAATGATGGAGGAGGATAGGACGAGACGGATTTGCTTTGAAAAGTTGCTCGATTTGACGCACGGCCTGGAGGCTAGAGGCGGTAGACTCATCATCAGACAATTTCACAGGTGCTCTGGCGGTCTTTGTGTCTCTGTACTCATTTGCACGTCCCGTGGCTGGAACTCTGTACAGTACCATGCCCGCTGTAGAATCATTGTATTCCGTAACCTCTTCCCAGTAGCCATCGACCATGACGGGCCCCCCTGCCTCTCCCAGCGGCGTAATGGGGCGGTAGCTGTGCTGTCATTATCCACCGCCCTCCATCAACTACCCTCACACGATGTGACGAGCACACGAGTCAAGATCGGAAGTACGGAGATATCCATCCATAGTACGTAACACCGCCCGTCTCCCGCTCCCACTCCCACTCCCACTCCCACTCCCCCGCATTCTCCTCCCTACCCGTTGTTTAGTAAGGATAGACGGCACACGTGGTTCGCCAGCCGGGAGGGAGGACGGGGTGGCAATACGTCTGGGCTGGAGCTTGAGCTCGACTCCTCCCAGCCAGGGCGATCCGTGGTTGTCGTGGTTGTCGTGGTTGTCCTGGTTGTCCTGGTTGTCCTGGTTGTCCTGGTTGTCCTGGTTGTGGTTCACAGTGACATTCTCGTACGGTACACGGCCACAGCACCACGGCGACGGCGACGAGAAACAAGATAAGTGCTACCACGTCACGCATCACAAGACTGCGAACCAAACGATGCGGAGAGCTCGGGGTACATGGCGGGGGATGAGTAGGAGTACACGGTGTGTACTGTCATCCGCGTGCGTTTGCTTGATATCGCGACGACGAGTACTGTTCCGCGAGTGTCCTGGTAGCTGGTACACAGCTCCGTGTCTGTTTGCGAGCTGTATACTCACCTCGCACGCCGTTAATAGCAGACACGCGTTAAAGCGGCATGAGGTATACAGAGATACTATATTGCACTGTATCGATCGTGCTGTAGAGTGCTATATCGACAGTACTATACCGTATCTGTACAGTACAATGCGGGCAGGGATGTAACTGGCCAAGTGCCGGGTGGAGGGCGTTGTCTGCTGGATTGGAAGCGGGCGCTGATTGGAGCTGATTGGCGCTGATTGGCGCTGATTGGCGACGAGGAAACTTTTTTTGGATGTCGTTGACGTGGATGGCGGGTGGGAGTCAACAGAGAAGAGGAAAGAAAGAAAATCACACTACACCACCAGTACATAATGATACTGAACGGTGAGTACGATGCGGGATCATGGGGGTACTCTGCGGTAAGACGACGGAGGAGAGAGACAAACATGGGCGAGGAGATCTTCAGTGGGATATCAGGTGAGATATGTGATATTTGGCCGTAGAATTACTGTACTCCGTACTTGGGAAAGGAAGGAACAGTCAGTGTCCCCGTCACCTACCTGCTCTGCGACACTCGAGTCTCCCCGCCATACTACGCCGGAAGTGGCAGACCACGTCGTTCATTCTATGACGCCGGATACCTTGGTGATGCACCACGGGTCGATGAGGGATTACTTACCACTACCACTCTAGTTCCCACTCTCCTTGCCCGCGAGCGTTGATGTCTTGCCTACTCCTTGTTACCCAGACCTCAAAACAAGTCCCCGCGGATTCACGTCGTGCACCCCATCCAATAATGCTCGCACAACCAACCCCCCTTGACCCTGCTTACCCCTCCCTGGTCCCTTCCTACCCTCCGCTTCCATGCCCCTCCCCCCCGCGACTTTCCTATGTGGTGCTCTGCTGCTTGTATAAATAGTGATTTCCCCGCCCGCCCCCCAGCTAAGCAATGGGCTCTGTCATACATCCTGCGTATTCTCTCAGTTGACTTCTCACTTCTTCCCAATTGCAACTATAAATCCTCCTGTTCTGGAAAATACAGTAAATCGCCATGGGTCTCGCTCTGAAGAAGCCGAAAGACGTGCCCGGCCGCTCCTGGCCGGCCATTGTCATTGGTTTCTTCGTTGCCTTTGGTGGTATTCTCTTCGGGTGAGTGACCTCAATAATCTAAGCCCAGCGAGAGAGAGAGAGAGAGAGAGAGAGAGAGAGAGAGTGTGTGTGTGTGTGTGTGTGTGTGAGAGAGAGAGAGAGAGAGAGAGAAGAGAGGAGGAGGAGATGTGCCAGTCCTAACATCCTCCAGATATGATACCGGCACAATTTCCGGCATCATTGCCATGGACTACTGGAAGGCGCTCTTCACCGACGGTACGCGCGATGCGAATGGCGGACCCGACATCTCCGCCTCGAACACCGCAGCTATCGTCTCCATCCTGTCTGCCGGTACCTTCTTTGGCTCGCTCTCCGCAGCACCCTTCGCCGACTTCCTCGGTCGTCGATTCGCGCTCGTAGGCTCTGCTATAGTTTTCTCTTTTGGAGTTATCCTGCAGACTGCCGCGACGGCGATTCCACTCTTCTTGGCCGGACGCTTCTTTGCTGGTTTTGGTGTTGGGCTGGTTTCTGCTTTGAGTATGATGGCCATGAGCCTGGTTGGGGGTTTAGCTGACGCGCTGCAGTTCCATTATATCAGTCTGAGACGGCGCCGAAATGGATTCGTGGTGTTATTGTGGGAGCATATCAACTGGCCATCACCATTGGGCTTCTCCTAGCTGCCGTCGTGGACAATGCCACGTCGAAGCGCAATGACACGGGCTCATACAGGTCAGTCCACTCTTATCGCTGCCTAGCACATTACTAACCCGCACCAGAATCCCCATCGCCGTTCAGTTCGCCTATGCAATCATCCTCGGGGGCGGCATGATCTTCCTCCCCGAATCCCCGCGTTACCTCGTCAAACGCACCCGGCATGACAAGGCTGCGCGTTCCCTCGCCCGCCTCAGACGCCTCGGAGTTGACCACCCAGCCATCATTCAGGAGCTAAACGAGATCGAGGCAAACCACAACTACGAGCTACATTTGGGAAAGGCGAGCTACCTCGACTGCTTCCGCGGCAACATCGGGAAGCGGCTTTTGACTGGCTGCTTGCTTCAAGCGCTACAGCAGCTTACTGGTGTCAATTTCATTTTCTAGTAAGTTACACGCAGATGTTATCACTGGCATATAGTTGCGAGGCATAATCTGCCTTCCCTGACCGTCATGCCGCTCTCGGGATATCTCCACTAACCTCTCCTAGTTACGGAACTCAATACTTTAAAAACTCGGGAATCACCAACCCCTTCGTCATCCAAATGATCACCAGCGCCGTCAACGTCGCCTCCACCTTCCCCGGTCTCTACGCCATCGACAAGATCGGCCGCCGCCCGCTCCTGCTCTGGGGCGCCGTCGGCATGGCCGTCAGCCAGCTCCTCGTCGCCGTCCTAGGTACAACCACCACCTCCCAAGATGTCGCGGGCAATATTATTGTTCATAATGTCGCAGCGCAGAAGGCGGGGATTGCATTCGTCTGTATTTTCATATTCTTCTTTGCAGCTACCTGGGGTCCAATTGCATGGGTGGTTACAGGAGAGATTTTCCCGCTCAAGGTCCGCGCAAAGTGTCTGAGTATGACTACGGCTACGAATTGTACGTGTCCTCCTTTCCCTCTCTAGTCTCAATCGACTACTTCCCCGCCTGTAACAGGTTAACCTCCCATAGGGCTCTTCAACTGGGCTATCGCCTACTCAACCCCTTACCTCGTGAAATGGGGACCCGGCAACGCAAACCTCCAGTCCAAAATCTTCTTCATCTGGTTCGGCTGCTGCTTCCTCTGCATCGCCTTCGTGTACTTCTTCATCTACGAAACTAAGGGTCTCACGCTCGAGCAAATCGACGAGCTGTATGATGAGGTTAGTGTTGCGAGAAACTCGGTGGGATGGGTGCCGACTAAACGTTTCGCGGATAAATCGCGGAAGGTGGGGGCTGAGGAGGTGGAAGGGGGGGTGTTGGGGACGGGGGATGCGGTTAGTGGGGATGCGGGGATGGTGGGGAAGAAGTCGTAGGGGGGAGGGATGGGGGGGAGGTGTACTGTACTGTTTTGTACTGTACATGAAATCTGTGGTTTAGTGCTGGAAATTAATTAATATTTATAGTTCTTCTATTTCTATTTCAGTCTATATCCAGCTCTCAAACGCTGCTAGCCCAATGAGATCATCTCCATATCCATCTCCAGATTGCTGCTCAACTTTTCCGCACAACCCTTCCAGCAGCCCTTTCTCCTGCGCACTTACTTGTCCCTCGGCGCATAAGTTAAGTTATACAACATATATTAGTATTACGTAATCTACCTCACTGCGAGTTGTAATATGCATGTCAGTTACTGTGTAGAAGATACTATTTTATAGACGCTTAAGAGAGAGAAATCTGTGTGAGAGCAACTCTCCAAGATACCTCTATGGATAGTACCCAGCCGCAAAATTATTTCCGGTAGACCCCATCGATTTAGAATCCAAGCAGAGATTCTGGCAACGAACACGACCACAAAGACGATATACTTTGCGCGATAAAAGTTGAGAGGTTGGTATGTCTGGAGTCGCACGGCCGTGCTCGCATTTAGATCCAACAAACGACACATAGATTGGTTATTTTACGACTATACACGAATGGATTCTAGTTGCTATTGGCCTGTCAAGTTTTGAGACGGTAGTAGATGGTAGGTTTACCTCTTGTTCATTTATCTGTATGTATAGACGACGACGACGACGTACCCATTGACTACCCCAGATGAAGTGATAAAGACCCGTCCACTGATGGTGGGCTGGGTTCAACTTGAGGGTATACAAGTACGGCCCAGTATTTAGAGATTGGATTACCCTGTAATGGCCCACTATTATGGGGGATAAGCCGCGAGTCTAAGACATTATGACATGCTTCCTTACTGTATTGTTTGCTTCTCATGGCAGCCAACCCCAGGCGCCGTGGCTGCAAGCTCCGGCTAATGTGACAATATTAGTGGTTAACCATGGCTCGGAGGGGGTGGCCGGCTTGGACGTAGCCACGCTTGAACCTGTGCATTTTCAATGCATATGTCGCAAGGTTATCTCTTTTCTCCTCGCGGAATAATTTGCCAGAGATGCTTGCACCATTCTCTCCGCCCCTGACGGTAGTAGGCACAGAGCGCTGGCCACCAGGGATGCCGCATGCTCTGTGACACCATTCGGTGTCAGTCAGCGGCGAGAATGACAGGCGCGTAGTACGGGAGATGTCTGATTGAGGAAGGTTGGTAACTACACCGGTGTAGAGGTTAGCAGTGCTGCTTCGGGGTAATATCCTAGTTTTGTATGGCCTGTAGTGTATGTGACTACTGTAGATCCCCCAACCTGGCGCTTCACTGCAGGACGACGTACATATACAAAACACCAGAGGATCCAGCCCCCGGTACGTCGGAAATAACCAACATAGAAGCCTTTCCTTCTTATGTCTGTTGTTCTGCTGTCTTCTTATTCAGTTGTTGGCACACCTACATGTATTCGCGACCAGCTCACCCATAAATCTTCAGCCAATCTTAAGGAATGACTCGAGGCTACAGCCCCTCACCGCTCTTCTGTTTTCTGAATTGTGGTCGAATAAGAGTACACCTTTGACCCCCGGGACCACCAGCCCCCCGCAGCCTTGTTAAACACACGGGGCGAGCGAGTTTGCCCAACGTAGCAATACTTGCTAGAGCTAGAGACGTGAATCAAAAGCCGCAATGAAAGAGCCGCAATGAAAGAGCCGCAAGAAAGAGCCGCAATGAAAGAGCCGCATCCACTGGGTGCCAGACAAGATGCTATCGCAGTATCGAGAATAGTACCTGAGTCTTGGCCTAGCCCCTGACAAATATTTCGCTCACTGAGCCTGTGCTTGATTCTCTGCATTCAGCAACAGCAGGGTTATTGCCGGCCCAATAGCTGGGGCCCAAGGTCATGACATCTCCAGGCAGTCATTAACCCCAGTCGCGTATGACTGGATGCCGACCATCGGATGGAGGCTCCAAGATTTAACAGGCCACGCACGAAATTAAGAGCCTCCTGCAAAACCAGGATCGTCCATCACCAGCCTAGTGGTCATGCGCCGCTGCTCGATAGACCGAATGCTTCCGCAGAGCCTCCTCTCCCATGGAATGCATTTGGGGATTCCCAGAAACAAGGTTGATTTAGGGCCGCTCGGCAATACCGAGAAGCGCCAATGGGGACATCAGGATGACCTAATAATCGCAGTCGCTATTGCTGAGGGAAACTTGGGATGCTCTGTCTCAGACTGGTTGCTGCCTGCGAGAATCGCGACGATGTCTAACCATAACGACGACTTTCTGGAGCCGTAAATTGTTGGTCAGCCCATGACGCGCCCCTGAAATGAGCGTCCAAACAAGCTGCGATCATATATTAAGGGGAGGGTGACGATATCCAGTCGTTGAAAGGACATGGCCAGTCAGTGTCAGTAGCAGGGTACTGGTCAGAGCCTGTTCAAATCGCTAACGTCTCATATAAGAGCTTGTGACCTGCCACAATAGCAACAGCGGATTTCGTTTGGTGGATCGTTTTTTTAACTGGCAGCATGAAAGGGACAATATTGCGAACTCTTGCAATTTTAAGTCGCGTCGTTGCCTCACAGGAATTCCAGACGTTAACAGGTAGCAGACTGAGTGGTCGGTGCCATTGTATTACCGACCAGCGAACGAGACTTAACGCTTCCAGAACAAACGCCAATGACGTCCGGGCCCCTGAAAGAGTTCTTTATCACACCGCTTCTCGGGAGCCCCTGAACCGTCGTCAGCTTTTATCTTCCAGTAAGATCAGGATGTTATCCATGAGAGATTTGTGTATGTCTTGGCTTGGCGCGCCCCTTTAACTCGAGACTCAAACACATAAGAGTCGTATCAAGACACCTCAGCAAGACTCAACGATGCACAACATTTAACTTTGGCATATCGTCTTTCTGGGTCAATTATCCCTTCGAGTGATCCAACTTGTAAGTTTGGCCCCTTCAGTCTTGGTCGAGCCCCTTATGCGTTCAGTAACTGATAAAGGGGCAAACTAGAAGACACATCTCGCACTCACTAGGAGATATATCTAGATTGACAAAGAGGATTCCCATATATCAGCGCATCAATCCCCGACACGGATAAAACCAGTGTCCTTAATCGACAACCCACTCTCAATATCCCGTCGCCCTCTACCAACACCTACACTGACGCCTGCCCACTGACGCCTGCCAAGGATGGACGCGGCAAACGCAAACCCTGTGCTGCTATCAACGATGTACAAATGCTGCTGTGGCAGTCATGTTGTCAAAAGCGGACCGCCTGATATATGTATCTGTGGCCACAAGAAGTGCGGGTCTTGTCAAGACCCGCATCCACGACCAGAGATAAACGAACCCTTGGTCAAGACCTACGGATGAAGCCATCAATGAAAGTCGTTTTGTGGAGACCGCAAGACTGGAAACATCATTGAGAAATCACGATATTATGGCGATGTGTGGCTAAAAATTCGCACACTATCCTCGAGATCGATGGCGTCCCTGGAAGTGGAAAGCGTTCCAGTGTTTTGATAGGGGTGTTACCCTTCTGTAACGTCGCCATACACAATGATATTTGCACTGTTCTATGGCTGGGCTTCGGGTTATTTGTGTTGATATTGGGGTTTGACTTGGATGTTTGTTGTGCTGTCAAGTGGAATTTGCTTCATCTCAGCTGAGATTTGCTATCCAGCCATGCCAAAGGCACCCTTGTAGGGCTTTCAAAATACTGTGCAGAGTTTTTGAGATCTTGATGACGGTTTAAAACAGCGGTGTCGGTTGTTCCTATGCTGTCGTTATTCCCTGACCGCTTCATTTTTTTTTCTGCCACACCGTTACATGGTATCATTTGTCAAGGGTAGTTACTCTGTTCAAGGAAAAGAGGTTGCTGGTCGACCTCTAGCTTTCGGAATCCATCAATCATTGTGCTCATATCCTTGGCCACTTCATTTCGTGAGCAGTGCTTTATCTGGCGATCGACCCACGTGACACACTGACTGGCCTGAGGGATCCAGGCTTTCCGTTCCATTGCTCAGAAGTTTTATTAGCCTTGCGTCTGACCAGACGTCCAGCGTCATTTCTCCGTGTTTTATATAGATTTGGGGTGGTGCAATGTCAGGTCATTGGGCGGCCGTCATCCAGAGTTCAACCACTCGGCGGCGTCGCTTGCCAGAGAGGGGGTTCTCGACGCCCTGCTTCTGCCCATGGAGATATCGGTAGGCCTAGGAGCTTTCGGACTCTGTCTCGCCAATCGGGTGTTATTGAGAAAGTGGGTGCTTACTTGAGGTGTGGGGTTTGCAGGTAGTTTTTGTATGAAGACTTGGCTTGGTTCATTAACGCGAGATTGACTCCAGAAGCTCATGGCGCTTTCTGACCCTTCAACGGTTCGGCATAATGCGGACATAAAGAAGGCAGCCGCATCCCATGCGCTCTTTGCAACATATATCCTCAACCCTCAAAGTGTCGAAAAGCCTAGATTTTCCTATCTTAGGCCAAAGTACATTTATCACATTGCAGCGCAAGTCAAGTCGAGTCGCAACTTCCACCCTCTGTGATAACATTATGATGATAATATATATAACAATTTAATCCCTCACTCTACGACATACAGTTTTGTACGCGCCTGGTGCGTCAGCACTCGCGTCACATGCCTACTTTCTTACAACACACAAGTTCCACACTCGCATAACCTATCATAACGCATAAACATTTGGAGCAAGCCGTCACTCAATAACTACTATTATTGAAAATGGTAAACCAGTGTTATGTCAGGCAGCCAATGCTCTATTCAGTCAGGTATTTATCTTTGGTAGGGACGGTGTTGTGTTGCTATGAGCGAGCCAATCGCAAGATGCAGAAACGCAACCTATGAATTCGGAGCCGAAACTCAAACAAGTAAAACAGAGCTGTGACGGCCAAACACAAAACGCCCTTGAAAGCAATGCACGTTAATGTGACCATTCACATATAGCATGTTGTCATCAAATACTTATGGGCTCTTCTCGCGTTCAGTCCATTCTATAGGGTGGTGCTCACGGTCCTTGGGACAATGCCGATATCCACAACAGCATTGCCCCAATGCAATCCCCTGCCAAACTCCATGCTTAACAACCCCCACCAAAGACGCCAGACTAAGTAACCTATTAATCGTAATGCAAAAAGTCCTCCTCCATTAATGTGTGTTTCTCGGTATGCACTCAGCCGTCATCGCCGGCGTCACCCCACTCTTCTCCATAATATCCGGTTTCGGGCCCTTCAACTTCCTCCCCCTGAACGGGAGTGGTTTCCGCATGTCCTGTTCTGACATGAAGCCCACCTCGACGAGCAGCTCTTCCACCCAACGACCAGTTTCGAACTGGGATTCGTGGCTCTCGTGATTGCGACATGGAGACTGCTTAATTGGTAGCACCCAGTCCAGGAAATTGTTCCCCATTACCGATTTCCAGTTCCCAGCTGCTCCAAGGTCCCATGGGTTTCGCCCAACGGCGAGCTGGAGAATGGCGAACGTTCTAGTTGCCCTTGCGTCTCGTTCTAATAAAGTCTCAGGCTCGCTTATGGCCCCGTTGTGTGGTGGAGAAGCTGGTGATGATGGCGTCGAAGGTGATGATTTCTCACTCGCCGGGAGAGGCAGTGGGTAGGTAATATGCGGATAATTACCCTGTTGGGGAAAAGTGAATGTTGGCGGGATCAGTACAGCAAGTAGCCATGCGCGACTTTTTTTGCTCAGGTTTTCGATTGTCGTGAGGTTTGCGAAAACGAACTGTAGTGAACTGCATGTCATCCCAAATGTGAAAAGGCCAAAGAATCCGGAGCTGGTAGACAGTTAGAGTGAGTTTTTGGTTAAGGCGGGCTAACCTACACAGCGACAAGAGCCACAAAGTGGCCGTTCAACTCCGACTGGAGAAAGGTCAGCAAAAGCACTGAAGTAAAATATGAGTGTCGGAGGTGGTATTGTAAACGCACCGTATTTGACAAATCCTCACTGAGATATATTGCCGTGACAACCACCACGAAGAGGCAGTAGAAGAAAGCATACGTCACAAATTGGACGAAAAATTTAAAGCTATTCTCTCCGACAACCCCACCAACCCTGTTACAAGTTAGTTTTGGGGCAACAGGACGAGTCGGCGAGACTGCTATGTAACTTGCCATGGGCAGTAATGATCCATTTTGTAAACACATCTTCCAACATCGCTGCAATGATGCGTTCGATCTGGCTTCCAGTTGGCGCATTCACTACACCACTTGGGGCGTCCATCTTGGGAACAGACAAAGACATCCTTCGTATAGAACAGCTCCAGCCCAGGAGAGTCTGCATCATCGTCTCTGGTTATTGCAGTTTCTGAAGACGGATATGCAGGCCCCAAGGCGTCGTTAGCTCTGCCGGTCACCCCGTTATCCTGTTGCGAAAGGTTCTTGTCGGCCTTGCTATATCTCTTTGCCGCGGGCCCCAACGGCAGATACCCTGGATCAACAGTGGCGATATAAACGAGCCTCCCATAGGTGATTGTCATGAAAAGAAATAAAACGAAGTATATCGCGAGTAGGGCAGCGGATATGCCAGGGCGCGGCCTATGGCCTCTGAGAAGGAAGTTAACTTGTCTCGTTAGCATGCTTCGTTCAATTGCTCTTCAACAAATTCAAACCCACCACAGAGTTGCGCAACAAATACATATGTTGCATATGTTACTGTGCCAGCAAGAAAAGTTGGGACAATGCGCCCAGCCCATTCGTTGACGGCCTGGGGGTTAATGGGCGCCATATCGGTTTCCAGTAGGTCAACTTGTTGTTTGGTATGAATGATAGGTATAGATGCTAAAGCTCCATGTGACCCCAAACTTTGGAGGGTTCGCTTTTAAATGCGACCTCATCTCATCAACAACAATAGTGTCGCGGACGTTGGCGGTTCAGAAACATATTCGTATCCGTCGCCGCTTCCACAAACCTTGGACAGGCCTGGCCACTAACCAAGAACATACCGGAACCGGATAAACCTCTATCCGTGACTCACCTTGGTATCGACGCGTCGTCGCTTCGACTTCTCAACAACCTCATCTCATCTCATCTCATCTCTTGAGATGAATGAAGAGCATCATCTGCACAACTCACTTATGTGCCCAGTAGATGAACAGGGGAGACTCTTCACTTGGCACAGGCGAAATATGAAAGCTATGCCAATGAATATATCAAAATATCAACATGGCTCCGGCCAAGGCTGACAAGGATATATCCCCTCCTCCCGATGTAGTTTCTCACCGAGACGTTATGCTGAGAGGAGTCTCTTACTGAGACATTCTGTGGAGCAGTTCACTCATGGCAGCATAGCAACATATTTCAACAAAGCCTTGTGTTTGCTAGAAGAGATTTATACTGAGCACGACAAGGCTGAGATGTCGACTACCTCGACTACCTACCAATTGAACAACGGCGGTATGTTTTCGCACAAAGGCTCCTCAAACCCTCTTTATTTGATTGAAAAATATATACTCTTAAGATAAGTCTTCGTTTCATACGTACACACTGTGCAAATATCATCGGCGCAATGCGACTCCAACATGTGACCGCATTGCGACCCAAGAGCGTTCTATCTACAGTACAGGGCGTACTACGGCTACTCAGCCATCCCGCGAGCGGGAATGTTCCGGGAAGCTTTTTCTGCTCCCATCTATCTCCATTGTTTCGTTAGGGCTAAGAATTGCCCTGAAACCGTATGAGCAGAAGGAGCAAATGTGGAATCCAAGGCTGGGGTCTTACCGGCTCGCTCGCTCGACTCATACATAGCCGTGCGCTGCCACATATCGGTGAATTAGTTCCAAACTCCCCGGAACAGAGTTTAAAGCCTCAGCAGCCGTGTTATTCTATGCCACAAAAGTGAGGCCATGGCGCTTGAGGTGCCTAGTAGGCCCATGTCACGCGTTTGCCAGCACTGCCATCGCAGTTAATGAGCCTACTACGCCCGATCACCACTACCATCGAAGCCCACGATTGTTCCTCGATGGATGACTTGTCATGTTTGCGGTCATAGCTCCGATGATTCCGCACTGGCGCCCTGAACCATGACACTGCCCATTTACCTTGAACTGGTGAATCGGACCTTCCGAGCCGAAATCCAGAGGTGCTCATTTCATTCCATTGGACCTCAGTGTGTCCTGCTCGGTGTACTAGTGCATCACATTTCTTGTCACCGCTTCCACTTCATTATTGCCATTTTCAGACCGCTACTTGTCGGTGCTTCCGGCCTCGATCGATTGGAAAAGACATATGGTCACTTCGCCCTGTTTTCAAATACGTGTTCTCTTGTCCATGTAAACCCCGTAACGCCCTCAGGTGCCAGGGCACTCATTGGGCTATCTAGGAGAACGGTGGGTTTGGTTGCTTCTGACTATGGGTCTCTGGTTTGTGGTGATGGGCTCGGTGTCACGCCTCACTTCCCATACGAAAGGGGTCGAGAGCAGTCACTCTCAAGATATATAGCTATGTACTCACTGAGGGAAAAGGCATTATATTCTCCACCACACACAATCCTCTCAAGAAACACATTCTCATTCCCACAGCGAATTCAATCCAAAACATCTTTGTTCCACTGCACCAATAAAATCTGGCTTACTCTGTCCATCTCGAATCAGAATGGCTTGGAGATGCAAAGGCTGCAGTACCGTCAACGGGTCTACTGTCAATAAATGCGCCGGGTGTAGATACCACAAAACCCAGAGATGGGTCAAGATGATCTTCTGTGGCCATTGCGGGGATGGACCATATCTGGCTGACAACCAAGTTGGCTGCATGAACGATAGGTGTTACAAGTTGTTCGATGGGAACTCTCCGACCGAGTGGCAACCCAAAAATTAGGCTTATGGCGGAGGGATGGCGGAGGGATGACGGGAGGGGGAGGGGTTGGGTGTGGGTTGGGGCGTGGAAGGGCGAGGTCTGTGTATTGAGGTATATTAGATGATGATGGGTTTTTAAAAATGGGCTGGCGTTGGAATGGCACACTGGTTTGTTGCTCTCTGTCTTTGGTTCGCCCTTGCATACTAATTACCTCACAGGCCAGTGACGGCACACTACAGAACTGTCTCGAGACAACACAATACAGTACAGGGGGATACAACAAGTCATGGAAGGTGATGGGCGTATGGGCGTTTCTGGGGCTTAGAATTGGTAGGGAGGTTGAATTAAAGAGTGACTGAGGCAAGGGCGTTTGAGTGGCGAAATAGTTTATCGATCGTTTTGTTAAAGAATTGAAATTAAGTCCAGCTTAACATGTCCACATCTCATATCCAACCATTCACACAGCCTGTCTCTCAATGCTCCCTGGTCCAAAACATAAATTTAAGGCCAGACAATTCCCGTCGCATCGGTAATGGGGAAACAGGCACACCTATTGCGGCACAGCTTGACCAAGGGGTGCAGGATTCGGAGCTTTTTCGATCGTCAAAACCGCATTTCAACGCTCCACAGCCATGGATGCCTTTGTTGCACTGCCCCAGCCTATTGCCCTCTATTGTCATACAAAAAGGCCGATATATTCCTCACGTGATATCCGATTTCGAGAGACGGGATCCATCCGCCAGGCACCAGCAGAGTGAAAAAAAAAGGCACTGTTCCCGTTCCGCTCAGCGTTTGAGCCTTACACTAAAAGATAACATGCGCCTCTTTATAATGGGCGGACGTCGCCGTCGTCCCATCGCAACCCAGTTCGCAATCGTATTAGTTGGTGGTAAGGCTCAAAGGGTTGATCTGGGATCTGGACTTAAAGAGAGCCCACGCTCTGCCTTGTAGTACGACACGGGCACGAGTGGTAAACAGAGACGACACGTTCATTCTGCATGACTTTGCTGCGCGCCTCACAAGGGATGGTACTGATCTGTAGCACCACAATACTAATTCTGGTATTCTTGGTTGCCGCCGTCTCACACCGCTTTTAGAAGGAGAAGACGAGGCTGAGGCTGAGCGGCCGAGGCTGTATATTACGTATCCCGCCCTGAACTCGACACTTTGATTTGTTTTAGCAACGCCCAATCATACCTGGATGACTGGGTGATCAGTTAGAGGAGCCTCAACCCGAACACAGCATAATCCCTCACGAGTTGAGTGACAATGGTCGGCGGTCAACTACTCTGGCTATTGTTGCAACTGATCCAAACAAGGGAAAGGGAATATAATGAATAACCCGACCGAAATTTACACTCTACGTGTCCCGTGGAGGTCCGATAACCTGTCACCTGCTCCCACTGGGTCTTTACTCACCGAGGCCGCCCTTCTCCATTCGGGATGCACGCTTAACCCGTTATTGTGAGGCTTTTTTTCGGCGCAGTACCGTGGGAGCTGTAGTCTGCCTGGTTATAGTGTAGGAACAGGCCTATCGATGGACTCTTTCAGTAGTAATCACTTGGCTTGGCCAAAGTTACCTTCTTTCCGGGCACCGCAACAGTGGCATATATGGTTAGATGCCGCCCGTTGTACCCCCCCGTGGGCCCCATACAATCCCAAGGGCCGCCTCGACTGGTTCAAGAGCTATTTGTTCGGGCGCCGTAGGTGAGATGGCAGGCTTATTTCGGTGAGTAGATCGGATTTTCTTCTCATATAACGGTTCCTGATGGCATCCCATTGCTATATATACGATCATGGAAGCCGACGAGAATCAAAAGACCAGACCAAACACTCTCATCGCTATTGACATTGACTCTCACATCCTATTTCTATCTATCAATCGTGCCACCAATATATGTCCCCGAGCAATACCACACCTACACCAGCACCAACCAGCTTACTCCCTACCGGACGCCAAAGCTACAGCTCTGATACATCTATGAACAGTGTGGCTCAAACCTCAAGATCCATTTCAATTGCAAATATGGCAGCTCCTCAACTCGCACATGGACTTTCCCTCGCCAACTCGAGCAATTCTATGACAGCCTGCGGCGCTGGTCATACACATTCGTTGAGCGATTGTATAAAGCATTGTTCCGATAGTTCCACCAACGACGCGGCCTTTGGAATGGGCTCGGACTCAGGGATCCAGTCCCGCGGCGCCATACAGCTTTGTTGCGAATGTAACGGAGCAGGGCAGACGGTTCGCATACAGGCTTGTTCCTGTTGTAGCCACTATCGATGCGAATACTGCAATGTCTTTGTACCACACAAATAACGCCTCTGCACCACCACCATCACTTACGACAACAACTGGTGGCTATTCTTTTGGCTTTACGAAGGAACTGGGGTGCATTTTTCAGCTATTATGGACTGAGTGTTTGGCATCATTTGGAATCAGCATGGAACGTTGCAAGGCGCTACGGGAATGTTTCAACTTCATGGCAGAGCGGGATAGAGAGACGAAGGGGGCAGGTTTTTGACATTTTGGCATTTTGATATTTCGATATTATTTCCTTTGTCTTCGTATTTCTTTTTGGGGGGGATTCAGAATTGGCGCAACAGCATCCGTGTTTGGCATTTGGTGTTTTCTGCATTGGTTGGGCTGGGTTTCGTGTACGAACAGCTTACTAGAACAGATCGAACAGACTTGGATAACGGAACGAACGCATTTAGATTTAGACTCATCTCGCACACGGCCTCTGCTTTTTTTGTTTGATCTTGTTATTATTTAATACAGTCTTGCTTAAGTTGTTGACTTGTTCGTTGCTGATATTGAAATCAATACCCAGAGTGAAACATGAGCAATCCCAGGCCCCATAAAAACCACAAGAAGTTATCCCATTTACAAACAAGGAAACAATTCGAGTCAAACAGTCTCTACTTGTTCTCTCCAACAGGTCCTCTAACAACTACTCCAACTCAGCATCTCACCTCATTTTGGGCTCCACATCATGATACCACCCTCGCTTTCGTCGTTCTCATCAATCTTCATAATAAACCTGTCCAGCAGGTCAAACCCAATACTGCGATAGAGACGCTCCCCCATCATGCTCGCCTCCAGTGAAACTACCACGCCCTCTTTCTGCGCCTGTTCCAGTACCCACGCCATCAGCTTCTTCCCCACGCCCCTTCCTCGCCATTGCTCCGCCACAACAACACTCTGCACATACCACCGGTTCTTCCTATCCTCTCTGTCCTTCCAGTGCTTCTCGTTCTCCAACACCCCGGTCTTAATAAATTCCGCCATCCCTTCAGCGCTCTCACTCCGATCCGGAAACGCCCATGCCGCACACTTCATATAAATGCCATATCCCCACTCCACTAACCCCGACCACCACTTCTTCTTCTCCTTCGCCACCTGCAACGCCCCCTCATCATCCCCGAGCCGAACACATTGCATATACCCGACTGTCTCGCCATCTCCTACGGCAACAAACCCCCTATTCCGGGGGCTCACCATGCGGTTCTTGATCCGTCTTTCAAACCACAGCGCATTATCCGCTGGGTATGGCACTCGGTGCGGCGTAATCAAATCTGAAAGCGGCGCGTCCCAATACGCGACTTGCGCGAGCTCTGCCGTACGCTTCGCATCTGACCATATCATGGGGCGGATTTCCACAGAAGACGACGGACTTGCAGGCGGGGGCACCGGGCGGGTTGGGGGCAGTGGAAGAGGCATTTTAGGGAGGTTTTGATGCCGTGGACGTGCTGGTTTTTTTATTTGCTAGAGAAGTTGACTGGAGTTTGACGAGTTGGAAAGAGAGCGGGAGGGGTTTGCTATTGTTATAAATTATTTTTCTATTGTGATAAGTTGAAATTGTCACGTGAGCGGGGTTTTTCATTTTGCCATGAGAGTCAGGCGGGGAATTTGGCCCGTTCTGGGTGGGTTTGTTAAGTCGGACCTGCCACTTTAGGAACTCCATAAAACGCCTTTGGTGCTCAGGGCGCACAATTATGCGGTGTAGGTGGGCGATTTTACCTGCATCGGCACTTATATGGCCTAGACTGCGTTGTAATGGAATGTGTGGCTTACTTGGTGCGTAACGTAAGGTGATATGCTTACGATACGAGCGACTTTACGTGATCTGGAGATATAATAACCCTGAGGTTCCCTGGTGTATTTGTGGATAGGTTTTCAGATCCGGTCTAACATTCTTAAAAGTTGCGGTTGTTATGAATTAGCGCTATTTTTGGAATTCAGTGACCTTTTTGCTAATTTGCGCGAGAGAAAACGAGACAAGTAATAATATTATACCCCATAGCTATTACTTATTTGGGTATTCTAGCACAGCCAAGATATTTGGTTGCAAGGGAGCAAACGCCGTGGCTTAGGCGAGGGTCGCGGATTTGTCTCACAAGAAGAGTTTCAGTGTGCCGATATGCCAGCTGTCAGGCGAGTAATATAACCGTTTCATGATTGCGTGGCCATCCCTCCGTTTCCTATCATCTAAGCCTTAAACCCACCTGGTGGATCATCACGCACAGCTTCAATCACTGCCTCTCGCATAGTTCTCCTTGGAGCGCGTCGACCGGTCATAAGCTCGAACTGGGCAATACCCTGCTCGGGCAGGACGTCCAAGAAGTCGACAATAACCCATGCTTGCCCAGTACGGACGCGAAGGTCGCGGATTTGTCTCACAAGAAGAGTTTCAGTGTGCCGATATGCCAGCTGTCAGGCGAGTAATGTCAGCCAGTAACTTACAATGCCCAAAGAGAGCTAGGTGGGGTATTGGGGGGGGAGACGGTTTACATACCTCCATGATAACACCGCCTGTTGGACTCTGTAACCACTGTTCGGGCATCTCAAAGGAAGGGACGGGTTGGTTTTCGACGCTGTGCACGGGGAGGCACGATACGATAAGAGTAGGTGGACGTAGACCTGCGGGCCATGGCTCATCCCTTGATCGCAGCACGCTGACGACTGGAAGGTCGAACCTGAGTTGTCCAGCCCAGGTATTGAAGTGGTCAGCAACTGCGATAGCATTGGCGACCGTGCGATTGAAAATGAAGATTTTACGGCAGCCAAGGCGAATAAGTGCATAGATGGCGGAACGGGCCATGCCTCCTGCGCCAATGATGAGACCAGTAGTCTTAGATGGCTGGACGGCATTCCGTGGCGACCCATTGCGGCGAATTGATGTCATAATGCCGATCCAATCTGTATTGTCACCGTAAAGGGCGACACAAGGACCGGAACGCTTGGGTTCCGTGGCTTGTTGGGCGAGAGACTGTCCCGAAGATGAGGGCAGTGTGCGCAGCGGGACGACGGTGTTAACAGACCCAATGGCGTGGGCATGGTAGCTGACAGCGGAGAGGTGGGGTACTATGTCCATGCGGAGTGGTTGGATGGTTGCAGAACCACCGAAATTGGGTTCGTTCGCAAGGCGAAGGAAGGCCTCGACAGAAGAGGTCTGGTTAATCGTATAATCGTGCGGCATACCGCAAACTTTATAAGCAGCACCGTGCATTGCGGGGGAGAGACTGTAGGAGACCATAGCTCCACTGATGTAGAAGTGGAGGTGCTGAAAAATGGACTTGTCGAATAGCTTTCGAAGCGCCTCTTCCGATGTGAGGCGACTGGTGGTTGATGTCCTAGTTCGGGTGAGGACAGAATGAGTGACGGGCGAGAAAATCTTGTTCAGCGCCAGAGTTTCAATTCCGATGCTCCCTGAATTATATGCTATAAGGGGTAGGTGCGGTGCAGGGAATGCTGCTGTTTTCTCCCAGAATATCTTGATGTCGTCATTATCTTTCAAAGTCTTCGCTGTTTGGACAAGCCTGACCATATCAAAACTGAAAAACTGGGCTCGACTATAAAGCGCGAGTCGATCTGGTTGCAGCCATCCAGAAGTAGGAGGCCTGCCATCATAGTAATGGGCAATGACCTTTGTCATGCCCTTCTCACTGAGAGGTCGCCTGATGTTGCGATCTTCAAAATTTAAATCCATAGCGATGTAGTCGACACCAAGGCGCAGGCCTTGCTCAAGTAAAATGACAGCGATTTCCTGAGTGAATGGAATGCGAGCCTCTTGACCTACACCTGGCTGGTCTGGTTTTGTATGGTTCTCAACATCCACCACACTGAGTATGATGGGAACACCTATTTGCCTGCGAATCACGGCAACCAGCCTTGATATCACAGATAGCATACTTGCTGTCCACGTATCGATTTTCAGCTCCACGACATCACCGCCACCTGATTCTAACTCAGACAAGTCGATCTTTGAAGCGATTAAGTCTGAAAGGGATAAGGACAAGGCAAAGGTGTATTGCCTTTTCTCAGGCGGCACAGCTCCAATCGAGAGTGGGTTTTCGAGTGCGGCTAACCCATGTCCATTGTTAGTGATGAAATCAAGAAACCCCGAAAAGTCCTTTCTGGCATCTTTTAATCCAAAAGAATAATTTGGATTTGCTCGGTCCAGAGGGCTGTCGGTGCCATTGGCCTCGCAGCTTGGGTCATGTAAATTATAGTACTCGAAATTTGAACAAGATCGATGCACCGAGTAAGCGTGCTCAAGCCGGCGCGCTTCATCCTCAGATAGGTTGAGAAGGTAACGAATGCGGTTGAAGTTCCGAACAATGTGGACCACGGGATGTGATAGAGAGTATCCCTTCAGCGTTTTCTGGGCTTCCCTGGCCAAGCTTCCCATTCCACATTCAATAATGCAATTGGAGGTGTTCTCCTTTAATATTTTCTGGAGGGCATATATGTTCTTCCTCTTAAACTCTTGCTGCCCATGCTCGGACAAAAATGACTTCCTAGATAGTCCCGTAACTTCTTCGAAATATTGATCTTCTGTAATGAGCCGGCGACCAAGGTGGATAGCTCCGATGAAACCTAGCGACCGTTTGCCCGATCCACGGCACCCAACGAGGACAATAGTAGCATTAGGGGCGAATTCTCGCGGGCTTTGAGGGGATTTCACGCGATAAAGCTCGCCGATTTCAGCCAAAACTGCGTTCCTATCCTGAAGCGCCTCCATATCAGAAGTGGGAGAAGCCGCCATGATCGGAGGATTCATTTTCTCGTGAGTCTAACAATGCAAGACTTTCCAGGGCGGTGGTCTTGAACAAACTTTCGCCCCAACATATCTAGACGCATAATAGGGCCTCATAAACTTATAGATGTTTTATTTCTCCAGAATTGTTGTTTTGCAAATTATGTCGTGCGACGTCAACTCCGATCCTTTGGTTAGTCAGCAACGCACAACCGGGTAAAGTATCTTCCTGTGGTATCCCGATCTAAGATCCCCAGATTGATCGGCCATGAGTGCCGGCACAGTAAGGGTTACATCACAACAATATATAATCTTACCTTAATCACCAATTATCTCTGACTTGAGTCACGGTAGAGGCCGTGGCATATGAAGCTCCAGTTTAAAGGCTTATAAGGTTAATATCAGACACCGGATCTTGTCCACCCAACGCCGCAATTCCTATTCGCTGGGAACTGCTCTATATATGGCCCAAGTCTTCCTTGGAGCATTCAATTTGGAGGACGAATCTATCCTTGGCGACCAGAATTCTGGGACGATTAAGAATGGGCCGCTCGAGAATAAGTTTGACAGAGAGAGCATACCCTCTTGGGCACAACACCAATGGTGACGGTTTCGAAAAGGGCATTCTGTTGTAGAAGGTGCTGCCCGCGCACCTCGCAAACTAGACGATGAGTCCGCCCGCAGTGCAGCGTAAACGCGTGGCTCAGGCCTGCGACCGATGCCGGAGCAGGAAAGATAAATGTGACGGCGCGAAGCCCGCCTGTTCAGCCTGTGCAGTACGAGGGCATCCGTGCTCTTATGACCCAGCCGTAAAGAAAAGAGGGCTTCCCGAAGGGTATGTACGAGGACTGGAGAACCTTTGGGGCTTTACAATACGGGAGGCACCAGAAATCGAAACAAATGTGATTTCCTTGATGGAGCGGAGGCACGGAACAGACACTCTACCACGAGGCTGGAACAGCAAAGATGGCGAGGCATTGTCGGATACATGGAGGAAAAGCCGTTTATCTCGAGAATTAGACTCGCTCCTTCCGCTTCTTGATATAACTGATGACAGGCCGGCGAAGAGGAGACGCCAAGATAGCTCCTTTACCCCACCGACCGAGGCTTCCGCATTCGATCTCGCATTTGTACCTCCTCGCGAAACATATCCGGTGAAAGGGGGGCAGCAAAGCTCATCTGCCACATTTCCTGTGCCGATTTTCAATAGCGGCGCGTCTTCAGAGACAATGAAGCTCACAGATTCCCAACAAGTTCAACTTCCCCACAATGCTTGGGAGCTTCTTGATGTATATTTCTCTTATACTCATTGCTGGTTACCAATTGTTGAGAAACATAACTCTCTGCGGGCATCTTATCTATATCCTACAACAATCTCCCCGTCAATGACAGGTTCTGGAGACCATGCAGCTTTATGGGCGATATTGGCCTACGCAGAATGTCATCAGGCTATTATACGGAGAAGTATGGCACATGTTCTTCAGCAAAAAGACCCTTGGATAGCAAGCGATACGTATAAAACTGCCAGAAGCCTTATTCCAGATGAAGACGGCGTGTTTGAGCTTGGACATATTCAAAGTCTACTTATTCTCACCCTTCTAAGTATGGGCATGAATCGATGGAAGCAAGCATGGTCACTCATTGGTCAGGCAGTTCGCATGGCACTTGAGCTTGGTCTTCAAAAGAGTCCAGATGGTGCCAAGTCCAGGAATAGACATGCGTTCTGTGGTTGCTTTGTATTGGAAACTCTTGTGGCAGCTCGATTAAACAGAAGCCCTCATCTCCGAGCGCAAGATGCGTTGAACTGCGGCCTGTTGCTTGAGGATGGCTCGGATGAGTGGAGCCCATGGGTAGACAGCATCGGGATTCGTCGAAACAGTGAAAGCTCTTCTCGGGGTCCCGGTTCGACCCTGAGTACATTTAATCGGTTGGTTCAAATATCTGCAGTGTTAAATGCCATTGTCTGCGGATATTATATTGGCGCCGAGGACTATGGGAAGTTTGACCTACTGCTCCATAAATTCGGCTGGGACTCAAAAGCTCAGGACAGACCTGGCCTCGCACTTCTTCCTCATCATTACCATCTCAGCTGCCTTTATAGCGCCACGCGCGCTACACTGCATGCAAACCAACGCGGACAGGCAAGCCGGACAGAGGAGTCCCTTCCCGACCTACTTGATGGCCTTCGGAAAAATTATGGACTCGCCGCTATTCCTCCTACCTTTGATTGTCTAGCCCATGTTTATATCCGGCAGTATGCTTCCCATGGAAGAACTGTGGCTTCTGAGGGGGCTTTAAATAGCCTGGAGGAGCTTTTAACTGAAATGGCGCAGACATGGCCTTCGTTCCAAGACACCCTCTTGGAGCTGGGTAAGTTTCGGTCTTCAATGTCTGGGGCGAATATTCCGCTCTCACGATTCAGTAACCTCCCGAATACCAACCCAACCACTAAAGTTGTGAAGGATATTAATTTAAGGGAAAGTCGACCCCAGAGACATCCGTCACTTGATGAGCCTATGAACACACCGAGTTCATCAGAATACACTTCGTCTGGACAAGCAATTCTTGAAGCTGCGATACAGTTCGACCTCTCGTTGCTATTGATGGACGATGAAATAAAGCCAATAAGCACTCCTTGGACCTTGCCAGTTGCAAATCTTACCTTAGCAGCCAACCCTCCCAATATACCTCAGCCTGGCAGAGTCCCGGCGCCGCTACCATACTACCCGATATTTGACTCCCAGACCGATGATGACGCTCTCTTTAACGAGTTTGCAACCTTGGATGCCATGAAATGGCAAGTTCTCACATTTTACCTTCCACTTTCAACCCGCTAACTAACAACGCAGGACCAACAACTGGGACCAGAGCCTCCAGAACCTCGGTTTCACAGATCTGGATAATATGAAGCAGGACTTTCACTCTTTCTTCCAAGAGCCAAATCTTCGGCCCTCCAATGAGCATGATATGGGCGATCATTTGATGTCTGGCTTCGCGGCCCTAACGGAGTACCCAAGCCCGCATATGGAAGCGAGTCAGATTCTGCAGGCACTGTCTGCGTCCGAGATTCCAGTGCTGCCAAATCGTCAAGATGGTGACTGACTCGTAAGTCGATGCGATGGCATCTCAACAATTTATACTTGGTAGAGGGCTTTATTATGGCCCTGTACTCCACCGTGCGCCATAATCGACTATCTGGTTGCTGTTGGGCAGCAAGGAGGCCGTGCTGTGGTTTGCGCGGGATCACATAGCGTGAGGATGGCAACGGTGCATTCTCGGTGTGCTGTAGAGCATAGACTAACGTCGAAACATTACCTGTTTTCCCCACATGGGACAAAGGAGAAAGGGACGTCGTGGAGCTCAAGGGGCGGCTGGAGGAGGTTTAACTTCGTTAGGCACTCGTGGCGTAATAACGTCTAAACCTCGAAGCCTAGGAGATGTAGGATAGAGATGAGGAGGGACTAAGTATGGTATTATATGTGTTGTGACACTATATATCTCACCATATTGAGGAACTCTGGAGGTTCTGGGTATTGAGCCCGCACGACGTGGTTGAGTGAACTCGACTAGCGAGCACCTCCACACGTAGAGATTCCGTAGAGCAGCTCTCTTGCCTCAATCAATTAATCAACATCACATACATCAATGCACTGTCACATATATAGCGACCTGCTAGTTGTATAATAGTTGAGTAGCTGGAATGTGATAAAGTTGTATAGAGGATCCTCTCCTGAAGAGGTATTTATCGTCGGAGCTTCGCAAATAAAATTGAAACTGAAGCCTAAAAGAATAGATTAGGAGTAGTCTCCCTCCAGTATTCTTAAATTTGTTGTCTTCAATTTGCAATCTCACTTCGCGGACGTTGGCGTGGCGAGCGAGCCTCAATCAACACCTCTACCAATAAGTTTGTCGAGCTACCACAACCTTCTCGAGGCCAAGGCCAAACCTTAATATTGACTGAACCACATAACTCTGGGCCAGCCAACATCACATCATCGCATTGATACCCTCAGACACCGCGCAATCCGACGCAATAACCTCAATCATTACCTCTGTGCGCCAATCCAGTACAAACCACCACCCCCTACGCGCGTCCAACCACACCCCCGCAATCCCGCACCCTCCACGCAACAATGCCCTCGTCCTGCAAAGACATCCGTACGTCCCCCCACCCCTTCCCTCCTCTCACCCACACTAACCCAGCCCAGGCGAAGCCCTCGCGCAATGCCTCCAGCAATCCGACTGCATAATGATCCAACGGAACACCCCAGCCGACTGTCTCCGCCCGCCGCTCATCGACACCCTGCCGACGCAGTGCCAGCAGCTTAAGAGGGGATACGGCGAGTGCAAGCGCGGGATGGTCGATATGCGCAAGCGCTTCCGCGGAAACCAGCCTATTGCGATGGGGAAGCTGGGAGAACCGGCTGAGAAGAAGGGTGGGCAGCTTTATGCTGGGAAGGCGGCGTTTGGGGGAGTCAAGGAGACGAGTGGCGATGAGCCGGAGCCGAGGGATTGGAGGGAGGTGGAGAATGAGAAGTTTAGGGAGGGGAAGGCATAGGCTTTGACTTGGGGCTTGGAAGATGGGTGTGCGAAAGAGGGGGATAGGGTATGGCATGGGCGGCGTTCTGAAGGAAAATATCACCTACAGGCCGCTTTGCATTGCTGGCGTTCATACATCTTGGATATACTGTACTATACATACTCACAACCGTGTACAATCAACAAGCGCGCAAGGCAATACGAGCGATTTATTCGGAATCAGACATGCCATGTGTTCCTGCCTACTATATCATCTATACACGATTTTGGTATTCATACAGTCCCGTTTACGTCTCAAATGCAACATCTAGCTCTTCTCATCGCGACTTCTTTCCCTTCACTGTCGGTGGGGCACTGTACAACCACAATCCCACGAATATAATCCATCCAACAACAGTGACCGCAACGCCAGAGATCCATGGCCACGCGGCGCTGATGACCCAACTGCGTGGCCATTCATCGTGTGCAAAGTGGCGTACGGTGACCGTTTTCTTGTCCTCGATGTTCGAGAGGAAGGGGCGGCGGAACTCGACCAGGAAGTTGAAGATTCCATGCTGATCTGGAAGCTTGAATGTGGTGCTGAAGACGCTAGATGAAGGATTCGTCTGAGTGCGCTCCAGATTCAGTCGGTGGAAGGGCGAGAGCATAGAGAACTCAAGCTGCACATCATCACCGGTGGCGGGTACGAAGGGTACATACTCCTTCCACGACCATTCAGATAGCTCAATCGAGTAAGTCTAGACATAGTTAGCATATGATTCTCACATTTGGCACAGAAAATCCACTTACAACAGTGTTCTTGACACGGTAGATCTTGGGGTTCGTCAATGAAGCATTGGGTGTTTTCAACCCCTCTTCGTTGAGGAAATGCGTAACAGACTTCACCTTCAGGACTCCAGCCTCATTGAAAGTCCATCCGGAGATCTCCTTCGCAAACGCCTCATTCGCAGCCGCAGCAACCTTGCCGCCAGCAACTTGGACCTTCCCCTTGAACCACTTATCCTCAAGCATTTCCGCTGCGCCCAAGACAGTGAACCTCGCTGAGTTGCGAGCCTGCATGGCGGTCACGAGGGACAGTTGCTGGCCAACCGCGAACGGGTCCTCCACAGCCTCGGCCTCCTCCTTGGGGTTGTATGAGTACGCCGTGCCGGGGGCGCGAAGGACCGGTGTCAAGTACGGGCTATCGTTGCCTAGAGTCTGGCCCACGCCGTGGGGGAACGCGATAACCTCGTTCTTGAGGATGCCGCCGAAGAAGTTGCGAACACCGGGGCGCACAGCGCTTGGGCGGGGAACAAGAACGACATCGTGGGATTCGGGGGCCGAGAGGCTGTCGTAGTTGAAGTGGTCGACCACTATCGAGTTGCGGTCGGTGGGGAGATGGATGTCAAGCTCAAGCAGAACTGATACGAGAGCTGATGGTATCGGGTTGGATGAAGATAGGGTGAGCAGGATGTTGCCCTCGGTATTGATGAACTTCAATAAGGTTTGGGGCGTGAGGTTTGGTCCCAGGCCTATTATATTAGCACACGACAGTCCAATGTCGTTCAATGGATGCTGACCTTTCGACTTAGATGGGAGGATGAGAAGGTGATCATAAGCTCTCTCGCCAAGCTCGAACAGCGCCAAACTATCACTCTTTGGAGATTCAAATGTGATATCAAAGCCCCGACCTACAATCCTCAAAAAGTTAGCTAGAATCCCGTTGTCCCTGCCAGTTCTATCTCCCAGCCGTGCGCTTGCCTTTCAGATCCCCAAAGAACTTGGAGTACTTGTCCTTCTCCGCAAGCTCCTCCAGTACCACCAGTAATCTGTTTCCACTGGTGCTGAGGGCACTGGCAATGCCTAGCAGCCCTATAATGAGAAAAGACAGTAGCACCCTCATTGTCGTCGTTGTCTGGTTGCGCAATCAGAGCACCGTCAATCAGTGAGCTTGGGGAAACGTATGCGACTCCCCATGCCAAGGCCCAGTACCAACAGGGGTGGCAGAGCTAAAATTATCATCACGTGATATCACCAAGTGCCCGAGCTTGGACATTCTTGCGGCTCCGTCCAACGTCGTTCGAATAGTCAGGTTGTATCACGACGGCGTTCCTCTCCATTGATCCTCTCCAATTAGTCTGCGAACCTCTCAATCCAGGTATGTATTTTCCAGCTATATCTGCACCTCCTTTTCTGCGTCTCAATTGCTGACCAGACTCGACGCAGACACGATGTCGACGCCGCGCTTCTTTTCGCAGCCCCTCAAGTACCTGCACTGGGCTGCCATTCAGAAACCCGCCATCTTCTACTCCATCATCGTTGGCGGCATAGGTCCCGTTCTTGTGCTCACGGTGCCGAAGATCAGACATCGCTTGGGCGATGGGCCGAGACCCCCGATTCCCTCTACATATCCTAGTACGTTCTTTCACCCTTCAATACGCGCACACGTGTGACAATGAACGCCGAGCGATTGGTGGTTGCAGCCTTGTTGAAATTGGAAGAATTGTGTGCTAATTGACTTGCTACAGTTCCCGCGGGTCCAAGGAAACAACTGAGCGGCTACGATGATTAGAGGCTTGGGGTTGTAGATATGGTGTTGGGGAATCCAAAGAATGGTTGACACGGGAGCTGTTGTTTTGTACATAAGGTTGGGAAAGCATACTTGGTGTGGAATTGAACTATTTCAGTTACGTTATACTCCTTCAGAATTGTCGTTGTCGAAATGGCGTCTAATGTTTTTGGGGTGAAGTGACAGGGCGCTCCACGGAACAGTCCACTCGTGGCTATTTCAACAATCACAATGGCTACAAATCAGCTATGGCCACTCCCCCTGTAACTCAATATGAAGTCACGGAGCTATTTGTTCGATTGTTCATATCGACCTTAGTATTTCTATCCACTCTTAAAATGTCAAGTATATGACTAAACAGGCACGTATCTCTTAACTCTTCTCTCAATATTTCAGGGTATCATTGGTATGGTGTGTGTGCTAGTAGCTATATGGCCCCTATCTATATAACTTCCACTCGCCCCGCTATCTGGCCGCCTCAATTGCGCACACTCGCTCGGGTAGGATATATGGAGCCTGAGCTATCAATGTGTGTCAAAGGCTCTGTATGTGGATTGTCGAAACCAATGACCCATCAGTTGAAGCCATTGGCGGCACCCCAAGCTCGCGTTTCTCGCTCGAGGTAGCCATATACCTCAAGGCGCCACATCCGGGGCCATCATGAACCCATTCTTCACCACAAGCGCGTATTTGCCAGAAAATCCTCACTGCTGACGATTTTTGACGGTGAGAAGCTTATTTCTAGGCGGTTCCATGCCTCTGTGGCCAATTCACAGGCCCAATAATTTAGATCTTATGCAGTCTCAGGGCCATTCAATCCAACGCTAAGTTTTTGCTACAGTACCAGATGGTATCCGAGAAATCGTCTTTGGACTGGGGCAAAGGAAAGAGGCTCTTAAGGCTTTCATAACAAGTCAGAATATCCGGAAATCCCTCCCTGAAATCGCTATTCAGTGTGTTAGTGGCGGCAGATACGAATGTTTTCTCGGGAACTTACATCGGTCCATCAGTTAGGCGTGTCAGGTCGTTCCCAATAAGAACAGCTGGCGGGCCCTTCTTTCCAACTTGGTCATAGACGATCGGATAGCAGTGGATGGCGTAAACCAACGAGCCTGTGTTGACAAGGTCGAATCCTTCTGGACTCTCGAGCACTTCGAAGCCAAGTGACTGTAAGAATTCTTTGTCGACAGGAGAAAAGGCTGGATCCTGTGCTATCACGGGAATGTCCCATATCGCTGTCATCCGTCAGTATTATTCTCCTTCACCACTATCACGAAGAACCCACCTAAGGTTTTCCTAATAGTAGCTAACGCAGCCAGCTGCGTAAAAGTAGTCTGGGAGAAGTCCCCCATCTGCGTTTGAAACGACCCCAGTCCCATAACCACCACATTGTTGACCTGGCTCTTCCCCTCATATGGCTGAACGAGCTTTATAAGCTCCTTGCAGGCGTCGCTCTCTTCCCATTTATCCTTTAAGCTCTCATATTTTGCCGTTACTTCTTCGAGGGTATAAGTCACGACATCAAAGCCCCATTTCTTGATTTTTGCCTTGCTCGCGTCGGGCTTGATCGTTCGGCCGCCAACGACATGGGCCCAGCCGTCTTCGTCTTCGATTATCGCTCGTTTCGTCCTGACGGCCCTGTTGGCGCGCTTGTTTTTCTTCGTCTTTGTATTCGTCATCTTGTTATGCGTATATTTGGTGAAGGAGAAGATGGCCTAGGGGATGTAGTAGACTTCTCACTCCGTCCTCAGAACACTTATTAAAATATTGATTCTCAGTCTACCGTCGTAGCCGCCAAGGGTAATTTTTTGGCTGGCAGAAATGGGGGGGTCACCGCTCCACCGCCTTCAAATCCCACGTGATAAATTGCCAATCGCGGGGGGATGTATTCCCAGGTTCAATATTGACGTTACAGTGTCTGAGCAGCTTCATGATAGAGATGGATTCTTTACTTTGTGTCAAATTGATCAAGTAGGTCAGCCTTGTATACAAGGCTTAAGAGGCTGCTCCCACGAGCCCCCCGACGCACCCCTGCACGTGCCCTGGTGCCTTTTGCTCTGGCTATCGTGGCTTAGTCATCTCCTGTATCTAGACCGCCGGCTGGCAACATCACAAGGCTGAGAGAGGATGTCAAACTGCCCGCCTTCTAGTCCCCACTGATCACAAGGTGCATGTTCCAAGCTTCGCCACCGCACTCTCCTAGCTCGAGAGATAAATGTCCTTGGACCCTGCCATGATATCGAAACAGTCCCTTCTTTGCTTATATACTTATACCCAGCTCCCTCCGCCCGCTCGTCTTCGTCACCGCCCAAAACGGTTGCCCCGCGATGTCTCAACGAGCGCTAGACCTGTTCGTCCTCACCTACAACTGCGCCCATAATGCCATCGATGTGCCCAGCTTGTCATCCAACCTCTTTAATGCCGTCGACCATGTGCCCGACCTCCTCATCATCTCCCTCCAGGAGATGAGCCCGCTCTCACACGGCCTAATCGGCGGCTCGCTGCTCTCCCCGTTCTTCAGTCTCATATCCGAAGCCGTCGAGATCGCAGCGCGCAAGCTCTCCGGCGACTCCCCTGCTGCAGGCAACAGCGCCAACTCGGAGCCCCGCATCTTTACGAATGTCGCGATCCGAAACATTGGGATGACGGGGATCATGGCGTTCTCCCGCGACGCGACCGCGATACAAAATCTCCAGACGGGGGAGGTGGGGTTGGGCATCAGCTCTATTGGGAATAAAGGTGGTGTCGGGCTTCGCTTTACATATGCGGATGCGAAGAGTGGGGGCGAGACGGAGCTTACGTTTGTTGCGGCGCATTTGGCAGCTATGGAGTGGGATTGGGAGCGGAGGAACGGGGATTGGAAGAATATCGTTAGACGGCTAGTCTTCACCCCAGCGGATGGGGATGAGGGGGGTAAAGCGGCAAAGGCAAGAGTAGGTAGTGAAGAGGCGCCGCTGCTTGTGGAGAGCGAGAGCGCCAATGGGATATATAAGCCAACGAGCCACTTGTTCGTCGCGGGAGATCTGAATTATCGCACAAGCGACACGAAGCCCGGACCTGACGACTACGAAGTTTCGTTTCCGCAACCGCATGACTCCGTGGAGAGCCCGCGGCACTACTCCTACCTGTTCAAGCATGACCAGCTCACTCGGGAGCGACTGGCTGGAAGGACTTTCCACGGTCTTAGCGAGGCGCCTGTCACCTTTCCTCCAACGTACAAGTTTGACGAAGGCCCATACTTGACGGCAGACGAGGATACGAAAGCGTGGGCGTGGGCATCGCACCGTTGGCCCAGCTGGACAGATCGAGTTCTCTTCCTCGAGGCGCCGAAATGGATGGAGCGGAAAGATGGCAATGCAAAGATCGAAGTGAATAAATACGAGCCGCTGCCACTGTTTAAAACTAGCGACCATCGCGCTGTGCTTCTGAGCGTCAAGGTGCCATTGGTGGGTATTCCGGAGCCGGATGAGGATGAAGACGCAGCTAGCTCGGATCCGCGCATCAACCCGCCGTTTGAGATCGATCCGGACTGGAGCACGGCTCGGGCGATTGCAAGGAAGGAGGAACTTGTTGTAGGCATCACCGGCTACCTTACTGGAACGTGGGAGGGCCGGTGTATCATTGGCGGGACGATTGCTGCATTGGTGGGGGGTTATTTCTTACTTCTTGCTGCGTTTGGAAATTAATCATCTTATAACGTAGACGTGAAGATTCACGAGGAGGATGCCAAGAAGATTGTTAACGGTGGTCGCTGGCATATTCTAGAAGGGGTATACCACTCAGTTTTTTGCCAATGGCGAAAGTACATATAGGGGCTCAGTGGCATTGGCCATTGCAGTCCGTTGATATTATACAGTACCTATTATATTACGAGAATACGAATGTTGTTGATACAGCCTTTCGAACCTTTCTAGTGACTGATATCGATAACGTCCGTCCCCACGTAGGGAGAAGCCCGCTGTGCCGAGAAAAATGACAGGTACTTTGACTTTAAGCATCGCAAAACCTATGCACGCATTAATATCTCCCATATCTTAGCATAAGTCGTGTTCCGTAGCCACTCCTAAACACTCTGAGCGCCTCTCACTAGAAAATTAGGTTCGCCTCATCTCCCTCATGCCTGATTTGCAGAGAGTCTCCTTTTACAGCGCAACAAGTTCCTCCATCATAGCTCTACCGTCGACCTGTTACTATCCCTTATATATATAAAGGTGTCTTAGCTGAGCTCTCAGGGCCTTACCATCTGTGGGAGATCGTCATTAGCCTTGTGGCTGCTCTGGTTCGTAAATTCATGCGTGGTCACCACGAAAATCAGTAATCTTACCTTGAATCAAAGCAACTAACAGATTTTGAGTTGGCGTATAATGGACCCCACCTACGTCCTACAGAGGTAACATTATGCTGCAAGGCGAGACTTGCGAAAAACTTGCGCGCACATCCCCGTCACCCTTTGAGAAGAAGAAGCTGGCTCCGAGACGCTTCTGCTCATTATATCTGCGGGCGACGGTGCGGGAGATTGTTGACTTTCCCGTTCCAGCCAGGCCGTTCAGCCAGAAGATGCATCGCTCATCTTTTCCATCAGCCCAGTCATATATCTCTTGTAGAAGGTCGACGTGTGTTGCAAACGGGAGGAGGCGGAGGGGATCTTCTAGAGTGGGGGGGCGCGCCCGTCAGCTTGGACCCCTCTGCAACTCACCCGGAGCGACATGGTGATGAAAATCAGTATGGACCGAACCGTTGATGATCCCGGCCTGCAAGCCGGAGTTGGCGTCACCAAATGATATCGGGGATTCTATCACATTAGAGAGGTGTTGCGACGAAGTATTGGCAACAGTTGGGATCTGGTTTTGGACACGATTAAGGCCCAACCGTAAGGTTAGAATCATGGATAGGTAGTTTTCAATACTCCTGTGAAGGTTCACAGGAGTATTGATTTGCGTTCCAGAATTGCGCGCCAGACCAGCCATAGGGCTTGTGACGATCTCCCGCATGGTACTGTAGCATGACTTGGGGCTTGGATAAAACCTCCATCTACAGTACAAAAGTGTCAGGGTTAAAAAAAGCTTTGTGGAGCTGTAGTGGAGAAACTCTGTCGCGCTATAAGAGCACACACTCTCTGCACATCAAGTGTGAAAGCGACAATGTAGGCGCAATTTTCTAGTTGGAGGGGTTCAGGGTGTTCAGGAGTAGCCACAGAACACGACTGATGCAAAACTATAGAAGATATCGTTGTGTGTACAGATTTTGACATGCTTAAAGCCAGAGTACCTATCATTTTTCTCAGCACACGATATCGCCCCTGATTTTGCGGCTTTACAACGCCCAAGACAAACTCACGACGCATCGTTGCTGCATGCTCATTCGTAAATACCCTCTATTTATTTTTAACCGTGTCTTATACCACGTTATTCTTACAATTCTCCCCCACCCTATGAACTCAGCCACCTCAAATCAATCTGCTTCCTCCTCACCATCGGCGCCACAAACCCCACCCCAACCGCCAACCCCACAACCGTACTCACAAGCGCCACCTTATTAAACCCCGCCCCCAACACATCAAACGACAAACTCGGCATAATCCTCGTCCCAAACACATCAACCCCATACGCAAACACAACGCTCGTACTCTCCAACAACGCCGGCGCAACAATCACACCCCGCACCCCAACCACCTCGCGCTGATGCGTCAGCACGCCGCGCGGATCAAAGTCAAGCTGCGGAATATACACCATCAGGCCCTCTTCGGCTGCGGCGGCCGCGGCGGCCTTGCTGCTAACATCGAGGGGGCGGCGCGCGTCGAGAAGGTTGCGGGGGAGCCCGATGATGGAGTTGGAGCGCGGAAGCGTGGCCAGGATCTGGCGCGACGTGATGCCCTGGCGCGTCTGGGTGACGGTCATATGCGTGATAGGCTCCGGGATGATGTACGCCTGGGAGATGACGTGGGGGAGGGTGAATCCCTCTGGCGACTCGGCGGGGTGCAGGCTGGAGAAGTTGGCGGCGGAGCCGAGAGGGCCGCGGTCATTGGCGAGTTCCGATTCGTACAGCTCGGCGATGAGGAGCTGGTAGCCTTGTGCTTCGGGGAGGGCGGACTCGGCGGTGGGTGCGCTTGGGGAGGCGAAGAAGGAGTAGGCGAACCAGTTCTCGCTCAGGGTGGCGGTGATGGGCTGTGCGGTGTCCACGTTGGAGTGTGTGGTGGAGTAGAGGAGCGCGCCGGATATCGAGTCGAGGAGGTAGAATGATGCGGTCGATTTCGCCTCTGCCACGGTGCTGATCAGGATGATGTTTGGGTTCAAGTACTTGTACAGCACGCTGCGGTCTGCGAGAGCACGCCCGATGGAGGCGACAGGATCGTGCGCGGGCCTGGCATTGACAGAGATGATTTTTTCGCCCGCGACAGGCTTGAAGGTCCAAGTCACGGTCGAGATTGCGTTGTCTCCTTTGAGGGTGAATCGAACTCCATTGACCTCACCATTTGCGCCGCGGACAACAAGAGAGTCCTTTGGTGCATAATCCTTGGGAATTGGTGGAGAGCGGCCCCCAGGTCCAATTGGAAGAAGCCACTTGCCCGAGGGGCTGTCTACCACAGCGGTGCTTTGGATGTGTGATTGCTCGATAGGCGGCAATATCTCAACGGTAGCTCCGCTGGTGGTTTTGATAATGATATACTCGCCCCTGCTTCCCATAATCTTTGCAACGCCCTTCTGGTTATCAACATAGATGCCCTTCACATCCCATTTCTCTCCAGCGGGTATCTCAAACGCCTGGTGCGACCAGGCGATGGCTCCCTTGGCCGCAGTATCAAGGGAATACACGCGTCCGCGCTCAGTTGCGACAATGACCAGTTTGCGGAATCCGAAGCCGTCTCTCGCCAACAAGCTTGTGGATACAGGGTTAGCATCTCCCGGAAGGAGACTGGTGAGTACTCGCTTCGGCAGCTGTTGCAAATGTCCAGGAAGATACTGAAGCTCGGTGACATGGCGAGCGAGTCTGTGGCAATAGGCCTGGAGCGGATTGCTATGCGCCTCAACATCCAACGCCTCGGCCAAGCTTTCCTCCTCTGGAATCTCCGCAAAGGCAGCGGCGACAGATCCGGAAAGCCCTTCAGCGCGCGCCCAGTCCGGCACTCCGTTGCGGATCATAATCCAGTTTTGGTTGGTGGTCAGGACGGCCGAGCGGACAGCGTAAGTATCGGCAGTCTTGCTGACAACCTCAGCGACACCGTAGGAAGCTCTGCCAGCGCCTGGCTCGGATGCCAGCGGGAACTTTTGGAGCACTCCATGGGAGTTCGAGGACAAGATGGTAACCTCGTCATCAGTGATCCGAGTGAAGAAGACATTCGCGTCTCTGGAGCTTGTAGCAAACGAACCAGGTCCAGCAAGCTTGGGAAGATGGTACCCCTCGTTCACAGTTGCAGCCGCGATGTCCACATGGTACACATCAGCCCAATGGCTCGTCGCCGTCTGGCTGTGAACCAAGAAATGGGGCTTAGACTGGATCAAATGCGGCGCGTGAACGATGACCTTTGTCAGCTCCTCCGGAGTTTTGCTCAACGAGAGACTGTGCACCGCCTGCGTGCCAAGGATGTTGACCTTGAGGGTCTTCAGGCCACGATCAGCCCATGCCACAATCGGCGCTGCAACGTTCCCACCCACAAAGAGCACATCCTCCCGCGTATGCACATCCACCTTGCTCGCCAAAGTATGCTCCTTAACCTTCTTTCCCGTAACCGGATCCAAGCTGGTGACCTTGATGTTGTACCCACCCCAAGCACCATGCAGACTGACCACAAACACACTCTTCGTATCCGTGCTAACCTGCACAGGCACCGCCCCCTTCTCCCCCTCAACCTCCCACTTCACCGCCCCCGTATCCCCATCCAGCCGTCTCACCACACTTCCCTTCTCCCCCTCAAACAGCACAAGCGCATCCTTCTCCTCTCCCTCCGTGCCCAGGACCTCAACATCCCTCGCCTCGCCCTCAAACTCATTACCCCACACCTCCCTCCCCGTAACCGCATCCCAGGAATTCACATTCCCCCCCAGCGCACTAAGCACCCTCTTCTCGCCCTCCACGCCGCGGAGGTATCCCTCAACACTCCCACCCGCCTCGGACTCAATCGTACGGTTCGCCTGCGCAGCGAGGAACTGGCGCCACACCAGCGCGCCGGTGCCGGGGTTGACGGCGCCCAGCACGCCTAGGTCGCTGAGGGTGTAGAGAAGGGACGCGGCCTTGGGATCGGCGTGCGGGCGGTGGAAGAAGGTCGTGCTGGGGAGGGGGAGGCCCAGGAGTGCATATTGGAAGTCGGTGGTGTAGGCTTCGTCGGCGAAGACGGCGGTGGTTGGGGGGAGGAGGGAGAGCGCGAGGGACAGGAGTCCCACTGGTAATGAGGCGCGCATTTGGGTGCTGCCTCTGCTTGGTTAAGGAGCTTGGGGAGCTTGGGGAGCTTTGGAGTTAGCAGGTGATGTCGTGTGGGTACGGTGGCCGGGAAGGGACGATGGTGCTGTGACAGGGGTGACGTACGTTTATAGGAGAGTAAAAAGTAAAAAGTAAGTAAGGAGATTAGGAGAAGTGGCTGCAACAACGTGTAAATAAATAAATACTATTTAAATGGTAGATTTATGCTATGTCGTGGTAGACAAGCCTATCTTAATCGTCTTCAATTTTTAGGGAAATAAGAAATTGAATTGGGTTCATAATTTCTATTGTATCTGCCACACAATATATTATAAATTTAGAAATAATCTCCAACCATAACCATGTAAATAAAAGACTTATATGAAGAATAATCCATCATCCACTTCCTATCTAATCACCAGATATTAAGTCGCCTCCCCCCTCATCTGCATCAGTAAGGTAACCAAAAGCCTCTATAGTCAAAAAATTACCTGCCTCCCCACCCAATCAGTAAAAACATGAACTAAAACGCCGTGGTATCTACATATACGAATTCCTCATGACATGATATCTGCATAGAACGCGTCCCTTTCTCATCATCGCATGCTGCCCCGCATCGCGACTATTTGTTGCATCCCTCATCCTCTTGATATTTCGAAGACGACACGCATTACTCCCTCTGCCCATCATTAAGCACCAGCTCCACAACCAGCTGGCAGTTCGCCATCTCCGGATGCGCCATCGCCACCTTCAGCGACCTCTTCGCCATCGTGCCCGCGCCCTGCACCCCGTAATCCAGACACCTGACATCCTTGCCCGCGATGATCTGTCTCTGGCGGCCGTTCTCCGCGTTCCGCACCTCGATGAAGTCGGTGTCGAAGAGGATCAGGTACGCGCCGTACATGGCGGCCGACTTGGCCTTGCCGACGAACTCGAGGACCACGCTGCGCGACACCTCGCCGTGCTTGTCGATGTAGACGCCACAGTCCTGGTAGCAGAGGAGGAACTCGGCGTCGGAGAGACGGAACATGCCCAGTGGCTTCTGGTCTTTGAGTCGGTCGGATATGGACGCGATGTTGGGCTGATTGGGATCGGGGATGCTCATCGTAATCTTCTTGTCTAGCGTGAGGAGCTCGAACCCCTTGATTGTGCAGACAGCGATGTAGGAGTGGAAGAGATTAATGCCGAAGCATTCCACGGGGATATAGAACTCGTCGAACTCGCGGAAGAACTCAGTTGTGCCGCCACCCGTCTTGGACCGCCCGAAGAGTTTCGATTTCTTCTCAGAAGATTTCTGAAAGACAGGCTCCAGCACCTTGAACGTGGATGAGGACGAGGTTGCGATGTTTCCGCGCCCTTTGTAGAAGACGAGTGTGCGATCTTTCATCCGCGCTGTGGCGAAGAAGGAGACTTCGCGGGAGCCCGAGATCTTTTGCGGAGCGCGTCGCGCCGAGTCGTGCTGCGGTGCTGGGAAGTTGGAGACGGGGACGACGGAATCGAGGTGATAGGCAATGAGAGATTTATCGGATAAGACGAGGCAGATAGAGAAATCCTCGAGGACTGCTATTTGAGTAATACGGCTCGACTGTATGGACTGTGGAAGTAATTAGTATGCTATTCCGACCGCATATGGCTGGGGATCAACTTACTCTTGTCCACCCTCGGGGGTTGTTGAGCTCTGATATGTAGACTCCGTTATCCGTACCAATAGCAACCATTGATTTGCCGCACATGACAAATGCTGTTGCGCAATTGACTTGTGTTCGGCAAACCGGGGACTGTCTTGCATGGCCATATTCCCGCTCGATATCTTTAATTGCCCTGTCCAACGGTGTTCCAACGACTGGAATTCCAGCAAGGCCCCTTCCACCAGCCTGTATTGGATCGATCACGAATGCAGTGTCGGCCAGAACCTTTAACCGGAAAGGCTCCGCATTTTGAGAAAAGAGCGATGCCGCATGGCGTTCCTTGGCCCACATAATCTTCTCACACCATTCCTGCCGATTCTGGGCGCTGGGTGCATACAATGTATGAACTTCCTGAGACCCGAGATGCTTGATTCGGAATGGAAACATGGATCGTGCATCACCTTCAGCAGTTGTGTTAGAAGAAACTTTCGACATCGAACTCAATGAGTTGCTAGTCGAGGCGTGGTCTAACGCAGGGCGATCCGATGCCGTAGATGCCCGGGTCATCCTTGAGTCTGACGTTGAAGGAGCCGATCTCGTAACCGTCGTAACACTACCCAAGCCCTTAGACTTCACGACCGCTTCATCGTTTGTGCTTTCTAGCACGAGAAGTTGCATCGGAATAGGCTACTAGAGTGTTAGAATTGAATAATGTGAGGGAGGGATGATGGTTTTCTTACCTGTTTCGAAATATCGAAGACCTCTTTGTTTTTCAGGCCAGCACTGTCGCGTTGAACAACAGCCTTGGCTAGCACGAGGTAATGATCAAACAGAATGGCACGGGTTTCCAGCCAGTTGAAGCGACTACTACCAGGCCGTTGCAGGTCTCCTTGTAGGATGAGTTGCCGGCCAAGATGATCCAAGTGAAGATCAACACGCCTAAACCCGGGGCGCATGAATAGCTTTGTCTGCAACTCTTGCATCTCGATCTTCTTATTCTCTTCATTGACCTTTTCATCACAGTCTTTGGTCATTTCATCTACTTCCTTGATGGCGATCATGAGGTTGGTTTTCTCCTCGCTGTCAACATATGTATGCTTGAGAACTTCTTTTAGCAGTAAAGTATACTGCTGCAGTCGCTTCAATGGCGCGAAGAGATAGGTATCCCACCCCAGACGGTCAGATACTTTGTTGCTCTGTGCTTGGTCGAGGAACTGGCGGAAAAGCACATTCTTTTCCATCTCCCTCCGGACTAAATAAGTGGCATTTGGATAGCTCGCAGCATAATCCAAATATACCTGGCTCGCTCGTCGTTTCCACTCACGGAAGATACTACTAAAGCCTGTAACCCATGGGCCTTCTTCTTGCTGGCGGTACTTGAGCTGTGCTAGCAAATGGTTCATGTTGACATTCTTGACAGCCTCTGCCCTACCAAAGACCTGTTGGATGAACCGAGGAAGTTTGGCTTGGCCAATAATTGGTGGTTGCCAGGCTTGAAGTTCATCTCTGTAAATCGTCCGCAAGACATCCAATTGCACCATGAATTTATCCTCGGACATGATAATCTCATGGAGATTGTTCTGCCTGAGCACCTCCTTGCTATCTGCCGCGTCAATTTGCGCCTTGGTGAGCTTAAAGAACTCATGCCAGGGTTCGGCTCGTTTCGCAGGGGCCATTTTTTGCGCATGCAGGTTTATCTTCTTCAAAGTCCGATGGCAATGGTGAGAGTAGCAGCGGCCGTGAATCTCATTCTCGTGAACCTTTGGAGAGTAACAGCCAGAGCCGCTCATCTGCCAGAGAACTCCGGATATTTCCCCAGGGCCAAACTTGACCCATTCCTCGTCTTCTACCAACACGCTGCCCTGCAGCATGTCGTTCACGACGACGGCGCTTATCACTTCTGCATCTGCAGTATTCATCGTAGGTACTTTGTGCGTGAATAGGGCAACGAGCAAGTCTTGAATGGACTTCACACGCAGGTCAGCTTCTCCGTCCCCTGACTCTCCGTAATACATTTCCCGAATCCAATCGGCAATGCTGCTCAACGCCCAAGGCTCTCTGCACTTTTTGTAATCGGATGACCTGAGATTTCCGGGCGTGGCCTTCTTTCGTCGACCCGGTGGGAGTGCTGGTAGGTCAAGGGGTACGGTCGATTGCGGCGTTCCGGCATCGAATCCATCGACGCCGTGGCCTCTCAGAGGGCGCTGCCTGGCTTGGCGCTCCTCGGCATCTGTCCTTGAGCGAATAGGAGGGACCACGAGAGGGGTGCTACTATGGCTTGTCAACGATGCTGATCTGGGTACGAACTGTCCTCCTGGGTTGAGAAGATCCTGGGTTGCATACGATTCGGGGCCATCCGGAAGGTACATCTGTGATGTCCTCTGTGGGTCCTGTTGTTGATGCGGTGGGTTACGGTATGATCCAGCAGGAAGCAATTGCGGCGTCCTGTTTTCACTTAAAGAAGGAACTGCTTGCAAGGGTCGATTGTGGGCAGATGCTGCTGAAATACCGGGATGGTAGGGGATATCCGGAAACTCCTCCCTCGACGAACTGTCGCTTCCTGACCTTCCACTGAGACGTGACTCGGTCGTCAGACGGGACCCAAGCGATGATCTCTCATCACCCTCGTCAAAACTACGCCGGTGCTGTTGTAGGTTTGGATTTTCTGCCCCTGGGTCGTGAGTAGGGGGGAATGGATGGTGTATGTCATCGCTAGGTATATGATGGTAAGTCAAGCCTCCAAGCACAGATGCTGTCGCAGGGGCGTACGATTCCCGTCCGCGCATGTCTGGCAAAGGGCGGCTTTCGTCTTGCATCTCATCCCGAACTGCAACATCATTTCCGTACGACATCGGTACATTAAGACCCCCACCAAGCATGGTGAGATCCATCCCCACCGCATAATTATCGCTGTCGCTACTGGCATCCTGAGATGTCTCCTGAGGCAGTTGTTGGGAATAAAGCCCAAAAGATCCTATGCTACCTCTGTTGGCCTGATTGGCCTCTTCCTCTTCGGCTAACTTTAATGCCAAAACCCCGGAAGCAGCTTCCGCCTCATCACTGTCTTCGAATTCGTACATCTGCTCGGAATTCTGGCCAGCTGTTGGTGTTCGCGCTTCAGAACCTAAACCATTGGGGTGGTCTCCGAATTCATTATCGAGTAGGTCTCCACTCATTGGAGCGTGTGGCTGGCTTATTTGAAGCCTGTTAACAGTATTTGCCCCAATAGCAGCCTCAATCTCTTGGAATATCAGCTCTTGTGCCCTGGCTTCGGTAGATAGTCTATCCTGATCGTCATCAAATGGGTCTGTGTCCTCGATGGCAGGGGCAGTTGGGAGTGCGCGACCAGTTGGATGGCGTCGAAACTGACTTATGTGTTGCACGTCATTCTCCACTGGGACTGGTTGGGGCGGGTTGCTGTTGCTTGAGGGGCGGCTGGGCCTGCCTCCATACGCATCGGAACCGAAGTCGTCATATGCAGCAGAGTATGATGGGCCCATAGATATGTGCGTAACTGCTGGGTATGGGGATGGGTTGCTCTGCGCTCTATAATCATTAGTAGACCCGTATGTAGTCCCATTGGCAGGGTACCTCGGCGCCGCGGGCGGAGCTGAGTACTGGGCCGGTTTGGGAGGGAGAGGTGCAGGTAGCGACGGGGTATATGAAGGCTCATAGGAGGGTTCATAGGAGGGCTCATATGCGGGTTGAGTAGGTACTTGGTTGGGGAATTGTGGCGCAGCTCCATAAGACTGAGGAATCTGAGGGGACCAATATGGACTGGCTTGAAGAGGCGGGCTGTTGAATGTTTGGCTCTGTTGTGGCATAGGAGACGTTCCATAACTCGGTCCTTGTAGCATATAAGGGGATTGCGCAGGTGGCCGCAGCGGCACCGGGGGTTGTTGTGTCTGGTACGCGGCTGGGACATAAGGGTGGTGGTGCGAGGAAACGCTTTGGCTGCTGTATAATTGAGGATTATAATTAGGCATCTGAACATGCGCTTGACTCTGCGACTGCGGCCGTGGAAAGTGCTGTGGATTGTATGCTGACGGTGTACTCGGGGTTTGCGGCACTCCACCGCCCTGGCCCGCGTACATCTGGTTTGTATACTGAGAAGGCTGTGGACTATATTGTTGTCGCTCTGGGGATCGATGGCCCCTGCCGGATCCGTCTAGATATAGTCCATCTTGTCCTCCTCCATGTGATCTCAGGCTTCCATAATGGTTTTGTTGCGCATACGCATTTGGCTGCGTCGGCGGCCGTGTGCCATTCGTGTTGTCGAAGAACTGGACATCATCGCCGTTGTCGAAACTTGACTGTCGCTGCAAGCCAAGGCCTACATTCTGAGCTGGCTGCTGGCCTCCATATTGTTGCGGAGGGACGTGGCCATATCTATGCTGTCCGTTTTGGCGGAAAGACATCTTTGTAGGGCTTAGTTTCGAGGTATGCGGGGTTTCGTGACCATCGACGCTGCCGGTCTCTCCATCGGCTTGCTGCACAATGAGCAGTTACTTCAAACAATTGCCGTGAAAGCGTCCATTAATGTTCTAGTAGTCGTTGGGATATCCGCGGGCGCACGATGGCGACAAAGGGTCTATTCCGAGGTGTCGCGCGACGTCGTTGAGCCTCAGCTATGCGACAGCGGGAGCACTCGCACTGAAAGCACGACAACGAACAAGGTGCTGAGTTTCTCGCAAATGTGCAAATGGCCTGCTGCAAACGAGAGAACAATTCAAGCCACCGTGTATTGCTCCAACAAGCCTGGAGCACCTTTGAAGAGACGTTGTGATTCTCCAACGACTCCCTTCACACAATTGAACTTGATCTGCGAAGCTGATGTTCCAGGTGACTGGGGGTGATAACGTGGCCAATGGCCTCCAACCACGAAAAGATGTGTGGCGGTGCGCGAGGCTTCCGTCCCCCACTATTCCTTCCTAGAAGTGCTACGGAGTAAACACAACCACAAATGTCGAACACGGCAACAATGAAGTACAGAATGTACCTCAAGTCAATACGTTTTTGTCTTCTGTCTCTGGAAATTAATAAGGGGCAAAAGAACGTGGAAATATTAACTCGTCGACATCTTGGCATCCTTTGGCCGTTTGATGCTCGCGCATGGCACCTCAAGAGCTTATTCTTGTACAGTATTGACATCGTTCAAACGCCAACATCACCACAGGTTATTCCAGACTTCCAGTCCTCGCATTGAACATCTCATTCCCCATAAACGCCAGTTCCAAACACTTTCCACAGTCTCAAGGATCGCAGAAGTAGGTAACCTCGTCGTCACTAGTAACCACCTGCGCCTGGCTACTCGCCGAAGAGCCGAAGCTCGTCACCGTCGCCTTATCCTGCGCCGATATGCAGGTTTCTCGCTGTTTATCGCAGTCACTCACTGCCAGGCCGTTACTATTGCCCCCTCGTTGGCGATCTTTGCACATGCGTTTTTCTGGTTATCGCAGGTGCGGCTGGCAGCTGACTTGAAGTCGGTCTGTAGTCGTTGTTAGGAGAAGTGAGGACCGGATGGATTGGTTGGGATTCATACTAATGTATCACCGCCAACTTCAAAGGGCCGGTTTTGGTCATTAGTGCTCGTTATGGGTTCGGCAGCAGCGCCTCCCAGTGCACTGTTGGCCCGACTGCTTTTCTCAGCCCTATCTGCGATGGGCCCCTCCATTATAGTGACAATAGTAGAGATGCATACCTGTAAGTTTGTAGTCTGCCGCGACATCAACACATGCCCAAATTCATGTCTTAAATCCATGTCCACATGGCTCCAGGCCGTTGCTTCCACAGCAAGGACAAATAGGGCGATATACTGCACGTGTTGGGGACGCAACAAAATAGAGATTTGAGCGAATGGAAAGCAAGACGCAAAGACGTCAAAGAATGGATTATCTCAAGATACTCAACTTACAATAAGACCACTGCCTTGGTGGCGGCGTGGAATCGAGTTGATGGAATGCAGCGTCTGAAACTTGAATGACACGCCAAGACATGACCTCGAAGACTCATCGACGCTGTGGCGCTTCCCTTGAAGACATCGTCATTGGACTCTGGCTATGTTCTGGAACCATCTTATGCCACAATGAGAGAGGCGGCTGGCGAATCAGCAGGACGAGGCTACACCAGGACGGCGAGGGAGGTAGCAGTCAGGTGAGTGTTGTACAATTATCACTTTCGAAGAGCTGGCGGTAAGCGTCACGTGGTGGCTTATTAATCACAACAGGGTAAGTTACGTATAATTTTCATTTAGAGTACCGCCGATATTTTTATTTTTATTAGTGATTGGTCCCGAGAAGCCTTTCCCGCCCGCCGCTTTCCCGAAAACGGCATAAATTCTGCCGGATCTTTTCACCCAAGACCCCTTGGCCCAATTTTGCCAATTTTGCCAATTTTGCCCTGATTAAGAAATAATCCGTGCCTGTGGGTGCCTGAGAGTGACTGTGAGTGCCTAACACATCAGGCTGCTAAAGGTTTGCTTTCTCGGTCTCCACTCACGACCCATGCTGTTTGGAATACGAAGTCAATTCACTCAGCCTCCCGAATCTTTCACGTCCCCTAAGTTAACGTACTGTAAGCCCTGAACGTTGTAGCATCAACAAAACACCTTCACTTGTCAACTATTTTCTTCTTTTCTTTCATTATCTACAGGCTTCACTAGCCATTAAAGTGACTTCGAATCTTTATTTCCTCCTTCTTTTCAACCGCGGACGAGAAATTCGACCTATCCACACAAACTTCAGTGGCTCGGGATATTCATTCGTTGCCTTCTGTGCACTCGACCCCCCTCAACGACGGAGATAGAACTCCAGCCATCGACACAGCCGCACACAAGAATTCCCTTCACATAGAACATCATGTTCTCCTCTCTACAGCCCGCGAGGTTATCGCTCCTCACCCTGTTGGTCGCATCTTTCGTTTTGTCAGGCGACGGACATCGCATCTCTTCGGTCCAAAAGGCTGGGGGACCAGAGGTAGCCGCCAGGAACAATGTGGTGGATGTATTACATATACGACAAGCTTCCTCGGGCATCCTGGACGGCCTGATCCCAACTTCAGGAACTACCGACCCCGGCCCAACTTCACCCGATTCTACCCCGACATCTTCAAGCGATTCCCAGTCAAAGTCATCGACGAACCCTCCAGCCACAACCACATTGGACGAACCGACGACTACTCCCTCTGATACAGGGGCGTTGACGACCCCTTCAAAAACCTCTGATTCTCCATCGCCGAAGACGACATCTTACTCCACCGAGTTAACCGACTCGTCCGACACTACTACATCGGGGCTCACCACCACCGCCCCTCCCCGCAGCACTATCACGTCGAAGCGCACGACTGTGGCTGAAGTGACAAGCAATGGCAAAACCTACCAGACCACCTACGTCACTACGTCCCTAATCCCAACCAGCACAGCCTCACCAGTCGACGACACCCCAGAGACAGAGTCTGGCATGAGCACAAAGACACGCAACACAGTCATTGGTGTCGTGGTCGGCGTCGGCGGTGCCATCTTCCTGGGCCTCATCTTCATGGTTTTCTGGAAGTTTTGGGGCCGCAGACGATCCTCGCGCAGGGCCCAGGAGGACGACGCTCTGATGATGACATCTCCAGGCGAGAAGCCGGATACTGCCTCGACCTCGAACCCCTTCCAGAGCACGCTCGAGAGCTACCACGCGCCGCAGCGCCCTGTCAATGCTTCATCGAACTTTTAGACGCGCGGCGGAGAGATCGGAGGGATGTTTGCATGGCGCTGGTGTTTTAGATGGGATTGATTACTTTCCTTTTGATTGGACTTCATTTTGTTTTCTTTACAACTCATGGCAGCTTTGCACGAAAAGCGGGGATTGGACACGGGCTACAACAGTCAATGGCGGTTTGTACAACCAGGCAAGCGAGGATATATGGCGCGTCGGGGACGATTTCTGCGTCTGAGAGAGAGCGAGATAGAGGGATATAGGTAGTCGCTGCTTGCTCGGATTCTCTGCGGGCTTGCTAGTTAGTAATATCAGAGACATGGCTACTTTATTTTACCATTTTCCGCTTGTATGTTGTATAGTTGAATTTGGGATCCCGTCCCGTATTACTCCGTATGGTCTGGAAGCCTCCAACATGCTGCACCTGTGGATCATCGACCCGCCTGCCAGTGAATCTCAATCTCTTCATGCCTCCCAAATCTCCACCATTGCAATTTAACAGTCACGTGTTTCTATGTGCGAAAGAGTATAACCCTGGCAACTCTGACAACGGGGGGGCTAGTAGCAACCCCCCCATCCGTTTCGGGACTAGCTGCGGTACTTGTTTGTGACTCTCCTTATCGTCTGAGTCCCTACTAAAAGGTAGAGACATTGAACATTGAAACTGTACTCCGTAGGTCACGATATTTTCAAAATCGCCTTCAGCAGTTTACTCGGATAGGTACAACAACAATCCCTATAAAGTTAACTCAACCAATCTCTATAATCATATATTAAATAATAATCGTCCAGAAACCCGCGAATAAGAAGAAATACTTGGGACACTCCTGAGCCGCTTTAACATGGGCTGATCGCTAAGAAAAAGCTCGCCATTCCACAGAAATTTCGCCAATTTCTCTGTACATTCGCAATGTAGAAAAGTACTGTAACGTTAATGTGGCACATGTGGTACATGTGCAGTAGTACATCGTCGTTGTACTAGTTCTAATCGCAACCTCCGAACAAGATTATCCCAAAAATAAGCATAACTAGCATAACTATGTACTGTAGTTGTGGCCACCCACACCCACCATCACCTCGATCAATCTTTCTTCACCTCGTTCCCTTACCTCTGCTACTATATCGTATCGTCGTCACGGATCCCGATTCGGAAGTTATTCTTCACTTTTGTTCCAAACGCCTGCTTTCTCTCGCAGAAGGCATCCCACACTCGTTTGACCCGAGCCGCCAGAGATCAGTCAACAATACTGTGCGCCCTGCTCTCTCCTGATAGATCCCCTATGTCGCCGTGATACGCCACAACTAGACTGTGACACCGCCTCCCGAACCACCGATTGCACTTGATGGCGATGGCTTCTAGGCGCTTTGGACTCTTCACTGGGCTCGTCGCGCTCCTTACCATCTGGGTGCTAGTCGTTGGACTCCGAGCTACCGTATGCTCTTCCCCACCGCCTCCCCTTGCGTCTCCGGTCGTCCCTGAAGACTTTACTTCATCCCCAGCGATCCGGGACCGTGCGACGACGGTAATTTGAGCGCTACTAACTCCTCTCCCAGGGCCATTTCCCAAATGTCGTCTCGCAATGGAACCACGATGACCACTACCCACCCCCCACAACAGCCTCGGCCAGTGCAGCCGACGACCTAGCCTCGCAGCTCGCCGCCGTGGCCGCCGAAAAAGATGCGCTCAAGGCGCGGGAAACCAAGCTCGCCGAGCAGGAAAAGAAACTCAAGAAGGAGCAGAACGCATTGATGGAGGACAAGGCCAAGCTCCGCGCCGACCGACCAAAGTCCCTCATCTCATACGTCTACACCGAGTCGCCGACCAACCGCCGCAACCTCGAGTTCTTCATCAAGCACGGACTGTACGCCGGCGCCGACTTCGTCTTCAGCTTCAACGGCGATACGGACGCCGAGACCATCCTCCCCGTCTACGAGACCTCGCCGTGGTACGATCCCAAGATCACGAACATCGAGGTCCTGAAGCGCGATAACAAGTGCTTCGATATGGGCGCGCATGGTGAGGCGCTGCTGCGTGAGTGGAACGATTTGGGCACCAAGCTTAGCCCCATGGGTGGGCGTGACCGCGGTGGACGCAAGTTCTGGGAGGGATATGAGAGGTTCATGCTCATGAATGCGAGTGTTCGTGGTCCGTTCATGCCGATCTGGAGTAAAGACTGCTGGAGCGAGGCGTTCTGGGGCATGCTCACGAATAAGAAGAAGGTATGTGTCACACCCCATGGACTTTAACCACTCCGCTATAGTCATGATATGGTTGCTAACACGATACAGTTGGCGGGAATGAGCTACAACTGCCACGGCGGCAAGGGCCACGTCCAATCCATGGTCTGGGCACTTGACCGCGTCGGCATCGAGATCCTGATGAAGCCCGAAGCCGAAGGCGGCATCGGGTACTGGTGCCCCTACGACATGGTCAACGCAATCGGGGGCGAGATCCGCTCCACGCCCTCGATCATCAATGCCGGCTACGAGGTCGAGGCGCTGAACCTGGTGTACCACTCGCACGACGGCGAGGACCACAACAAGGACGGCAAGAAGGATAACAGCCCCAAGGGCTACATTGAGGGCTGCACCGATGACGACTTCTTCCATGATAACTACTACTACGGGTTCAATATCCATCCTTACGAGACGATCTTCATGAAGGCCGCGAGGAATATGCAGGATGTCCTCATTGGCAATTTCACCGAGTGGACTGACGGCAGCGGATACAGCTCCTACGAGGCCTGCGCTCTGTAATTAAAAAAAGAACAGAAATTTTTACGCAGTGTGAAGGGGAACTGGGAGAATGAACGAATGACCAAGATATTTGAAAAGAAGAAGAATGTTAAAAGAATAACAAGAATCTGCTACCGGCGGGCTGGGGACGGCGGGATATGTGGGAGTTGTTCTAATATGTTTCCATGCTTACATGCCGCATCAAGGACGTTTACAAGGCGTTGAACCATAAAGGGAAGGGGGAAATTTTGGAAAGCTGTTTTTTATCTTCTTCTTTCCCAGTAGTTTTGATAGCGAAGCGGAAGGAAGGGCGGGAGGGGAGAGGGGGGAGAGGGGGAGATCTAGGCAGCCCAATGCCAGATACTTGTGCTATTTTGTTCTATGCGTTTTTGGTTGGATCGCTGTATTTATATTACGCCGATTTTCCAGTTGGTTGTGGAGGGGTAGACAATATACGAAAAGACTTATTAATCCACTCAACCATGTGTGTGCGGGGTTCTGGCTCGTGTTACTGTAGAACTTGCTCTGGGAACGCGTTGGGAGTATACGACAACTCGTGACGACGGATGATGATGATCAGAGACTGGGATCGATGGAAGGGGCAAGTGCGGTTTCTTCGGCTGCGGGATAGTTTAGTTTCGTGGATCGAGATGGGCGTGGTGAGAGTACGGAAGTGTCCTCCCCCGCTGTTCGCCACCGTTGGGGGAGCAAATAGAAATAGAGCAACGATCGATTGAGCGAGGGATATCTCATACTACCCTCGCTCCCATGCAGTCACTGAGGAGGTAGCTGGGATTCAGGGTCAAGCTTCAGGGTCAAGCTTCGATCAATCTTCAACTCCGTGCGAGTTTGTCTCACTTTTTGGGGGGTTGTTTCGATTGTACTTTGTTTCGGACGTGGGTTGGCTGTTGTGCTGCTTAGAGAAGGCTGTTGTGCCGTTCTTAATGCTGCGTGCTATTTATTTCAAGTTATCATTCCCTGTAGGTTTCGCACAGCCTTGTTGGACATATGCGTTCTGTCTGCTTTGGTAGAAGAAAAGCTTCTGTTTTGCTTTCTCATAATTTATGTATTTGATCTGCACCTTTCTATCTGAATGAGCTCCCAATGCCGTTTACTCATTGGTACTGTCACCTCTCACGAACTTGAAACGAATCAACTCGTTTCTGTCCTCGATGGGGCATGAGTTTCGTCCCTGATTCAGCGTGGCAGTTCCAACGTCACAAACTTATCGATGTGTCTTTGTAACATCTCATATTAGCCTCGTGGCCACCGCCAACCGGTGAATACAGCTTAAGACTCAATCATTATACCTACCATCGGTGCGCCGGCAAAGCGCTTTTGGCCTTATTACTCGGAGAGCCGCATCTACAACTCTCTTGCCGGTACGGCACCGCCAAATCATGGGGCGATGAAACTGCCTCATCCCCAGCTTGGCTGTGTCACGACGATTGCTTCAGAATGGCTGAGTGTGGTGCTTCGGATCGTTGGACGTGCTTCCGTGGCAGGAATCAGGAAATGTGTTCCCCACGACAAATCACGTACGACGTTGAGGGGTATGAACTGGAACGAATGTGGTATTGCTCGAAGTACTAATGCGGAAACACAAAACGCTTTGAGAACCACCTAAGGGTTGCATAGGTTCATAAGGCCATTCCTCCACGGCTGCTAATAATATGGCTGATGAAAAGGGGCAGTATCCCAAAACGTCAATCTCTTGTCATCAACCATGAGCTTGCCACGCCCATATATTCAAGGCTCACTATTATGTTGTGAAACAGACCCTATACCATGTGTCATTGCTGGCCTCGCCTGGGGCTTCTGCACAACTGACCTGTTGCTTAGCCGCATTCTGTGCCACAGTTTCCGCAGACCTTGCCGCGGATAACCCAAACTTCAACTCCATTTGCAAAACAGGTAGGACATTTTACGCCGGAGATCTTTGGGTTGTCAGTTTGGCTTTGGCTCGTATCTCATCATGGAGCTACCTACGGGCATCTGTATGATGCCAGGCACTGGGGCCTGAGAGAACTGTGCATCTTGGGAGGTCACATGATCCTCTTGATGGAGGACATTGATTGATATGTGAGGAAGCATGGTGCTTGAAGCGCTTTGCTGTGGGGACTTGCAAAGGGTTTGATAAAGTTGCGTTGAAATTTAATATCCAGGTCTGTGTGTTGCTGTTGATATCTCGATTTCAAGGGGAATTCGCCTGGCTTTATAAATTGGAACGGGAAGTGAGAAAAGGGCTTCTCAGAGAAACGACTGTCCCTTGGGGGCCTGCAACTGGTTGACTAGGAGAGGAGATTCCCAGCGAAAAGATTGTCCCGTTAGGGTCTGCAGATGCTCGACTGAGGCTTTTCGATTCAACCGGCGGTGCCTAACTAGGGATTGCCATCTCTACGCCTTCGGCTCAACATCTCCTTGAAGTCTCGGAGCTACGATGGGCCTGACGCGGGCTGAGGCCCCCATAATACCGCTCAGCCGTCCGTATAGACGAGTCTGATGTAGCTACTGGACTATCGCGGAGGAGGCTTCCGATCTTGCATGCCAACAATCCCATTAGTGCACCATCTTGCGCATGCACATTGGCTTTTGACACCCTCCCCCCCCCCACTTCCTGCATTTGTGAGAAGACTCCGCCCCGAACCGCTCCCTTGTGCTACCTGACGCATTGTAAGACATCCCACGGAGCATCGCATCGGAATACTACTGTATGATAGAATACATCGCTCCTCCTCCCGCTGCCGATCCATCACATATATGACAAGTCAGAACGATGGGATGAGTGTCGGCGGTTAGCTTCACACACCCTCCTGTTTTCCCTTGTCTGTACTTCATGTCGCCAGAGATTGGCACCCTCCTCGGTTAGCCGTCTACAGTAACTCGGGCCTGGCATTAAGTTCTAGGGGCTTCGAGTGGAATGGCTTGATGGAGCCACAACCCTTCGGTAGGCACCCTGTCATCATGGATGGCAATGCTACGCTGTAGAAGTCAGCGACATGCACTGGAGATCTGCAGCTGCTGGTTCGCTGAAACGCGCACTTAGTGCGAGAACGGGGTCGTATGAAGGGCTCTGCCGCAGAGAGGGCTTCGCACTTGTGCGTTGTAATAAAATCGGTCGAAATTTGACGGAAAGGTATGGTACCCAGATTATGCTACATCACTATGGCGGTACGCCCTTCAGATCCATTCGCCAGCTCTTCCTTGTGTCCGAAGCCCCTTTCCTCCTGGCCTTTATCCTCAGCGCTCCACCTTCTCCACGCCAATAAACAGGAGTCCATCCGTCGCCGCCCCCTTCGCATCCCGCAGCTTCAAAAACCGGTACCCATTCTGGAGTCGATCAAGCCGCACACAAGCCCACGCTGCCAGCGTATCCGTGAAGCCGTCATCCTCAATACGGAACCTGCATCACCATTAGCATCCTGCTGCAACCCCACAAGTCTCCACCCCCACCAACAAAAAGTGGTGATGCCCAAAGACACACACCCAAGGAAAAGATCCACCCCCGGAAGTGCCCACTAACCTGACAAAACTCAGCTCCTCCACCACTCCCGGCCCCGCCCCGAGGAAATCAAGCTGCTCCCCCTCCCAATCCACGCTCGCGCCCCGCTTCGTCTCCGTATGCCTCTTCCACTCCTCGCCCGCCTTCTCCCCCGCCTTCTCCCCCGCCCTCTCCGCATGTACCTCGACCTTGACGCGCGCGCGCAGCTCCTCCTCCCCCAGGATCCGCTGCGCCGCAAAAACCCGGATCCGCAGGTCCATGAGCTTCCCCTCCACCGCATCGAGCTCTGCGACCTCGGCGCCCTCCCGCATCCCAGGCGGCTTCAGCACCCACCCGTCCGAGTCGGCGAACATGGCTTCGTTGAGCATGGTGCCATGGTCCCAGACTTGCCAGTTTAAGGCGGCCATCTGGATGCCTTTGCGCCAGAAGACGGAGGGGTCGGGGTTGGAGGAGTCGATGCGGTGGCCGGCGGGGTAGGCGCGCATCATGTAGCGCCGGTTATGGGCTAGGAGGGCGTTGGGCGAGGCGGCGAAGAGCTCGAGGATGTCACCTTCGGAGAGAGAGTAGATGTGTGATGGGATCGAGGCGGAGGAGGCGGTGAGGGATGAGAAGTGAGAGCTGTGTGTGTAGATTCCCAGCGCGGAGAGGGAGGGGTGGATCCGCGCCTTGTTCTTTGGGGCGGGGGAGCGGGAAGGAGAGCGGGAGAGGGATGGGGAGCGGGAACGTGAGGATACCGATAGGGCGTCGAGCGCGTCATGGGAGGTCGTCGGTGTTAGGGGTGTAGAGATAGTGGCGGTGGGGGTGAGTGTCGAGGGGCGCGAAGAGAGCGTCGTGCTTGCAGTCGTGCTTGTTGTCAAAGGCGTGATGGGGTTGCTGCTAGCAGTCATGCTAACATCGGAGCTCGGAGGCTCGGCTGGTGGGACCTCGGCGCTTCTCTTGACCTTGATGAGGATCTTATTCAGTAGTTCGTCAAGATGCGGCAGGCGTTCCTCTGGGTGACAGGTCGGGTGCGCGGCGTCGACAAGAACGCCCGCCCACTCCTCTTTCATGATCTGCACCATAACCTCCTGCTGATCCACATCGCAACCTACTTGCAAGCTGACAATGAGTGGCAGGTTCGTTGTCTGAAACGCACTCTCGCGCACGGCGCGGCACACTTCGCGGAAGCCGACGGCGCGCGTTAACGTCCAGGCATGCAGCACGACCGGCTCCCCCTTTAAGACCGAACTCGAGCGACCTCTCGCGCCCTTCTCTCCAGACCCATCTTCCAAATCGTCGTCGCTACTGCTGCTGCTGCTGTCGGAGTCGCTCGTCTTCTCGCGACTGATACTCGGCACATTGTTCGCCGTCTGCTTGTGGCCAAACATATGTTCCGATCCCAACTTCTCATCCGCGGCCGCGTGCTCTTTTTTGTCGTCACTCCGACCCCAGGGAATCTTGCCCTTCAAGGAACCGAGCTTCGCTTTGTACTCAGCTTTATACATGCGCTTATACTTTCTCTTCGCCTGTATGGCAGACACAGCAAGATCAGACGGGGTGGTGCCGGTGATATGAGGAAGGCGGGAGGAAACGGACACAGGCTCGCCGTTATGCACATCGATTTCAATGCATCGGCAGCCGCGGATGAGGACCTATATATCCATTAGCACAAATATACTTTACCCCCCTTCCCATCCCACCAAGTCCTCGAGCCGATCGGGGACTCACATTCTTATAAGCGTCCGTCGTACTCTTGCTCATAAGCTGGTTCCCGCTCAGATACGTATTATGGCTGCTGCTGATATAATAACTGCTGATCGGCTTCCCCAAGTCCGTATTCCGCGCCAGCGCGCCCACGCTCTCAAACCCACCCCTCATCCACAACAGCGCCAGCCAGTCCGCAAACGTATACTCCGCGACATCCTCACTCAGCGGAATATCCTGACTCTGCACATCCTTCAGGAAAGCCGCGAGCGCCTCGCGCGAAACGAACTGCGACCCCCCGCACAGCGAGGTGTAGATCTTCCTCAAGTGCGCTTGCACGGGGTGCGAGAGGTAAGGGAGAGTAGGCGGCGAGGGCGCCGTGTGGTGGTGCGTCGGAGCCATGAGGGTTGTCATTGAGACGAGGGAGTGGAAGGAGAGGTGGTGTTTGTGCGCGACGCCGTGGGGTTGGGGGAGGGGTGCCATGTGTTTGCTGGGTGCGGGTCAGATTTAGGCGATGGGGATGCGGGCGGGATGGTGCTTACGGTGAGACGACGTGGCGATGGCTACATGAGCTCTCTCGCTGTTACCAGGGCGAGCGGAGGGGAGATACTGGCGGCGAGGGGGGGTTGTTTTCGAGGTTGATGTCGTTTATCGTTTGTATGTGTTGTCTCCACTGTGTCTCCACCGTGGTTCCTGGATTAGGCCTTGGTGAGCCCTGTCAGAAGTTATCGCAGTTGTCGCAGCAATATCGTCAATCTCTCACAAAAGTACACTAGATGAACAGAGAATATTCGGAGAAAACTCGTATCATATATATAGTCTGTACAGCCCAAAATTGCAGCCTACCCGAGGAGATAAATCCCTGCGGACAACTCAGCCTCAGTCTCTCAGCCTCGAGCTGAAAGAATTGCGGGGATGGTCTCGACCCTTTCTACGTCATTGATAGGTACAGGGGCCCGCAAATGAGAGCCAGCCAGCCTTGTGTCTGCCGAGCGGCACAGAGTAAAGGGCTGACTTACCATCGCCACTATTGTCGAGGCGGAGATGTTTCAGAGAGGCCAGCTGGAATGATGGGGTGAGACGGCGTCGTAAGCTTTGCTGTGTCTCTTATCGCTGTGCTGCGCCAATGTAGGCGGCCGAGTGGTCGGCCAAGAGGCGGCGCCTAGGGACGGCCCGCCCTAAGGTCACAACATCGTCCTCGGCGTGGAAATGGATTGGTGCTGATTGATTTATGTAGGAATTGAGTTTAAGCATTGCAGAGTGGCTAACGGTAAGGCATTTCAACTCCACCGTTGCGACTTTCGTCTTCAGGAAGGTCTCGCTGCATTTACTCATCGCCGAATGACACATCCATCAACCATCAACACCACCACTTTAAAAAAAACCACAGCCGTGTATTCCATTCCAAAAAAACCCAATCTACTCTCTCCTCGCCATCAAAAACAATGTCTCCCACGCTCCCATCCTCCTCTGTCCTCAAGGACTTCTCCCTCATCACCGCCCCCACCCCCCTTGCCGGCGGCCAAGGACAATCCTTCCTCTGCGGCACCACAGTCCTCAAACACATCCCCCCCACCCCCACCGAAGAAGCAGAATGGACATCCCACACCCTCTCCCTCCTTCCCCCTTCCGCTTACTTTACCATCCCCACTCCCATCCTTGCCTCAACCGGCTCTTACGTCTATGAGAACTGGACCGCGACACAGTTCTGTCCCGGCACAGACCACCCTGTCGGACATTGGGAAGTGCTGTTTTCAGCAGCGCGGCACTTCCATGCCTCTCTCGCGGGGATCCCAGAGCCTGAGTTTCTTAAACGCACGCATCCCTGGGCAAGGGCTGATCGTATCGCATGGGGCGAGGAGTCCGTCGCTGTGGTCCCTGCTCTGGCGCCGTTGTATGAGCAACTCTTGTCTTTACGCAAGGAAGTGGGCGTAGTGATAGCGCAGCTCGTGCATGGGGATTTAAGTGGGAATATACTGCTTTCGGATTCCCAGCCACCCGTGATTATTGATTTCTCCCCCTTCTTCCGCTGCGTGGATTACGCCGTCGCGATCGCTGTTGTGGACGGGATTGCGGATTTTGGCGAGGGAGATGAGGTGCTGAGGGCCTCTGGACTGGTCTGGTATGGGGATAGATTGGGAAGACATGCGGTCCAAATGTTGGTTAGGGCCTTGCTGTTTAGGGTCGTGGCAGGAGTGAGCTTGTGGGTGCTATGTGAGAGATGGTGCAGGTGGAGAGGCGGCGAGCCCAGGAGGGGATGGCGGAGTTGAGGGCGGGGATGTCGGCGGTGGAGCCGATGCCGAGGGGGATCACGAGTCCGACCTGGGGTTGTGTTTATTTGGGGAAGGGGAGGGGGGAATTCGTTGCGGTGGTGGAATTGGGAGGGGGCTCTCGCCATGATCTTCATATTCGATTGCTCGCGCGCATCAGCTGCACCATCTTAGTGTAGGAGGCCATGATGACAGTACTTGATTTCCCCTGAGAAACATCGTTGGTGCCGAGCATGAACATAACCACATCCGGCTTCGCGGATGCGAGCCAGCCTTGGAGATTGGTGTTGGCGATGTTGATGGCGAGGTAGCCGGAGTGACCCTCATGGATGGTGCATGTCCCAGCCCGAATTGCCCTCGCAGTTCTGCGCGTTGTTGGTCATGGAGCCGACGAACTCGAAGGAGTTGGTCACACCGTCGGCTTGCAGGTCGTCCCAGAGACAGGTGCGCCAGCAGGTGATTTCTGTGATGCTGTCTCCGAGGGGCACTGTCGGTTGTGTTAGGGTGTCTCTCTCTGTATCATCACCTGGGGGATGGCTTACCGATCTTGATTTTGGACTTAGCCGCTGCCAAACCGACCAGGGCGGCGGCGGCGAGTAACGGGCAGATACTAGAGGCGTTCATTCTGAAGATTCCAAATGGTATGAGACGGAGAAGGTTGAACCCAAGAAAGTGAGAGACTGCCGCTGGGGAACCCCGCCATTTAAACAAACCCCACCACGTCAAACCCTCGCAACGATTTGGCTATTCAGATAAGCTTATATTACATCCCAACCTTCATCCCACCCGCCGCTGTTTTTCACCACTCGCCATCGGCGTCGGCTGATACCACATCACCCAAGTTCCGCGTCGAGACACCGAAAACCTCAAATCTCGATACCAAACACCGAAGCATCCCCATCCCATCTCATCTCCACGCAGCCGCCACCCCCATTTACAGATCTGGCATTTGCGAGGTTGGCTCTGAGAGCGGATAATGTTACTATAAAAGAGATATGCAAGGGCTAGGTGGGTTGGGATATATGAGGATGTAGATGCCTATGGGAGGTGGGAGGTGGTGAGGGAGGTGGTGGTGGGTACTTTATATGGCTCTAAACCGTCCAGAGTGCTTCCCTGTGAGGTTGAGAAGAGAGGATAGAGCAATTGCTGTATGTTTGATACAAGGTAAAAACCCTCCTTCCACCAGCGCGGTAAAAGTCTATTTCGTTTCTAACCAAGCAACCTTGCTGAAGCCAGTTGCGTTGTAACACCTCTAAACCAGTTATCATATCCACCTCCCTCCAAGCATCATGCAACACAACAGCAAATCCAGCACTCCCTCTAGCACAGCCCTACAACAACAACCCCTCTCGCCACCACCAGCACCGCCAACAATCCATCCTCATCAGCGGCCTCCCACCAACCTCTACGATCGGGGTGTGCACCAAGAAACATCTCCACCCTGCCTATTGAACCAGCGGCGCAGGAACAGGTCTCGCATATGAGATGAAGATATGATAACTATGGTGTGTTGAGTTTTCAAGAGAGGGAAGGGAGTTCTCATATCCTCTCTTCGGTCCTGCTGGTGTGTACTGTGATGTCGTGTAGATTGGGGTTAGCATCTAAAGGGGTGTAATGGAGATGCTGTAAAATAACTACGACCGTCGACCTACCTTAATTCAGCAGAGGTGCCCAGGTCGATCACAGCTGCTCTACTCCACAATCTCTAAGAACAATTCCCTAACTCGACGAAACAGCCCACAGCCCTCTCCAACATCACCTCTCCTCTCCCACCCAACCTCACCACCACAACCACACCAACGAAACCGGCCGCATACTCAACCTCGTCTCTCATCCAGCGATACTCCCCCCTCCTCTCCTCACCCAGCCCCTCCCCTCCTCACCTCCTCACCTCACTCTCTTAACCTTCTCACACCCAGCCCCTCCCCTCCTCACCTGTTCCCATTCCGGCAGCAGCGGCCGCGAGGTCCTCGCACACCCCATCCCACCTCACCCAACCCCAGCCCAGCTCATCACAGCAGAGTACAGCAGAGTGCAGTGGGTGAGACACCAACGGCGTCGCACCCCGTTCCGTCGTCCTACCGCACCAGGACAGCCAGCACTAAATCGTCTCCATCCCGGTTGCAGTAAGCTTTTATACTTCCCGGGACGGACATACTCTAAGGTAGCTGCTGTGCTGTGCTGTATGCTGTGTGGTGTGGTGTAGCGCAGAGGCGGGGTATCTCGAGACAACGAGGCGGAGGAGTAGAGAGATGCTTGCTAAACCGGGTGATGGGTGGTTAGGTTACTGTGAACCTCCTGCTGTGTCTGGTGAAGGCGGGGTAGCAGTGAGACAACAACGGTGAGGCGGCGGCAGGATACAGGGCGGGAACGGTGGGTGAGTGGTTCCCGTTGCTGCTAACATACGCTGTGGGGATGTCTTGCTGCCGTGCCTACATACGAACACTGGTGTCCGAATACTAAGCGAACGACATCGAGGACACCCCTGATTTGTAAGCGGTTACGTAAGCAAACCCCAGCAAACCGCTCTAGCAACCCCACAATCATGAAACGGGCCAAATTGATAAAGTGATTCATAGTAGAGTAAGATTCATAATAGTAGAAATGAATCACTTAATAAGAAGTGATTCATAGTAAGAATACCCCTATTTCTACTTGCCTTATTCCTCTTCATGCCTTTCCTTTCTTCTTATAATATCAACTTCTTCAACTCTTACTTTAACTATTACTAATTACAATGTCTTCCTACCTTACTCTAACTGCCCCTCTCCCTAAAGTCAGCCTGGTCTTGGCTGAGTTTAACATCCCTAGATGTCATGTCCACCCCTAGGTAGTTGAATTCAATGACAAGGCAGATGAGACCAAGAAGATGGCTACCTGTTACGATGGTCATGGAGGTCAAGAAGCCAGTCCGGAAGCTAGATTGAATCTAAAGAGAGAAGAAGTAGAAAGGAAGGAAGTAAGGCTATCCCTCATTATATACAGCTGTACGCTTAGCAGTTTCCTGTAACCTTAGTGGCTACTATGGGTACTTGTTGCCCTAATCGCTAGCAGTCGTAAGTAGCGATCGTAACACCATCAGCTTGAGTAGCTTCAGCTAATATTGTATCACTACCTACACTAACAAAATGAAGGCAGCTAACTATGACCAACAGACCATTCAAATGTTAGTAACATGACCAACAGACCATTCAAATGTTAGTAACTAACTAACATTTGAATGGTCTGTTGGTCATAGTTAGCTGCCTTCATTTTGTTAGTGTAGGTAGTGTTAAAGGAGTGAAGGGGATAAGGCAGAAGGGTGCTGTTGTTTTATTAAGTGGTAATTAGGAGAGGAATGTTAGGAACTTGGCTTCTCCTAATGAGAAGAGGCTCTATGTCCAGCTTCTCTTCTTAAAAGAGAGAAAAGTAAATCATTTATCTTAGCTTCTTTATAATACTAATATAAAATAGGTTTACATCTACGGCCATAATTAGGAAGTCTCACTACTAAGAGAAATCACTAAGGATATAAAGAAGAAGATAGAGGCAGAGAACTAGAAAACCTTAGATCCCCATCCCTACTTAACAGAACTTGGCAGTGGGGCAAGGATTAGACTGTTTGTGGATGGCCTAAGGAAGAATGGGTTCTAGATCTAGGAGTACTAGACTAGTGGTGGTGGAAATGATGGTTTCTAGTACTTGGCTATGTGCTAACAACTTCTCTAGCACATTGAAAAGGGGGGGAACAGACTTAGCTTAGGCTGAAGAAGAGTTGAGACTTTAGATGCATTACTATTAATCCTTGCTTCTAATATCATTGATGGTTTACTCTCTTACTTATCTTAAACCTCTTGTATATGAGATATAATCCTAACTTTTAAGTCTATTATAAGAATTCTAACTAATTAAGCTTAGTGCACCTTAGACCCTTTACTTTCTAGAAATGGAAACAGATAGGATTAATTTACTATAAAAGTACTCGTAAAATCAGTTTTGGTTGTAAGAATTAGACTACGTCCTAGAGCTCTAATGTAGTTCACAAGCGACCTGTCATATTTTTCTTGGCATTGTACAAAATTATAAAATATTTAGACAAGTTCATACGTTATGACTAGTTTGTCTACAACATCTACAACAATGTTTTTGCAGCTTAGTTTGCTTTGTACAACCCCTACTTTTTCGCAAATCAGCTTGTAATTGTATATGAGCCTCTCTTTAAGCCTCTAAGTCTTAGACAGCTTTGACAGTAATTGCTCCTCCTTCTTGTAATTGATGTTTCTTTGTATAACGACATCGACTAAGCAAGTCATTTGCTTTGCGACGTGTAGCATTTTCTTCTTGCAATAACGTCAATTTGTGTATTGCACTTGCTACACCTTTTGCAACCTAATTAATGCTTTGTAAAAGTGAAGTTGGCGAACTATTCTAATGTTGTACAATCCGGTCCTTAAGGTATGTTGATTAAGATTGTGTCTTAAGTACATTATGTAGAGTTTTAGGTTCCTAGATCATAGGTAGAGTTGGCATAGGCGTTAGCATACAAAGTCGAACGTCAAGCTTTGAAATCACATAGTTCGGATCGTACAGAACAAGCCCTATAGTGCAAAATCCTACTTGAATGTTTGATTTAATCATTATCGTACAAACCGCTATATAAAAGGTAGGGAAGAAATCTTCTTTTAAGATGTGTGTAATATATGCGCACATTAACTTCTCAATATTAATTCTGTAAAAACGCTTTAATGATTAAAAACAACTAACGTCAAGTAGCTAAAGGTTATGAGACGAATATAGTAGCATATAAAGGATAACGAATGCTAAATGAAAGAGCAGACCTCGTACGACACAGCAAGGTAATAGGGAATGGATTATAGTAATTCAAGGCATTAGATCATATAGATATGCGCTACTGTCATTTATTATTGTTATAGGGAAAAACCACCTTTCGTCTTGGTACAAAAACACTTCTTTGCTACTAGATTGGATTATTGCTGTTATGTTAAATGGCTAGACAACAAATGAGCAAGGGTTAGATTAGATTAAACTTTTCGATCAACATATAAAGAGTCGTACAAAAGGTGTATATCGACTTTTGATTCTTAACAGGCACGAAAGCCATCATTTAGCTGATTTTATTATTTATTACAAGGATCAAAATTATCGAGTTGAAACCATACATTATACATGTTAGGATCTTCGCATTACTCTTGCTAATAGTTGATCTTTTGATTAAAACGTGTATAGAGTTGTAATTGTGGGCTAATAGTTGATACTTTGATTAAAACACATATAGAGTTGTAATTGTGGATTTGTTTAAAGCACTTAAGGTGCAAGAATCATATTTCTTTCTTCGTACCAATGTGTCATGTTTAAAAAAGTTATTTAGATATAAAGTCAAATGTACGATACTAAGAAAAATATAATGAGTCACTTAGGATGACAGGTCACTTATGAACTACGTTACTGCTGTTTGATGCTACTTCCTATCTAATAGGATGTATAGAGGTTTACGTAAGGTTGACTTGACAGAGGAGGCAGGGGATTAAACACAAAAACTATATTCAGTTGAGCACAAAGCTCCTATCTAAGGGAATACCATCTACTTATATAGTAGTGTCATGCCTTATAGATATTTGGGATAGTAGGGAGAGTTAGGATAGTTTGGATAGTTAGGCTTTTTCCAACTATCCAACTATCCACTAGCTAAGTCACGCTACAGCCTAGCCCTGCTAGCATTGTATATTAGAATAAAGTAGATGGGAGGAAATGACAACAATTCTTAATAGCTATTATGCAAAACGGGTTTACCTGTAAAACTAACAACATAATCATGTTGTAAGAGTCTAATACTTATTACAGGTAAAATTTGGTGGTCATTGAGCTCGCTTGAGAGACCTATTATAGTGCTGCATTATGGACTTCTTTAGCGACCTATTCTGCTGTCCACATCGGCCCCATAAAACATTTGCTCGGCACCCTATGGGGGTCTGGGAGGGTGATCGATGGGGAGAAGGGGAGATTTGGGAGATTTGGGAGGGTGATCGATGGGGAGATGGGGAGATATGGGAGATTTGGGGGGTTTGGGGGTGATCGATGGGGAGATTTGGGAGATTTGGGGGGTTTGGGAGGGTGATCGATGGGGAGATGGGGAGATAAGGAGATGGGGAGATTTGGGAGATTTGGGAGGGTGTTGCTCTGGTGAGTCTGGTGAGTCTGGTGAGTCTGGTGAGTCTGGTGAGTATGAGGAAACAGACGTGTGGTGAGTCTGGTGAGGGATATGAGGTATGCTGAAGGATATGAGGTATGCTGAAGGATATGCTGAGGGATGCAGAAACACAGCTGGGATGCAATGACGGTTACTTACGTACGAATACTGAAACCTTTTGTTTGTCGCCCTGTTTGCGTCGTCGACGGCAGTGAAACATTGATTCATTGGAATCTCCACACTCACCTGGCCCAGTGCTGGCTGGGAGACGGAACGACAACGACAACAACCCCACAACCCCATAACCCCACAACTGTGCATCACAGCTGTGCATGCTGTGCATACGGAGTTGTAGAGGGGTCTCTTCTCTCTCCGTACCTAGAGAGAAGACACCGTCGATCCGTCAGCGGTTACCTAACCGCTGACGGATCGACGCCGACGAAACGACGCCGACGACGACGCGTCCAGATGGGCATTGATCTGCATCGATCAAGGGTCCTTCCAGCCACCAGCGACGGAACTGGTCGCTATCGATGTCGATGCCATCGACACTGACATCGACATCGACAGCGACAGCGACAGCGACCTGCTTCCTTCCTTTACGCTTCCAAGAGTATAAAGGATAACGCAAGGTACGATACCCTCCATCCCGCCATACTTCATCCCGCCATACTTCATCCCGCCATCCTTCATCCCGCCATCCTTCATCCCGCCGCCATCCTTCATCCGCCACCCCGCCATCCTTCATCCGCCATCCCGCCATCCCGCCATCCCGCCACCCCTCCAAATTATCGTCGTTTCAGAACCTCGCCCATCATCCCCTTGTCCAATCCCCAGTCACCTCTCACCTTTTCTTCTCACTTCCACCCCACAAACATTCCCTGCTGGTTTCCGCTTCTCCACTGGCAAACGCCCGCATACACCCAAACTCCCAATCTCCCCAATCTCCCAATCTCCCTCCCGTGCGTCACGCACCCCCCCAAAACACCCACCTACCACCACCGCACACCACAAAAACAACCACTCTTCCTCTTAACTTCCTCTTCTCCTCGCCTCTTCCCTCTTTCACCACCATCTCTTGACTCGTTGGGTTACTCAACGTCCACTCCTTGTTCTACAACTTCCTGCTTCGGTCAAGAAGATTCACTCTCCTTTTCTATAACACTCCTTTGCATTACCCGCGTCGCCGGACTTTCTCAGATCTCCACGATCAATCACCCGCTCGGATCGACTCCAGCAGCACCACAACACTCAAAAAATTCTCGATCGCGACTCTTCCCCCCCACGACAAGATAACAATCACTTGCACTGCCAGTTCAGTCAACCGGAAAATCGCAAGTCGATCGAAAATTCACAAAAACTGCTCGCTCAATAGCTTATCACCAACAAGAACACATTGCTTTCATAGCTTTAGCAAGCGCTGATCTGGGATCAAGCACACACGTCAACACTTTACGCATACCCACGATACTTCACCAAGAATCAACATGCGCTCTTCAGCTATCGTCCTCGCCGGGTTGTCCGCCCTCGCCCTTGCCGCTCCCGTCCAGAAGCGCGCATGTGTCACCGACGTCGTTATCGACTACGTGACCGTCTTCGTTACTGAAGGCCTCGCTACCGTAAGTGCTCCTTCACATCCCCCATCTCAATATTTGGCATTCGGGGGTGATCAGTTGTGCCTTTGACTCGCGATTTGGCCGCCAATCGGCGATCCTCATCTTGAACGATCGGCACGCTTACACCCCGATTAGACCAAGACCAGATCCAGCGTCGTCCCACCCGCAACCTCGACCCCGCCTATTGTGACCCCAACTATCGCCGCCCACGTCGCACCGGTGGTCACCCATGGCGTGTTCGTCGAGAGCACCACCCCGGAGCCAATCCCAATCCCAGCCCCGACTCCCCAGCCAATCTTCGAGACCCCGACTCCAGAGCCAATCGTCGAGACACCGACTCCAGAGCCAATCGTCGAGACACCGACTCCAGAGCCAATCGTCGAGACACCGACTCCCCAGCCAGCCGCCGTCGTTGACACGACCCCCGCCGTGACCACCCCAGCCCAGGCGGCACCCCCCGCCGGCAGCGACTACAAGAGCGCCGTCCTCTTCCACCACAACGTCCACCGCACCAACCACTCCGCCCCCGCCCTGACCTACGACGACACCCTCGCTGGCTACGCCGCCGATGTCGCCAGGACGTGCGTCTTCAAGCACGACATCCGCAAGGGCGGCGGCGGCTACGGGCAGAATATCGCCAAGTCCGGCAGCACGGGCAACGAGAAGGCCCGCGACCCCGCCGCCATCTCGGGTGTCGCCATCTCCAACCAGTGGTACAACAGCGAGCTCCCGCTCTTCGACCCCTCCATGTACGGCCGGAACGTCCCGGACATGTCCAACTTCTCCGGCTGGGGCCACTTCAGCCAGATCATCTGGAAGAGCACCGCGAGCGTCGGGTGCGCGACGCAGTTCTGCGAGAAGGGCAGCGCGATGTTCTCCCCGGCGTTCTCGGGATGGTACACCGTCTGCAACTATGGCAGCCCTGGTACGTCCCCCTTTTTTAACCCTCCCTAACAAGTGAACCACTTTACTAACTACCCTCAAGGAAACGTCGATGGCCAGTACGCAGCCAACGTCCTCAAGCCCCTCGGCCAATCCGCGGTCGTCGCCAACTAAACGCCCCCTTTTGCGCACACTTCCCCTTCTTTTCCCCGAGAGACGCAGTACGCACAGAGTCTCGTCGGATATAAACACATTTTTACACCCCCCTTTTTCGCTCTTCGCTGCTTCAGCATGCCCCGCGAGCGTGCTACGCAACTTGATTCTTCATTGTTTTCACCGGGTCGGCAGTGCGCCGGGGGTTGATCGGGTATCGATCCCAGCTTCATTGCCGCGCCCCAGCATTTGGAAAGAAATCTTGCATAGGTGTGGCTTGGTGGTTTGGAGTGACAACGCCCAGGGCGGCGCGTCTTAAAGCCTTTTTTTTGAGACTTTTTGTATCTTCAATTCTGGACCATTCTTTTCGGCCATTGACGGCCTGTACCACCCATGACAAATTCTGGTACAGGGACGGCCTGAGCGCCTGGCATAGAAACCCTTTTTATCATTCGCTTCTTGTACAGTAACTTGTTTTTTTACTGCGTGTTTGTCCGACGATGGCTTTGGGTGAGGGCTGTGGTCCTGGGCTTAAGTTTTTCCATCTATAATCGACTCTTGTTCTTTTGGGACTGGGGGTCGATGATGAGATGGGGATGGGTTAGGGATGAGGGAATGAATATGTAAAAGTCTGCTTGCTACCTTTTTTGACTGTGGGTTTCTGGGGTGTTGTGATTGATGGTGATTGAACATATTCTATGACACTAGAGAAGCTGTAGCATGGTGGTGTGAGGTTGTCTTGATCCGGAACGCAGGCCTTTCTCCACGATCCATCGCGGTTGCTAACAAAACGCGAGGCCGATGCTGATGCTAGTATTCTTTAACCAATCATCGCAATCGCTAGCGTGAATGAGACTCTATTGTGAGCATCAATTATCTTCACCATTAGCTAACCACGATGACTACTAACTAAGTAGACTTATTTAGCATTGGCGTTGATTTCTCGATTGCCCTTACACTTCCAATGTGATGACTTCCACGATTCCCATTACATAATCACCGCGCCGCACCTGCGTAATGACGCCATGCCAAATCGAGTCCGCAACCCCTCCTCCGCCCGCACGGACGGCGGGGAACGACGAGCGAGCGAGCGAAGGTGGCGCTGCGACCGAAGAGCTACCCCGGTTCGATCCATTAAAGCGCGGACACGCATAGAAAAACCACCGCCCGCCCTTCCCGCAGTACATAAAAACAAGACCGCTGCGGTACCCTCAACGACGAACTACTACCCTTATCGCTCTGGACCAGAGCTTGCTACGTGTTAGAGAAGCGAAGAGACGTCTAGCCTCCAGTTGTCGTTGTCGTCATGGTCGGCGCGGAGGGGAAGTCGATGCTAGGGGAGGCAGCGGAGAAGCTGGGGTTCAAGGCCAGGGAGGAGAGGGGCGTGGGAGCGCAGCAGGCTGCTGATGCTGGGGCGGCGAAGGAGGAGGATGTCCCGGCTGTTGCGGCGCTGAGGAATAGGGCCGCGGAGAGTAGGAGTCCTTATGTGAGTTGTGCTGTGGAGGTGGAGGATGGGGGCGGGACTGCTGCTGACTGACTGGTGGATAGGTGCGTGGGCATATGAATAATCCCGTCGCGTGGCAGCTTTTTGGGGATGAGGCGATTAAGTTGGCGAAGAGGGAGAATAAATTGCTGTTTATTAGTATTGGGTATAGCGCTTGCCATTGTACGTTCCCTGACCCCCCCCCCCTTTTCAACCCCAGCCTCTCCATCCCCCGTCGCCATCCGACAGAGACCCAGCTAACACAACCCAGGGTGCCACGTAATGGAGAAAGAATCCTTCGAGAACGACGAGGTCGCCGCCATCCTCAACAAGGACTTCATCCCCATCAAGATCGACCGCGAGGAGCGCCCGGACATCGACCGCATCTACATGAACTTTGTGCAGGCCACCACCGGGTCCGGCGGCTGGCCGCTCAACGTCTTCGTGACGCCGACTCTCGAGCCGGTGTTTGGAGGCACGTACTGGCACGGCCCGCACTCCAACACCCCGCAGCTCGAGCTCGAGGACCACGTTGATTTCCTCCGTATCCTCGGCAAGCTGTCCCAGGCGTGGCGCGAGCAGGAGTCGAGATGCCGTCTTGATTCCGCGCAGATCCTGCAGCAGCTCAAAGTCTTCGCCGCAGAAGGCACGCTCGGCGGCGCTCCCAAAACGGGTGCCGAGCCACCAGCGGGGGGATTAGATCTCGATATCATCGACGAGGCCTACCAGCACCTCGTCTCAACCTTCGACACCACCAACTCCGGCTTCAGCGCCGCCCCCAAGTTTCCCACCCCCAGCAAACTCGCCTTCCTCCTCCGCCTCCCCCACTTCCCGCAACCGGTCCTCGATGTCGTGGGCGCCGAGGAAGTCAAATCCGCACAATTCATGGCCCTCTCCACCCTGCGCGCCATGGCGCGGGGCGGGATCCACGACCACATCGGCCACGGCTTCTCGCGCTACAGCGTCACAGCCGACTGGTCGCTTCCGCACTTTGAGAAGATGCTCTACGACAACGCGCAGCTCCTCAGCCTGTACCTCGACGCCTTTCTCGGGCTACCGAAACCAGATCCGGAGCTGCTGGGCGTCGTATACGACCTCGCGGCCTACCTCCTTTCCCCCCCCATCGCGGCACCGGGGGGTGGTTTCTACTCCTCCCAGGACGCGGATTCGTTTTATCGCAAGGGTGACAAGGAGACGCGCGAGGGGGCGTACTACGTCTGGACCGCGCGGGAGCTGGAAACCCTCCTCCCCGCCGGCGCATACGACATCGTCGCGGCCTTCTTCGGCGTCAACCCCGACGGCAACGTCGCGCCGTCCCACGACGTCCACGACGAGTTCATCAACCAGAACGTCCTCCGCATCGCCTCTACCCCCTCCCAACTCGCGTCGCAATTCGGGATCGCCGAGTCCGAGGTCGTCGAGACTATCAAATCCGCTAAACGCACCCTCCTCGCCCACCGCGAAGCCGAGCGCGTCGTCCCGAACCTCGATGATAAGATTGTCTGCGCCTGGAACGGGATAGCGATTGGAGCGCTGGCGCGCACGGGTGCGTCGCTGAGGGAGGTGGATGCGCAGATGTCGGAGAGGTGTCTGGATGCTGCGATTAGGGCGGCCAGGTTCATGAGGAGGGAGATGTATGATGAGGACGCCAAGACACTGAGGAGGGTGTGGCGTGGGGGCCCGGGGGAGACGGCGGGGTTTGCGGATGATTATGCGTTTTTGGTGGAGGGGCTGCTGGAGCTCTACGAGGCGACGTTTGCGGATGAGTGGGTGAGGTGGGCTGATGAGCTGCAGGGTGGGTGATATTTCTTCTTTTTCCCTTTTTGTCTCTTTTCTCGCTTTCTCCCCCCCATTCTGCCCATTCTCCCCATTCTCCCCATTCTCCCCCTTCTCGTCGCCGTTTGAACCCAAGCTAACTCCCCCCCCCAGCAACCCAAAACTCACACTTCCTCGACCCCACCGCCTCGGGCTTCTTCGCCACCGCCGCTGCGGCTCCACACACCATCCTCCGCCTCAAAGACGGCATGGACGCCTCCGAGCCCTCCACCAACGGTGTCTCAGCCTCCAACCTGTTCCGGCTCGCCAGCCTGCTGGGGGACGATAAGTACGAGGCCCTCGCTAAGGAGACGGTGGGGGCCTTCGAGGCGGAGATCATGCAGTATCCGTGGTTGTTTGGCAGTTTTATGCCTAGTGTTGTGGCGGGGCTGACGGGGGTTAGGGGGGTTGTGAGGGTGGGTGCTAAGGAGCCGCTTGTGGAGGGTGTGAGGGTACCGGGTGATGGTGCTGCTGCTGCTGCGACTGCGGACGAGGCGGCTGTGACTGCGGTGGATGGTACGGGGGTTGATGTTCCTGCGGTTGGTACCGGGGTTCCTGTTCCTGAGGCGGTTGGTGCTGAGACAGCTACTATTCCCGCTGCCGTCGTCGCTGGTGCGGATGCTTCCACGACCGGTGTCACGACCGGTGTCACGACCGCTGTAGCGGATGCTGTGATGGACGCCTCCACGAACGCTTCCGCGACCACAGCTCCCACAGCCTCTCCCCTCCGCACGACCATCCCACCAACAGACAAACAACCCTTCCACCCCATCGCCCTCGACACCACCCCTAGCGGCGGCCTCGTCGAAGCCGGCGAGACGCCACACCCGTCCTCTAAAACTGGGACGAAACTGCCGCCGTGGCCGCGGCCAAGGGCGAAGGGCGGGATTGAAACGGTGAGCTTTGTTGGGGGGGGTATGGGGGGTGGATTGGGGTGAGGAATGGGGGGGTTGGGGAGTTGGCCACGGGGGCGGGGGAGAGGGTGTTGGTTTGTGAGGAGGGGGGTGTAGGGAGGTCGAGGTTGATGGGGTTAAGGGGGTGTGGTGATGGGATGGTAATGGGATAATGAGGGGGATAGATTTAGGGGGTTAAGGGGGTGTGGTAATGGGATGGTAATGGGATAATGAGGGGGATAGATTTAGGGGGTGTAGATTTATGGGGGTAGATTTTGGGGGGGAGATTTAGGGGGGGAGATTTAGGGGGGTAGAATAAGGGTTTAGGTGTAATTTTGGACTTTTGGGGTTTATATATGACGTTTTTATTTATTCGCATCTGTTTGTCGGTGAATGTGTGGATATGTGGTGCCTGACCTCGACCCTAACAATTTAAACTCCCTACATAGAGAGAGAAAACCGGCATAGCAGTACCTAATACCCATTTCTTTCTCATCGCCGAATCTCCCTCCTCCACTCATACCATGCCCTCCGCATTCTCCCTCCGTATCTGCCACAGAGACGCCGACTCAACTACTCGACATGGTAGGTCTAGGTAATGTATAGCATCCCCATGCGACCCGATCTCCTCGTGGACCTGCTGTTTCTCTACCCGCAGTTGCACCGAGTGCAGTTCCGATGCCACAGACCGCCATGCCTCTATCACCTCAGGGCTAATCTCCAAACTCCATGTCCCGCGCCATGTAATACTCGCACAGTCTCTACGGAGGCGGTAGATGAATGCAGCGGCGAATTCGGCGTTGAAATCTTCAAACACGGATAGGCTCTTGGGAGGGTTGTGGGCTTTAGAGAGGAGTAGTTGGGCTAAGAAGAGGGTGTCTATAACCGATTGTGTTAGTGGCTCGAACGAATGAGAGATAGGATGGGAATCATTGGGGTCGGAAATTACGATATAGGCACTCACCGTCGTCGGATACAGCTTGCCTGCTTTTCCATGGTGATCGCAATGGCTCATATACCAGGCGTTCTAATCGCCAAAGGCTGCTCAATATAAGCCACACGTCTAGGGGGTGAAGCCAACGACGAAATTGTCGAGGTATGATAAGGCATGTGACTGCGTTAACTTCAGGAAGTGTTTCTTGGAAGCCTAAGGGCCTCGTTTGAAAGAGCCGGAATATGGTCAGCCATGGAGGGCTCTTAACCCGCCGGCCATTAACCCAGCCGAGCTAGTCTCGCCACCATAGCCATCTTGCCTTGAACTTGCGGCTCCGGCGCCATCGTCATTAGGGGCGAAACCATGGTTTTTGAACCAGTGTTTAGAGTCGCTAGGAGAATGTGCTTTAAGCTCCAACGTCAGGTCACTCGCTGGATCCCAAGTGCCTAGAATCGAGAACAGCGTCCGGATTGCATCTCTGATGATGGAGCATTTGCGAGATTCCCATAAATGCGTCTCCGCCTTCTCACAGCTTTGGTATGAGTACTCTGGCAGCTTGATATCAAGCTGGATATGGTGAACTAGATCTCTCTGGCGAATGACCATGCGGTTGAATTCATCAAGGCAGGACCCTTGTAGCTTCAGCCGATGAAAGTTTCTTTTCTCTATAAAGAACTGCCATTCCTTGCAAACGGCTGCACAGGAAGCCCATCCAGGACTCTTTTGACGTGTGAAAATGTCTAAAATCATAAGCCGAACCTCCGCCGGCAGAGACAACCAGTATACGCGTTCTGCTTTTGTCGAACGAGGAATCATTTTATGGCGCCTGCGATCGCTGCGCCTGTCCGCCATGGTGAGAAATTGTTGGTTTTTGGTAGTAAAGGAGGTTTTGAGATGGTGGGAAAATATAGGCAAACGCTGCAGCGGGGTGGTAAAAAACACCCCTTTGATGACGGGGGTTGCCCTGTCTGAAATAGATATCATGAGAGACTAAGTCATTAGCCTTCGTGAATATTACTCATAGTTATAGTATTTATAGTTTATCTTAGTGTCTACCGAAAGTTAAAAGGGGGGCTATGTGCAATAGCTAGTGTTTATAGAAATTGTAACTAAAATAGTGGCGCTCAATTACCCAAAGGTTTTAGTTATCATATTAACTATCCACACACCATAAACTCGTTTAGGCAAACTCGGCTTTTCAGGTCACTGACACTTTAAAATCTTTGATAGTTAGTATATAAATAATACACAAGAGCAGGGTTAGAAAATCAATTATATCATGATTATTTAGTCGTAATCATAATCATGATTATTTATAAAGCGTATAAGTTAATATCGAAGTCAAGTCACGTGGTATCAGTCACGTGAAGCGTAGCGAGATCGTAGCGTAGATCCTAGATATAGAGATTCGAGAGAACGCCCTTATGGCTTCTCTCATCAACAAGATCATCGATCATCAGAATATCAAGGATTACGATTACTCCCTACAGCCCATCGTAGTACTAAGCTTCCTACACCTCCACAGGTTATGAGCCCGGAGCAACTACCACATCAACTGTAAGATTGTTCTCATCGTTCGTTCCAATCCTCGGAGATCTCAGAGTTGAGTCTCGCGAGCCCCATCAGTGCCTTCGACGCGTCGCTCTAGTCGAGCAGTTCGAAGAGTTCACTATTCTCAAGGTCCCTGATATCGAAGCTTCAAAGTTGAGCTCGATAGCTCACCTATGTGGTCACGAAATCCATACGCAGACTTCAGATCAATCCTCAGATCGACTCTCTCAGACCCAGCCCGAACCAAGGGTACTGCAAGGCAGTTCAAGGTCATCATCGTCATCAGCTTCGCTGCCCCAGTGAGCGCGAACATCATTATCATGGCCGACTCAACTAGTCTTCAATCAGGCCGAATTCCAAAAGACAAGCACCTGAAGGGTGCAGAGAACTATACCGCTTGGAAGATAGCCGTCTATAGTCTTCTCTTCTCCAAAGCACTCGATGAGAAGGCCAACGATCCAGATTTTCTACGCCGACTGCTCCATTGTCCTGCGTGTACTTCTGCATTAATTCCATCGTGATGATTCCGAGCGCTCTGACATCCCGAGGCTCCCGATTTCTCTGTGTTTTCTCTCAGCATTGTTGGTTTGCTATGAGTTCGCATTAGCAGAGAACCCCCTCCGATTATCCACAACTAACCAATTTTAACATCGCCCTTGGTGCTGAGGAGGATGTTCCGGCAATTGATAGATCCATGTTCGAGCCCCTCGATTTCGAGATAGATTAAGCCGTCGAGGACCTTCCATGCTCCTTGTCAGCGTGTGACCGACGCGGCTGGTGGATGTGACATACCTGCCTGAGGATAGCTGCTAGTTCCGATTCCGTAGGATATTTAGCACTCTCTACGATCTGGTAGAGGGAGATGGGCATGTACTCGAGGACAATGTAGAACGATGTCTCGGTAGTGAATGCTTCAAGAGCCTCGACAATGTTGGAATGTCGTACCTGACCATGCATATAAAGCGCCTTCTCGGCACCTGCAACCGTAAATGTCCTCACGGCTACGAGTCCCGCCTTCCCTTGTGCCACAGTAACAGGGCCGTTAAGGTCGAGATCGAAATGTTTCTTGTAGATTACCCACGGTGATTCGTTTCTTGCGTTCGTAAATGAGCTGGGTTTAGATTCACTTATGCTTGGCAGCTTAGATATCTTGACCCTGCTCGTATGATCTGTATCGTCCATCGGAGAGCGAGGTCTTTTCGAGATCAGTTTTTTACTGGCGCTCTCAGGCGTGTCCCACTAGGGAACTTGAAGTGCAGGTAGAACAGCGGAAGCTTCAGATTCTGAGTTAGATATTGATTACAATATAACCTCTTCTTCCGCGATTTATCAGAGATTCGCAAGAACACATTTAAAAAGGGAACCATTATAGGAGCCTTTCGCGACTCTGGAATGTGGCCAATCAACTCCCAAGAAGCTTTGAAGAAAATGAGGGTATATGCTCCTCTTGAGCATCAAGAAGACTGTCAAGAAATTCCAAGAACACCAACGAAATTTATACATTCAGAGCTAAAACTTCAACACTGGCAAGCTAGAATACCAGATCTACTGTCTAGTCCATCAGCTCTAGCGTGGAATTCCTGGGCACGCGGTACTGAAAACATGCTTGCATACGGAGAGCTTGCAGTCCTACAGCATGATTTACTATCTATAAAGGTTGCAAATCAACAGAAGGCTAAGATCCGAAGTCGCTCTGTTCTTCAGACAACTAGTGGTCCGTTAACAGCAAGAGACGCACAGAAAAAGAAAGAAGACAAGGCTAAAAAACATAAGGAATCACAGGAGCGGACTGCAAATTATAGGTTACGGATTGCACTGAGCAAAGTCAAGAAGGCACTCCACAAGCGTGGAGTAGAAGCACGCAAAGCTGAGCAGGCAAGAAAGCGTCAAGTTAGTATTCTGTTAAAGGCAAATAAGGAGGTTCCTCTTGATTTACTTGAGCCAATTCAAGACCCAGAGAAATTAGCTCAAGAATCAGAGCTCCAAGAAGAAGCTACCTCCCAGCTAATTTCAACAATGGGCTATTCACACTCGCAAGTAGACGAAGATGAGGATACTGGTTTTATTAGATTCAGTGGGTTAGATGTGGAGGAGAGCGATAGCTTTTTTGTAGACCATGAGCTTGATCTTGAGGACAATTTAGATTCTGGTTTATTTTGACGTTAGGAATAGCTTATCATTTACAGTCAAAAGTCATGGTACATTTATTACGATGGTGGTTGTATTGGAATCTATATACCAATACTATCTGGCGGTGTGCAACTTGCTTCCGTGTGCAACTTGCTTTCGCCTTTCACCTGCAGGGTGGTCGGTGCGAACACCGACGATTACTTATCAAGTACGTTAACTTAACTAATCATAATCATGCTTACGTAATATTTGACTATGCGAATAGTCATGATTATTATGATTATCGAATTTGTGGCGTGAAGATAATTCCATCAATGATTAATTTATTTTCTCATTTTAGCGTTTTTTTAAAAAACGCTCGTATAATATTTTAATTCGTTTCGTGAACGGTGGATACGTGACCTTTAGAGTTTATTTCCTGCAATAAAGATAGATTCATTGCTTTGAACGGCTAGTACCAAGTCCTACTGTGGACAATCCCTCGTCTGACTTTCAAGTGGCATGACTACTCGAGTACTACGAGTGCCTGTTTTATAAAGAGGTCGTGATTGATACTCTATACTACCCCGTTTTAGGAATAGTCGACTTTCAAAACTTTATACCCCTCTCGACAGGGCCAATTTCACGTGACTGCCACGGATTTTTCGAACCACTTACCGCCTCTGCCTGGGGCTAGCACTGATTGGCAGATTCCTGCACCACACAAAAAGTGAACTTCCTCCCACCACGAATCTCGCTCTCGAGTCTCGCAAAACCCACCACGCCGCGCCCCCCCCCCCTTTGTCGGCCACGCACTGGATCAGCGAGCAACATGGACGTAGGCCTAGTCAGAAGTCGTATTATCGCGACGCTCGATGCGGACGCCGACGCGCGCCGCCGCGCTGAGCTAGATCTCAAGGCTGTCCGTACCATATCACCCCTCTTTCTCCCCACATCTCGCTGACACTTTTTGCACCAGGCCGAGGAACACGCCGGCTTCACAGATGCTCTACTCGATATTCTACAAGGCGAGCAGGAGGCCTCCGTCAGACTGTCGAGTACGTCTTTCTCCCCTTACGCCGCCATACACCAGTTTCATATCCGCGACAAAACTGCTGCAACAACCCGCTAACTCACATTAGCGGCCGTATACCTCAAAAACCGTGTGTCGCGTGCCTGGGCCGTTAGCGACGATGCGGCTGCCACTCATAAACCCATCCGCGATGAAGAGAAGGCCCGCTTCCGGGAACGCCTCCTGCCCGTGCTGTCGACATCGTCGGCCGCCGTGCGCGCACAGCTCGTGCCCGTCCTGCAGAAGATCCTGCACTGTGATTTCCCCGCGCGCTGGCCGGGGTTCATGGACGTGACGCTGCGGCTGCTGAATACAAATGAGGCGGCGAGCATCTTCGCGGGCCTGCAGTGCCTGTTGGCCATCTGCCGCGTGTTCAGGTTCAAGTCGGGCGAGAGCAGGGCTGATTTCGATAAGATTGTTGAGGCGACATTCCCGAGACTGCTGGTTATTGGGACAGGGCTGGTGAATGAGACAAGCGAGGAGGCCGGGGAGATGTTGCATTTGGCGCTGAAGGCCTATAAACATGCTACCTTTGTAGGTCTTTGTTATGTGGGGGGCTTGGCGGTGAGAAATGGCTAACACGGTGTAGTTCGACCTGGCTGCTTCCCTGAGGCAGGAGCAGACTACGATCGGCTGGTGTTCATTATTCATCCAGACCATCGGAAAGGAAGTCCCACAAAGCGCTCTATCGGAAGATCTCACCGAGCGTGAAGCGAACCACTGGTGGAAGGCAAAGAAGTGGGCATACTTCAACCTGAACAGACTATTTGTCCGGTATGTTTTGTGCGAGCCTACGACCTAACTTGTTCTAACTTCTATAGCTATGGAAACCCAGGTTCTCTCGTCTCTGGAAACGGGGATGATTACGTTGAGTTTGCGAAGCACTTCATCGCCACTATCGCACCTGAGATTCTCAAGGCCTACCTCGCGCAGATCGAGAAGTGGGTTGCCAAAACCACTTGGCTTAGCAGACGCTGCCTATCATATACCCTTGCTTTCCTCGACGAGTGTGTTAAGCCAAAGCAGATGTGGGCTCACCTGAAGCCGCATCTCGATACTTTGGTCACTCACTTCCTCTTCCCTGTGCTCTGCTTGTCGGAAGACGACATTGAGAAGTTCGACACTGACCCAGAGGACTACCTCCACCACAAGCTCAACTTTTACGAGGAGGTCTCCGCGCCTGATGTTGCCGCTACCAATTTCCTAGTTACCCTTACCAAGGTTCGCAGGAAGCAGACCTATACCATCCTGACCTTTGTCAACACCATCGTCAACGAGTACGAGGCTACAGAGGACAGCAAGAAGAACCACGTCGCCAAGGAGGGAGCCCTTCGCATGATCGGCACCCTATCCAGCGTCATCTTGGCTAAGAAAAGCCCTATCGCGACGCAAGTCGAATACTTCCTCGTCCGCTACGTCTTCCCAGATTTCAACAGCCCGCAAGGATACCTGCGCGCACGCGCGTGCGACACGGTTGAGAAGTTTGAGCAGCTCGACTTCAAGGATACGAACAACCTGCTCGTTATCTACCGCAAGATCCTCGAGTGCATGGGCGACCCAGAGCTGCCCGTGCGTGTCGAGGCCGCCCTGGCCCTGCAGCCGCTTATCAGACACGACATCATCCGCACCAGCATGCAGCAGAACATCCCGCAGATCATGCAGCAGCTCCTGAAGCTGGCCAACGAGGTCGATGTCGACGCCCTGTCGAACGTGATGGAGGACTTTGTCGAGGTGTTCGCCGCTGAGCTTACGCCGTTTGCAGTTGCCCTCAGCGAGCAGCTGCGCGACACATACCTGCGCATCGTCAACGGATTGCTGGACAAGAACGAGAGCCGCGGCGACGACGACTCGTACGGCGACTACCTGGACGACAAGTCCATCACGGCGCTGGGTGTCCTACAGACAATCGGCACTCTGATCCTTACTCTCGAGAGCACACCCGAGGTGCTGCTGCACATGGAGTCGATCCTGATGCCCGTCATCAGCATCACGCTTGAGAACAAGCTGTACGACCTGTATAACGAGGTCTTCGAGATCATCGACAGCTGCACCTTCGCCGCCAAGAGCATCTCGCCAACGATGTGGCAAGCCTTTGAGCTGATCCACCAGACGTTCAAGGCAGGCGCAGAGCTATACCTCGAGGACATGCTCCCCGCGCTCGACAACCTCGTGCAGTACGGCGCGGCACACCTGGTGCAGACGCCCGCATACCTCGACGCCATGTTCGGCATGGTACAGGACATGTTCCACGACGACAAGGTCGGCGGCGTCGACCGCATCTGCGCCTGCAAGCTGGCCGAGAGCATGATGCTCTCCCTCCGCGGCAGCATCGACCAATACGTCCTCGCCTTCGTGGAGATGGCCATGGCCACGCTGACCAATGCCGACGTCAAGGTCAAGTCCTACAAGATCCACCTCATGGAGATGGTTATCAACGCCATATACTACAACCCCGTGCTGGCGCTGCACGTCCTCGAAGCCAAGGGCTGGACCAACAAGTTCTTCAGCCTGTGGTTCGGCAGCATCGACGCCTTCAGCCGCGTCCACGACAAGATCCTCGCCATCGCCGCCATCGTCGCCCTGCTGACCCTCAACCCGGACCAGGTCCCCGCCAGCGTGCAACAGGGCTGGCCGCGCCTGCTGCAGGGTATCGTGCGCCTGTTCCAGACGCTGCCTGCGGCTGCGAAGAACCGCGAGGAGGCGCTCAAGGACGATTATCCACTTGCGGATGGTGTGTATAGCGATGATGAGGAGGAGGAGGGCGTTGAGTGGGGTGGTGAGGATACGGCGTGGGCTGAGGAGGCCGAGGAGGAGGAGGATGCCGAGGGGAAGGATGAGAGTAGTGCATACCTTGACTTTTTGAACGAGGAGGTGAGTTTGCGTCCCGTGTGCTGCGGTGTGTGGAGTGAGGTCTAACGGATATACAGGCGCAGAAATTCGGCAACCTGGATGATGGGTCCGACGACGAGCTCGGCGAGGAGAGTCTTCTCGAGACGCCGCTGGATAAGGTGGAGCCGTACGGATTGTTCCGCGATGCTCTCATGAGTATGTTCCCCCCGCCCCCAACAGAAACAAAACACGAACTAACCACGCCCACAGAACTCCAAACCGAACAACCCCAACTCTACACCTCCCTCACCAACTCCCTCTCCCCCGAGGAACGCACTGTCGTCGAGTCCGCCGTCGCGCAGGCCGACGTCATCGCCCGCAAGACGGCTGAGGAGGCTGCTGCGGCTGGCGCGAGCGCATAGAGATGCCATACCCCCCAATATAATGGGAGCAGACGAGATGAAGGGATGATTGGGTGAGGGTGAGACAGGGGACAGGAACGGGGATATTTTGGCGTTGAAAGAGGAGGAGGGCTTTTGTGGGCTGATTGACTGATTGATTGATGATGGGGATTGGATAGTGGGGTCGCCGCTACTGGAGATGGGATGGGGATTGGATAGGGGGGTCGCCGCTACTGGAGATGGGATGGGGATTGGATAGGGGGGTCGCCGCTACTGGAGATGGGATGGGGATTGGATAGGGGGGTCGCCGCTACTGGAGATGGGATGGGGATTATGGGGGCGGTTGGGGGGTGACACATGCGACACGAGGGATATGGATGGATACGGGCTCGGAGGAAGAGTGGTTTGAGTTCTGTATCGTTGTCGTAGAGGAGGTCAGCGATGGATTTATGCATGCACATACAAGACTTTTCTGGATGGGTTCTGTAGGGCTGATCTAGTCGCTGTCGTCGCCCCGTCCCGTCAAACTACGCTCCCTACGTATCTACCTACCCTACCTCGCATCGCCGAGCCTATCTCCCCCAATTTCCCAATTTCCCAATTTCCCCACGACTGATGAGTCAACCCTCAAACTCGCACTATAGGCAGGTCGATGGGCGGCATCGCCGCATTGGCATCCCATTAGGCAGTGCTGCGCTGTCTCGTGTCTGGATGCTGGATGACTCTTTTCCCTCTCCCGAAGGCTGTGGAAGCGTGGGCAGGTGCATGTAAGTGTGTGCAAGCTTCCTTTAGATCCTCTAGATGACCTCACACTGTGGCATGATGAAGTACCTCTAAGTATTATTAGCCAACTCTGACACCCCACCCCGCCCTGCAATCTCTCTAAAAATACATCCCACTACTTCCTCTAGTTGCAATTGACAGTGGCTTAGAGTACTCGAGTATCTCCTCCCTGCCTCGCCGATTCCTCTTTCGTCTTGCCGTAGCCCACGAATCAAACAGTCCAAACCTTGCTCTGCCCACCTCCCGCCCCAAACACATCGCGACCTCATAATGTGAGAGTTTCCCGCTGTCTGCCTGGTGGCCTCTTTTTTCTCTTTTCATCTTTTGCCACATTATACGACAATCGACGACTACGAGGGATATTCATCTACTCCAGCGACAACGTAAGCTCGATTACAGCTACGGTCTGCTTTCAGTTTTACAAGACCTCGTCTACGTACTATATTTTTACAACGTACCGTTAGACCTCAGGCAAACCAGCAACTACTTTCCAATTGCATGCTCCCCGCATTCCCCCCCCCACGCACAACGCTATTCTCTTCCCAATAAAACTCGAGAAATCACTTCCAATGCAACACCAGGCCCCCCTCCAAATCTTCACCATCACGCAGCTTGAGCTTGGCTCGCCGCTGATCTGGGAGCCCGCCGTCGGCACCGCCGAGCACGACCGCCTCGTGGACGCCTACATCCCAGGCCCCGCGAACCTCCAGCAGAAGCGCGCGACCATCGCCCTTGACTTCTTCGACACGGCCGCTGCCTCCACCATGCCCGCGCCCTTCTGCCGCACCTACCTCGTCGCGACCAGCACGCCCGAGTTCGCGGCAAAGCCATACTCCCCCGCATTCGCGCCTACCACCTCCTTCTCTCCATCCGCCTACACTACTTCCACGCTATCCTCATCCTTCTCCGCCTCCGCGTCTACCTCGTCCTTCTCCGCCTCCGCGTCTACCTCCTCCCATTCCTCCAAATCGAGCAAGCGCTCCATCTCCTCGCTCTCCTCCGCCGCCTCCGCTAGCCCAGCAAAGCGCCTCCCCGGCTTCTCCATCATGACCGCCGACGGCGTCGACATTACCAACAACCAGTCGCGCGGCCCCAAGACCAAGGCACAGCGTGAGCAGGCCGCCAAGATGCGCAAGCTCGGCGCCTGCCCAGCATGCAAGCGCAGCAAGCAAAAGTGTGAGCCCTCGCACCACCGCCCGGCGCCGAAGTCCGCCTCGTCGTCGCAGAACGCTAGCTCCGTCAGCTCGCCGTGGCAGAGCAGCGGATCCGCATCGACGTCCCCGCGATCGCGCGCGAGTATCTCCCCGCAGACCAGCTTCGGGCAGTCGTTCAGCCCGGCGTCGCAGGCTCCGATAGCCGCAGACAATTTGGCATGGAACTTCGCTGCTCCGGCGGGCGACTTGGTGCCTGGCGATTGGGGATTCACATCTGACCAGCTGCTGGCAGAGAACAGCAATGTCCCGCGACTCTTTCCGTCGGACCTTCTCGATTTCGATGCACTGGACGAGGACTTCTTCGCGTCTGCGCCGGCGTCAGCTGACAACTTCTTCCCACATGTTCAAGACAGGCCGAATGTTCAACCCCGTGTCTTCGAAGGCGGGGCGTGGTACGATAACTTCGTGCTGTCGTCGTACTTCAACGGCGGGGAAGCAGATGCGTCTCTGTCGTCCGCCCCGGCGTCGGTGGGCGAGTCGTCTGCCCGGACCCAGGCGTCGTCGTCATCGACGTCGCCATCTGGGCAGTCTGACTCCTCGCACGTCCCTAGCGGGCTGGAACGCGTTCGCGATCTAAGTCCGACATCATCTAGTGAGATAGGTGGTAGTAGTGAGAGTCCCGAGCTGGATCTCTTTAGGGATCGCAGCGTCCATGCCAGCGACCTCGTTATCGACGGTACGTTATGGGACAACTTACAATCCGACCCCGCTACCCCGACGCTCCAGCGCCAGAGTAGTGATGGCATAGTCGACGACCCATCCGGTATATATCTAGTTCCATGGGCCGAACCACCGAACACGACGTCCACGACGCCACGCCGCCGCCAGACACGCGTAACATCGAAACAGATCCGCGCGCCGACATCACGAGGCCATCCGATTGCGAACGCAGTTCCGTATACTAGAGACCTGCGCGCCTCCGATGAAGGTGACATGCCCCCGTCTCACGCCATGGCCACGGCCGTGGCTGCTAACCAACACCAACGTTTGGAGTACATCAAGGTGCTCCGGGACTCACGCAGGGACTTAGTTACGAGTAGTCACAGGCTTCCGTCTGCGTCCGCATCCTCGGTCCCATTGGAACGAAACACCCGACTTCACGCCGCCGTTGCGAACTACCTCGTCTCTTCCTCACCGACTGCGTCCGCATCGTCGGTCCCGTTGGAACGAAACACCCAGCTCCACGCCGCGGTTGCGCCCTACATCGCCTCCTCCTCACTCTCAACACCATATTCTCCTCACGCTGCCGCGTCTGGACTCAGAGAATCTAGGGATAGGCACAAGGCGCTCCGGAGGCCAGTGGCGCTGTGCTCATGCACCGTCCGTACAGCTGTACCTGCGACAGCGCTCTGTGCGTGCTCCACCCCAACAACAACCATACCCGCGAACCTGGTGGCATCACGGTCGCGACACAGTACAGGCGTGCTGGCTGGTATGTTAGATGGTATACGAAAGCGTGTGCTATCATTCTTTGGGGCGGGGGACGCTGGGGTTGAGGGGTTGGTACGGGGGATGGGGAGACTCGGGGTGGTATAGGTAGTGGGAATGCAAAGAGGGCTATTTTGTCGTCGTAGAGGACGGGATGGCAGTGTGCGCTGTGCCGCGGTGGGACTGTAGATACTATTACTCGTACCGAGAATGGACAGCCGTGAGCACGTTAGTTTTTTTACGCCGTGGCTTTTGTGAAAGCGGAAACTTCTTGTCAATCCATTTGGAGAATGTGTTGGGCATTTTGTTGAACTCTTTGAAACCCAAACTATGTTGTCGACGGGGTAAACATCGAGATGGGATGTTGGAATTGACGTTGCATGATAAGACGAGACAGGATTGGTCTCCCATTCGCACATCCCTTTTCCCCTTCCAACACACTCGCAACGATAAAGTTCTTTTATACTAACGTCACAACAACATCGCGACCACAACCACAAACCACCAAGACTGTTGCCCTTCCTGTCATACCCATCAAGCCTTTTCATCCCACCCTAACTTACCCTTTTCACGCCCTCAAACTCCCACGAAATGGTCCCCGCCCCGCCCATAGCCGCCCCGCTATAATGGGTGGAGTGTGCAGCGTCATGGTATCAGCGTCCCCACTATCCCCGGGGTAGTGGGGAGATATGGATTGGTGGGTGGGAGGAACGATGGAGTCGCTGGTGGAAGTGGAAGTGGATGGATCGGGGTCCTGTGGTGCCAGACACACGACACCGTTAAAAACGGGGTCTCTCTTGCTGTCGTAGCTGGCCGATCACCACGCCGCGTGCTCGAAGGGGGAAGACGGGGGCTTGGCTATGCTTGCGCTGGGGCGGCGGTGATGGTGGGGGGGGGGGAAGGGAGGGATTTGGGTTGATGAAGGGGGTATAAGGGGAGGTGGTTGCTAAGTATGTTTTGACTTCTCCGGTCGACATATTAGGCTTCTACGCGCACTGGCTTGGATCAGATATTGAAGCTTTGACGCACACTGGCTTGGACGACATATTGAAGCTTCGACGTGCGCCTGGCCTGCCACTTGGATCTTGGATTTGTGAACGGCAAGACGGCACATCCGGGAGAAGGAAGAAGGAAGGAAGCTACTGAGGCGGTTTCGTATCCGTCCACACGACACAAAGAGGGCCACCATCTCCCTTTCTCTAACAATAGCACACCGCAACGTAGGCCAAGCCCTTGTATCGCCCGGGAATATCCATTCTTCACCTCAATCTCCACCTCACAACACGCGAAGATCAAAACTGCAAGGAGAAAGGATTCTCAAAAACACCCTCGCTCGCACCACACACCACCAACAAACACCAGCAATTATCCAGCAAATTACCCAGCCATACCACCCCCTCCGACTCTCCCACGGCGCCGCGCACCTTCAGCGCCCTCCTCGCATCAAACGCATATATACCATGACACCCCGCCCTCGCATGCCCTCGCTCTCCCTACGCCCCAGTCTCCGTTCCCGCGCCTCCTCACATTCCAACATGCTTCACGCGCGCTCGCCCGCCTCCCGCCCTCCCTCTCCCGGCGGTATGGAGCGCTCATCATATTTCATGACCTCCGCGTCCGCATCATTGTCATCCGCGGAGATGGCGTGTTATGGGGCCTGTACCAGCAACCCATGGATGAATAGTGAGTCCCTTCCCTCCCTTTCTCCCCTTCAACAACCCAGCTTCGGTGGTTGGTGGCTCGCTTCCTCAATGGCGCTCTACGGCGCTGGCACGGGCCACGCGACGCGCGCGTTGGACCACTCCCTGGGCCCTGACCTCGCGGGCGTGTGCGCGTGCATGGTGGCTGACGACGTGATTGCGCAGGTCCCGGAAGCGGGTATTCACCGACATCTCAGTTACCACCAAAGGACCAGCACCAGCAGTCCACAGAGCAGCAACAGGGACAGACACAGAGCGACCCGCCCAACCGATCCCACCGCCCCGGCAGCCGCACGCCCACGCCGCTGTCTGCGCGCGGCGGCGCCGATATTGGGTACGTGCCTGTCTCTCCTGTGCTCTCTTGTAATCTCTACCTGCGTCACCCCCCCCCCCCCCTTTTCCCATCCTAGAATTTGTTTCGTGGGTACCCGATTGAGTCACACGACAACCACTGACATCAGTGAACTCCAGAAGCTACTTCTCCCCCTGGAGCTCCGAGTGCTCGCACACGCCGCCGCTCGGCTCTTGCGGAGCGGACGGCGAGGTTAAGACTCTCGAGCAGGACGGATTTTTCGCTCAGGGAACTACACATACTTCCTCCACTTCTACTTCTACCTCCACCGCCTCCACAGCAGCATCATCAGCGGTGCCGCAGATACACCTCCGACACCGACACACACACGCCCAGAACCAGACACGTCCGCACCTCCGCCCACCGCCACCGCAAAGCACAGTAACTTTCCCACTCACCATGGCTGTGGCGCAGGGGAAATACCACCCTTCTAACTACCGCCGCAACCCCTCGCCACCGTCTACTTCCTCCGAGCACCCCTCATCCACCGCCACAAGCTCACCCATCATCACCAGGTTGTCCCCACCCTCCGCATCCCCCCCAACGACAACACAATCCCCACTGTCCCCCCCAACACAAGCACCAGATACCCGCCGCCTCCTCCTCCAGTACCAGCGCGATATGGTAGAGGCGGCGGCGCGGGCGGCGCACTTGAGTATTTCGCGCTCGCCGGCGAGTCCGAGGCTGGGGCCGCTGGGGAGTCCGGGGCCGGTGACGCCGTTGGAGTTGGGGGAGGGGAGTTGGGGGGGGTGGTTGGAGCGGAGTTGCTCTGGAGACACTACGAGTCCTGCGGGAAGAGGTGGGAAGGGGGGGGAGGAAGAGAAGGGGGAGGCGTGAGTGGGGATGGGAATGCCTTGATGGGCCTTGAAGTATTGGGACTCAGACACGGAATGGCTCGGCTTGCCTGACTCAAGTCGTGGCTACGGCTATGACGCGGTGAGACGCGGTGATGACGGGTGATACGCGGTCGCGAGTCGCGCTCCACGGCACTGCACGGCGCATGTCCGCTCATCATGCATATCCGATGACGATACACTATGGAGGTAATGTTCAAAAGTTTTGTGAGTGGATCGAACCATCATCATATCATGTATCCATCACATATAAAATATGAGGCGAAATACACTATCGCGCTACAACTAGCCCTGCTAGTGGCTTTTTTAGGCCCCCCCACTCACAAAACTTATGAACATTACCTCCGTACACCGACGATCCATTACCCCCCATTTCTCGACCCGCGCGAACCGGGGGGAAGTTCGTTCGTTTCCTGGTTTGCTAGATGCGATGCGATGGGATAAGATGGGATGGGGTGGGGAAGCAACACCGCACTGCGCAAGGGATATCTACATCCAAGAGATAGTGGGCGAGATTTTGGTGTAAATACCTTGGCTTTTTTTTGCTGGTGTATTTTCTGGGCTGGGTATTGGATGGATGGGATATGATGCAGAATGATAGGGCACATCAGGACAGGACGGATGGACGGATGGGACAGAATAGATAGATAGATGGATGGACGTAGGTGATCATGCTGGGTTCTCTTCTTGATGACGGGTGTGGAATAGTAGTTAGTAGTTAGTTCTCCACCTCCTTACTCGCTCTCTCCGTCACTTCCTCACAATGACTCTCACCCACTCGCCGACCCCCATAACCTCACCCACCCATCACATCACCCACTCACCCCCACCCCACCCCACCCCACTCACTTCCAACCCCCCCACCCCCACCGTTGTCATAGCAAACCCCCCTCCCCCCACTACACGGCGTCTAAGACCTCTAACCCGAGATCTAAGACCTTTCCCATCCCATTCCACCTTCGTATGGACAACAGCGATCCCGAGATCGGAGATCTTAGTCCGATGAATGGGGCTGGCTGGGGTGAGACGCCGCCTTCCTTGGAGACTAGACTGAGGATACGTAGGGCTGAGCTGAGTGAGGGATGGGATGGGATGGGATGTGGAGATGCCGGCGCCGCGGACAACGAAAGGGCGGGGCTGGGTAGGTTGTGTGTGTGGATGGGAAAGGGGGGGGGTTCATGTGGGATACATGTCCCAACAAAGGATCAAATCACGTTACATCACAGCACAGCACATCACAAAACAGATACACGCTCAAGGTAAGGTAGAAATTGCTCTCGCATTTTTATTCCTTTCATCCTCATTATCATTCCTCAGAATGGTGCTACTACAGTACACATACCGATACGAGTACATCCTCTCCCCATCCACATCCACCCCCCCGTTAAGAAAATCCCAATAATCAAAGAAGGATGGCCTATCCGGCCATCCCCAACGCTCCATGACGCACCGTAATCCCGTCCCAATCCCACCCAAAAAAACCCTTTAGGAAACTCGTAATCGTTCTTTTATTTCACTCACACCCCTTGCTTGATAAAAAGAGGGCACGCCTATAACGCAACCCGACTCGACCCGCCCACACACGACTCAACATCACGTACCGACGACCTCCGCCTGCGCGGTCTAACCTTCCCGCCATCCCGCGCAGAACAGCGCGTGGCCCACAACAACCCCGCCAGCGCCTCCATCGACGGGCCCTCTTCAACTACACCATCAGTACTAACCTGGGGAGCCAGACGACGCTCAGACAGTGACCGCATTGCGCCCATCGTCGCATCCATCAGTGGACGCGCCAAATGGGGGCTGCAGGCCAGCAGTCGTCGCAGGTGCGCACTCCTCAGGGAAGAGCGAGGGCGAGTTGTCGAAGGCGTCGTGGTGGGCGACGAGGAAGTCGTCGAGGTGGAAGTCGGGGAAGATGTCGGCGTTGCCGTTGTTGTTGTTGATGTTGGCGAGCGAGGGGTGGGCGTGAGAAGGGTCGAGATGAGCGAGGTCCAGAGCGAAGCTGTCGGCGACGGGGAGGATGTCGTCGAAGAGCGAGGACTGCGAGGGCGAGGAGGGAGCATAAGAGTAGTAGTGAGAGAGATCAGGGTTGGTAAGAGCGCGAGGGGCGTCCAGGGCCGATGCGCCGCCGACGGACACTGCAGGTCCCACAACACCGCGGCAGAGTGTTGTGTCACGTCGGGGGCGCGGGCGTTAGACGACTCGGCTCCTGTGGAGGAGACGGGGCGGATGGAAGGCGAGAGGGAGGCGGGGTTGACGGTCTGGGGTCGTTGGTTGGTGAATGGCGCGGAGTCGCCGGAGGGGAAGAGTGGTTGCGAGAATGTGACCTGGGGTGGTGACGACACATCCACGGATTTTTGGGAGGGAGAAGAGAGGTAATGTGATGTCGAGGAGAGACGGAGGAGTTGCTGCTCAAGCGCCAGGTTCCGCGCCTCGGCTTCCGCTAGGCGGAGCTCGAGGTCGCGGTTTCGGCGCTCGATGGCCACCTTCTCCGACTCGAGAGCCTCGACTTCTTGACGCTTGCGCTCGCGTGATGATTGTGCGGCACGGCGGTTACGGAGGACGCGCTCGACGCGGCGTTGCTCCTTTTCGTCTTCTGTCTTGGCACGTTTCCTGGGGTTGTTAGATGAGTAGTTGGGGGTGGGAGTGGTGAGTGGTAGTACCTTGGAGGGAGGTTCGTCTTTGGCTCTGGGAGTTGTTGGCCCCACGACTTGCGCTTCTTGACGACCTTCTTCTCTGGCTGTGTCTGGTCGCCCCCGTTGGCGGCAGCTGTGACGCTGTCGTTGTCGGTCTGGGTCTCGAAGCGCTCATAGTCGGCGTAGTCGTACTCTGAGCCGTCAATCTCGGATGGGTTCATGCCATCGAAGAGGGAGGGGTAGGATTCATTCGGGGAGGAACCCTCGAACTGCTCCATCAGCGACTCCGCGGGGGAGAGCTCGAACTTGATGCTGGGAGACATGGTGGACTTTGGATGTAGGCCCGGCAGTATGTTATTGCAGCAGTCTCTTGATATGAAAGCGTGATGGTTTGGTAGTGTCGATATCTTCTATTGGGATGTCGATCAATTGTCGATGGTGATGATGATTTGATGATGTAGGAAGATGGTTCAATAGAAGTCAGCGCGCATTAACATACTGCCTGCCAGGCTCCCAACAAGTGTGTAATATCAGGTTCGTGAGTCAGTTCCGAGTTATTAGTGGATCGCCCAGAGGCAAGAGATGAATGATAGGGTGAGAGAGCACGAAGAGGGTTTGTTGTGTGTGAATTGTGATGGATTGGCAAGAGAGGACGACGACTTTTGGAGGGGAAACGGTGTCCTTTATGGACTTGAGGACAGATGTTGCAAAGTTGGTTTTTCGTCGAGTTGGGGTGGGAGGAGTAGGAATGAGTACGTACCTCGTGTCCGTACAGTAAGAAGCAAAAGGCCAAGGGGGCGGGTGTGGCTAGGTGGAGCCTAAGCGAGACTTGACAAGCCAATGAGAGGGCAAGATAGAATGAGGTGGTGGGGTAATGGTGGGGTGGTGGTGGTGGAGGTGTAGCCTAGTGTAGCCTGAGTGAGTGAAGCCCGTCTCGGCTTGCTTACCGTGCAGTTTCAGCGTATTCCCGCTAATTCATCAGTATACGACACCCCCCACTGACCAGCACCACTGACCACCACTGACCACCACTGACCTGTACCACCACCCACCACCACTGTGCAAGGTCTAGAGGGGCAATAGTGCGTGGGCAATCAATAATCCCCCACCACCTCTGGCTGGTCCGTCAATGGAGGGATGGCGGACTTCCATCCCCTCGTCCAGCAATATACAATACAGTAATCATCCCTCACAAACAGCGGGGGCGGGATGATCCCTCCTAATCTCCCCGATCGCCAGCCATGTGCGCGAGCCGCTTGGTGTGTGGTGGTGGAGAGGAAAGGGGGGCGTTATCCGGCGAAGGAATTATAGGGGCCTTGCATGGCGTGGATATGGATGCAGGGGAATGGGGGCCGTACATACCTCCCCTCTATGCTGAATCCTGTAGTTGCCGCCCCTTATAACCGTATAACCCGCCCACCCCAATAATGATATATCACGTGATACTGTAAATGACAATCCACGTGATATCGCCTAAAACCTCCCCCCGCCGCATTACCCCGCTGCGTCATCACGCGTATAAGCCACTACCAACCAACCACGAAACCCCGATACGCTGTGCTAGGCGCCAACCTCGACGTTTGATTCAGTTCAGCCTCATCGCATCTTCATCCCTTGTCTTTCTCTACTAGAACTGTTTCCTTATAACGAGATTATATCAGAAGAATCGCAACGCAACCTACCGGCCTTGCTACGGAAACGAACGGAAGAGAGAAAGAGAAATAGAGAGAGAAGGGGGCAAAGAAGACATCAAGAGATAAAGAGATAAACGGAGACAAAGATGTCAAAAGCAGCAGAGGCGGGGTTGATGAACGCGGAGATGGTGTTGAGGGTACGTCTGCCAAAGCGCCCGCCGAAGACGGATTCAACAATCCGACTCGACACACCCAGCTAACTTACTCGCCCCTCCAGTTCCGCGAAGGCGATCTCAAGAAGGCGATTGAGAAATTGACAAAAGAGCAAGCTAAAGAGACAAAGGAGCTGCTGAAGGTACCCATTCCCCCCTCCCCCTCCCCCTCCCCCCTCTCCCCACCCACCTCTCCCCACCCACCTCTCCCCACCCACCTCAAGAAACCCGCTAACCCACCAGCTCATGAAAACCGGCGACGAAGACCTCATCAACGGCCAAGCCTCCCTCGTCGCCTCCCTCCAAGGCACCATCCGCGACCTAACCCGCTCCAAACAACGCCTCCACATCTTCGCCGCCAAGATAAAATCCGCGCGCCTCAACCAATCCATCGGCACCTCCATGGTCGCCGTATCCCGCGCCTTGGGCCGCGTGACCAAGAACATCGAGCTCGAGCGCGTCGAGGCCGTCATGGCGGACCTGGGCAGGCAGTATGAGGATATCGATGTCATGACGCAGGTGCTGGATAGTGCGACGGCGACGGGGAGCGCGAGTACGGCCAGCCCGGAGGATGTGGAGAAGGTGAAGAGGCAGGTGGCGGATGCGGCGGGGGTGGAGATGGGGAGGGAGTTGGAGGGGGGGAGGGTGCCGACTACGAAGGTTGGACCGACGGCGGAGGAGGAGGAGGCGAGTAGCGAGAGGTTGAAGTCTTTGAGGCAGGGTGCGTAGATGGAGGTGGGGGGAGATAGAGGGCGTTCAGGGGTTTAGGTTTGGGAGCGACGATGCTTGCTTTAAGGTTGCTAGGGGGAGTGAAATGTATCCTATTCAACTCGTGAATCCCCTTCTCCATCTATCTACCGTACGAGTACCACCCCCCCTACATATACAAACTCGCCACGGCCGTAATATCCCTCTTAATCATCTCCTGACACTTCTGCATCTTCAAAAACAGCTCCGGATCCCCCACAATCCTCGCCGCATTCTTGACCTCCCGACACGTCTCATCCAGCCGCGTAATCACCCTCACGATCGTCCCCTCAAGCACATCAGTCAGGTCCGTGATATTCCTAAAGCTCATCCCGCGCGCCCACTCATACACGACCTCGACCAGCCCAAACCGTGGGCGCGACACGAAATCATTCGAGTCCTCCGTCGACAAAATCACCTGATGCAGCGTCTGCACCGCATTAACCTTCTCCGAGATCTCGATGATGGTGGCCATCCCGGCCTTGAGATTGGGGGTGAGCGTCGGCACAGTGTCGGTTTTCTCCTGGAAGACGAAGGCGGACAGCAGGGCGACGATCTCGGCGGGTTCGTAGGCCGCGAGGACGTTGTCGAGGATTAGCTCCGTCAGGACCAGTTCGTCGGCCGAGTGGATCTCGCAGGCTACTTTGCCCTTGAGCTCGACGCGGGAGGTGTCGTCGATGAAGGAGAGGTCGCGGAGGACTTGGATGCGCTGCTCGTAGTCGGGGAGGAGCTGGAGGTTTTGGTCGGACATGAGTTGGCGGAGTTGGTGGATGTTTTCTTTGATGACCCATTCGTCTTGTCGCATTGCGAACTGGAGTTTGTTAGCCATTGGTGTATTTCCTACGGGAAGGGGGGGTGTCTTACATGTTTGAGGAACTCGGGACACGAGATACAAACTCCCTGCTGTGCGGCCTCTGCAACCTGCCTTCGCTTCTCGAGCAGCTCGCGTGTGGTCATGTCCTTAATCTTGCTCCAGTCCAGCTCATCCCATTCAGGGAGCGTCCAGGACTGGCAGAGGCGCGACAGCTCCGCTACAGCGGCGAGGTATCCGTCACCGCCCTGGAAGATCTCAGGGACGATGCCCTTGAGCGTCGTTTTTGTGACACAGATGAGATCCGCGACAGGAACCCATAAGTTCTTGGTCGAGATGTGCTTCTTCGCTTGTGGGAGCTTGGTCATCATCTCCCTGTACTCAGGCAGGAAGGGTAGCAGATCCGTCGAATCTCGCACGTCTCTTCGCGTGCGGATCTCAAGGACGTGGATAGTCGGGTTAGGACCGCTCGTCGCACCCTCGCGCAGGAGGATACCAGGCGTTCTAACACCGTCTTTCATATACACAACCAGTTTCCTCGGCGCGAACATCCTGCGACCCACCGGCGTCCCAAGAACACCGAGATGCAAATCGAGGGTGAGTTGCATGTACTCCTGCCCTGCCTGGTGACAAGCCTCGAGATCCACATCGCAGACCTCACACGGCTCGCGCTTAATCTTGGCCAAGTCCGCCTCGGAGATCTTGACCTGTTTCTCGTGCTCAGGCAGCAGCTGCTGCGTCGCGTGCTCACTGAAACTTCGCTTGATCATCTCTTCAATCTTGAGCGCCTCCACGCGGAGTAAGTTCAGGATCATGTTATATGTGAGACGGAACTGGGAGCGCAGCTTCGACGGCTCGCCGAGGATCATCTGCCGTAGCTCGGTGACGGGCGGTGCCTCATCGCCGCCGGGGGCGACAATTATCACAGTCCCGATTGTGTCGAGACCGCGGCGGCCGGCGCGCCCAGCCATCTGGGTGTATTCTCCCGGAAGGAGGTTGCGGAAGGAATGTCCGTCATGCTTGCGGTATCCCGAGAACACGACTGTGCGAGTCGGCAGATTCAGACCCATGGCGAACGTCTCAGTGGCAAAGAGAACCTTGACGAGAGTCTGAGCAAACAGCATCTCCACGACCTCCTTGACAATAGGAAGCAGTCCACCATGATGCACCGCAATACCTCTTCCAAGCAAGTCGCGCAGCCGCACAATCTGTGGCAGCACACGGTCCTCCGGCTTAAGTCTCGCAATTGACTTCTCGATAGTCATATGGATGGCGCTCTTCTCAATCGCTGTACAGAAGTCCTGGTTGCTCAGCGCATCCGCATTCTCCTCGCAACGCTTCTTCGAGAAGACGAATATACATGCAGGAAGCAGAGACTCCTTCTTCAAGAATTGCACGAGGTGCACCCAGAGCGTCTTATCCTGCGCTGCTGACGTCCTTCCGCCGGGTCGTCCACCTCGCCCCATGTGTCCGGGGTTGTGGCTGGCGCGGGGAGGACCTCCTCTTCCTCGTTGCTGGGCACCTCCTCTTTGGGCACCACCGCGCTGGTTTCCGCCTCGGCCGCCCCTGTCGCCTCTACCTCCTCTCTGGTCGCCTCTGCCCCGACCTGACGTCTCAGCAGGAGGTAGCGCCTTAATCTTATCGCGTCCCGACATAGCATCGTTGGCCGCCTTCCAGCCCTTCTCTATAAACTTCTTATCCGAATCTACAATCTTGTGGATGTCTTTGTTCGCCCATAGATAATGCTCTAGTGGAATAGGTCGTTTTGCTGTTGAAATGACGTAGATGTCCTTCTTCTTCGTCCTCCCCACCCACGAGGCAAATTCGTAGGTGTTGGGGACTGTGGCGGACAACAAGATAAGAGTAACATGCTCCGGCAACATAATGATAACCTCCTCCCATACAACACCTCTCTCTAGATCGTTAACATAATGAACTTCGTCGAAAATGACAAACTCGACGTCGCGGATCAAGTCGGCTCCTCTGTACAGCATACTCCTGAGAATCTCAGTCGTCATGATGAGACAGCTAGCCTCTGGCGCAATCTGAACATCACCAGTGAGAATACCAACCTCGTCAAAGATCTGCCTGAAGTCGCGGAACTTCTGGTTACTCAGTGCTTTGATCGGTGATGTGTAGATAGCCTTCGTCATATGCTTTGCCGCGAGAGCAATAGCGTATTCGGCAACCACAGTCTTCCCCGCAGAGGTGTGCGCAGCAACGAAGACGGAATCTCCGCTCTCCAAATGGTAAACGGCCTCCTTCTGGAAAGTGTCGAGTTCGAACGGCCATTCCCTCGCCATATCAGGCACAAGCTCTCTGAAATTGGTGATCCCACGTTTGATATCCACCATATGTGCCCATTCCCTAGCTCCCCTCTTCGCCGCCGACGTAGCTAGAGCACTACGGGGCTCAAAAGCCGCAAACTCAACCGGCAATATCGAATCAATATCCTCCTCTTCCTCCTCCTCCTCCTCCTCATCCTCCTCCTCCTCTTCCAAAGCCTCCCTAGGGCTCTCCCCCTGTCCCCTCTCCAGACCCTCATCATCCACCGGCTCCTGATCAAGCACCTCCTCCACCTCCTCCGCCTCCACCTCCTCCCCCCTCCCCTTCTTCGGCTTAAAATTCACCCCCCTCGCAAACCCCGGCGCAATCTGCAACAGCCCATCCCCAGCCCCAAAATTAATGACCCTCTCCAGCTTCGCCGCCCCCGGCACTCCCTTCCCCTCAACCCGCATCATCTGCTCCTCCAGCGCCGCCGCCTGCTCAACCCCCTCCAGCCCGCCCGGCGCAAACGGGAAGAAGCCCGCGGCGCCGCGCACAAACTCGGCGCGGTTCCCCGGCTTGCGGAGCAGGGAGGTCGAGTTCTTGGCTGTTGCGCTGTTGGCGGGGACGGTCACTTCTTTGTAGCCTGTGACGCGGCCTTCAAGCCCTTCGCGCGTGAAGCGGGTTATGGTTCGTGTCTGTGTTGGCGCGATCTTGAAGAGGTCGGTGTAATCCGTGGGGCAGTCCCAGCGTCTGCTCCGTCAGTATTTGCCTGGGTGTGAGGGGAGTGGGGAAAGGCGGGCTTACTGCTGCAGCTTGTTCAGCCATTCTGTTGAGAAGGATGTAGATGGCGTCAGGAACTTGCGGGCCAGCTCCTTCTTCAGATCGTCGGGGTGCTGCTTGACCCGTTTGCGGGGTCCTTGTTGGTCGAGGATGCTGTCAATCCAGGCATCGTCTCTGGAGAGGTCGGTGCTGCCTATGTGCACTTTCTGCAGCGATTCGGCGAGGGCCTCCGCCATTGTGTTGAGTATGCGCGGTGAGCTTGGCCAAGGTGGTTGTGTTTGGGGGGTAGCTATGGCGGTGGGGGTTTTGGCGATGTCGTTGGGCGTCATCAAGGTGGGTAGGCAATGATACCCCACAATTTTTATTTACAGCCAAATTTTATAAAATGTTGGTTTTCCATGGCATATTTACAGTAGGTTATTTAATGGAGTAAATTATTCGTAGTTCTATATTCAAATCTGTTTTGGAATATTACCTTGACTGCGCAAACTGTAGCATATCCAATCGAAGAATATTTGAGTGCTAGGATATGAAATTCTAAGCGTAGTCATACTGTCTAAGCCTCCATAGCCTCCATTTCCAACATATCACCTGCATTTGCCCCTCAGAGAGAAGGTGGGAGGTAGGATCCTATCATTCCAACCTCCCAAGAAACATCACCAACACATTCAATAGCGAGCAAAATCATCGAATACAAGTCCATTCTACCCCCCACAATTTATATACACACATCTAACACTCCCCTCTCCACCCACTCCATCTCAACCCGCCTAATTCTGCGAGTAAATCTGTCGTTCCCTCAAATGCACCGGCACCTCCCCCTTCGGCGTATCCGGGATAACCTTCTCCAATTTCTGCCTCCCGTTAGCCAATGTCCATCACTCCCTCCCACGACACGCCTATCTAACATAGGAGGTAAATAAAAGATATAAGGAAACTCACCAGGGTCTCGAAGACACACTTGTTCAGCACGCGCTCAGCGGGGCGGCACTGCCACAGCTGCTGGTTGTTGGTATCGAGGCAGGACCAGTGGCGACGGAACTCCTTGAGGCAGTTCTTGTTGATATCGTCAATACTGCGTCTATTAGCCTTCACTCCCTACTTCCGCAGCCCATCCACCCCTTCCCTTCCCCCCCCCAATCACCACCCCAATCCCCCCCCAACCACCCCCAAGACCCAAAAGTAGCAGAGAACACTCACACACTAGCCGCACACCTCGTGACCCTCCTCCCCTCCTTCAAGCAATCCATCTCAGCCGTGCCATTACTCTCCGTCTTACACTGCATAAAATCATCATTATACTTCCCGCACCTCGCGCCGATAAAAAAACTCGCGCTCAGCAACGGCGCCGAGCTCGCCCCGACCTCCTGCACCGCCGGGATCGAGTCGGGGAGGGGGGTCGTATCGATGAGCGTCGATTGGGAGAATCTGCCAAGAAAGCTGTCAGCGGTCGGCTCCTGGGCGATGTTTCAATTGCGGCGTCCAATTGGCCGCGGCAGGTTGGGGGGAAGGGGAGGACAGACCTGGCCTGGCGTGCGGACATGGCGACGGTTTGTTGAGCGCGTCGGTGGTGGGATGGGGGGATGAGCTGGTGGGGTGTCTTTCGTCGTCGTGGTCTTCGAATCGTGCAAGCTGCGTTGCCGAATCTGCGCTAGTGGACTGGCGGAAAGGCGCGCGCACGGACCAGGCGTAAGGTGAAGAGCCGCCCCGGACGCGTCTCCCGCTTCTGAGAGTTACGCGTGAGGAGGAGCAAGCAACGTTGAAATTCAATTATTACGACGATTAGAACTGGAGAGATAGTCACGACGAGCGTTATCTGAGCTGGGAATGACTCGGATTTTTTCCGCTCGTGTTCGCGACTGAATCACACTCAAGTAGCCGCCGACTCGACACCTACCACCCACCATGCCACCCAACCCACCCCCCGCCGAAGCAGACGACCTCGAGGCCCTCTTCAACGACTACACCTCCGTCTTCGCCAAATCGCTCTCCCCCCCCCTTTACGCGCCTCCTCCCCCCCCCCTCCAGAAACTCCAAAACCAACAACGCCCTCGGCCTCGACGCCCCCCTCACCCTCCCCACCCGCGCCCCCCGCCCCAAGCTCGACGAAACCCGCCTCCTCTCCGCGCGCGGCATCCCGCGCCTGCGCGAGCGCGCCCGCACCCTGCGCCTCAAGGGAAAGGGTCACGAATACGGCGATGCGGAGCGGCTGCTGGGGTTGTACCAGATGTGGCTCGATGATTTGTACCCCAAGGCTAAGTTTGGGGATGCGCTGAGGATGGTGGAGGGGGTGGGGCATAAGAAGACTGTTGCGGTTGCGCGGAGGGGGTGGATTGAGGAGGGGAGGCCGGGACAAGGGGGGCAGGGAGAGGGGGATGGAGAGGGGGTGGGGAGACCGCAGGGGGAGATGCAGAGGCAGGGGACGGAGCGGATAGCGCCTATTTTCACGGACCTCGCGTCTCGTGCGGCGGAGCGGGGGGAGACGCCTGGCGCTGATGTACCGGATGATGACCCGGATGCAATAGCGGAGTTGTATGGCGCGTCGCCGCGGCGTGCAGCTGCTGTCGCTAAACCCGTCGCGCGGGGACAAGGGCAGACGAGTATTTTCGGACCGGGCGCAGTTGTTCCCCTCCCCGGCGCGGCGGCGGAGGAAGAGGAGGGGGATGACCTCGCTGCGCTGCTAGCGGAGGAGGGGGGGGTGGATGTCGATACGGTTACCAGCACAGCGGCCCTGGCGAACAAAACGACGCCGCTAGAGGAGGACGAGTTTGATGACGATATGGACGCTATGGCTGAGATGGGGTGGTGAGGAATGGTACCGTGTCATACACGATCTCCGCAGAGCACCGCTCCGAATCACATACTCGCGCACACATACATAAACCAAGCGGAAGATGAAGCCCCAAGTCAGAACTTTACCCAGCGACCATCCTCAGATCCGCGACCCGCAACCCCGTCTTCATCACAAACCACAATCCCACGCCCACCCATCCCTTCCCGACTCCATCCTCGCGTCTAGGGCAGAGCAGGGCCAGAGCGCCATGGCATGCGCGATGGAAGGAAGGAACGAGCGATGTAGCGAGAGAGGATGGGGAAGGAGCGATATGGGATGGGGAAAGGGGGAGGTTAAGAAGGAGCGAGGGAGACGAGCGAGTATGGGGACGAAGGATGGAGCGAGGGAAAGAGCTATGTAAAGAAGGAGCGATGGGTATGGGAGAGAGGGAAGGAGCGAGGGTAGGGAGGCGGCCCGAGGGGAAAAAAGAGAGGGAGGGAGCGGGAGTGACCCAGTCGAGCAATGGGGCGAAGGAAGGAGCGAGGGAAGGAGCGAGGGAAGGAGCGAGGGAAGGAGCGAGGGAAGGAGCGAGGGAAGGAGCGAGGGAAGGAGCGAGGGAAGGAGCGAGGGAAGGAGCGAGGGAAGGAGCGAGGGAAGGAGCGAGGGAAGGAGCGAGGGAAGGAGCGACTTGTATTGAAAAGAGGACGCGGAAGGAGCGAGGGAAGGAGCGACTTGTATTGAAAAGAGGACGCGGAAGGAGCGATGGGGACAAGAGATGGTATGATGGCAGGATAGATAGACGTACCTTCCATGGGAGTGCGGTCTTTTAACATCATTTCTCCTCGTTTCTCACACGGTTCATTGTGATAGTGCTTGTGATAGTACTTGTGCATCTGATTTGTATACGTATGCTACGTACGACGCTTGCGCCCGCAAGTACCTGCTGTGCTATACTGTGCGAGTAAACAAAACAAACGCATCGCTCGCGCTGGTGCCTGTATCTACCTCCACACCCCTCCATACCCATCACAATCTCCACACCATTCAGCGTATGTATGTACCCCGCTCAGCACCCTTGATGGGAAACTCTCTGCCCCTCGAGCGCGCGCTGTTCCCTTGATGAGAAACTGCTCCCCGCGCCGTATCTGTGTTCCCATGATGGCAACTATGCAAAAGACAATCTAATCGCCAAACCCCAAGCCAGTCCGACAACCCTCGTGCGACGTTGAGTGGCACCCGGCACCCCCCTTCCCCCCCTCCATCGGGGGGTGTAAAAAAGATAAAGAAAACTCCTCAATGCAAAACGACCACCCACAAAAAGCAACTGAATCAAGAAAGAAGTCCCAGAAGCTAGAGCCAAAAGCAAAAAGCAAAAAGGGCAAAAGCTCGTAGCGAACGGAATGATATGCCAGATGGCGAGGCAACGATAAAGTGTCCGAATTCAAAAAAATATATATATATAAAAAAAAAAGATAAAAATGCAGCTGCAAAAACAAGACCAGCCAACCAACCCCCATCCGGAGCTCGGTATTGTTCCCCCCCAGAGCTCGATCCAATGTATGCCTGCCTGCTCCGTCCAGCCAGTGTGATGGCTAAGGTATCTCCGTATCCCATCCCGTACTAATATGCAACCCCCGCCGTCATTCCCGGCGATAAAAAAGAAAACCAAAGACTAGAGTAGATGGATGAAAGACATCGAACAGGAGAAGATTGACAAATGAGAAATCTGAAGAGGGGTGTCGTGAGGTGATTGGAGTAGAGCTGTGTCGAGGGGAGATGGAGAAGGTTGTTGAGTAGTGAGTAGAGTTTGTGTGAAGTGTGTGAGTAGAGAGTCCATCTCATCAGCCGTCGCTGATTCTCCTCGATGACGAGCTCCGGGTATATGTGTTATCGTGGACATCAGTCATAGTCGTTAATGTATCGTGTATTGAGTGGTGTGTATGGTAGGTGTGTAATGTGTGGTACGGCGTGTACGTTTGTGGCGATATGGCATGTGTGTCGTGGCGAATATGTATATCGGCGTCGACCACCTCGTCAGCAACTATGTTGCGCGACAGCGACGTCGTCGCGATAATTCCGTCGCCGTCGCCGTCGTCGCCAACGAAATCGCTATCTTATCGCACCTCCACTACGTCATTCCCCCGCGTCCCCTGCCCCCCCATCATCCACCCGGGTACTCCCCCCGCCTCCCTAGACACACCACTTCTCATCCAGCCACCCCACCTTCTCAAACGCCATCCACAGCTTACTCGCCTTATTAACATCAATCTTGCAAGCCTGCTGCGCATCCGTCTTTCTAAACTCTTTCTTCCCCTTCCCTCCCCACGTACCGGCCCAACACTCGCGACGGGCGACGAAAATGCGTCTCTTACTCGTCAAGTACGTCGCGCAATCGAGCCTCAGATTAGCAGCCAGAAAAACCTCCTCCGGATCCAGCAGCGCCCGGTGCGGATCCGCAGACAAATCCAGCGGCGCGCCCTTCCATTCGACCTTCAAAGCATTAGGTCGCAAGCGCGACCCAATCACCGGGCACAGATCGGGGAGGAGATGAAACTCCTTATCCTCCCTCGTGCACGTCCCCGTATTGCGGCTCCGACTCGGCGCATCCGGCGTCGCCGTCCTATCTCTCCTCGGCTTCGCGCGGGGCTTCGGCGGCGCCCGCGGTCGCGAGGCCAATACGCCGGCGGGGCTGGGTGCGAGGGCCGGGTAGGCCCTGTTGTTGTTGTTGTTGCTGCGGGGTGAGGATTTGGCGGGCGACCGGGAGGAGGTGGCGGCAGCGCGGATGCGCGAGGCGTCGATGAGGTACTTGCGCTCGCGGGCGAGGTAGGCGTCCGGGTCACGGATGTAGTTGCGCATGACCTGGGAGCGGAACTCGATGGCGAGGATGTAGTCGGAGCGGTCGGGGGGCGAGGTGGCGCGGAAGAGGTGTTTGCGGTGGGCGTGGGAGATGTGTTGGTCCACGAGGCGGTTGGTGGGGGAGTCGTGGGTGTGCGTCGGGGTTTGGGGTTGCGGCGAGGGGGCGAAGAGGGGAGGTTGGGGGATGTGGTCGCTCTCTGTTGCGGTGGGGGGGTAGAGGATTGGGTCGCGGATTCGCGAGTCGAAGGTTGCGGGGGAGGAGGAGGGACCCGCTGTCGTGGGTGTGTCGGGCGACACGGGTGGCGAGAGGAATTGCAACTTCGCTCCGATTGACGATTTCTTGCGGGAGTCGCCCGCTGAGGGTGAGGAGGAGAGGAGTTCTGCGGTCGGGAAGCGGTCGTAGGGCGTCGCTTCAGGTGGCGACATGAGGGCGCTCATGGCGAGCTGCTTGTGGGGGTTGTTGGTCGCCATTGCGATGTGGCGATTGTGCGTTTGTAGGATTGTAGAAGGTTTTCGATGTGATTGATGGACTGGATTGATCGAAGAGAGATGACGACGATGTTAAGAGCGAAGGATTACTTCCTAAGCCCGTCCCGAGAAGGCAATGGAAGGCAGCCGTTGGGGTTTGTCATCCGCCGCGCCACGCAAGTGAGGTGGGCGGAGATGTGACCTTCAATCCAATCCGACAGCGGAAAGAAAATGGTCAGCCTGGAATCGTAGTCCTTGTCGCGTAAATGCAGGAGGACAAAATGTGCGATGATGATGTTGGAGCGAGGTTGTTGTGGCGGGTTCTGGGGGTTTATGGAAGCGGAGGGATGCGTTTGGGGTTTCTTTGTTCTGTTGGCGGGTCGGTGGGCAGTCTTGGGTGGCCGTAGTGGAGGTAGCAGCGGGATGCGTGGGTGCGTGGAAAGTGGCAAAGGTGGGATAGGCAGGCCGACGTCGTTAAGTAAGGAGGCAAGGCGGGCGGTCGTTTGAATTTTTGAGTTTTTGAATGGTCGAGTAATAAGTAGGTAGTGGGGGAGCGGAGGAGAAGGGGAAGGGGAAGGGGAAGGGTTGGAGGGAGAGGGAGGAGGCGGTGTCTTATAGTGGTGGTGGTGGTGTAAGATATTGTGGAATGGACTGGATGGATAGATGGTGGGTGGATGGATAGATGGATAGATGGATAGATGGATGGGTGGATGGGCCAGTTGAGTGGGCTGGCGATAGTTGGGTTGTGTGTGAATGTGGTCGTCTGGTCGGCGTGGGCGTGAGCAGCGTATTTGATTCTAGGCGGATGTGATTCATATGCTCGGCGGCGGTGGGTGAGTGGATTGGGAAGTGAGTAAACTTGGAGTGGCGGCCGTGTTGGGGCAAAGGAAGCCTAAAGCCTGGCGGATGTCAAGAAAGAGTCAATTACCATCCACTACCATATAGTAAGCCATACTCTGTCAGCAACAGCCAACAGACTGCTAGATACAGACTCTAGATACAGACTCTAGATACAGACTCTAGATACAGACTCTAGATACAGACTCTAGATACAGACTCTAGATACAGACTTAGATACAGACTCTACATACAGACTCTAGATACAGACTCTAGATACAGACTCTAGATACAGACTCTAGATACAGACTCTAGATACAGACTGATACATACAGACTGCCACATACAGACTGCTACATACAGACTGCCATGTCAATGGAACAGCGTTGATACATCATGCATACCATCCCTCTACTCCAATCCACCTCTATCCATCTCCATCCACCTCCAATCCACTCCCATCCACTCCAATCCAATCCACCCCAATCCAATCCAATCCACCCCAATCCACCCCAATCCACCTCAATCCACCCCAATCCACCCCCATCCACCTCCAACCCACCTCCCATCCACCTCCCAGCCCATCACTGGTTGGCTATGGGGATGTGGGGGTGGGGGTGGGGGTGGGTAAGTGGCATGTAGCATACATGTAGCATCTACCTTCCCTCCCCTGATGTTCGCCGAGAGACTTGAGCCCTCTACCCAGCAACTAGAGAGACATGCGCCGCGCGGACGGATCACCAGGCAGCCTTTTCGTTGGGAAGGCGAAGGTCTCCTGATGTGCAATAGGGGGTGAGATGGGATGGTGAGATGGGATGGTGAGATGGTGAGGTGAGATGGTGCTAAACTGTACCCTAAAATGTGACGCATCGCACCCGTATCCACTCAGCTGTGTGCCTCCCCAGCGATAAGCGCCTAGACGGCAATCACTGCAAGGTTATTGTTGGGTACTGACTTCCCCTCTCCATCATCGCCAGCCCCAGAGCGGGGAGTTGGGCACACACGTCGCCTTCACCACCGCCATTGCCGTCCGTCCTCAGGCCCCAACCCAACTCTCACTGCCTACCGAACTATAGTCGTATCTGGCGTCTGTCTCTCATGTACGGGATCAACAGGATCAACAGGATCAACAGGAAGGATCATGACGGGATCATGTACACGCCTCTGTACGGGATCAACAGGATCATGACGGGATCATGTACACGCCTCTGTACGGGATCAACAGGATCATGACGGGATCATGTACACGCCTCTAATGCCGGGCTACGGACGCGTTAGGCAGCAGGGCATGCATGGGGGATGGGTGTGGGTGATGGGTGTGTGTGGGGGGGGGGGTGTGGGTGGGGGGGGGATGGGTGTGGGTGATGGGTGTGGGTGGGGGATGGGTGTCGGTGATGGGTGTGGGTGATGGCTTGTTGGGTTGCTGGGATTGGCGAATCAGAGGGGGGGAGTGCCTGTGTCATTCGTCAATCGCTCAGCACTGTCTCCATCCGCTGATCCGCTTTCCAGGCAACCACCAACGGCGCCCGCCCTCACCGCCCGCGTCATGTGGTGGCTCCAATGGGATGGCCGCGTGGGGAGTGGGGTTGCATGTGTATGTGTATAGATGGAGGGGAGGAGGGAGGAGGAAGGTATGGGATAGTATCTCACTGTAGAGCCCTACAGTGATACTATCCCATACCTTCAGAGGGAGGGGATTCGGAGAATGGCATAGCTATGGGTGGTGTAGACTGTAGGAACAGCATACCATGCATTGGTGGTATAGTAGTAGTGAGGTGAGAACAATACCATCCCAACCATACCATACCTACCATACCTACCATACCTACCATACCTACCATACCTACCATCCCATCCCATAACTACCATCCCTACCATCCCTACCAACCATACCTACCATACCATACCTACCATACCTACCATACCTACCATACCTACCATACCTACCATACCTACCATACCTACCATACCTACCATTACCTACCATACCTACCATCCCTATCATCCCTACCATACCTACCATACCTACCATCCCTATCATCCCTACCATACCTACCATACCTACCATCCCTATCATCCCTACCATACCTACCATACCTACCATCCCTATCATCCCTACCATACCTACCATACCTACCATCCCTATCATCCCTACCATACCTACCATACCTACCATCCCTATCATCCCTACCATACCTACCATACCTACCATCCCTATCATCCCTACCATACCTACCATACCTACCATCCCTATCATCCCTACCATACCTACCATACCTACCCCACAACCCCTCCTCACTCCCCCAAAGACACCACAGGAGTACATACACCTCCCCCTCCTCTACAGCATCTCTCCTGCAATCACCCAATACACAATATACCCATACACAGTGGTACTTACTCTATCTATCTATCTATCTACAAACTATCCCTATACAATTTACTTCCATCTGCCCAGCCACCACCCACCACCACCCACCACCACCCACCACCACCCACCACCACCCCTCCATCTACCCCTCCATCTACCCCTCCATCACCACAACCACACACACACACTCACAACACCCACACGACGTCACCCCGCATCCCCCCCTCATCATCTTCACAGGGTCCTCCGGTCCTCCTCTCCCTCTCCCTCTCCCTCTCCTTCTCCCGTCCAAAGCCCAGTCCATCCATCCACCTACCAAGTCCTCTACCCACCACACCCACCCTGTCCGAGCCATCTCACATGCTAACCCTACCCGCCCACAACCCCCCCCTCAAAAAACAGACCGAAACCAAGGCAAGGCAAGCAGAACAGCGGGAGGGAGACTATAATCGCGCTACCCGCCCTTCCTCACCCTCCCCCCTCCATCCTCAGATGGATCACGAGACTGCAGAACTATACACACACACACACACACACTCTCTCTCTCTCTCTCTCTCTCTCTCGCGGCGGTACAGCCGGAGGCAAGGGGGCGGCTCGGCGGCGGTGTGCGCGTGCGCGCGCGATGACGCGGGTTGTCTCACCGCGTCGACCCTCGCGAGGACCTCGAGGCCGGGAGGACGGGACGGGGGGTGTGCCACGTGCCGTTCCCGAACGGCGGTCTGAGCTGGGCTGAGCTGGGACGAGACGAGACGAGATGGGGTCTGCGGGGACGACGTGGGAAGGGGGGGTAGATGGTAGGAGAGGGTGGTTGGGTGCGTAAGGGGGGAGGAGCGTAGGGGATTTGTAGGTAGTGGGAAAGGGGGTATGCCCTTATGGCCTTCTCTAAATAACTCCAAGCAGCGGCTTAACAAACTGTTTCCCAAAGGTATACATACCAAAACACATCTAAATCACAACAGCCGCATCTAAGCCCATCACCACACACACTCACTCCCCCTCCCCTAACACCCCCCCTCCCCATCCCCCTTCCCCCACACCCGCGCCACCCAGTCAACCAACATACTCGTAAACCCCCTCCCACCCATCCACTCCTCCACCTCCCCCTTCTCGTACCCCCTCCCCGCAAACCGCAGCGCAAGCAGCACCCACGGCTCCACGAAATCAACAAACACCACATCCACCGTCTCCGGCTCCGGCACGCTCACGTCCGTCGAGAACCCCATCCGCGCCTCCACCACGTTCGGGACGCGGTAGAACGACAGCGGCGCGTGCACTGTGTCGTCCCCGTCTTTCCCGCCGTCGTCGGTGGTCGTGTAGCCTGGGATTAGCGGCATCTCATCCTCCCTTCCGCTTCCGCCTCCTAACGGCATCTGCGCCCCGCCGCGCGACCAGTGCGACGCGCCTTCCTCGGCCACGATGTCAGCATGAACTCCCATCTGCTGAGGCGGCGCGAGTCTCCACTCCTCGAGCGACCCGGAGTCAGCAGCGAATACCTGCCCCCCCGCGTTGATGAGGGGGAGCACCTTCTTCGCCGCGTCCCAGGGCACGTCGCGGATGACGCGGAAGGAGTTGTCGAAGGGGGAGATGAGGTAGGTGGTGTCCTTCGCAAAGGTGCCTCTGAAGATATCAAAACGGAGACCGCCGGTGTTGAAGATGGCTATGCGGGGTTTCGCGGGGGAGTCGGCGGGGGTGAGGATCGAGGGCAGGATCGAGTCGACGAGGAGGCTGAAGATGCTGGTTGGGCTGGGGTAGGGCGCGCGGTTTACCCAGAAGTCCTCTGGTGCGCATCCGAAAACTTTATCTAATTTCATAGACTTCCGCGCTGAGGCGATGGCGAGGGAGGCGTTCATGCCGCGCTCGGTGGGGAAGGTGGACGCGTTCAGTCCGCTGTGGTGGTGGTATCCGAAGAGGTTATTATCGATATACCGTCTCTGGAACTTCATCCCCCTCTCCGCATCCACCTCCTTCCCCCCAATCTTAATCCCATCCACCGACATCCACCCCACCGTCTCCATATACCGCCCGCTCTGCAGCGCATACGCCTTATCACCCAGCTTCGCAAAATCACGCACATGGCTGTGCCCGCTGAAGAACTGAATCGGCGTGTCCCAATTCTGGCTCCGGATAGTGGAGAAGACGGCCTGGTACTCCGGGGAGTGAGGGGGGACGTGGCCGATCACCACAAAGATGTCGACGTGCTCGCGGATCGCCTGCTGGAACCAGTCTTCCTTCACCGTGTCCTCGACGCGCTGCACGAAGGTGTTGTGCGCGTTGCCGGTGAAGTCGAAGAGGAACCCGAAGGCGAGGACGTGGATCCCTTGGTTCTTGGTCTTGAATTGCCGGTACCGCCGGGAGAGGGGGACGCGCTGGCCGGTCGTGGGGTGCAGGATGTCGATGTTGGAGGCGATGTACTGCTCGGGGAAGTTGGCGACGGTCTGGTTGTACTCCCTCTCTGAGGTAGGCACTTTGTAGAGCTCGTGGTTGCCGGAGCAGAGGATGTCAATGTCTTGCTGTTGAAGTATGTCGTTTATATATAACCCCTTCGGGGCTGATCCGTCGTACAGCCCGTTGCCTTCTACTCTGTCGCCTGTGTCGACGACTAGTAAATCAACGCCCCGTCTGTCGGCATCTGCCCGCATGTGCTCAGTGAAAGATATGTAGTCTCCCCAGTCGGCCGAGTATTGGGATCTGGTAACCGGTTAGTCAAAGACCGTGAAAATCAACCAAGAGTCATACTCTTGTAAATGGCCTCCCAGCCACCCATGGGTATCCGTCGTAGCTAGGAAGTTCAGTTGTCCCCAGGGGAGCTCCCTCATGGGTGCCGCAACTGGCTTTGGCGCAGAAGGTTGTGAACCTTCTACCCCCAGGGCCAGAAGCCCTGCTATTAATATTAATGGTTGCATGGTCATCAGTGTGGAAGTTGTTTGTGACTGTTGGACGTCGGGAGCCCGAGGTCCTTATCGGATACCCACACCGGTTACAGTGATCGGCGTTCGGAGAATTGTTCGGGCGTGGCTTCACGACTGAGTCTTTCGCCCATGGCTGAAGCTCCAAGTAGGCTGTACCTTCTCGACAACCACCTCGTATGGGGTCACGGATATCCGAAAAGGTTGTGGCGGTGGCCAAAGCTGGATTGAAGAGAGGGCCCCGCAACTCCCCTTCCAATGCCTTCATCCGCCGCGAGAAATCCTTTCGGAAATGGAAGCTATGTAAGAGCCCCCCCCCAACACACATTCTCCGTCACTAACCAGCCCAGATCGCCCTACAATACTCCCCAATAGATTCAAGATACTTGCCGTGAAGGACAATATCTCCACAACATCCTTTGAAACTACCTGCGCCTCCAACTTTCTCAAAGACTATGAGCCCCCGTTCGATGCCGATGTCATCAAAAGTTTGTACCAGCGGGGCGGCGCCGTGGTCGCCAGCAAAACGAACATGGACGAATTCGGCATGGGGTCTCACTCAGTTAACTCTCACTACGGCGCCGTCACAAACTCTCCGCCATTCGAGGCGTATTCTGCCGGCGGCAGCTCCGGCGGTAGCGCACAAGCCGTAGCAAGCGGCTCCGTGCAGGCCGCTCTAGGAACAGACACCGGTGGCTCCGTCCGACTCCCCGCCGCATACAGCGGCGTTACCGGCCTCAAGCCCTCATACGGCCGCATCTCTCGTCACGGCGTAGTCCCTTACGCCCACAGCCTCGACACCGTAGGCCTCTTCTGCAAAAACCCAGAGGATATGACCGTATTCCTGCTGGCCGGGCAGGATCTACGATCCCGCGACCCCACAACCCCAATGGAGCCCGCCATCAAGCGCATGTCCGATGCCATCCGCCGTGAAGAAGCACGCCTCGGCCGCTGGCCCGTAACAGACACCAAGCCCCTCCGCATCGGCGTGCCTGCCGAATACAACATCGCCGAGCTCTCCCCCGCCGTCCGCCACACCTGGCAACGCACCCTCGACACCCTCCGCTCCCACGGCCACGCCATCGTCCCCGTCTCCCTACCCTCCACCAAGCATGCCCTGAGCGCCTACTACATCATCGCCGCCGCCGAGGCCTCCTCCAACCTCGCCAAGTTCGACGGCGTCCGCTACGGCTCCCGCGAAGACGCCTCCGACAACCCCACTGGCGTCCTCTACGCGTCCACCCGCGGCGCAGGCTTCGGCGACGAAGTCCGCCGCCGCATCCTCCTCGGCACTTACTCCCTCAGCGCCTCCGCCATGGACAACTTCTTCGTGCAAGCCCAGCGCGTCCGCCGCCTCGTCCAGCGCGACTTCGACCGCGTCTTCGCTGTGGCAAATCCCCTGCACCCAGAAAAGCAATTCGATCTCGCCGACATGCCCGAGATGACGGAAATGGACAGCAAGCTCGGCCCCGCGCAGGTCGACGTGCTAGTCGTCCCGACGGCGCCGACGCTGCCGCCGTTAATAAAAGACGTGAGGTCCCAGGGCTCGCTCGCGGGCTACACCAACGATGTGTTCACAGTCCCCGCGTCGCTGGCGGGCCTGCCGGCGATATCGGTGCCGGTGCCGATCGCGGAGGAGGCGAGGGAGAAGGGCAACGTGGGGTTCGTGGGCATGCAGGTTATTGGGCAATATTATGACGATTTTCATGTTATTAATGTGGGGTCCATGGTCGCGGCGGGGGTGGAGTGGCCGTCGAAGCTGGAAAAGCTGGAAGAGAGGTGGGCGAAAATGAGGGGAAATGCAGTGAGGAGGTATGGGTTTAAGAGACCAATAGGGTTTGGTGACAAGTAGGGAGGTACGGGCTGAGGATCTAAGGCGTGAAGATATTTGGAGTCTAGGTAGAAAGTCTAAGACCGGAGAAGGCGGAATATTTGTAAATAGATGTAAGACTAAGCAAAGCGGATAGACGAAAGATACCCACCCGTTCGCCTTTAACCAACCGTACGAGGGTCATCCACCGGGCTCTAATATAGACAAAAATATATAACTGAAGAGGCTCTATTGTTAGGAAATGTATACAGAAACATCCATCTACACAATCTAATCTAAAGTCATCCCCTCATCTGATATCGTATCATCTTCACAACGTGACCATTGTTTTATCCAGTAACTTCCGGCATTCGCTAAGCCAGTAAAACCAGTGCAAGCAGCAGCAGTGCAAGTACCAGAGCATTATGACCTCTAAGCAAGAGTCTTGGCCTCTCCATCCTTGAGCTTGCCAGCTGCAACGAGCCTCTTAACCTCCTCAGACCAGACGCTCTTGATCTCGTCAGCGACCTTAAGGCCGTTGAGCTTGCCAGCAAGAGCCGCAATCTCATCAGCATCGATCTTGCCCTGGATGAGGTCAACGTCGTTGAGCACACCGTCAATAGCAGAGGCCGGAGCATCGCCAGAGACGAAGTAGTTGGCATCCTTGACCGAGCCCTTGAGGACACGCTTGTTCTTCTTAACAGCGTTCTTCGCGGCCTCCTTAGCCTTCTTGCCCTGCTCGCGCTCGGCCTTGGCAGCCTCCTCAGCCTTCAGTGAAGCCGCGGCCTCAGCTTCCTTCTGTGCCTTGGCCTCCTCAGCGGCCTTCTTCTCGGCAGCCTCGCGCTCGATCTTCTTCTTGTTCTTGGTGGCGTTGGCCTCGTTGCGGAACTTCTTGATGCGCTCGTCCATCGCAGATGCCTCATCTAGCAGCTTGCGCAGGCGTGCGTTATCCTCGACCTTCTTCTTCTTGCGAGCGTTGTTGTTCTTGCGCTCCATGTGGCGCTTCTGGTCGCGGTTCTCGTTGTCATCAGGCACATCCTCGTCTTGGTACTCGAACGAGCGCCACGAGTCGAAGCTGTACCAGAAGTTGTAGAAGGTCTCGACCTCCTCCTTGGTGGAGTTCTCGTCGCCGAGCCTTGGGACGGGCTGGGTCTTGGAGAAGCGGCCCTCGGCCTTGAAGACGGGGCTCCAGAGCTTGTAGAAGTTGCCGGCTTGGGACTTCTTCTTGCTCGGGGGCTCGACATCGGCGCGCTCATCGACGGAGTCGAACTGGCGGCGCTTGGTGGGGTCGAGGAGGACCTCGGTGGCCTTCTGGATGCACTTGAAGAAGCTGTCATCCTCGGTGGAGCCAGCGGCAGCCTTCTTATCTGGGTGATGGCGGAGAACCTTCTTGCGGTGGGCGCGCTTGATCTGGTCCTCAGAAGCCTTGTAGCGGTACTTGGAAAGACCAAGAACAGCGTAGTGATCTTGTTGCTAGGTGGTTGTTAGCACGGCGATCAATGCAAGTTAGACACAAAGCTTACCTTCCAGTCCTTGGCATCACGGAGGAGCATGGATGGGTCCTCAGGCTCACTGATCTCACCAGCATCATCATCCTCAACCTTCTTCACAATGTTCTGGGCCTGGATGCGATCATCCTCAGAGAAGGTGCGCTTGTGACGGGCACGACGGGCGTGGGCCAGAAAGTGTGGGCCGACAGGCTCAATGCTGCGGTCGACAGCACGGGAGACAGTGCCGACAGCCTTGAAGTCCTTGTCCGCAGCCCATCCGGATGGAAGGATTGGGAGGGGGAGGGAAACTTGTGCAACACTCATTTTGATGTCGATTACTTGTTTTCTCAGATCGTTGCGTTTGATAGATAAAAATCTCCGGGGTTGGAGTAGCCCACCAGAAATAATTCGATTGTGGAGCCGGGTCGGAAAATCAGTAACGCCATGCGACCGACCCCTGTCATGGGGTGCCGCAACGTCGAAAGTCTAGGTCGATGGGCCCAACTCGAACTTCCTGGCTATAATCAAATTTACGGGGCAACTAAAGTATGGCGCTTCAAGCTTATAGGCATTTATTACGTTCGGCGCGGCTGGCATTTGAGGGTATGTAATCCTCTTCACCAGCTACTTACAATGTTTGCTTACAATTGACACAGGGGACACCCATCTAATCCACGCCGCCCAAGCTCAGGCACGCGGTGCATTCCGGGAGAACGCATCACTTGCTCCAGAAGATCCTCTTGCGGCAAAGGCTATTACACATGCAAAAGAGGTATCTGCGATCTTGAGAGAGAATATTGTGCAGGGAAAGAACGTTGGCGATAACAAGTACAGTAGGTGTCTCTGTCCATATACATCTGCGCCAATTATTGCGTCCCAGGCCTTCTTGAAAGCGTATCTCTACGGATTACAGAAGCTAACTATAGTCGCAGAGTTACGGATACACGCTGAGACGGAGAGGGGCGATAACGATTCGATAAAAATGCCAAACGGGCAGAAGGTCAAGATTGAGGGCAAGAAGTGCTGCTCATAACAGATGCGTCTGACTGTATGAATATGTATTATAGAAGGGAAAATATACTTCGGGAAGAAACTCAAATTTGTGCCTATCGACCGCCCTTATAGCTTTGCTGTGACCGGATTGTGCTCGCGGGTTATAATACCAGCGCTTCCTCGCGCCACGGCTTTGCCGTATCATTCGCACTTTTGTTCAAATTCTCTTCGGAGTCATTCGCGCAAACCTCGCCATGGAATCCCTCGCCAGGTTGTGTCCTGACATTACGCTTGTGCCTGGTTGCGATCTTGTTCCAAGACGCAGACCAGGTGCAAAACCTGCCGCATGGCCTATCTAATGAGTATCTCAGCCCATATCCCCCAGGCTTTTCGAGAGCTTTTAATGCACATCTCCGGCGTAGGTAGAACAGATGGACAAACATGAAATATAAGAAACTAAACGGGATTGAAGTGTAGAAATAATCAGGGTCAAAGAGACGTGTATCAAATGAAATGCTTCTATCTTCCATATTTTAAGTTCCTATGTGCACAAGATAAATTGCCAGGGCTATAAACAGGGTTAGAAAATCAATTAAATCATGATTATTTAGTCGTAATCATAATCATGATTATTGATAAAGCGTATAACGTACTTCATAAGCAAGTTGCGCATATATGCAAGTTGCGCACGCCCCCTCATTTTTTACGTGTCTACATTACTTTAATTCCACTTATCTCAACTAATGGACGCTCAATCGACCTACAAAGAGGGGTGAATTGCTCTTGCACTTCAGGCACACAAAGATGGCTATTTTACAAGTTTACGGGCGGCCGCAGACGCGTACGATATTCCAGCTTCAACCCTTCGATATCGCGTCAAGGGAGGACGCGCGCGGAGAGGTTTACGAGCTGCAAATACCAAACTTTCATCCACAGAGGAGGAAACTCTTATTAAGTGGATATTGTCTATGGATGAACGAGGCTTACCTGTTAGAAGTAGCTCTATCCAGCAAATGGCGAATCTTCTCCTTAAAAAACGATCGAATACGGACCGCGATAGTCTCCTTACGGTTGGCAAGTGCTGGGTTCATAACTTCGTACAGCGCCATGACTCCCTCCAATCAAAGTACAACCGTAAATACGATTACCAACAGGCTAAATGCGAAGATCCTACAATTATTCGAGACTGGTTTCGGCTTGTACAAAATACGGTTGCAAAATACGGGATCCAAGACGAGGATATCTATAACTTCGACAAGACAGGTTTCCAAATGGGCGTAATTTCGACCGCAAAGGTTATTACAGGTTCTGAAAGAGCTAGCCGTCCAGTATCTATTCAACCAGGGAACCGCGAATGGGTTACGGTTATTGAATCTGTGTCGTCGTCTGGCTGGAGCCTACCGCCAATGGTCATCTTTGAAGGAAAGGTTCATATCTCAACTTGGTACACAGATCTACTCCCACAAGATTGGACAATTGCGCTAAGTGATAAGGGGTGGACGGACGACTCTTTAGCTCTCGCGTGGCTTACAGACGTCTTCGAGAAACATACAAAGGACCGTACGAAGGGTGTTGTAATGGTGGGTGCACCAGATGTGAGAATCTAGCCACCCAAGGAATGGATGATTTTACTAAGACAACACACTGTCTTAGGAAGAAGAGCCAAAGGGTCGTAGCTTAGACTATTCCACAACGCAGCAATCAGGTGTATGATGTAGTGGAGTGGTTTAGACAAGTTGTAACAAAATGTTGAGTCTGAGAACTCAGGGATAAGTCAGAGGTCACTGACTTTTCAGAAACAAGGAGTAACAAGATCAATGCTTGGAAGCTTGGAAAAGACGTGGAAGTATGTGATAGTCGATTTACTGTATTGTCTGCTTGCCCTTAATTAAGGAAAGGGCAATCCTATTTATGCTAAAGGAGTATAGTTCTCTTATTTTCCAAGACTTTCCATGACTAACCAGGCTTGGTAGCTGTAGTCGACGTAAGAGAATCCCATAGAACCATCTCCTAGGTTCCTAGCCTATAGGAAGTGAAAGGAGGTCCAAGGTCAGAGTACCCCTATAGACAGATTATGTCATAACTTAACCAATCTTGTGGGTAACTAAGGAGTGATGACGTGTAATGAATCATAGATGGTTGTAGAAGCTTTTGGAGCTATCGTTCATGTTCCTAGGCCTCTAGTTGATAGAGATATGTCATGTGTAGTATTAGCCCAGTAACTAAGGAGTGATGTGTCATACTGACATTCGTTGCACTCAGTTTGCTATCAAACTCAAGAGCAAACTTGGAAATCTCCTCCTCAAACCTACAAGTCACTATACATATTTTGGCTTATCACACCAACAACAAGAGCAATACTACTCAACGATTGCTACAACCATCTATGATTCATTACACGTCATCGCTCCTTAGTTACTGGGCCGATATTACCACATAGCATATCTCTACAACCCTCTATGATTCATTACATGACATCACTCATACTACCACATGACATATCTCTACCAACTAGATGCCTAGGAGCATGAACGATAGCTCTAAAAGCTCCTACGAACCTCTATGATTCATTACATGTCATCGCTCTTTAGTTACCCACAAGATTGGTTAAGTTATGACATAATTTGTCTATGACATAATTTGTCTATGACATAATTTGTCTATGACATAATTTGTCTATGACATAATTTGTCTATGACATAATTTGTCTATGACATAATTTGTCTATGACATAATTTGTCTATAGGGGTACTCTGACCTTGGACCTCCTTTTACTTCCTATAGGCTATGAACCTAAGAGATGGTTCTATGGGATTCTCTTACGTCGACTACAGTTACCAAGCCTGGTAAGTCATGGAAAGTCTTGGAAAATGATAGAACTACACTCCTTTAGCATAAATAGGATTGCCCTTTCCTTAAGAAAGGGCAAGCAGACAATACAGTAAATCGACTATCACATACTTCCACGTCTTTTCCAAGCTTCCAAGCATTCATCTTGTTACTCCTTGTTTCTGAAAAGTCAGTGAGGTGTTGACCTCTGACTTACCCCTGAGTTCCCAGACTCAACATTTGTTGCAACTTGTCTGAACCACTTCACTACATCACACACCTGATTGCTGCGTTGTGGAATAGTCTAAGCTACGACCCTTTGGCTCTTTTTTCTAAGACAGTGTGTTGTCTTAGTAAAATCATCCCTTCCTTGGGTGGCTAGATTCTCACATCTGGTGCACCCACCATTACATGATGTCATGTAATGAATCATAGAGGGTTGTAGAGATATGCTATGTGGTCATATCGGCCCAGTAACTAAGGAGCAATGACGTGTAATGAATCCTAGAGGGTTATAGCAATTGTTGAGTAGTATTGGTGTGACAAGCCAAAATATGTATAGTGACTTGTGTCATACCGACATTCGTTGTACTCAGTTTGCTATCAAACTCAAGAGCAAACTTAGAAATCTCCCCCTCAAACCTACAAGTCACTATACATATTTTGGCTTGTCACACCAACAACAAGAGCAATACTACTCAACGATTGCTACAACCCTCTATGATTCATTACATGACATCACTCCTTAATTACTGGGCTAATCTACACATGACATATCTCTATCAACTAGAGGCCTAGGAACATGAACGATAGCTCCAAAAGCTTCTACAACCATCTATGATTCATTACACATCATCACTCCTTAGTTACCCACAAGATTGGTTAAGTTATGACATAATCTGTCTATAGGGGTACTCTGACTAGGAGATAGTTCTATGGGATTCTCTTACGTCGACTACAGTTACCAAGCCTGGTTAGTTATGGAAAGTCTTGGAAAATGAGAGAACTACACTCCTTTAGCATAAATAGGATTGCCCTTTCCTTAAGAAAGGGCAAGCAGACAATACAGTAAATCAACTATCACATACTTCCACGTCTTTTCCAAGCTTCCAAGCATTGATCTTGTTACTCCTTGTTTCTGAAAAGTCAGTGAGGTGCTAACCTCTGACTTATCCCTGAGTTCTCAGACTCAACATTTGTTACAACTTGTCTAAACCACTCCACTACATCATACACCTGATTGCTGCGTTGTGGAATAGTCTAAGCTACGACCCTTTGGCTCTATTCCCTAAGACAGTGTGTTGTCTTAGTAAAATTATCCCTTCCTTGGGTGGCTAGATTCTCACATCTGGTGCACCCACCATTACATTCAAGTCTGCCACTATTGACAGCTTAATTGAGCCATATCCATCGGGCTTGCCTTTCGAAGGCAAATATCTCTGGCTTCTCGCTCTTCGACACAATGGCCACCCTGGCTGGCATGCTCACCAAGCTGCCTGCAAACTCAAATATCTCTGACCTCCTCCTCGCCATCGAAACCCCTCCCCCCAAACATGAGCATGATACTCCGCCTGGCGCGGCCACTCCCAGGATATTTAAAGTCGGCCATGAATGGCTCCCAGCCATCACCTTGTATTGCCGAACGGTCCCCAATTGTCATAGGCATTATCCAAAGCTCCCCCACCCTCATCGCAATCCACCAACCAGCTCGACCATAGAGCGCTCCTCTTCGACATTGCTGGTCCCAGGTAAGTCCTCTATCCTCTCACCGAATTCCCTAAATTCTACTGACCCAAAACACAAAACTCTAGTCACCTTTCGACGCCGGGCATGAGCGCTCCCTGGGCGTTTTTGCTCTCGCCGTATGGGGTTTTCAGAGTCCAAAGGGGGGTTCTTTGGATTTTTGAAAAAACAAAACGTGCATTTCCCCAGCCTGATTTTGGCCCTGTTTTGGGCACTTTGCTATGAGCACTTCGTGGAGTGTCTTCGGGCGACTATCATAGGTGGCACATACTTATGTATCGCATTACCAGTAAGTTTGACTATGTTTCTATTCTACAAGCTTCAGTGTCCCTGGTCATGGCCACTTGTGGCCGACTACATACATCAGTAGGTTGAAACTTCATGTTTGGAATGCCTCAATTCTTTTCCTTTTTATTTCCTTTTTATTATTCGTTTAGTGGATTGATATGTTTAGAGTTATGTTGAAGCTGATTTCCTCCAGCTTGGGCATGCATTTCTACATGTCGATACTCAGTTAAGTCAGGTAAGTGTTTCAATTTTTATTTTCTCCATGTCCTTTCGGTTTTGGGTATATTCTAGCCCGGTAAGTGTCTATTTTCTCTATCTCTGTTCGTTTTTGGGTATATTACAGCCAGTAAGTATTTTTATTTCTCTCTGTCCTTTCACTTTACCTCTCTTCTTTCCTTTCCTTTTCTTTCGTTGATACTGTCTGGACAACCGCCGACTGAGCTAGCTCCAGCGAGCCAGTTTTTAAATCGACCAAGTCCAGCTCCTTTCTCTTTCTTTTTGCTTTGCTCAGTTCAACCGTTAAAGCGGATCTGCCCGCTCCAACCTGCACCAAACTGTGAGTCTCCCAACCCCCCCTCATCTATTACATGACTACCAGCTATCTAATTTGATATAGATACTCAAGAACCACATGTCGAAGTGGCAGAGCGCTACCACAAAGCCCGACATCGATCTACGAACTCGACACTTGGTAGCTGGCTACCCATTTCGACATATAAACGACACTTGGCGGCTGGCCGATGCACGGAAGGAAGGATAGGAAAGGATAAGACCTGGCGATGGTCTGAACGAACTTGAAATAAACAGCCTGGGGTAGGTGCGGGGTCTGGGGGTTGGTGCGCGAGAGCTATGATGCGAGCTTTCGGTGGCCGCTTGATGCCACAGCTCAAATGTGGCATCAGAACTTGGGTAAGGAGTGGCAGAAGGGTGGAGGATACTGGCTAGATATATCTATGTAGTAAATATAATGTTTCTGTGCTTATTAACTGTTTCCTGGCCGGTGAACAGTGATCTTGCTGTCGCCGATACCACCCAACTACCATTATGCCACCGCTATGGCCGGTTTTGCCGTACCTGGGCCAAATTAAGGTGGTGATACTGGCGAATCCTCATTCATGGCCATATATATCTACAGTAAATCACCAGTTTCACCAAATCCATATATTTACTGTATATGACTACGTAACCGCTATTATAACGTATCCGTACAAGGCGCATAAACCGTTCACTTTAAATACGGTTGGCTCTGGGCACCCGTAGCTCACCGATCGCCCACCCCTACTTTCGCCGTAACTGTTAAGTCCAAAAAGCGATGGGAAAACCGTTCTGCTACCCTTATTTAATTACGTGGATCCCCGGTAAGGTAGTTAGTGCTCTTCATAGTTAAATATTTCTCCACAGTCGTACGTCGCAGATCTCATGAGCGTCAAGAATATGAAACGTCTCGGGTTATTGCCCTCCATCGAGCTGGTATTCTTAATGTGTACTGTACAGTATAGTATAACCCTTATACTTTTGCTCTCAACGCCAGCAAGACGCCGCCCTTGTAATCCTCATTCCCATAGCTTGCATTCCCGCTCAGTTTCCTGCCAGACTAGCATAATTCACATCGTCAGCTCCCGGCGGCGCAGCCACGGCAGCCATGTTAGCCAAATCATCATTCTGCCGCCGCACTGCCTGCGCCTCCTGGCTCTGTTCCACAGCTTGCCGACCTGCGTTTACAAACACGCTCCTCCCCTCTCTCCTCGTAGCCGATCGTTCATCTCTATCCATCGTCCCAATCGGCCTCGGTCGTCCCCATTGAACACGTAACGGGCATCCTGCGATGACAGCTTTCCCCTGTAGCGCCAGGGCAGCTGCTTCTGCTCCCTGCCTTTCGGCGTAGTTGACAAACGCGCAGTGGCTCATGTGCGAGCATACTAAACTCCGTAGCTTTCCATAGGCAGTAAAAAAGTCCCGGATCTTGTGTTCTGGGAGGTCGTCTTCGATGCCCGTCACGAAGAGGGAGGTGATAGTGGTGTCGGAAGGCGGCGCGATATCGGCTTGTGTTGGAGGTAGTACCGCTGCAGAAGGAAAACGGCCGCCCCTCCCACCTCCTCTTCCTCCACGTACACCTCCACGAGCAGCAGCTCCCCCACGTTGTGTGCGTATCGGCCCAGGGCCAGAGCGTTGACTCTGTTCTCCCGCACCGCCACCAGAACCAGACGCCGCAGCGCTGCCCTCTCCTTCAACAGGTGCGATTCGTCTTTGCTTCTTGAAATACGGCTCGCTATTCGCCAGCCTCCTCAGTAGCTCCCTCGCCTTATCATCCGTCTTCTCGTATTCCTCCAGCGCCTCGCCCCTCCCCTCCTCAATATCCCTCTCGTGGTTCTGCGCGAAGAACTCTCTGTTGACGGCACTCTGTGGGCCGGGTGCAATCATCTTGAGCGCCGCATCGCGAACAACGATCGGTAGGCCGAAGGACAGATCGAGCATGCAGCACTGGCAGCAGTTCTTCAGTCGGGCGCATGTAAGGCAGATACCGGTGGACTTTGAGCGCGAGGTTCGATCGGTTTTCCAGGTGAAGACGGTGAATGGACGGGTGCATAGTTTGCATTCGGCTGAGTAGTCTTGTTTGAGCATCTGGACAAAAGGGTTATCTGGAAGACACTGTGGTGGCACTGTTAGCTTGTGGTTTCTTTCGCGGGCCGATATAGGGTATGGCATACATTTTCGCAAACTGACGGGAAGTCAGTTGTCTCCCATCCAGAGCGGTTCAGATCTTGTTTGATTTGGGGAGGCATCGTTATGTTTGTGGACTGTTCGTAGCGATGTTAAGGAGAGAGGTGGCAATGTTGGCACAATACTGGAAATCTATGTAAGGCCTCAGCCTCGAGCTACAACGATTTATGTCATTATAAATCTAATCACGTGATATCGCGTTTCTATCACATTTTTGATTGAAAATGGTGATAAATGAAATGGTATTTATTGGAGTAATACGCTTTCTAATAAATTAACTCACTTGGTATTCACCGATTTGCAACTCCTGTAATTTGCAGAGCTCAATTTATAACCAAGCCTACCTTAGTTTAGTATTATGATGACTTCAAAATAATTTTAAGGCACTTATAACGTGCATGTATAACGAAAGTGCCAAACAAGCGAAAGTGCCAAAATATCGCGACTACCCCATAAGAATTGCGATAAATCCACCACAACAATATAAATTAATTAAAACTACTCGGAGTCCTCTTCCTCAGACCTGTCTATTACAATCTGACAAGTGCGCGCATTGTGTCCAGTCTCACCACACTTGCCACAGCGATGTGCATGGGTTTCTTCCCTTGGCTTCCGACCACTACTTGCCCTTATTTCTTGCTCTACTTGCTGCACAACATCCCTCTCGTCCTGTAGCTCCTGTGCTACCTGTTGACTAAGTGATCCTCCTTGCTGTAGTCGTGTTTTTTTAGCTCTCCGGCGCTTGCTTAGCACTTCATTTGCCTGTCGCAGGTTTTGGTTCTCTGCTTTTAACAATGCTAATTGATGCATTATTTGCGATGCACCCTTTGTAAACTGGTCAACAGCTGCATAGATTGAGGTTGGAGAGCTATTTTGATGATGCGCAATTCAGTTTTTAATGAAAGTAGACTGTGATACAGCTTCAGTTGGGTTATTTGGTGTCTAAGAAACCCATGGTTGAGCGGTGTTTGGGTGAGAGGTTGGAGGTGTTGGCGTCTTAAACCTAAGGTCAAGTGTAGATATTACACTCTCAGGGCTAAATGGAAGAAGCCCAGCACCTCGGAACCCTCCCTGAATATTGCTTTCTGTCATTGCAATGTTAAATGCAGCGTGGAAGGCAGGAAAGAAGTCATCCTTAGTAATGTGAATAATATGAGCCCGCATCATATCTTCAATTTGCCGACCGTAAGCTCTCTTTAATGGGCCAAAACAGCCAACATCAAGTGGTTGAAGTATATGGGAAGAGTGAGCAGGCATACAAAGCGTAATAATGTTGTGTTCTTTGCAGTACTCCTTATGGATTGGATTTCATACCTCTCTCGTTTGTAGTCCAGCCATTTGCAGTAACAGCAATTACCCAATCTGCTGGAAATCCGCTATTCTCATACCAAGATGCAAGGTGGTTTTTACCTGCCACAATGACAAATGGCGGCACTGCCCAACCTTGAGAACTAACGCCTTGGATTACTGTAACCCATTCCCGATTGCCAGGCTGCACCTTTTTTGCCTTTGCCCGCCCATCTGAGCTCGTTACTACCGTTGCGCTTGAGATGACGCCCATCATAAACCCAGTCTCATCAAAGTTGTAGATATCTGCATTGTTGATGCCATACTTTAGAATTGTGTTCCATACAAGCTCAAACCAGCCACGAATGACTTCTGGATCTTCGCACTTAGCCCTCTGGTAGTCGTATTTTCGCTGGAAGCGTGTCCGGAGCTCTACATGGCGCTTAACAAAGTTTGAAGCCCAACGTGACCCGACGTGTGGCGCGTCGCGTGTTGCAAGTAGTCGATTTGCCATATCTTCAACAATAGACAACTGAGGAGGGAACCCTTTAGCAGCTAAGTCAAGTATATACTGAACAAGAACTGATTCCTCTAGGTTACTTAATTTCCGTAAGTTGGCTTGGATATCGCGTCGTGAAGGTATGCCTTGTAAACGGTGACATAGCTTGCGGTGGTCTACGGAATAGATCCTAGCTGCAACTCGAAGGCGCAAATTTGGGTCGCTTTGCATAGCTTGGATAGCTAGCACTAATTCGCTTTCATCATTTTTATGGCGCATGTTTTGTTGTGGAGGAATTTAACATTTAGTTGGGGGGGTTGGTCACCGCATGATTTTGGCACTTTCGCTTGTTTGGCACTTTCGTTATACATGCACGTTATTACTAAATTCGAAATAAATTCATAGAAATAGTTTATAGCTAGGGTTATTGTCATGATGTACAGTTACGCTTGCGCTACATCCCACTGAGCCAAAAAGACTACAGTATTCCGGCTCGCCCGGAATACGCTGTCATACTGACATTCGTTGCACTCAGTTTGCTATCTGTAATGGTGGGTGCACCAGATGTGAGAATCTAGCCACCCAAGGAAGGGATGATTTTACTAAGACAACACACTGTCTTAGGAAACAGAGCCAAAGGGTTGTAGCTTAGACTATTCCACAACGCAGCAATCAGGTGTGTCATATAGTGAAGTGGTTCAGACAAGTTGCAACAAATGTTGAGTCTGGGAACTCAGGGGTAAGTCAGAGGTTAACACCTCACTGACTTTTCAGAAACAAGGAGTAACAAGATGAATGCTTGGAAGCTTGGAAAAGACGTGGAAGTATGTGATAGTTGATTTTCTGTATTGTCTGCTTGCCCTTTCTTAAGGAAAGGGCAATCAAAGGAGTGTAGTTCTCTCATTTTCCATGACTTTCCATGACTAACCAGGCTTGGTAAATGTATTAGAAATCAAGTGCGACCCACAACTAGCTTGCTAATCATGTAGTGAACGTAAGAGAATCCCATAGAACCATCTCTTGGGTTCCTAGCCTATAGGAAGTGAAAAGGAGGTCCAAGGTCAGAGTACCTATAGACAAATTATGTCATAACTTAACCAATCTTGTGGGTAACTAAGGAGCGATGACGTGTAATGAATCATAGAGGGTTGTAGAAGCTTCTAGAGCTATCGTTCATGTTCCTAGGCCTCTAGTTGATAGAGACATGTCATGTGTAGTATTAGCCCAGTAACTAAGGAGTGATGTGTCATACTGACATTCGTTGCACTCAGTTTGCTATCAAACTCAAGAGCAAACTTGGAAATCTCCTCCTCAAACCTACAAGTCACTATACATATTTTGGCTTATCACACCAACAACAAGAGCAATACTACTCAACGATTGCTACAACCATCTATGATTCATTACACGTCATCGCTCCTTAGTTACTGGGCCGATATTACCACATAGCATATCTCTACAACCCTCTATGATTCATTACATGACATCACTCATACTACCACATGACATATCTCTACCAACTAGATGCCTAGGAGCATGAACGATAGCTCTAAAAGCTCCTACGAACCTCTATGATTCATTACATGTCATCGCTCTTTAGTTACCCACAAGATTGGTTAAGTTATGACATAATTTGTCTATGACATAATTTGTCTATGACATAATTTGTCTATGACATAATTTGTCTATAGGGGTACTCTGACCTTGGACCTCCTTTTACTTCCTATAGGCTATGAACCTAAGAGATGGTTCTATGGGATTCTCTTACGTCGACTACAGTTACCAAGCCTGGTAAGTCATGGAAAGTCTTGGAAAATGATAGAACTACACTCCTTTAGCATAAATAGGATTGCCCTTTCCTTAAGAAAGGGCAAGCAGACAATACAGTAAATCGACTATCACATACTTCCACGTCTTTTCCAAGCTTCCAAGCATTCATCTTGTTACTCCTTGTTTCTGAAAAGTCAGTGAGGTGTTGACCTCTGACTTACCCCTGAGTTCCCAGACTCAACATTTGTTGCAACTTGTCTGAACCACTTCACTACATCACACACCTGATTGCTGCGTTGTGGAATAGTCTAAGCTACGACCCTTTGGCTCTTTTTTCTAAGACAGTGTGTTGTCTTAGTAAAATCATCCCTTCCTTGGGTGGCTAGATTCTCACATCTGGTGCACCCACCATTACATGATGTCATGTAATGAATCATAGAGGGTTGTAGAGATATGCTATGTGGTCATATCGGCCCAGTAACTAAGGAGCAATGACGTGTAATGAATCCTAGAGGGTTATAGCAATTGTTGAGTAGTATTGGTGTGACAAGCCAAAATATGTATAGTGACTTGTGTCATACCGACATTCGTTGTACTCAGTTTGCTATCAAACTCAAGAGCAAACTTAGAAATCTCCCCCTCAAACCTACAAGTCACTATACATATTTTGGCTTGTCACACCAACAACAAGAGCAATACTACTCAACGATTGCTACAACCCTCTATGATTCATTACATGACATCACTCCTTAATTACTGGGCTAATACTACACATGACATATCTCTATCAACTAGAGGCCTAGGAACATGAACGATAGCTCCAAAAGCTTCTACAACCATCTATGATTCATTACACATCATCACTCCTTAGTTACCCACAAGATTGGTTAAGTTATGACATAATCTGTCTATAGGGGTACTCTGACTAGGAGATAGTTCTATGGGATTCTCTTACGTCAACTACAGTTACCAAGCCTGGTTAGTTATGGAAAGTCTTGGAAAATGATAGAACTACACTCCTTTAGCATAAATAGGATTGCCCTTTCCTTAAGAAAGGGCAAGCAGACAATACAGTAAATCAACTATCACATACTTCCACGTCTTTTCCAAGCTTCCAAGCATTGATCTTGTTACTCCTTGTTTCTGAAAAGTCAGTGAGGTGCTAACCTCTGACTTATCCCTGAGTTCTCAGACTCAACATTTGTTACAACTTGTCTAAACCACTCCACTACATCATACACCTGATTGCTGCGTTGTGGAATAGTCTAAGCTATGGCCATTTGGATCTTTTTCCTAAGACAGTGTGTTGTCTTAGTAAAATCATCCCTTCCTTGGGTGGCTACACATCTGGTGCACCCACCATTACAGGAAGGCACGTATCACCTATTTTCATAAAGCCGTATTCAAAGCATCGAAATCGACATCACATAGAGCAATATGAATATGTAGATAGATATAGAAATTGAGTTCATGTATTATATCTACGGCTTCACTTCTAACTTGTAAAAGCACTGCCATCCTCCCAGTTTCCCTTATGTTACTAGGAGGTCTCGAATGAACGCCGCTTGAGCCGGAGTGAAACTCGAAGTATGGATGGGGTATTTTAGGCAGCGGCACTTTGCTGCATGGATACTGGCTTGGCTTGGGAGTATGGGCTTACCTTGGTGCACATCTCCGCTGGACTTGGTGCAAATCTCAGCTGGACTTGGTGCTTTCGGCGTGTGGGCTTGGGCATTGCTGGACTTGCTGGTTTCGGAGTGATGGAATGGCTGGAATGTCATGGGCTGCTTGTCATGTCGCCGTTGGGCTGGGCGGAATAGATGATCACATTGAGGCAATTCGGGCTGGGATTTGCATGGATGATGGCTATATTATTGAAGTTATATAGAATATAAGATTGTTCCTGATGCCTCTTTTCCTTTGCTTCCCTGTGTCCATGCTCCTTCGCCGTAATCATCTTGGTGCCGCTAGCTGCCATATGTTCCACCTCTCCATCGTCACGATCAAAATCCACTGAAGTCGCCTTTGCCTCGGTGATAGCACCATTTTCGAGGCCGTAAACGGTGATGGCGCCATCTTCAAGGTATTACCGATGCCAGAAGTCAGCAGTATACTCGGAATGAACCATCGCCGGCGTGGCCAGCAGTTGAAAAAAGTGAGAATCGCACCCAAAAAGCAAAGCGCGGTGATAAAAGCAGTGCGGTGATAGGAAAACCATACGGCAGCAAGAAAAGCATACGGTAATAAGAAAAAACCTTATTCTAACGTAGCTTCAAAAGGCCGAACAGAAAACAAGTGAGGGAAGCAGAAAGTGAGACCTACCACGGCAGCCCGTATGCTGCAGTCGACAGGAAGTGTCAGTTCGTTCTAGTTGACAGGGTAAACAGACAAGCGGGCCTCAATATATACCCAAAAATCTGGGAAGAGGCTTTGGGAGTAGGGAAGCCGGGGCAAAAGCCGCCGTGATCAATATATCCTGGTTTTACGGGCAATTACAGCCCAATCCGGGCCACCGAAGAAGGATCGAAAACGGTGAGTCAATTTTACTATTCTACTACGGCTTCTTTTCTATTTACTGGTGCTTGGCGTCGACCGTTTGGGAGGAATCACCGTTGGCATGAGAAACGGGTGGTGCCACCGGAGCACGCACCAAAAACCGTGGGAACACCAGCCCATTTTGGTGACGGTCCCCGTTACCGTCGTGCTACCCTTATTCAATTACGTGAAATCCCGGTAAGGTTGTTGGATGCGAAGACGAACAAGAACATCGACATGGCGCATATCATGCCGAATACGAAGCCCTAATCCAGATAAACAAGATCTGGGAGATCTTAAAAAGGTACAACCACGTGACTAGTGAACCTGTGAGTCTTATTGGTGGGTGTTGGATTACAGGGATCAATCCGAAAACGAGCATGGCGGGAAACCCCCTATGATTTTCAATTTCGCCTGGCTCCCGCTATCAGATGTTAAAATATCCCCTTAAGAAGCGTCGCCCATCTCCCTGAAATTATTTTGACAACCGCTAATTTACGTCCTTCTTTTCACACGATACCCGACCGTTACCTTTCAATCGATCACTTATCTATCTTCTTCAATTGTCTAATACATTTTCGCTACAATGCCGTCCGCACTTGAGACCGAGAACCATGTTCGCGACCAGGAGTTCGCGAAGGCCATGCACGGCAAGTCTGCTGCTGAGCAGAACCACTTCATGGCGTGGATGAAGAAGGATAAGGGTGCCCAGAAGGAGGCTGTGGATGAATACTTCAAGCACTGGGACAACAAGGCTGCTAAGGACGAGACTGAGGAAGTCCGTGAGGTAGGTTGCTCTGTCGATCGGGGGAAGTGAGCAATACTGACAACGTCCATGAAGGCCAGAAGAGCAGAATACGCGACGTTGACCAAGCAGTAAGCACCTCTATCAGACGAAATTTGAACGAAGCCTAACATAATATAGCTACTACAACCTTGCTACCGACTTGTACGAGAACGGATGGGGACAGTCTTTCCACTTCTGCCGCTTCGCATACGGCGAGCCATTCAACCAAGCTATCGCTCGCCACGAGCACTACCTTGCGCACAGCATTGGTATCAAGCAGGGCATGAACGTCCTTGATGTTGGCTGTGGTGTTGGTGGACCAGCCAGGGAGATTGCCAAGTTCACCGGCGCCCACATCACCGGATTAAATAACAACGACTACCAGATTGAGCGCGCAACTGCATACGCAAAGAAGGAGGGCCTTTCGGACCAGTTGAAGTTTGTCAAGGGTGATTTCATGGTATGTACTTAACGAGCGTCTTAAAAGATCCGTACTAAGGTAAATTAGCAAATGGGTTTTCCAGAGGAGACTTTCGATGCCGTCTACGCTATCGAGGCTACCGTCCACGCACAATCGCTCGAGGGTGTATACCACGAGATCTTCAAGACCCTGAAGCCCGGCGGAGTCTTCGGTGTTTACGAGTGGCTCATGACCGATAACTATGATGCAACCAACGTCAAGCACCGTGAGATCCGTCTCGGTATTGAGCAAGGAAACGGCATCTCGAACATGGTCAAGATATCTGAGGGTCTCCGTGCTATCGAGGCTGCCGGATTTGTTCTGGAGATGCACGAGGATCTTGCAAAGCGCGACGACCCTTCCCCATGGTACTACCCCATTGCCGGTGACTTCAAGTACATGGGCAGCATCTGGGATTTCCCAACTATTGCACGTATGACAAAGCTTGGTCGTGGACTTGTCCACAAGTTCGTCTGGGGTCTCGAGTGCCTCAGGATCGCACCACCAGGAACCAACAAGTCCGCTGACAACCTCGCTTTGGCCGCAGACATGTTGGTCGAGGGTGCCAAGTTGGACCTGTTCACCCCGATGTACCTGATGGTCGCCAGGAAGCCATTGAACTAAAGAGGAGCTGTGAAGAATAGGAGTTTGGGTTTCAATTTAGCTGGGGGCATAGAATATTCATGTACAAAAATCAACTGCGGGGCCATTTCGGCATACACTGGCCGCCTGCTTGCACCTGCATGGTAGTAGTTAGTTTTCACTGTTTCGGGGATGATTTTCGGCGATGCTTTTCGCGGATCGATTGCCATGAGTTGAGTGCAGCGGCGCCAGATATTACAGTTAAAGTAGCATAAATACGCAATAATAATATATAATACGTGTCAATCCTAGAGACTAAAGTTTCTGATTACTACCTGCTTTGAAACGATAATGTTCATATACTCCTCGTTGCCCATTACTACATTTTTACTGTCGAGAAGTTGCTTTTTGTATCTCGGGCCTATTACTCCGTTACCCCAATTTAATCCTCGACAATATTCCTAATTTGGACTAGCGTTCTCCTCTTGTCCCAGCAATCTTTCCCAAAAATTTGGCCCGTATCGCCATTCAATCGCTCAACGACTCCAAATTGCGTGGGGAGGCAGATCTCGCAATTGCATTTCGACCCCACAACGATTAGTCCACCATCCTTGAGCTTTTCATCCCAAGCTTAAGGCCTCACATATATACAAGATGTCTCGACTGCTAAGGCCCGTTTCATCGCTGCTGTCGAGCAGGACAGCTCCAGTCGCGCGACGGGCATTCCGCCGCTCCGACCTGCCGCGTGTTGTGGCCGCACAATGGAGAGGCTATGCCAGCGGCGTCAAGGAGATGACGGTTAGAGAGGCGCTCAACGAGGCACTGGCGGAAGAATTGGAGCAGAACCCAAAGGTCTTCGTCCTTGGTGAGGAGGTTGCACAGTACAATGGCGCATACAAGGTCACCAAGGGCTTGTTGGACCGATTCGGAGACCAGAGAATTATCGACTCTCCTATTACTGAGTCGGGTTTCACTGGATTGACTGTTGGCGCTGCTCTTGCTGGACTGCACCCAGTTGTGAGTTCCCCCTGATCCCTGATGCCTCCTGTTTTATTCTGCTGTTTTGTTGGAGACGGATGCTGACGGAGTAATTGTAGTGCGAGTTCATGACCTTCAACTTCGCTATGCAAGCCATCGATCAAATCATCAACTCTGCTGCCAAGACGCACTACATGTCCGGCGGTATCCAGCCCTGCAACATCACCTTCCGTGGCCCCAACGGCTTCGCCGCTGGTGTTGCCGCACAGCACTCCCAGGATTACTCCGCTTGGTACGGCTCCATCCCCGGCCTCAAGGTCGTCACGCCATGGTCCGCCGAAGATGCCAAGGGACTTCTCAAGGCTGCCATCCGCGACCCCAACCCAGTCGTTGTCCTCGAGAACGAGCTCCTTTACGGACAATCCTTCCCGATGTCCGAGGAGGCTCAGAGGAGCGACTTCGTCATCCCATTCGGCAAGGCCAAGGTCGAGCGCCAAGGAAAGGACCTCACCATCATTACACTTTCCCGCTGCGTTGGCCAGTCTCTCGTCGCCGCCGAGAACCTGAAGAAGAAGTACGGCGTGGAGGTTGAGGTTGTCAACCTGCGCTCCATCAAGCCTCTCGACGTTGAGGCCATTGTCAAGTCTGTGAAGAAGACTGGCCGCCTCCTGGCTGTCGAGTCTGGCTTTCCCTCGTTTGGTGTTGGCTCTGAGATCCTCGCCCTGACGATGGAGTATGCATTCGACTACCTAGAGGCTCCAGCCCAGAGAATCACTGGTGCTGAGGTCCCAACACCTTATGCTAAAGAGTTGGAGGATATGAGCTTCCCTAACGAGGATTTGATTGAGGCGTTTGCCAAGAAGATGTTGAAGCTATAGAGGCGAGGAGATGAAAGGCGAAAAGAAGGAGCGATAGATATGTATTTGTAAAGGTAGCGTGGACAGGAACTGGGCTAATTAAATATGATTCATCGCAGTGCTCGTTTTAATGTCTTTAGTTTTTTGATTCTGTGTATATGATGTTGTGGACCTGGTTTGCTTTTCGTGACAGATAAATTGACCACATATCAGTGCTTGACTTGCTCCTTCATAATGCGAACCGAGAATGGGCTGCTACGAATCAGGGATCAATCATCTTTCCAACCACAGTGTGTTGCAACATCATCATAGAGCGGCCTCAAGCGGCCCTTATTTTTGATTCTCGTGCATAATTGTATTACACAGTTACTGTGACAGGGTTAGAAAATCAATTATAATCATGATTATTTAGTCGTAATCATAACGTGCATGTATAACGAAAGTGCCAAACAAGCGAAAGTGCCAAAATCATGCGGTGACCAACCCCCCCAACTAAATGTTAAATTCCTCCACAACAAAACATGCGCCATAAAAATGATGAAAGCGAATTAGTGCTAGCTATCCAAGCTATGCAAAGCGACCCAAATTTGTGCCTTCGAGTTGCAGCTAGGATCTATTCCGTAGACCACCGCAAGCTATGTCACCGTTTACAAGGCGTACCTTCACGACGCGATATCCAAGCCAACTTACGGAAATTAAGTAACCTAGAGGAATCAGTTCTTGTTCAGTATATACTTGACTTAGCTGCTAAAGGGTTCCCTCCTCAGTTGTCTATTGTTGAAGATATGGCAAATCGACTACTTGCAACACGCGACGCGCCACACGTCGGGTCACGTTGGGCTTCAAACTTTGTTAAGCGCCATGTAGAGCTCCGGACACGCTTCCAGCGAAAATACGACTACCAGAGGGCTAAGTGCGAAGATCCAGAAGTCATTCGTGGCTGGTTTGAGCTTGTATGGAACACAATTCTAAAGTATGGCATCAACAATGCAGATATCTACAACTTTGATGAGACTGGGTTTATGATGGGCGTCATCTCAAGCGCAACGGTAGTAACGAGCTCAGATGGGCGGGCAAAGGCAAAAAAGGTGCAGCCTGGCAATCGGGAATGGGTTACAGTAATCCAAGGCGTTAGTTCTCAAGGTTGGGCAGTGCCGCCATTTGTCATTGTGGCAGGTAAAAACCACCTTGCATCTTGGTATGAGAATAGCGGATTTCCAGCAGATTGGGTAATTGCTGTTACTGCAAATGGCTGGACTACAAACGAGAGAGGTATGAAATCCAATCCATAAGGAGTACTGCAAAGAACACAACATTATTACGCTTTGTATGCCTGCTCACTCTTCCCATATACTTCAACCACTTGATGTTGGCTGTTTTGGCCCATTAAAGAGAGCTTACGGTCGGCAAATTGAAGATATGATGCGGGCTCATATTATTCACATTACTAAGGATGACTTCTTTCCTGCCTTCCACGCTGCATTTAACATTGCAATGACAGAAAGCAATATTCAGGGAGGGTTCCGAGGTGCTGGGCTTCTTCCATTTAGCCCTGAGAGTGTAATATCTACACTTGACCTTAGGTTTAAGACGCCAACACCTCCAACCTCTCACCCAAACACCGCTCAACCATGGGTTTCTTAGACACCAAATAACCCAACTGAAGCTGTATCACAGTCTACTTTCATTAAAAACTGAATTGCGCATCATCAAAATAGCTCTCCAACCTCAATCTATGCAGCTGTTGACCAGTTTACAAAGGGTGCATCGCAAATAATGCATCAATTAGCATTGTTAAAAGCAGAGAACCAAAACCTGCGACAGGCAAATGAAGTGCTAAGCAAGCGCCGGAGAGCTAAAAAAACACGACTACAGCAAGGAGGATCACTTAGTCAACAGGTAGCACAAGAGCTACAGGACGAGAGGGATGTTGTGCAGCAAGTAGAGCAAGAAATAAGGGCAAGTAGTGGTCGGAAGCCAAGGGAAGAAACCCATGCACATCGCTGTGGCAAGTGTGGTGAGACTGGACACAATGCGCGCACTTGTCAGATTGTAATAGACAGGTCTGAGGAAGAGGACTCCGAGTAGTTTTAATTAATTTATATTGTTGTGGTGGATTTATTGCAATTCTTATGGGGTAGTCGCGATATTTTGGCACTTTCGCTTGTTTGGCACTTTCGTTATACATGCACGTTAATCATGATTATTTATAAAGCGTACGGAGTACAACGTACATGTATAACGAGTCGGCCACCCAAGCGAGTCGGCCACTTTCCACCGACCACCTATATATTATATAAATCAATTCAACTACAACGCCTTAAATCAATTCAACTACAACGCCTTAAATCAATTAAAACTACTCAGAATCTCCATCTTCAGACGTCTCCCAAACTACCTAACAAGTTCGCGAATTATGACCAGTTTGGCTGCAGTTGCCACAATGCCGAGTACGTAGCTGAGCCCGCTCTGTAGAACTACCCTCCCTACGTGTATTTTCTCTCCTAGCATCAACTATACCCTTTTCTAGCCATATCGCATTAGCTTCAGGTGCTGAAAGCGAACCTCCAAGCTGTAGGCGGCTCTTTTTAGCCCTCTGGCATTTGCTTAGTAGCTCATTTGCTGTACAAAGCTCCTGGTTCTCAGCTTTAAGAAGGACTAGTCTATGTGCTAGCATTAAGATACCTTTAGCCTAGGCATCAACTACGTTATATAAATGGGTTGGAAAGCTACCATGATGCTTAGCAATCCTAGATTTCAAGGTAGTAGAGCTTTGTACAGCCTCAATTGCTATAGTTAGCGTTTTTAGACCCTAGGAGGTAGCGGTTCCTAGCCTGTAAGGATGCCTTCTCGTCTCTCATTCTAAGGAGTAGACTCTGGGTAGCTGCGGGGTCACGTGTGATCATTTGGGTGGGCTAACCGAGTCGGAACCAAGTCGGATGGTTTTCGGGTACTTGAGGGAATCTACTCATGGGGTTCCCCCTTCATCTTTTTTGTATCCTTCGTAGTAGACCTATAGGATAGCATCTGTTTAGCCTCCGACTCACACTCTCATATGCTATTACTGTGAGCTGGGTGCCCTGTGTCCTTACATTATACAAAAAATATCACGCCTGCCGGGGACGGCCGTACTTCAATAATATCTCACACCGGAATGACTCAGGAGAACTACCATTACGACATCGACCGCGACTCGGTGACGTTTCGGAGGAGAGACCTGACGACTTCAAATAGCCGTGATTCCAGAGATCTCACGGACAGCCAGTGGATCAGGGTTTGATTCTTCAGAACAAGCTGACATCTTTTCCAAGCGTCCAAGCATTGATCTTGTTACTCCTTGTTTCTGAAAAGTCAGTGAGTATAATGGTGGGTGCACCAGATGTGAGAATCTAGCCATCCAAGGAAGGGATGAATTTACTAAGACAACACACTGTCTTAGGAAAAAGAGCCAAAGGGTTGTAGCTTAGACTATTCCACAATGTGGCAATCAAGTGTATGATGTAGTGGAGTGGTTTAGACAAGTTGAAATGTTGAGTCTGAGAACTCAGGGATAAGTCAGAGGTTAGCACCTCACTGACTTTTCAGAAACAAGGAGTAACAAGATCAATGCTTGGAAGCTTGGAAAAGACGTGGAAGTATGTGATAGTCGATTTACTGTATTGTCTGCTTGCCCTTTCTTAAGGAAAGGGCAATCCTATTTATGCTAAAGGAGTGTAGTTCTCTCATTTTCCAAGACTTTCCATGACTTACCAGGCTTGGTAACTGTAGTCGACATAAGAGAATCCCATAGAACCATCTCTTAGGTTCGTAGCCTATAGGAAGTAAAAGGAGGTCCAAGGTCAGAGTACCCCTATAGACAAATTATGTCATAGACAAATTATGTCATAACATAACCAATCTTGTGGGTAACTAAAGAGCGATGACATGTAATAAATCATAGAGGTTCGTAGGAACTTTTAGAGCTATCGTTCATGCTCCTAGGCATCTAGTTGGTAGAGATATGTCATGTGGTAGTATGAGTGATGTCATGTAATGAATCATAGAGGGTTGTAGAGATATGCTATGTGGTAATATCGGCCCAGTAACTAAGGAGCGATGATGTGTAATGAATCATAGATGGTTGTAGCAATCGTTGAGTAGTATTGCTCTTGTTGTTGGTGTGATAAGCCAAAATATGTATAGTGACTTGTAGGTTTGAGGAGGAGATTTCCAAGTTTGCTCTTGAGTTTGATAGCAAACTGAGTGCAACGAATGTCAGTATGACACAACGCTAGCCCTGATCCTTCCACCACAACAGGTCAGCATCGACCCTGAACCCTACACCCTTACCGTCCCCCACTATAGTGTAACTTGCTATGTGCTCCTCTACTGGTTCGAAACCACACCGAGTCAGATTTCATGCTTGTAGTGACCGTAACAGTTCTGAGACAGGTTCTTCGAGTATCTAGGTAAGGAGGCATCCTTACACCCACCATCTTCGTAAGTCGCACTGAAGTCACTTATCAGGAAGCAGATCTTAACGAGACATAAGAGCCGAATCGATTCTACCATATAACATAAGTCGTGTCGTAACTGGGAATAGGTACCTTTACATACAAATTTATATGTAAAGATACTTCCACTTCCAAAACTAAAACTCTAAATAGCTCTGTCAATAAAAATCGTATAGCTTAAATATTTGATATTAAAGTTCTATATATAGACCTTTATAATGTATGAAAAGGCTAGCATCGCTAGTTTTGTAGTTGCTGTTCTATTAATAGGATGAAATCACCCATACAAATATTTGTATGAGGAAAACTTTAATGTTAAATTAATCAGGTAAAACGACGCTAGGAGTGTTAGCATTTCTAAGTTAAGTAAAGGTCTATATATAGAACCCTAATATGGATCAGCTAAGCAGTACAATTTTTATTAATAGAGCTATTTAGGTTTTTAGTTTTGGAAGTGGAAGTATCTTTACATATAAATTTGTATGTAAAGGTACCTATTCCCGGTTACGCCATGTTCCCGGTTACGCCACGACTTACGTTAACTTGTCTTGAACACATCCTCAATCCCCAGAGCCTCCTCGACCTAAGCATATCGTTATGAAGGGAGGGACAACTATATGCAACACGCAGGGACCGCTGGTCTCAAGGTCGACTCGCTTCCATCCGATGGTTGAAGACTGGTTCACCTATAGTGGCTGCATCTTTGACATCAAAGAGTATAGCCATTGGAAAAAGGCATATGCGGCTTGGGAGCGGGAATACTCCAATCGAGAATTGAAACACCAGCTGAGCTGCAGGGATCGAGAATGCACCTGTGAACCTAGGACAGAAAGACCACACAGGAAGCCAACTATTTCTCACCAGAGCGTACGTCGCATTTGTTGAGCGAGGTGCTTGCGGCCGTAACCGGGGTGCACCAAATCGATCTGTTACCGGAATCTTTCCTGTCTACGGTCAGGGAGCAGACATCGAGGGAGCGCGAGCTCGGAGCCAATTAGCCATGTGGAATGATATTGCGGGTCACTTTTAGCTGCTGCACGGAGATAGATGAGGAAACTACTGCAAGGGCGTAGAGGTTACCAAAGCTGAGATTGTGAGCATACGTCGTGATCTGGACATGCTTCAAGTGATGACGTCTGATAATACTTTATCCTTCAATAAAGTGAACGACTCCTCTGACTTTCGGAGCTTTAAAGGTGACCAATGTACCGTTTCCAAACTTCCAAGCTGTAAAGTTTGTCCAAACTGCCACAGAAACAATTATAAATCTATTCGACATGCATTACTTGTACTTCATCCGACCAGTTCTTTTAAAGGATTGTGATGATAAGGCGGTCGGTCATTCTGACCTAACACTTGCATTCAGCCGGAGTACGGCGCCATAAGTATGCATACAGGTCTGTGCTTCTCCCATACAAAAAGACAGTCGTTTACTGCAATTTAAGCACAGACCTGTATTCATACTTATGGCGCCGTACTGTACTACCTTCATCTCTCATCCCACATATCATCACATTCCACCTCCCATCCCAGCCTCATCCCATCCCCCATCCCGTCCCCAACGACGCCCCGAACCCCCGCCAAGCTAAACCCCCATAGCGCTGATAGGGCGGTGAAAGTCGCTCGTACAGCGCCGACTCCTCACTGGCTAGCGTCAACCCGCAGTTGGAGGACCGCCGTAGCTATCAGGCTATGGTTACTTTGCCATGTGCTGGTTAGTGTTGGTGTAGTGTTGGTGCGCTACTACGGTGATTATGTACATACACTACCGTAGTGAATGGGGGTGGCATATGCGTACCCCGCGTGCTAACCACGCCTGAGCCTGATCGGCGGCGAGAAGTCCTTATCTTAGTGTGGCGAGGCCGGGATGGGGTGGTAGGGTGGAAGGATGAGGGTTGGGTTGGTATAAGTCCCTCAACCTTTCCTGTGCAGAGCAAAGATAGTAAATACTGTCAAGGCAGCGTTGAGGTGGTTCGCTGTGATTATTTCGCCGGCTTGAATTGATTCCTCTTTGTGCGGAACGACAGGCTTATCGGGTGCTGGTTTTATGGCCGGCTAGCCACCAAGGGAAATCCGGCGACAGACGACATACAGACGAGCAGAGGAGAGGCAGTGAGACGATATCAAGGCAGCAGACAGGCAACAGAGAGGCTGCAGAGAGGTAGCTAGAGATATACACAGCAAGTGCCAAAGCCATCCAGCTTGAGAAACAGATATACGACAACCACCCAGACAACCACCCAGACAACCACCCAGACAACCACCCAGACAACCACCCAGACAACCACCCAGACAACCACCCAGACAACCACCCAGACAACCACCCACTACAACACTCGCACCATGTCAAACACCATCTCCTCCGCCGTCTCGAAGACGGCGGCTGGGGCGGCGGCTGCCACCACGGGGCTACGTGCAACGCCGCAGGGCGGTATCCTCGAGGGCGCAAACCCGGCGACGTATGACCCGAAGAATCCGATTATTTTGTTCATTATACAGGTTAGTTGGTTTTACTACTGGCGAGGCGTGGGACGGGATGGGTTGAGTGGATGAGGAGGAGGGATACTCGAGAGGTCTTGGAAGATGTGTTTGCTATGAGGGGGTGTGGATTTCATCTCTGAGGAGGCCGTGGGCAAGGGACATTACGTTGTCGATTCTGCGTGCCATTCATTTCCTGCCATCAAGAAAAATGGCGGATTGCTCTATCCCATGCGGACTGCTAATACCCATCAGGTAATTATTATCATCATCTTCTGCCGCCTCCTCCACTACCCCCTCTCCCTCATCCGTCAACCCCGCGTCATCGCCGAAGTCATCGGCGGCATCATCCTAGGCCCCTCCGTCATGGCGCACATCCCCGGCTTCAAAGCGGCCATCTTCCCCGACGCGAGTCTACCCATCCTCAACCTCGTCGCCAACCTCGGCCTCATCCTCTTCCTCTTCCTCGTCGCCCTCGAGACAGACCTCCACATGTTCATGAGGAACTGGCGGGTCGCCCTCTCCGTCGGCCTCGCAGGCATGATTCTCCCCTTCGGCCTCGGGTGCGGTATTGCGTATGGACTATATCATCAGTTCCGTACCGACGAGGGCATCGTCCCCATCTCGTTCCCCGTGTACATGCTCTTCATCGGCACGGCGCTCAGCATCACCGCGTTCCCGGTCCTGTGCCGTATCCTCACCGAGCTGAATCTCCTCGGTACGCCAGTCGGTGTTACGGTTCTCGCGGCAGGCGTAGGAAACGATGTCGTGGGCTGGGTGCTCCTCGCTCTGTGCGTTGCGCTCGTGAATAACGGGTCTGGCATCACAGCGCTGTACGTCGTTCTCTGCACAGTCGGGTGGATCTTATTCCTCTTCTATGCCGTCCGGCCGTGTCTTGTCTGGCTGCTGCGACGGACGGGGAGCATCAAGAACGGGCCGACGCAGGGGATGATTACGCTGGTTTTGCTTCTGACGCTGTTTTCAGCGTGGTTCACGGGCGTCATTGGCGTGCATCCTATTTTCGGCGGCTTCTTGGTCGGGCTGATCTGTCCGCACGATGAAGGCTTTACGGTGAAGCTGACAGAGAAGATTGAAGATCTGGTGACTGTCTTGTTTCTCCCGCTCTACTTTGCGCTGTCGGGACTGAACACGAATCTGGGACTGCTGAACGATGGGACGGCGTGGGCGTATGTTGTTGGTATTATTGCGGTTGCTCTTATAGGGAAGATCGTGGGTGGAACGCTGGCGGCGAGATCTTGCAAGCTGGTGTGGAGGGAAAGTCTCACCATTGGTGTTCTGATGAGTTGTAAGGGATTGGTAGAACTGATTGTGCTGGTAAGTCTGATGGTCATTCAACCGCACCGACAACTACTAACAGCCACAGAACATCGGCCTCCAAGCCAAGATCCTCTCCACGCGAACCTTCACCATGTTCGTCATCATGGCTCTCGTCACAACCGTCATCACCTCCCCCGCAACCAGCGCCCTCTACCCACCCTGGTACCAGAAGAAGCTTGAAGCCTGGAAGCGCGGCGACATCGACTGGGAGGGCAACGAGCTCCGCGCCTCCGCCGACTCTCTCGGGAAGCTCGAGTCCACACAAATCCACAAACTCCTCGTCTACCTCCGCCTCGAATCCCTTCCCGCGCTATTCACATTCATCGACCTCCTCGGCGGCGAAAAGCCCGCCCCCATCACGCGGGTACACAAATCGCGCCTCCCCTCCGTCCCCGAAGACCCCTCCTCCGAAACCACCACCCCAGAACACGCGCTCGAAGTCCATGGCGCGCGTCTCCTCCCACTCACCGAGCGTACCTCGTCCGTAATGAAAGTCTCGGCGACAGAGGACTCCTCCTCCGATGCGATCCTCAATACCTTCCGCACCTTTGCGCGTCTCAACGCCCTACCTGTCTCTGGCACAATCAGCACCGTTCCCCTCACCTCCTTCGCCACTCAGCTGCTCTCCAAAACGTCTTCTCTTTCTCCCGACCTCCTTCTCGTCCCTTGGCCATCCTCCCTCCCAGCCGATAGTGAAGCCGACGCCCCGCCCCGCAGACCCGCGCCGTTCACGCCAGGGGCTCAATCGGCGTTCATATCTGAGCTCCTATCCGAAGCGCCATGCAACGCAGCGATCCTCATTGATCGCAGCTTCGGGGCCCCGGTCCCATCAGCCGACAGGGGACACCACATTTTCTTCCCCTTCATCGGCGGACCAGACGACCGCGTAGCTCTCCGTTTCGTCCTCCAGCTCGCGAAGAACCGACACGTCACCGCGACCGTGCTTCAGGTTATCCACACCGCCGCACCCGAGGTTAAGCCTCCCCGCCCAACCGCGCCAGGGATCGGCGCGGAGGCATTCGCGCCGCGGCTGGGGATGGGGAGTCGACGCGGGAGCCGGGCGAGTGTGGTTGCTGCGGCGGAGGAGGCGGTGAGGGGGATGGTGGAGAGGAGGGAGGCGGATGCGGCGTTTTTGTGTGCGTTGAGGGATTCGTTGCCGGCGGGGTTGGGGGAGCGGGTTGTATTTTTGGAGGGGGAGGGGGGAAGGCGGTGGTGGATGTTGCGAGGGTGGAGGTTGGGGGGGTGGGGGATTTGGTAGTTGTGGGGAGGGGGGTTGGGGGGAGGGAGAGGTGGGGAGGGTGTTGGGGGGGTTGGCGGCGGAGATGGTGGAGGGGGGGTGGGTGGGAGCTTGGTGGTTGTTAAGGCTGGGGGGAGGGGGTTGGAGATGTAAAGGGGGGGGTTGGAGTTGGTATCCGATGTTTATATGGCGCATGGCTGGCTGTTAGTGTTACATGCTGCATTCCATATCCCATGATTTACCAGTAGCATTCACGGAGATGAGCATTTGCAGTTGTGTTCAGGTGTGTGTGTGAACAGCCCAGATGTAATAAGTTATTAAGTCCAAAATAAAAACATTATACCCTTCACCCCTTAATATAGGTCTACAACCCACCTCATTCCTCTCCCTAAAACTCCATTTTCGATCAAAACTTCGCGGAAGTCAAATAACCCCCCATCATATTCCCCGCCTTCAGGATGCTATCATTGTCGTTGTCGATTCGTCCGTCTTCTCCTTAGTCTTTGGGATCGTCCTCCACTCCATCCCCAAGCTCGCGACAAAGCAAACACCAGCAGAAGCCACAGCAACAAGAAACGCCGACGTAATCGCAACATTATACGCATCCCTCACCCCTCCCAACAGAGGAGCCGGGACAACATCAACCATGCCAACTCCCCCCGCACCACACGCGTTCCACATCAATGCCCGGCATCTTATTAATATTCCCAACCAGCGAGCTCTGAAACACATTCTGCGCGATAGCCAGCCGCGCCAAGCGAGCCACCGAGGGACTGACAGAACCGCGCTGGCAACAGGAATATCAGCAGCGTCGAGGACTTGGATGGCGAAGAATGGAATCTGCACGCCGATTTCGAAGCCGATCCCGCTGATGAAGTGACTTGTAGGTTTGAGGAGGAGATTTCTAAGTTTGCTCCTCAAACCTACAAGTCACCATACATATCTTGGCTTATCACACCAACAACAAGAGCAATACTACTCAACGATTGCTACAACCCTCTATGATTCATTACACGTCATCGCTCCTTAGTTACTGGGCCAATACTACCACATAGCATATCTCTACAGCCCTCTATGATTCATTACACGTCATCACTCCTTAGTTACTGGGTTAATACTACCACATGACATATCTCTACCAACTAGAGGCCTAGGAACATGAACAATAGCTCCAAAAACTTCTACAACCCTCTATGATTCATTACATGTCATCGCTCCTTAGTTACCCACAAGATTGGTTAAGTTATGACATAATTTGTCTATAGGGGTACTCTGACCTTGGACCTCCTTTCACTTCCTATAGGCTAGGAACTAAGAGATGGTTCTATGGGATTCTCTTACGTTCACTACATGAATAGCAAGCTAGTTGTGGGTCGCACTTGATTTCTAATACAGTTACCAAGCCTATTCCTTCTCTTTATTCCCTGCTTGCTCTGGTCCTTCTGGATTGCGTTTCCATTGATATTTCGCATCAACATCATGTGGCAACATATTTATAGGAATTGGAAATGTACTCATCTTTTCACTATTCAGTAACATTCCATTAAAGTCAGGAGTGAACCTACGATTTCTAGCTTGGATGGTGGAAAATATGGGTTACCAGGAGATACATAAGTGTCACGAGGAGACCACCACGTGACCGAGCAGTGGTCCCTCATTTCGCTTCACTCGAGCTTACAAGCTCGCTTAGGAAAGCTCTTCTCTATAAAGAGGAGCTTTCCTACATTACGTAGAGACCAGAGTATTCAATTCATTACACATTCACGTGATCGCGAGCACAGTTATATGTGACAGTTATGAGCCCGGTATATCCGAAGAATTTTCAAAACCTACAAGCAGTTAAGCATCATTTATCTGCTCACCGATCATACAAATCAAACGAGTACTCTCCTTCAGAATCAGAAGTAGAGCCCAACAATGGAGTCGCTAAGCGCCACGTCACTCTATCGAGTTATCCTCAAAGATCGAAGCTCTTGGAACCTTTGGATAGGCAAGCTCCAAGATCAAGCCCAAGCCCAGGGTATCTGGTACCTTGTTGACCCCGACGCTCCAGACACAGCAAATCCTATGTCCGAAGCTCCTCGAGCACCGCCATCAGAGCTTCAGCTGCTCCAGCACGAAAACAACTCTCGGCAAGAACACTACAGCCAGAGTATACTGGCGTACGAGGCAGCCCCTGTGGATGCAAGACCACCTAAGCCGTACTACGCTCCTGCAAGCACAAAAGATATCATTGACGAGCTCGACAAGAGCTACAAGACGTATGCTGTGCAGCTCACTGTCTGGCAAACAGTATCGAAACCCTCCTCAGTGATCAATCAATGGATCATTGCGACAGTCGATACAAAGCTCCTCGATCCTCTTATGACCCGTCTTCATGCTGAACAGAGCTCCACTATCCAACAAATTGTCTGAGAGCTTCGTACGCTCCTTGCACCGAGCAAGTCAACCAACTTCCTACAAGCCCATCGGCAATACAAAGCTCTTATAGAGCAAGCTAGGAATGGTAGAGTCAACCCAGACAAGTGGTATAATGACTGGCTTCAAGCTTATAGCCAGGGTATCGAGTATAACATTGGCGAGATCATAGAACCGTCAGCAACGCTCGACTTCCTTGAAGCGATCTCAGCACGCATGGCTCCAGACTGGGGAAAGCAAACCTTAAACGAAGCGACGATCGCCTACGAGCTTAACAAACCAGTTGACTCGCTCTTTGAGATTGCTCGCACATTTTCAGTGATCTCGCGAGCCTCCGCCAACCCGTCGCCTGCTTCTTTCGCTGTCATCGATCCTCAGAAACCAGATGAAGCAGTAGTCTGTCCATGCAAGCGCAGCAAACACCCGTGGGAGACGATCGAATGCTACCAGCTGCTCGAAGCGATCACTGGAAAGACCAACAAGGGCTGCTATCCAATGATTCCCGAGCATCGGAATCGCATTCTCACTGAGGTTCACAAACCAGAGTTCAAGGAGCTTCGCAGGCTCTTAAGCTCAAAGGGCATGACACCACCTCAACCTAAGAAGAGCCAGAACCAAAGCTCTGAGCCCGCGCGTGGCAACAACGACTACCGTGCTACCTACAACGCCGCGATCATTGCACCGTGGCTCGATCAGAGCTTAGGGGTGTACACAGTGATCGGTCAGAAACACCTGCTCTCTGAGAGCACGCTCCTAGACAATTGTGGAGCAGTGCACATCGTCAATTGCAAAGATCTACTCGAGCCTGGCTCAATGATTTACCCGAGCACTCCAGAGTTTGTTGAATCTGGAACGACGAGTTTCGCGATCGTTGCACGAGGAACGCGCATTATACGCAAGATCTTACATGGACCGAGTGGCCCACAAACTGCAGACCTGATCCTCAACAACGTTCAGGTGATTGAAGGATTCCATGTGAACATTGTATCACAAGCCCTCTTGCACAACTCGGGTATATGGGTTGATGGGTATGATAATACGCTGTGGACAGGAGAGCGCAGAGCTCCTATGCTCTTAGGAAAGCTCGAAGTTAGATACAACCTGCTTATGCTCCAATACAAAGCTCTTCTATCTTGCTCTCTTGTTCCATCAAGCTTTGCCATCATACATTCTAGTGATCGCCATGGTAGACCTCCAGTGACTATGTATTACAGGTTATGAGCCCGGAAGCCTATTGTTAAGGTATTTACAAGATCAGAATTATCATTGAGTGTTGATTTGTGCAGTCCAATTCACCAATCCGTCAACAGACTCGCTGAAGTCAGTGTTTTCGTTACAGCACCACAACCTCAACCTCAAACAGTTTTGAAGTACGGTGAAGAGGATTGTGGCTCTCTTTCTTTGAGTTATATCCACACTGTTTATTTCACTTTATGTCCTCTGCGCTCGAGCCAGAAGGACTTTCCAAGATCTTTGAAGACACGACAGATCAACTTGCAACTTCATCTCAAACTGAATTTCGAACACGACTGCGACTACACCAATAGCCAATATGTCTTCTACAACTATGGTGAGTCTGAATACGACTTCGCTGCATCTTCCAGATCATTTGAAGCTCAAGGGTGAAGAGAATTACACCAACTGGAAGGAACTTATCGTCAACATCGCCCGAGGCACGGACTGGCGAAATACATCAACGATAGATGCAAGAGGCCAGAATACATCGATGAATTCCATGAGGACTACGATGAGGCCAAAGATGGAGACAAGCTCAGGAAGTATGAAGCTTGGGAGAAGGGCGACGCTCAGATGCAGCTCGCGATCCAATATAACTGCAAGACGATTCCAGGAAAAGTGGCATCTGCAAAGGACACAGCGCTTGAGATGTGGAGAGCCCTACAACAGCAATACGAAGGCTCAGGTTCAGTCCTGAAGTACAATGCAATTCAGGATTATGTTCACCTCAAGTACGAGAATTTTTCTTCACTTGACACGTTTATTATCGCTGTCCGTGAAGCTATCGACAAACTTGAGAGTCTACAATGCCCTCCTTATAATGATTAGCTTCCTGTTATGTTTATAGCTTCTTGTGCGAACAAGTGGCCAACTTGGGCAGAACGCCAAAGATCACTCCTTCAGTCTCCAGATCACCCCATCACTCTCGACTCTCTTATCGATGACCTCACAGATGAGGCGAGATCGAAATCGACTCCTACAGGCTCGAATGCCTTGTACGGAAACAAATCTCAAGGAACGGGTAAGGGCAAAAACCCAAGCAAGGACAAGAAGAATGGAGATCGACCATCTTGCCCACATTGCACAATGCCGAAACCTCGACACTCACCTCAAGACTGCCTCGAAAATAACAAGGAGAAGCGTGATGAGTGGGAGCGGAAGAATGGGAAGAAATGGACCCCATATCGGAAGCATATTGAGAAAAAGAAAAATGAAACCAAAGATGAGGGCAATGACTCTAAGAACTATTTCGACCTCGTAGCTTTCTCAATGCCTGCCAAATCAAACACTATAAGCAGAGATAGGTGGTTATTCGATACAGGAGCAGATGAGCACATTGCAAACAGTCTTGAGAAGTTTGACACTTACGAAGAGCGCATGGATTTACCATTCATGAATACAGCAAATGGACTTGTTCGTCCTCAAGGCTGTGGCTCAGTTCGACTTTTTGGAGTAAAGGGAAACAGAGAGAAGACCCAAATTACCCTCCATCATGTCATCTATATGCCTTCCTCGCCAGTTTGCCTGTTTAGCGGAAAGAAGCTTTATAGCAGCGGAGGTCATCTACAGAATGGCCAGCTTCTCGATAAGCATGGCAATGAGATGGGCATAGTTAACTCAGATCTGTTCCTTTACGAATTCAAAATGGAAGCAAAGGAATCACTTATCCCGCCCTTGATTTTACCTGCTGCGATTGAGCAGAAGAACACAGACATTGAACTTTGGCATCGACGCCTCTGTCATCTTGGACTCGATAACGTCCGCAAGACCAAAGACATGGTAAATGGGATCTCATATAGCAAAGAAGGCACTGCCATTGCGACGAGGTTGTGCCAGCCATGCAAAGAGGCAAAGCCAATCCGTCGAGTGAACAAAATTTCAGCTCGACTAAGACCGAAAACAGCTCCTGAAGAAGTTCATTGTGATGTTGTTACTAGACATTCTTGTGGTAATCCCTGCAGTAGGTTTGTGTAGATTCCTCTAAGCGTAGGGATCCTCCTCCGGCTGTTAGGTTCGTTTCTCGCGTTCCTAATCTTCTCATCGGCGTGTCTGGCCATGCGTTTTACTACATCCTTGCACCGAGGACTCATTGGACCTGTGGGTGCAAGTTCGTCGAAGGTCTCCTGTTCCGAGACGGTGAACGATTCCGCCTCCGACCCTTCGTCTGAGCTCTCATCTTCTGGGGTGCTTTCGCTGTTTATTCCCCAGTCCTGTTTGCTCACAAACGTTGCGTTCAACTGTCCTGTCCAGGTGGCGTTAAGTTGCTTGACGGAGAGAAGTATGGCATACTGTTTACTTGTGGAAAGTACAGTGTCCGCTATGGATGGACCTTTAAGAATAAGGGTGACGCGTACAAATGCATTGTCTGGATGATTCGACTTGCAAAGACGCAATACAACATCACAATTAAGAGATTAAGAATGGATGGAGGAAAGGAATATGCTCCTACCCAGATCGATGAGCTTACAGCAGATCTCGGAACCATCATTGAGCTGTCCACTCCATTTTGCGTATATCAAGACGGCACAGCCGAACGAAGCTTTCGCACCATTTTTGAACGTGTTTGATCTGCTGCAATCGATCAGCGAATTCCTGAATTCCTATGGCCAGAGCTGTTTCAAGCTGCCGTTTACATCTCAAACAGAGTGGCCACTTCAACCATTGATGGGAAGACACCATTTGAAGCATTTTGGGACGAAATTGAACCAGGGGTGAATCACACACCTAACATCGCCCACTTGCGAGTTCTAGGATGCAAGATGTATGTTATTATCCAAAAGGAACGCAGAGTGCAAAGCCAGAAGCTTGCCTCAAGGGCAGAAGTCAGCATTCTCGTTGGATATGAGGGTCTCGAGCTGGAGAGAAGATTATAAGAACTTTGCATGCTCAATTTGATGAAGGCAGTGGTTTCATTACAGAGCCAACATTTGACCAAATCAGTGACGAAAATGTCCAAGCAGCCCACTGTAATGGTGGGTGCACCAGATGTGAGAATCTAGCCACCCAAGAAAGGGATGAATTTACTAAGACAACACACTATCTTAGGAAACAGAGCCAAAGGGTTGTAGCTTAGACTATTCCACAATGCAGCAATCAGGTGTGTGATGTAGTGAAGTGGTTCAGACAAGTTGCAACAAATGTTGAGTCTGGGAACTCAGGGGTAAGTCAGAGGTTAACACATCACTGACTTTTCAGAAACAAGGAGTAACAAGATCAATGCTTGGAAGCTTTGAAAAGATGTGGAAGTATGTGATAGTCGATTTACTGTATTGTCTGCTTGCCCTTTCTTAAGGAAAGGGCAATCCTATTTATGCTAAAGGAGTGTAGTTCTATCATTTTCCAAGACTTTCCATGACTTACCAGGCTTGGTAACTGTAGTCGACGTAAGAGAATCCCATAGAACCATCTCTTAGGTTCGTAGCCTATAGGAAGTAAAAGGAGGTCCAAGGTCAGAGTACCCCTATAGACAAATTATGTCATAGACAAATTATGTCATAACTTAACCAATCTTGTGGGTAACTAAAGAGCGATGACATGTAATGAATCATAGAGGTTCGTAGGAATTTTTAGAGCTATCGTTCATGCTCCTAGGCCTCTAGTTGGTAGAGATATGTCATGTGGTAGTATGAGTGATGTCATGTAATGAATCATAGAGGGTTGTAGAGATATGCTATGTGGTAATATCGGCCCAGTAACTAAGGAGCGATGACGTGTAATGAATCATAGATGGTTGTAGCAATCGTTGAGTAGTATTGCTCTTGTTGTTGGTGTGATAAGCCAAAATATGTATAGTGACTTGTAGGTTTGAGGAGGAGATTTCCAAGTTTGCTCTTGAGTTTGATAGCAAACTAAGTGCAACGAATGTCAGTATGACACCCACAACAACGCAGTGGAAGAAATGGATGAACTGCGATACCCTCCACCTTCCATCTCAATGAATAAAGACTATGAAGGACAGACTCTAGACCTAATTCACAATCAGGATGATGCGGAAGAAACTTCTCAAGATCAGCCAGATGCAGAAATCGAGCATGAGGAGCGCGAACCTCCAAAGAAGACCCAAACTCGCAAAGTCTGGGTTTCTATTGCTGAACACAATCGAGTCACGAGAAGCCAAGCAAAGGATGCTGCTTCATCTCGAAATGCCATGTATGCAGAGGAAGAACAGGAATATCAAGACGAAGATTTCCAAAATGCATTTTTCACAGGTACAGAATACAACTCAGATCCGCAAACCATGGAAGAAGCACTCGCTCGATCTGATGCAGATCTCTGGCGTGAGGCCATTGCCTCTGAATATCCATCCATTACTTGTAAGAAAGTGTGGAAAGTCATGCATAAAAGCAAAGTTCCAAAAGGGAAAAAGGTCCTTGGTGGACGCCTTGTTTTGCGCACTAAAAGAGATCAAGATGGCAAAATCCTTCGCCACAAGGCTCGATGGGTTGTAAAGGGCTATGAGCAGAGATATGGAAAGGATTATGAGCAGACCTTTGCAGGAGTTTGCAAATCAGCCACATGGAAAATCGCTGTTGCCCTCGCTGCACGTTTCGATCTTGAGATTGAACAGATGGATGTTGACACTGCATTCCTTGAAAATGATATCGATGCAGAGGTATATGTAGAATTGGCTCCTGGATGGTGTGAGAATGGTGTCAAGCTTTCAAAGGAGGATGTGTGCAAGCTATCACGCGCGCTTTACGGTCTCAAGCAGTCACCACGTCTCTGGCAGAAAAAGCTTCGCAAAGCACTCCAATCTCTTGGAGTTGAACCACTCGAAACAGACCAATGCATCTTCATCAACAAGGACACAAAGATCATCATTGTCACTTATGTTGATGACTGCCTCATTATTGGCAAAGATAACGAGGACTTAAGTAAGTTGAAATATGAGTTGCAGACAAAGTTCACAATTGAAGAACTCAGTCCTGCACAATACTTCCTTGGAGTCCGCATTCATCGAGATAGAAAGAAGTGAGAGATCTACCTTGGACAGGATGCATATACTCAAAAGATCCTCAGCCGTTTTGGAATGACAAATTGCCACACGCTGAAGACGCCTTGTGCCCAAGGATGGGAAATTCTCATGACTCCGTACAAAGACAAAGCTACAGCTCACGAAATCAAGCTGTATCAGTCTATGGTTGGATCTCTAATGTATCTAGCCATGAACACTCGACCGGATATCAACTATTGCATGTCTGTTCTATCTCGTTTTCTCGCAAACCCCTCGCCACAGCATATCGCAGCTGCTCGTCGCTGTCTGCAGTATCTCGCAGGCTCTATTCATCTGTGCATCTGTTATGGAGGCGATTGGAAGGATGATGAGGCTATGGCATTAAGAGGATACGTCGATGCAGACTTCGCAGGCGACAGAAGCGAGCGCAAGTCTCACACAGGATGCGTCTACCTTTTCTGTGGAGGCGTCATTGTGAGAATTTCTAAGAGACAGCCAACCGTTGCAGTTGCGACTACTGAAGCTGAATACGTGGCTATGTTTAAGGCTGCACAGGAAGGAGCATGGCTTCGACAGGTATTCAAGGAGCTTGGATATAAGAAGAAGGATGCACTCACAACGGAAATCATCGGCGACAACCAAGGAGCTCTTGCACTTGCAGAGAATCCAGAGTTTCATCAGCGAACGAAGCACATCGACATCAAATACCACTACATCCGAAATCAAGTGAAGGAAAACCTTGTTGATCTATATTATGTGTATACGAAGGAGATGGCTGCAGATGGACTGACGAAGCCACTATCAACGATGGATCATCAGAGATTCATTGAGCTGATCAAGCTTAAACAGCTTCCAAAGATGGACTGATTATAGGTTACGGATGAAGAACTAGGGGTGCTACTAACTGTTGATATGTTTTCTACAATATCACCAGAGGGGTGCGTTGCAGGAATCGGGGTTCAGAGCCACGGGAGCCACTGGCGTGGCACCCACCCACATATATAGTTCTCAGTAGTTGTAACCTATATACTTCAACTAATCAACAACTTGTCTACCACCAACACTTCCAATGACCTCCAGTGACTATGTGTTACACATAACTGTAGTGATAACCGTTTCAAATGGCCACTATCGCACCTGCAAAACTCTCATTGATAAAGGAGCGCTAGTCAACGCCCAATGGGGGATGTCTAGCAGTGCCTTACATGAGGCTAGTTTTAATGGCCGAACTCGTGTAGTTGAGTTACTACTTGAACGAGGAGCCAAAGTTAATCTCCGAGGAGGCAATCGTGGCGGCAATGCTCTTATCGCTGCTTGTTATACTGGCCATGAGCAAGTCGCGAGGCTATTGCTCATACATGGCGCGAATGTCAGTGGTCATGTGGGTTTCGACGATGACACACCACTGCAGATAGCCGCACTTGAGGGGTTCCCCAAAGTTGTATCTCTACTCATAGAGTACGGAGCAGATTCTAACGAGCAAAGTGGCTTCTATGGAAGCGCTCTGCAAGGTGCTGCGTTTAGGGGCCAGGAGAGAGTTGTTGAGACTCTACTTAGTCTTGGTGCAGATATCAACCGTGAATGTGGGTATTACGGCAGTGCTCTACATGCTGCGTGTCTGAATGGGTCTATAATCGTTGTTAAGATGCTCCTAAACCGTGGAGCTGATCCCAATCTCCTGTCTGGCATTCATGGAAACCCCCTTCAATTCGCTGCAAGTTGTAACAATGCGGAAATAGTACAGTTATTGCTTGAGAGGGGAGCTAAAGTAAACACGGTGGGGGGAAAGTATCATAGCGCATTACATGCTGCGGCGTATCAAGGGTACGAGAATATTGTGGAGATGTTGCTTATGGCAGGGGCAGACGTGGGGATCATCGGGGGGCAGTATGGCAGTGCGTTAGATGCGGGACTTTATACGGGCACGTAAATGTGGCGGAGAGGCTAAGGCAGGCAGAGAGGGAAAGGGAGGCGGTTATACCAAAATTGGTGCCCACAGATATTTAATGTTCAAGCTACAGTAATGGTGCTAACAAATTGTAGTTCGAGGGGGAGAATTTGAATATAAATATCCTTTAAGTCAAGAAGCATTATGTGGATGCTGACTATTGTATAATCTACAATGATCATTATCGTACATGTATAACGAGTCGGCCACCCAAGCGAGTCGGCCACTTTCCACTGACCACCTATATATTATATAAATCAATTCAACTACAACGCCTTAAATCAATTAAAACTACTCAGAATCGCCATCTTCAGACGTCTCCCAAACTACCTGACAAGTTCGCGAATTATGACCAGTTTGGCTGCAGTTGCCACAACGCCGAGTACGTAGCTGAGCCCGCTCTGTAGAACTACCCTCCCTACGTGTATTTTCTCTCCTAGCATCAACTATACCCTTTTCTAGCTGTATCGCATTAGCTTCAGGTGCTGAAAGCGAACCTCCAAGCTGTAGGCGGCTCTTTTTAGCCCTCCGGCGTTTGCTTAGTAACTCATTTGCTGTACAAAGCTCCTGGTTCTCAGCTTCAAGAAGGACTAGTCTGTGTGCTAGCATTGAGATACCTTTAGCCTGGGCGTCAACTACGTTATATAAATGGGTTGGAGAGCTACCCTGATGCCTAGCAATCCTAGATTTCAAGGTAGTAGAGCTTTGAACAGCCTCAATTGCTGTAGTTGGCGTTTTTAGACCCCAGGAGGTAGCGGTTCCTGGCCGAGAGTTTGACGGTGTAGGCGTTCTAGGCTTAAAATCCAGCCGAGAAATTACTGTTTCAGGGTCGTATGGAACAAGGCCAGTTGCTCGGAAGCCAGCTCGTACATTCTCTTCTCCCATTGAAGCAAAAAAGGCCTGCTGGAAGGCAGGAAAGAAGTCATCTTTAGTAATGTGAGTTATATGCCTCCGCATCATCTGCTCAATTGCCTTGCTATACGAAGCTTTTAAAGGGCTAAAACAGCCTACATCGAGAGGCTGGAGGATATGCGATGAATGGGGAGGCATGCAAAGCGGTATAATATTGTTAAGCTTGCAGAAATCGTCGAATTCAGTAGCCCGGTGGCTGTTGTGGCCGTCGAGGATTAGAAGTCTATATCCACCAGTTGTACGAGGCTTAGTACATCCCTCAAAGTGATTCAACCAATCTAGGCCTATAGCGTTTGTAGTCCAGCCATTTTCGCTCAGATGGATCCGCCAGGTTGGTGGGAATTGGCCATTGGTATACCAGGAGAGGAGGTGATATTTGCCCTTAACAATGATATATGGCGGCATTGCCCAGCCATCTGCACATACACTCTGGATTACAGAAACCCATTCCCGATTGCCAGGCTGCTTTGTACGAGGTCTGTCCTGTCAATCAGAGGTTGTTACAACCTTAGCATGCGAGAGCATTCCCATCAAAAACCCAGTCTCATCAAAGTTGTAGATGTCTGAGTTGACAATACCGTATTTTGCAATTGTATTCTGTACAAGTGCAAACCAAGCTTGTATAATCTTAGGATCTTCAGCTAGGGCCCTCTGGTAGTCAATTCGACGTCGAAAATGCATATTAAGGGCTGGTTGGCGTCGTACGAAGTTCCCTGCCCATCATGAGCCAACACGCGTTGCGTCGCGTACCCCAAGGAGGCGATTGGCCATATCTTGTATATCTTCGAGCCGGGGCGGAAATCCTCGCTCAATTAGATCAATAATATGATCAAGAAGCACACTCTCTTCAGTATTGGTCAACTTCCTCCCATTTGCAGTTATATCGCGTCTTGATAGTTTTCCAGTGCGTCGGTCGGCCAAAGTCGCCCGGGGAACCTTATAGACACCTGCTGCAGCTCGTTCGGTAAGTTTAGGGTCGTTTTTAAGAGCTTCAATTGCTAGGATTATACGGCTTTCATTTGAAGTAGATTCCATTTTTGTACGTAGAGGGAAATAGTTGCAAAGTAAAAGGTGGTGGAAATGGTGGAAAGTGGCCGACTCGCTTGGGTGGCCGACTCGTTATACATGTACGTTAGTTAAACTTATCTTATTTTCAACTTCGGTTTATTGTGTTTAATTTCATCTTTCATCATATGAGAAAACATCACGAAATTAGTAATATTACTCTTTCAACCCGCAATTTAAATCAACACAATTGGTAAATTTATTTTAAAATTTACTACAACTGTGCAATAACCCATCCTTTAATATATTCTTTCAGATCTAACCAGCCAGTTAGTATAGACATCTACGACATGTTCCTCTGACGTCGAAATTCCAAGGCACGTGACAATTGAGAACCGCCAAGAAGTCACTGGACCACGCCAAACTCAAAGAGGCTATAACTAAACCTGATCTAGACGACCCCACCGAAACTTTGTTTACAACGGCCCCATAGTTGTCCTGGATACGGAAATCGAGAGAATGATGCCCTCACAGCATCATCCATTGTTTCCTACCCAAAGCACAAAAACTTCGCACACCCACCCGCTATGGACAGATGCACTCATGAAGTCCCCATGGACTTTGAATGGCAGACCAGCGGCCCCGCCGACGTCACCTCGCCCTTCTACCAATTAACCCAGAAGCAACAGGGACTGAAGCGTAAGCAATCCCCCTCCGTCACTGGCGATGCAGCCATGGACCCTCACTCCCCAACCGCTATGCTAACGTCCACTCCTCCACAGGCAGCTTCGAATCGCCCTCCAAACCCCCACCCCCCTCCTCACAATCCGCCTTCTTCTCCGCCGCACCCTCCAACATCGCCACCCCCTTCCGCAACCCATCCTTCACCACCCCCCGCAAACCCTTCGACGTCGACCTCTTCTCCGAAGCCTCCGGCGCCGAATCCTCCCCCGCCGACAACGCCGACACAGAAGACACCCCCGACCACCCCAGGCCCCCCGCACGCCCATCGCCATGCCCGCATTCTCCTTCACCAAGCTCGACAAAAAACCCATCTTCGGCCGCTACGGCCTCTCCGCCTTCGGCTCTCCCGGCCGCGACACCTCCCGCCGCGGCAAGCTCTCCGATGCTGTCGCCCAGAAAGCGCGGAAGCGGCGCCGCCACGACCGCGACCCCGTCATCCACTCCCGCCGCGGCAGCATCGACAGCGGCTGCTCCTCCGAATCCGCCTCGCGCCGGCACAGCCCACACCACCGCCCCTCCAGCAGCAACGGGCAAAACTGGTTCTCCTCCCTCCTCACCGGCATCGAGTCCCGCCCCAACCTCCCCCACCTCCTCTCCTACTACGCGCAGCTCATCCTCAACTCCTTCCTCGTCGCCGTCGCAATGTACCTCATCTACTCCTCCATCCGCACCATCCAATCCGACGTCTCCAAGGAAGAAGCCCGCGCCATCGACGAAGCCCACCACGAAATTGCAGTCTGCACCTCCCACTGGACAACGAACAACTGCGCCCCGCACCTCCGCGTCCCCGCCGTTGCCGCTGCGTGTCGCGAGTGGGAGGTCTGCATGCAAGCCGACCCTACGCAGGTTGGTCGCGCCAAGATATCCGCTCACACATTCGCGCGCATCGTGAACGAGTTCATCGAGCCGATTAGTTTGAAGACTATGCTCTTCGTCGTCGCCACGTTTCTGGTGTTTGGATACGTCAATAATACGGCGTTCGCGGCGTATAGAAGTAAAATCGATAATCAGCCTCAGCAGCAGCAGCAGCAATTCTTTCATCAGCCGCCGCCGCCGTCACCGTGGCCCAGTCAGCAGGCGGGAGATTATGGGTGGGGTGCTATTGCGCCGCCGACGCCGAGACATGCGTCCGGAGGGTATGGGGATGGGAATGGAGGCCCCATGTTCGCGGCGTTGATGCCACCGCAGACGCCGCAGCGGAGCCCGAGGAAGGGGGGACGGTGAGGGGACGGGGTGGGTTACTGCTAGGCAGAGCTTGTTGTTGGCTGTATTACTTAGGAGTTGGGAAAAGGGATACGTGGGTTTGGTTTTTGGGGGATTGGAATGGGGGCCGGGGTGGGGGGGGGGGGGGGGGGGGGGCAAATGTAGCAACATTCATAGGAAATAAGTCAGGTTCTCCGATCAAGTGCCCCCGTTTCTCGCACTCGTAGTGGGATATCATATCATGGGATTGGTGCACGTAGGAAATAGATAGGGACGGGAGGCACACCTGTCTGCGCCTCTCATTTACGCACACATGGCATCTCAAACAGATTTATTTATATCTACGAACGCCCCGTCGCGCCGACCCCGTCGTGCATCACAAGCTTGTATACCCTTCCCCCTCTACCACCACCGCCCCCCGTAGCCCCCCGCCCATCGGATACTATGTGCTTTTCCTAGATAACACCCCCCGCCCCAACCCCTCCACGTAGCCCCAGGCCCACGCGCACGCTCACCTCGTCTTCTTCACCTCCTGCGCCCACCCCTCAATCCCCTCCCCCCTCGACCCCACCTCGAGCCCCTCAATCCCCACCCCCTCCATGCCCACCGCATCCCCAACCCACTTCCCCCCCGCCATCCCCCCCGCATTCGCCCTCTTCTCCGGCGTCAGCTCCAGCATCGGTGTCAAAAACTCCGCCACCCCCTTCGCCTCCGCCTCCTTGAAATGGTACTTCTCCCTCAGCACGTCCGGGAGCGCCCAGTGCCGCAGCCGGTGGATGTTGCGGAGTTCGCCTTTGCGGTTGAAGATCTCCTGCGACCATTTCCCCGAGAGACAGAGCGAGCGCGGGAAGGGGCCCAGGAGCTCGACGATCTGCGCGATGTGGTCGTCGTCTTTGCCGTACTTGGTGCCGGATTGGGGGTCGAAGAGGTAGTCGCCTGTGATGAGCTCGAAGACCTGGGAGGGAGGTTAGTGGTACGTTAGTGGGAGGGGGGGGAGGAGGAGGCGGAAGAAGAAGGAATAGGAGAATAGGACGTACCATAGCAGCCATACTCCACACATCCGTACTGGCGCCCCATTTCGCGCCGAGGATGACCTCGGGCGACCGGTACTGCCGCGTCTGGATGTCGTTGGTGAAATGGTGGTTGACCCAGCAGGCGTTCCCTAGATCTGCAATCTTGACGCTGATCTTCTCGAATGCCGGGTCTGAGGGCTTGGGTTTGTCGGCCGTCGACGAGCTCTTGTCTAATGTAATGCCGGATACTTCTCTACTTAAGATGTCTCTGCGGGGGGAGGTTAGCGTGGGTTCTTTCTGCTGTAGGGTGGGGTTGGGTTGGGGGTGTAGAGTATGAGAAGTAGGGACATACGCTGATTTCTCTCTCTGGCTCTGGTCCTTGTCTGTCGTGGGTGTCGTGCTCGGGGATCCTGTGATGGCACCACTCATTACGACGCCGCCCAACGAAGAAGCACTCTCTCCTCGGATGGGGGTCTCATTACCTTCACTCATCATCCCGTTGAGGCTCGACATGGAGCTGCCCTGGTTGCGGAACAGCTCCGCATGGTTGAAGCTCGCGTTCAGCGGGCTCGGCAGCGGCTGGCTGCCCGTGATGAGGGTCCTGCGTCGCCGGCGCCCGTTGGGGTTATCCTTCTTCTCCTCCTTCTTGACCTCGTCCTGGTTGACGAAGGTCTTGACGATGTGCTCCACGTCGCCAATCTCGATCAGCACGTTCTCGGGCTTCAGGTCCGTGTGGATGATGCCGCACTCGCGGTGCAGGTAGTCGAGCCCGAGCAGCACCTGCTTCGTGATCTGCTTGACCAGCGGCATCGGGATGCCGCGGTGGTTCCAGCGCTTGATCAGCCCCAGCAGGTTCTCCCCGAGCACCTCAAACACCATGCACACATGCGTGCCGTTGGGGCCCTTGTGCTCGAACGAGTCGAGCAGGCTGACGACGTGCTTGCGCCCCGGGTGCTCCGGGTTGGCGGCCACGATCTTGTTGAGCAGCTTGATCTCGTCGATGGCCGTCTCCGTGTAGTGTGCCGCCGACCGCACGACCTTGAGCGCGACGTGCTTGCCCGTCACGCCGTCCTTGGACAGCCACACCGTCGAGAAGTGGCCCCACCCTAGCTTGCGAACCACCGTGTACTTGCCGTCCTTGAACTTCTCGCCCACCTGCACCGGGTGGTAGCCGCCCTTGCAGTAGTCCTCCGAGTCCTCTTCGTCGGCCGTCGTCTCGGCCTCGTCGCGCGACGATGTCGACGGTGATCGGTTGTTCATTGCGCCCTTATGCGAAAGCGGAGAGTTGGTCGAGCCGCTGCTCCTAAACGCACGCAACCGTGTTAGTTTCCGTTGGGGTCTTGGAAGTGGCGGGAAGGAGAACGAGACGGATTGATCGCGCCATGCAGCTGCGTGGTATGCGCTGGGAGTCGACCCCATCCTGCCAAAAAAATCCGAAACATGCGCTGAAAGAAGCGCACAGCGCACAGCGGCGGGCGGGGGCGGCGAGAAGGGGCGGGCGGGGATGGGGGATGGGGAAGTTTCACTTACTTTCCAGCGGTAGAATTGGAAGCCATGGTTGTTGGGGGGGTATCCGCATTCTTCGGCGTCTCATTTGTGATGATGGGTTTCAGCTGATTGTTTCCTCTGCGCTTCTTGCTCGCGCTCCCATTGCTCCCGTTGATGGTGGCTGAGCTGACGGCGCTCTTTGCCTTTGCGATGGCAGCGGCCTTGATCTGTTGGCCGGTAGAGGTCATCGTCGCGGGATCGTGGTGGTGGAGGAGGTGGGCTGTTTCCGTGGGGGACATTCGAGTTGGCGCTCGTACACTACTCGGACAACCGTACTGGGGGTTTGATGTGTGTGTGGGTGGTGGTGGTGGTGGTGGTGGTGGGTGGAAGCGGATTCTGGGCAAAGTTGGGGGGCTTTTTCAGTGACGGAACGGTGTATCTGTGTATAGTTTTTTTGGTTTATATAAGACGCAGCAACAGTCGTATAGCAGCAGTACAAAATGGAATAAATGAAGCTTCCGCTGAAGAATAGGAAGATGGCGGAGATGGCGTATGAGAAGCTGGCTTGATCCAGCTGGGAGGAGGGGGGGGGGAGGTGGGGGGGGGGAAGGGGTTGGTTGATGTTGATAGATGGGATAGGATATAATGAAGATATTTGGTAAGAGAGGGAATGGAATAGCAGACAGAGTAGTTTGTTGTTGTTGTGGAGAGCAATTGACTGGATTTGGTATTAGTGGTGTGTACAGCAAGAGTACTGGAGTACAGATACAGCAACTTTCCTACTCTCTCCACAGTTTTTTGGGCTGGTATCCTGCTAAGATCTGGTAATGCTGGTAATGCTGGTAATGCTGGTTGGTAATGCTGCTAATGCTGCTAATGCTGCTAATGCTTAGCAATGAGGGAGGAGGAGGAAGGGAATGGGGAGAGAGGTGTGGTTTAAGAGTGACATCAGCGGTACAGAGGGGTTAGAGGAGATTCAGGTATATTTTATTACTACACAAAGTCTAAAAGCGCAGTCTAAAACCCGTACCTCGGTTGTACTTCTTCATCGTGACCTGTGGCTGGTTTTTTGTGTGGGTTTATGGTGGGTTCAGCTGTGGGATTGGGCTGGATTTGTGCTTGTGGTCTGTCTAGCTGGGTGTGATATGAGCGCTTAAGGGGGGGGGGGTGCGCGCTTAGCGAGGTGTGAGAGAGGTGTGAGAGAGGTGTGAGAGAGGTGTGAGAGAGGTGTGAGAGAGGTGTGAGAGAGGTGTGAGAGAGGTGTGGGCGGATGTTAGAGGAGTGGGAGTGTGAGTGGGAGTAAGTAAGCAGGGGGGTGGAAGTAGACATTAGTAGTGGGAAGAGCAGGAGGAGTGGGAGTGGATATAGTGAGAGTAGACATAGGAGGACTGGGGAGACCCTGTACGACCAAAACGTGCGTTGTGTCGTCACTTTAGTCTTAATCAAGATAACTAATACAGACCTCTGTTTAATGTCGTGACTAAATTTTAGCTTCGCTTAGGGTTGGAGGAAGCGATCCGCGCGGTTTCAAAATGAGCGGAAGCGATGTGCGCGGTTTCGCAATATGTAGGCTATAAGTACCACTGCATAGTAATTTGTATGTAAAGGTACATAAACCAATCATTATAAGAAATTATCACTTCATCACTCCCACGCTCACTCCCACACTCACTCCTACGCTTACTCCTACTCTTACTCCTATGCTCACTCCTGCTCTCGCTCTTACACTCACTCTTAGCAGCTTCTAGGTCCTAAATTAGGTCCTAATCCTCTAGAGGAATTAGGTTACTAGCTTGAATAAGAGCTTTTACCCTCTTTTTCTAGAGGCGCTCTACCCTCTAGGCCTTAACCCTAGCTCTTTTAAGCTGGTTATTAGCGCAGTTTCTAGCCTAGTAGGTTACCTAGGCTTCTTTAGCTACAAGATTCTAGGCTTAAAGCTTAGCTTTCTAGGCCTGAAGCTTATGTGTAATGCTGCTTCCTATCTAATAGAATGTATAGAGGTTTCTTACATAAGGTTGACTTAATAGAGGAGGTAGGGGATTAAACACAAAGGCTTTCTAAGTAACACATTAACGTGCATGTATAACGAAAGTGCCAAACAAGCGAAAGTGCCAAAATCATGCGGTGACCAACCCCCCCAACTAAATGTTAAATTCCTCCACAACAAAACATGCGCCATAAAAATGATGAAAGCAAATTAGTGCTAGCTATCCAAGCTATGCAAAGCGACCCAAATTTGCGCCTTCGAGTTGCAGCTAGGATCTATTCCGTAGACCACCGCAAGCTACGTCACCATTTACAAGGCATACCTTCACGACGCGATATCCAAGCCAACTTACGGAAATTAAGTAACCTAGAGGAATCAGTTCTTGTTCAGTATATACTTGACTTAGCTGCTAAAGGGTTCCCTCCTCAGTTGTCTATTGTTGAAGATATGGCAAATCGACTACTTGCAACACGCGACGCGCCACACGTCGGGTCACGTTGGGCTTCAAACTTTGTTAAGCGCCATGTAGAGCTCCGGACACGCTTCCAGCGAAAATACGACTACCAGAGGGCTAAGTGCGAAGATCCAGAAGTCATTCGTGGCTGGTTTGAGCTTGTATGGAACACAATTCTAAAGTATGGCATCAACAATGCAGATATCTACAACTTTGATGAGACTGGGTTTATGATGGGCGTCATCTCAAGCGCAATGGTAGTAACGAGCTCAGATGGGCGGGCAAAGGCAAAAAAGGTGCAGCCTGGCAATCGGGAATGGGTTACAGTAATCCAAGGCGTTAGTTCTCAAGGTTGGGCAGTGCCGCCATTTGTCATTGTGGCAGGTAAAAACCACCTTGCATCTTGGTATGAGAATAGCGGATTTCCAGCAGATTGGGTAATCACTGTTACTGCAAATGGCTGGACTACAAACGAGAGAGGTATGGATTGGATTCAGCATTTTGAGAAGCACACAAAGCCCCGGAGTGTTGGTGGTTATCGCTTGTTAGTCCTTGATGGTCATGAGAGCCACCATTCAGACAAGTTTGAGGAGTACTGCAAAGAACACAACATTATTACGCTTTGTATGCCTGCTCACTCTTCCCATATACTCCAACCACTTGATGTTGGCTGTTTTGGCCCATTAAAGAGAGCTTACGGTCGGCAAATTGAAGATATGATGCGGGCTCATATTATTCACATTACTAAGGATGACTTCTTTCCTGCCTTCCACGCTGCATTTAACATTGCAATGACAGAAAGCAATATTCAGGGAGGGTTCCGAGGTGCTGGGCTTCTTCCATTTAGCCCTGAGAGTGTAATATCTACACTTGACCTTAGGTTTAAGACGCCAACACCTCCAACCTCTCACCCAAACACCGCTCAACCATGGGTTTCTCAGACACCAAATAACCCAACTGAAGCTGTATCACAGTCTACTTTCATTAAAAACCGAATTGCGCATCATCAAAATAGCTCTCCAACCTCAATCTATGCAGCTGTTGACCAGTTTACAAAGGGTGCATCGCAAATAATGCATCAATTAGCATTGTTAAAAGCAGAGAACCAAAACCTGCGACAGGCAAATGAAGTGCTAAGCAAGCGCCGGAGAGCTAAAAAAACACGACTACAGCAAGGAGGATCACTTAGTCAACAGGTAGCACAGGAGCTACAGGACGAGAGGGACGTTTTGCAGCAAGTAGAGCAAGAAATAAGGGCAAGTAGTGGTCGGAAGCCAAGGGAAGAAACCCATGCACGTCGCTGTGGCAAGTGTGGTGAGACTGGACACAATGCGCGCACTTGTCAGATTGTAATAGACAGGTCTGAGGAAGAGGACTCCGAGTAGTTTTAATTAATTTATATTGTTGTGGTGGATTTATTGCAATTCTTATGGGATAGTCGCGATATTTTGGCACTTTCGCTTGTTTGGCACTTTCGTTATACATGCACGTTATAGTATTATAAAGAATACTATATTAAGTTGAGCACAAAGCTCCTATCTAAGGTTAGGATAGTTGGGATAGTTAGGATAGTTAGGATAGTTAGGATAGTTGTGCTTTTCCTAAATATCCAACTATCTACTAGTTTCCCAACTATCCACTAGCTAGGTCATGTTATAGCCTAGCCCTACTAGCCTTGTGACTTATGAGTCATGTTACTAGAGCCTAGCAGTAACATCATGATGTTACGGCTAAGTGCTAGTGCTATGGATAGCGCTTACGGCTGCAACCTCACGTGATGGATAACATTGGATATCTTGGATATTATGTTATCCATGTTATCCACGGGTATCCACAGAATATCAGGTGATGGATAACATTGGATATCATGGATATTATGTTATCCATGTTATCCACAGATATCCCTTTGGCATGACGCCACTATATAAGTAGATAGTATTTCTTAGATAGGAGCTTCGTGCTCAACTCAATATAGTATTCTTTACAATACTGTAACGTGTTACTTGGAAAGCCTTTGTGTCTAATCCCCTGCCTCCTCTGTCAAGTCAACCTTACGCAAGAAACCTCTGTGTCTTCTATCGTTTAGAAGTCAGCGTTACATGTAAACAGCTGATTTGAGGCATCTTGGCCTATGTAATGTCAGTATAAGACGATATCTAGTCAAATCAGTTTGATATCGAGTGTATCGTGGTTTTGGTGGGGAAATAAAGAATCCTACGAAAAATATTGAGTTGGTGTGAATATCGCCTAATCGAGTATTGACTTATCGCATGAGAGCTATACCACCTACTATCCCCCCTGAATAATTGTCACTTAACACAATTTAGCAATCAACTCACTGTTGCAAAGCTATTGCCTAGCCTGACCTTAAAGCAGTCCTCTTTAAATGGCAGCAGCTTATTAAAAGGAGGAGTTACAAGCACCAATATACTACAACTATGCGCTAAAACGATTTAGGAGCAACTTCCACAATACCACAACCAGCCTAAGACTCAATTCTCTTAAGGCTAGGATTTGAATTTTAAAAGACAACATAAGATTAAGAGTTATACTTAACATAGCGAAGCAAGCTTAATTCCTACACAAGCAGAGGAAGAAATGAAGGGGATATAGACAATAGCAGGGGAATATCAAGAGGAGGATATTTATAACATGGATGAAACTAGGCTCTTTTGAAAGCTAACTACTTCAAACGGACTTTTAACAATATCATAGCTAGGATTTAAGAAGGACAAGGCGCAAATATCAGTTATTTATTATACAAACTGTATAGGAGCTGATTAGATGCCACTTTGGTTTATTATTAGAAAGGCGAAGAAACCTCAAGCACTCTAGTATATTAATGTTAAGAAGGCTTAACGTGCGTGCATAACGAATGATACAACATAATGAATGATACACTACCTTGAATCCACACAACTCCTCTAGTAAACAGTAAATCCCTTCACAACAAAAGATGCCGCAGAAAAACGATGAACGCCAAGTTATATTAGCTCTTCAGGCGATGCAAAATGACCCTAAGCTAAGTGCTCGAGCTGCTGGAAAGCTCTATTCTGTCGATCATCAGAAGCTTAGTCGTCGTAAGCATGGTATGCATTCACGACGCGATATTTCTGCCAATTTGCGGAAAATGACCGACTTAGAGGAATCAATTCTTGTCCAGTATATTCTCGACCTAGCTGCTAAAGGATTTCCTCCCCGATTGTCTGTTGTGGGAGATATTGCAAATCGACTTCTCGCGACATGCGACGCGTTACCTGTCAAGACGCGCTGGGCTTCCAACTTTGTTAAACGTCGCATAGAACTCAAAACAAGGTTCCAGCGCAAATACGACTATCAGAGGGCTAAATGCGATGACCCAGTAATTATTTGTAGCTGGTTTGAGCTTGTGCGAAACACAATTGTGAAGTACGGCATCCACGATGCGGATATTTACCTGTCAGATGGTAATAGAGGTATCTGAGGATGAGTATTCTACATAGCTTTAATTGATTTATAGCGTTGTAGTGGAATTATCATAGTATTTGTTAAGTGAGCACATTGGACTGTATTGTCATACTGACATTCGTTGCACTCAGTTTGCTATCAAACTCAAGTGCAAACTTGGAAATCTCCTCCTCAAACCTACAAGTCACTATACATATTTTGGCTTATCACACCAACAACAAGAGCAATACTACTCAACGATTGCTACAACCATCTATGATTCATTACACGTCATCGCTCCTTAGTTACTGGGCCGATATTACCACATAGCATATCTCTACAACCCTCTATGATTCATTACATGACATCACTCATACTACCACATGACATATCTCTACCAACTAGAGGCCTAGGAGCATGAACGATAGCTCTAAAAGCTCCTACGAACCTCTATGATTCATTACATGTCATCGCTCTTTAGTTACCCACAAGATTGGTTAAGTTATGACATAATTTGTCTGTGACATAATTTGTCTATGACATAATTTGTCTATAGGGGTACTCTGACCTTGGACCTCCTTTTGGTAAGTCATGGAAAGTCTTGGAAAATGAGAGAACTACATTCCTTTAGCATAAATAGGATTGCCCTTTCCTTAAGAAAGGGCAAGCAGACAATACAGTAAATCGACTATCACATACTTCCACGTCTTTTCCAAGCTTCCAAGCATTCATCTTATTACTCCTTGTTTCTGAAAAGTCAGTGAGGTGTTAACCTCTGACTTACCCCTGAGTTCCCAGACTCAACATTTGTTGCAACTTGTCTAAACCACTTCACTACATCATACACCTGATTGCTGCGTTGTGGAATAGTCTAAGCTACAACCCTTTGGCTCTTTTTCCTAAGACAGTGAGTTGTTTCCTTGGGTGGCTAGATTCTCACATCTGGTGCACCCACCATTACATGTATCATTCGTTATGTTGTATCATTCGTTATGCACGCACGTTAGATAAATCAGTTTATTATAGCAGAATGGCTAATAGCTTTCTATTTACATATAGGCTCTCATAGACAGATTCTGCTAACAATGCACAACTTTTTAGCACATATTGCTGCCGTCGAAACAACACCTCCACCCTCAAATATATGAATTATCTAGCTACTAGCAAATGTAACAAGTCGATTCTAGGCCCTAAATCAAGGCATTATTGCCTCCTTGAAGCTCATTATCGTCGACAATGGCTTGCATTCATGCTAAACGCCTTCGACAACAATGAAGATCCTCTTAAAACTATTAACTTACACCTTGCCCTTCGCTAGATCATCTAATTGTGGTATCACAATGTCTCAAATACGACTATCTACAACTGCTTCTGCAAAAGTACAATCATCAAAAACCTGATCCAACTTCCTCTCAAGCACATTCCGCCTCTTACTGACCTTTACAACTAAGTACAACAGGACAGCTGAATTCACGATGTGATGGACCTTTCAAACTTTCTGAACCTAGCGGAGGAGACAATACAAGAGGGTATATAAGATAGCGAGGGGGATATAGTACTACAAGAGGTCATTGAACAATATATCCAGCCTCCTAATGAAAGTCAAGATGATGATGATGGGGAGGAACTTAGACTGCCAGTGGTTCATTCTACGTAGGCAGTTCTACAAGCCCTCCAAGTTCTGGTTGACTTTACGGAAACTAGTAATAGTGGCATAAGGGAGCCGGCCGCTACGTTCTTTAGAGCGTATAGAAAGGGAATTAGTGGTCAAAAGGGCAAATGAGGGCATTTAGGGCACATTGGACGTTTGACTTACATAATGGTTTGATTACTCGATATTCAGTATATCTCGATATTATCTAGAGGAATTCTTATATTGACTTATCGCGTGAGAACTGTAGGCTCTAAGGATGCCGTTTAAGGCTCATCTATAGTGTTGATTTAGGGACTTTGAAAATGCGACAGGCAGCAATTATAAACTTAGAAGGGTTTTCTACAAGCCACTCATAGGCATTTGATATAGGAGTCCCCTCCATTAAATGAATTGTATAGGATTACAATATAAATTACTATCTACATCTACGGAAAATGTTTTGTTGAGGAGTAGCGGTGAACGGACGCACGTCGCGAAACCGTGCACATCGCTTCCGCTCATTTTGAAACCGCGCGGATCGCTTCCTCCAACCTTAATCGTTGGTTTCCAAACCACCGCCTGGAGGCGGTTGGCGAAAGCGATCCTTGCTGCGAAAGCGATCCTTGCTCTCTCGGCAAACGCGAGCGCGTCCAATGCGACATCAGGACAACGCGACTATCTGGACAACAATTGACACGTAAAGTTACAATCATGTCAATTGATATAGCTAGAAACGAAGCTATTCAAAAAGCAATTGATTTCCTAAATCAGAACCCAACGGAGACTATCGCCGCAGCAGCTAGAATCTACCATGTACTCCCAACCACACTCCGTATGCGACGCATGGCGCAACGCCAACCACCAAAGCCTCGCGGAGGTAACAACAGAATACTTTCAGATATACAAGTTATAGCTATACAAAGATACATTCAACGGTCATATGAAAATGGGTACGGTGCAACGAAGCCAATGGTGTTTAATGCTATCTGCCAACTACTACCAGCTGAAATCCTGACACATCCACCACCGTCTCAACGGTGGTTCCAGACTTGGATTAAGACTCAACATGAGACTTTCCACACCATTAAAACCCGGCCAATTGAAGCAGCACGTGTTGCTTCTCATGATGTATCAGCTATCAAAGAATGGTTTCATGGATTCAAAGATGTGTGTAATCAATTAGATGTTACTGCAGCTAACATCTACAACTTTGATGAAGTTGGGTTCCGAGTGGGAATGAGCACCGGTGAACATGTGTTAGTGCCAACAGCAGTAAAGGAGGTACGTTATATGTACTCATCTTACATTATATTATTCTAATTTGTATAGCTTTATATACAAGCTCCAGAGAATCGTCAAAGTCTCACAGTAATAGAGACAATTTCAGCTGCTGGCATTGTACTTCCACCGTTCCTAATAATTCAAGGAAAGCTTCATATGGAAAGTTGGTACCATGATAATCTACACGGTGATGAGAGAGTTGCAGTATCAGATTCAGGATATACAAACTCTGAGCTCGCAATGGAATATCTACAGCATTTTATTCAACATTCTGCACCCTCTACAAAGACGAAGTTGCTTATAATGGACTCTCACATTTCTCATGAAGTTCCAGAATTTATAATACTTGCACATCAAAACAACATACATTTACATGTATTCCCTTCTCACCTTACACATATACTACAACCTCTTGACGTTACAGTATTTGCACAGTATAAGCATTGGCACCGCCGTGCTATTCAACAAGCAATTCAGAATTTTGATGTTGACTATAATGTTATTTCATTCTTCCGAGACTTACCTACAATCCGAACACAAACGTTTACAAAGGGAAACTGTATGAAAGCGTTTAGAGACTCTGGTATTTGGCCACCAAACTACGAGAAGATAGAAAAGAAAGTGGCAATATACGCAAAACCAGCACTTTTAGAAACACCAAGGCAAGCAATCCAAGCAAGTCAAGATCTTTCAAATTGGAGTCAAAGATTTGAAGAGATTCTTAGTTCACCATCACGGCAAAAGTGGACATCTTCTTATACAGAGATTCAAGTACAGTTAACAGAAAGTACTTTGGTTACCTCAGAGCTTATGCAAATTACTACTATTATGTCTGAGCAAAGACAACGGAAAGTTAGAAGCAGAAAATCTATTCAAAAGGGTGGAGCTGTTACAGTTGAACAAGCACGGAAGAAGATTCATACGAAGATAGTAAAGGAGCAAGAGAGAGAAGAAGCAAGAGAGAGAAGAAGCAAGAGAGAGAAGAGAGAGAAAGCGCATGGTTAACCTTGAGTATAAGCTGCAGCTCCGTGCTGGCATTGATGCACGGAGAGCGGAACGGGTACGGAAAAGGGAATTACTTGAATTCCAAAGGAGTAACCCAGACACCGAGCTACCAAGGGAGTTACTCGAAGTAATCATAGACCCTGATATTGAGCGTAGGAGACAGGAGGAAGAGGAGGAGAAGGAGGAGCAGTTGCACTGGCAATTGGCCGCTGAAGAAAGTGGTTTTGTTGACTTTGCAGACCTTGACTACGACATGATCCACAGTGCAAGTGACAGTGTAAGTGATAATCAATCACTGCCCGACAATATAGATCCTAACCTATTTAATTAATCAATTATATCTACGTTCATTGCTGTTTGTTGTCCAGATAGTCGCGTTGTCCTGATGTCGCATTGGACGCGCTCGCGTTTGCCGAGAGAGCAAGGATCGCTTTCGCAGCAAGGATCGCTTTCGCCAACCGCCTCCAGGCGGTGGTTTGGAAACCAACGATTAAGCGAAGCGAAATCTTGGTCACGACGATTAGCGTCAGAGGGCAAGCTACGGGTACGGAGTACGGACAGAAAAGGTACGAGTACCTAGCACAGGGCGGTCAGGACGAAAACAGAACTTACTTAGGGTTAGTTACTCGTTACTACTACCAGAACATCTGCGTAGGACTGGTGAGCTAGAGGGAAAGTACATCGGGCTTAGTGGATGTGGTACCTGCGTCGTGCCGCAATGGTTTGCGGCGGGATGATGTACTCCTGTTTGTAGCTTTCACTTACATCAACGCCTTCTTCCAACCATAGTTTTATTGTAGAAAGTTAGAGGAACCCAGCTACGAGTACTACTGTATGCAAGTATTCACTGACGCCGAGTAGTAAGTGGTGCTTTGGTATAGTGTCTGAAGCTTAAACAAACCCCGATTCAGTTCAGTAATTGTCATACGTGCTATATAATCCCACGCCCAACCCCAATGCAGTGATGATGCTTTGGTACAAGTATCAGAATACATACCTGTGATGCCTCGCTGTGATACAGAGACCCTCGAGCTCACTTCCCACCACGCACACCCCAATATTCAAACGACGTCCATTTATGTACCCTTACAGCCCCCCTTTTTTTGTATATTCCTATTCCCCATTAACATTCCTATCCCAGAACAAGGACGAAGCCAACGCTGATGCTCATACTCATGCTCATGCTCACGCTGTAACCCCCATCCACCCCCATCCACCAACTATCTACACAGACAGCACACACACATATAGTACACTAAATCACACCCCGTCCTCCCCCATCCCCGCCTACTTCGCAGCAATAGCCGCATTCCACTTCCTCTCATCATTCCTACAAACCACGTTAGTAAACCCATCTCAACCACCACCCCCCAGGACACAAAAGGACTCACCCATCAAACCTCAACAACTTCCCCAACACCGGCACCAGCTGCTGCTGCAACTTGCGATCCCTCTGCTCAAAAAACTGCAACAGCACCGTCTTCAAATACTGCACATCGCTCACCCCCTGTCCCACCGGCGACGCCCCCCTACTCCCTCCCCCCCCCAAATCCCCCGACACCCTTCTTCCCGCCCCCGTCAGCTCCGCCAACCTCGTCTCCCGCGCCTTAAGCGTCTTAGCCAACTTCTCATACCTCGCCCCCGCCTCCTCCAACAACCTCCTCAGGTCAACCTTCCCCTTCTCCGCCTCCCTCGCCTGCCTCTCACTCCCGTCCAACGCCGTCCTCAGCTCCTCCATCGCAGCTCTTACCTCTTGCACCTCACCCGCCGCCCTCGCACTAACGCCCTCCATCTCGTCCCTCCGTCTCTTAACCTCCTTCGCCTCGCGGTCGAGCGCCTCCCGATCCTCCAACGCGCGCTTCAGTTCCCGCTCCATCTCCCTCACCCGTCCCTTCAACTCATCCGCCTCCCTCGCCCTTCTCCGTCCCCCCGTCGCAGCCTCCTCCTCCGCGCGATCCCGCTCCTCAACCGCCGCCTCCATCCTCTCCCTCATCTCCCTCACCTTCGCCTCCGCCCTCTCATCAATATCGGACAACAACCTCCTCATCGTCTCCCCCTCCCTCGTCCGCTCCGTCAACAGCCTCTGCACCTCCCCCAGCTCCTCCTCCAGACTCTCAGCCGCCTCCTTCGCCTCCTTGAGCTGCATAGCCATCTCCGCCGTCTGGTCGCGCATACTCCCCACCAGACTCTGCGCACTGCTGTACTGGCTGACTTTCAACTCCATCTCCCCCCTGACCTCGCGATTCTCCGCACCCACCCTCCCCATCTCCGCCTCCAGCTCCCTCACCCTCGTCCGCAGCTTAAGCACCTCCTCCCTCACCGCCCCTAGCTCCCGACTAGCCTTCTCCCCCGTAGCAGAGAGCTCAATCTTCTCCGCCTCCACGCGCCGTAGGTCCCTCCCCGCAACCCTCGCCGCATCCTCAGCCCTGACGCGCCCATTCGTCTCGCTCGTCAACTGGGCCTGCAGCGCCTTAACCTCCGCTTCCCGCTCCTCAGCCTGCTTCTTAAAACTCCCCACATCGCCCCTGAGCTCCCTCTCCCTTGCCTCCAGCTTGCGCAACTCCCCCGTCCGCGCGGCCAGCTCGTCCTTGGTGGTCTTCAGGGCCGCGTTTTCGCTGCGCAGCGATTTGAGCTCGGGCTGGGCCTTCTGCAGAACGTCGCGCAGGTCGGTGAGTTCCTTGTACCGCGTCGATGCGAGTTTCTCCGCGGCGCCGAGGTCGCTTTGGAGGGTTGACAGCTTCGTCTTCAGCTCGTCGTGGTCGCTGGTCATGGACTTGAGATTCGCCTCCGCTTGTCCCGCCTTCTCTCGATGCTCGATCTGCGAGGAGATGGAAGATTCGAGGGCGTCGACTTTTTGCTGGAGGACCTTCTTCTCGGCTTCTAGCTCCTTGATCTTCTGCTTGGCTTCGACATGCTCGTGGCCAACTTGCAGGTAGTTCTCCTCCAGCTCATCGATCTTCTCGCGCATGGTCTCGACATTCTTCTGCTGCTTTTGGAGTTTCTCGATTTGTACATCTCGTGAGGCGACTTCGGCCTTTAGCTTCTCAACTTCGGCTTCCAGGTCGTTGGTGGGAGCATCGGGAGTCGCGCTTTCGGTCGGTTTTTGAGGTGCTTCTGTGGCAGCGGCAGGGGTGTCCTTGCCAGCATTGGCGCCCTTCTTCTTTTTCTTGTTGTTCTTCTTCTTGGCTCCAGCTGGAGCGGCACTCTCGGCTGCGGCGGGTGTGGTCGTGGGTGCTGCAGCATTTTCGGGCTCAGCTTTGGCAGGAGCAACTTCGGCATCCTCACCGTTCTTCTTTAGAGTAGCGACGATACCCTCGAGGACCTTGATTTTCTTCTTGTCACCATCCTGTAGCGTCTGCAGATCTTTCAATTCCTTCTTTAGTTGGTCGATAGTAGCTTGAGACTTCTCTAGCTCGGCGGCTTTGGACGAGGCAGCATCGGTTCCCTCTTTCTCCTTCTCCGTAATCTTCGCCTGGAGCTCCGAGATGGACTTTGTGGAGGCATCGAGCTTGCCTTGAAGCTCCTTCAGCTCTTCCTGGCGCGCAGAATTGGATGCTGACTTTTCTGAAGATTCACTGACTTGTCGCTCTAATAACCGCACCGTCGTGGAAAGGCCCTTGTTTTTCTCTTTGAAGGCATCCAAATCTTTCTGGAGTACCACCACCTCGGATTTCAAAGTCTCGACCTCAGTGGTCTTAGCTTGGAGCTCGGATTGTAATTGCGGGATCTCCTCGTCGTAGGAGAAGAAGTCCTCAGACGCACCCTCGGGCTCGGTAGGCTTTTGCTTCGGGGAGAAGATCTTGAGCACCGATGAGACTGGCGACTTGACATCTGCCGGAGCTTTCGAATCGGTAGGTTTCGCTGCTTGGTCTTCAGGTTGTGGCTCCTCGGAAGGCTTAACCCCCTCGCTCGATTTCAAAGCCTCAAGCTCGGCCTGTGCATCAGTAGCTTCCCTCTCTGCCTCCTCAAACTTCTTCTTGTAGAGGTCGCGGTCCGACGTCACCCGCTTCAGCTCATCCATGACCATATCTCCCCTTAAGCTCAGCTGGTTTAGGTATTCCACCAACGCCTCCGGCTCGCTGATTGAAACTAACGGTGTATTCTCCTTCAGTGTCTTCTCAAACGGCTCGATTGACACGGCCCGCGCATGAGCGATGCGGTATGATCGGAGCAACTCTTGGTATCGTGACTCTAGTTTGTCAAGTTTTCGTAGTTTCTGCAGCACCTCCACCGGTAGCTCAGTCGCTGCTGCTGTCGTGGCTGGTGAAGGCGTAGTCGGCTTGGGCACAGCCTCCGACTTCTCATTCACCCCCTCGCCATTGGCCACAGCCGCAGGTGCAGGACTGCTCTTTCCCGTCATTGTAGTTCCCTTGGTGTCTGTGATCAGCGGTGTCGCACTGGGTGTAGATTCCGGCGTGCCCTCGTCGTCGTCAATCACAAAGGCTGATTCGAATTCCGACGGGTCCGGGCCCCTTGCACCGTCACCGACGACCTTAGTCTTTTGCTTCGTCCGCTTCGTAGGGTCGGCCCTTGCAGAGTTCGACCTTGATACTGTTCCTGAGCCCACAGTAGGTGTTCCTGCTGCTTTTGCCTTTGCTTGCTCCTCCGCTATTCTCGAATCAATGGCGCCTTTAAGCCGCTGCGTGGCAGTTAGTATCGCATGGCTGTATAGCCAGGTGTCCCAGGGCAACGCACTTGGAACATTCCGACCTCTGTGAAAGCCAGTTCGCCAGTCCAACTCAACAACAGCGCATTCTTCAGAGCCGCGCAAACATCAAAGGCGAATATTTCAGATGTGAACAAAACATCAATATGAAGACGCGCGCGTGTTGCCAGAGGCTCCTTTAACAAGTGTAACTGCTTGGCTCCAGGCAACGAGGGGCACTTGGACCAGGGAGCTGCTACGGGTCAGCTTTTAGGCCTATGATGCAACCTTGAAAGTACCTAAAGTTACGTACAGCAGAGCAACTTGACAATGGTCTGTCTTCTATCGTATCCACGCCAAAAAAGCAATTGAACAACAACAAACTTCTGCGCTCTGTCATGCCGACGATGAAGCAGAGAAGCTGCTCGAATCTTGCCGGCTCATTCTCATAATGGTCTCACTATGGCCTTGGAAGGTACGGCCACTGCTCCCACCATGTGTCCTCCGTACTAACCTTTCAACAGGGCGAAGATGCCTCCCCAGCCTCGTTCGAGAAGACCTTGTCCGCGTTGTCCGAGAAGATCACAAAGGCACAATTGCAGCTGGACACCCTAAACCAGCACTCTCGCAGACGCATAGCACTATGGACTCTATATACCTCCTTCGCATACATCCTCTGCGTCATAATCCTCGCCCTCGTCGTCGGATGGCGCAACTGGGGCGCCGCTGAGTACACCAGCGTCGCAGGCAGCCCTCTCATGTGCGCCCCCCTCACCCCCAATCCCCAATCCCACCCCCTAACAAACCCTCCAGCATGTACCTCGTCCGCGCCGCCATCTCCTCCTACTACACCTACCGCATCTCCACCGCCACCCGCCGCCTCGAAGAATACCAACTCGACCGCACCAAGACAATCGACAAGCTCAAGACCGCCACAAAATACAACTCCACCCAACAGCTCCTCGAGAAGTACGGCGGCGCCACCCCAGCCCCAAAGCCGAAGCTAAAACCCTCCACCGGCCCCGGCTCCTTCACACACGCCCAGCAGCACCGGTCCACCCGCAAACCAGCACGCACCAGCATCCCCCCGCCCGCAACGGCGAATATCCAGCGCCCTGCCCCCCAACCCTCGACGCCACAGCAGCTGCCGCCACCGCGGCCACAGGCGGAGATGTCACCACTCGCGCAGGCACTGCAGAAGCAGGTTCGCCAATCCGCGCCCTCCACGCCATTACAACAGCAACACATCCCCTCGCAACCACGCGCGGAATTCGCACCCAACGCCTTCAGTTCCCGTCCTGGCTTCGACAATAGCAGCGGTGGCGGAGGAGGGGAAGGGCAATGGTACGACCGCATCCTAGACGTGCTGCTGGGAGAGGACGAGACGCATCCCAAGAACCGGGTCGTGCTGCTGTGTGCGCACTGTAGACTTGTGAATGGGCAGGCGCCGCCGGGGGTGAAGAGGGTGGAGGAGGTGGGGGAGTGGAGGTGTTTTAATTGTGGGGGTGTGAATGGGAAGGATGAGGGGAAGAGGATGGCGGAGGAGATTATGCGTGGGGAGGAGGGGGGGAGTGATAAGGGGGCCGAGAGCGAGAAGGGGGAGGGAGAGGAAGAGGAGCAAAGGAGAAGAGAAAAGGAGGCGTGTGAGGAGGTGGAGGTGGAGGAGCAGATTAAGGCTGGTTTGAAAGAGGGGGGAGAGAAGTGATATATCGATCTTTACAAATTTCTTTTTTTTCCCACATCACAGCTCGTCTGGCTTCTATGCACCGCATCGATTTGAGTGACATCTCAGCCGTGATTCGTCTAAAGGCCATCCGTTCACCCCTGACGCATCCTCCAAACTCCTCCTACACTTCCCATCTTACCGCTTTTATAAACACACATCATCACGTCACCTCCCAATCACAAACAACCAAACCGGCATATTTTACATCCCAATTCTCAAGTCTATCTCAATATACCTTATTACCCACCCCTTCTCTTCCTCCCACCTCCCATCCCGATCGTTACCTCCACCCACATCACGCCCACAACCCCAACCTCGCAATTTATACAAACCATCCCCCCCAGAACACCAACCCACAACCCCCCCATCCAAATCCCGCACACGCACAGCAAACGAGACCTTCCCAGACCAGACTAGACGAGACACACAAAATATAAAAAAACCCCCTCCCAAACACCGCCCAATGCCACAGAAAATAGCATGCAAAAAACGCACACACACGAACCGACGTAGGTAGGTAGACCAGCCAAAAACAAGAACGCAACAGAACAAAACAAACCAAAAACATAAGGAATACCCATTTTTTGGTTTCCCGGCCGCCCCGTATCTTGAAAAAGTCCCCACCAGCTTCCGCGCGCATGGGCGATGGACTTATTTCATTTCCTCAAAAAAAAAAAAAAAAAAAAAAAAAGAGGCGCGTGCTCGGCTCCCCCCTTCGTCCTGTAATACCTCTCCCCTCTCCCCTCTCCCCTGTTCTGTTCTGATCTCTGGTTTCTGACGGGCTTTTTTGGGGGTGCGAATTCATTTCCTGTTTTTCTCTCATATGCTGTACTAAAAAAACCGAGGGGTTTCGCTGCATCGGAGGCGCCGCTACCGAAAACCTCCCCCCCCTCCGCCCCTATTTCCCTATAACGCGCCCGTTTATCTTTTCCCAATTCTAATTCTAGTACAAAGGTGGGGGTGTTTCCCATTTCCCATTCCCACTACCACCACCCAACCGCGCAGCTCGTGGGCGCGGGCGGGCGGGGGCCCGATTTTCCTACTCACACAAAGCGACGCGGGGGTCTCGCATAGTCCCACACCCTATTCCTTCCGCATCTGGAAAACCCTCAGCAGGCAGTCCGGGTCCGTCCCATGATATCCAGAGAAGCCCATATACATCGCATTCCAACAAACAGCACGTCTATAAAACTACCCCCCTTTCCTATCGGCCTCGAATCTCGGCGGCTCCTCCGCCTCTGCATTGCCGCCCCTTCCCGTCCCGTCCTGCCCTCTCCGCTTCCCCTTCTGTATCTGCTGCCACATGCCCACCCCGTCGCCCTCGCTCTTCGCACCGCGCGTATGGCCATTTGGCATCCCAACCCCTTTATTACCATTTGCGAGGGGCGACGGGTTGCGCCCCGCACTCCTCAACACCGCGCTCTCGCGCAGTGTTGACGGCGGCGGCGCAAACGCAGAAGAATCGGCTTTGCGGCTCGCGGTCGGCGAGGGAGAGCGCTTCTCGAAAACGGGCGAGAGATGCGGGACGTCACGCAGAGCGTCCTGCGGGCCTAAATCCAGTGGCGACATTCCCGTGCCTTGGGGCCGGGATGGTCGGTTGCGGACATTCGGCGAGGAGGTTTGAGCAGGTGTTGACGTGCCCGGGGATAGAGCACCGGTCTGGGTTGCGTGGCTGTAGCTTTGGGCTGAAGATGGCGCAAAGTTAGAAGTCGACGGTGGCCCGAGATATGTCTCCACGGCAGGTCTTTGCCTCTGCCAAGAAGGCGGCGATGGATCTCTCTCGGACCTATTTCTAGGTGGCAGCGACACTCCGAGTCCCGAATTCTGCGAGGGCTGTAGATTCCTACCATCTGCGTCTTGAGGTGTCAGATAAAACGAATCTACAGAAGCACCTACTGCATCATGATATTGATCCTCCGAAGAGCTTCCACTGGCAGATGACGGTGCCCCCGATGCGCGGGAGTGAGGTATCGAGAAGGATCCATTCACGACTAGAGGTGATAGCTCATTCAGACTCCGGACATTGGTATTCGATATGGCATGGGGAACCCCTCCCCCTCCATACACGGCAGGTATGGGTCTCGCCCCCGTAGTGTAACCGCGATCCCGCCCAAGTGGAGATGGTGACCTTGAAGTACGGCGCAAGCGCTCGAGGATAGCTTGCGGGAACTGCTCTGTGGAGAGCCTGCGGTGGCCCGGTGACGCGGAAATTGTGGACTGGAAATTGGACTCTATGGGGTTCTGGTAAATTATCGACCCGTTCAATCCATAGCCCCTGTAGTCCTTTTCAAATCCAACAGCTGGCAGCGAATCCGCTCGGCTAACCACCGAGTCGGTGTCGAACCCGGGTCTGCCGTTCTCATTCGCATTGGGGGGATGAGATGTTATGTCACCAGGATGCAACGGTGAATACGATTGCTGTCCTTCCATCTCATACTGCGTGAGCATGGGTGACAACGTTGTGCGAGCAGCAGGCGTAGAGTGAGACCTGGCTGAGCTATTCGACACCGAACCACCGGGGCCCGATCCGCTGGTCACACTTGACCTGTGCAGACTGCGTCGCAATTCTGGCACAGCAGATGGGATTGCGGGGGATAAGGGGTATGTTGGGCCTGGCTGTGGTCCAAACCCGGCGGGGTACTGGAACGAGACAGAGGGATAGTAGTACAGTGGTACAGCTAACGGGGGGTTGTCGAACGACATCCCCCGATTCCTGTCGGCGGCTTGCTGCGATGTAACCGGAGCGTTCGGCTGTAACCTATGCGTTTGAGCAAACGCCTCCATGCGCTGTTGTCCCTGCGCATAGTTTTGTTCTTGGCTGTACAGCTGGAGCCTGAGAAGGTTGTCCTTTTGTGCCTCCAAAGTCATGTATAACTCATGAAGCTGCAGCTGGGCTTGTTGATTCTGAATCCATGTTTCGCTGGGCGACATTCCTTGGGGTGTGGCTAACAGAGGATAGCCGTTGTTACCATCATACGTAGCACTTGAAGCCCGACGGCCCCCTTGGTTATTCCTGTTGTGGTTGGTGTTTCGACCACGTCCGCCATTACCCCCGCCACGGCCACCACCTCTGGACTGAGACACACTCCGCACAACAACTGGGCGAGAAGCAGTCGGCTTCTCCCATACTTTCTCTTCCTCCTTGGGGAACACGTATTGCTCACAGCACTCATTCAGTTTCGTCTCCGCAATCAGATCGAAGGCTCGTCGTAACTCCAAATGTAGGCCTCGGAATGTGAAGTCATCAGCCGTGTTCCCCAGATTGCGCCCGACGTTGAACGGCTCCTCGACACATAACCTGTTGTTATTTGCCAAGTTCCAGCCCTTCTCTTGTTTTGATATTAGCTTCCCATTTCTGACGGAAAGAACGTGCTTGTCGTAGTCAAGCTCGTGAGCATAGAATCGAAAAAACCGGAACAGGAGCTCCCCTAGGCTTTGCTTGCTGGATTTGCCGCATTCTTGCAATGCCTCCACGTCGTCGGCAAATGCGCTTTCGTGCCCATCGGCCTGGGGCAATCGCTGGTGCTGTCGTTCATGAAGAACAGGAAGGACAGGCGGATCTTGTAGTTGGAGGAAGTTGATGATCATGCATATCCATGTATACGAGCTGAGGGTACCACCATAGGCTAGTTATTGTCAGCAAATATAATCACCCACGATGACCAGCCAGCAGCTCTTACCCGCATCATTAAGTATCCTCCTCTTCGTCCAGTGTTTTATAATCATCGCAAGAGGCCGCACCCGAGGGTCTACCTGTACGTAGGTCTTGATCATTCGCGTATTTTCCAACGCCAATGTGTTGTTTACGTTCATGTCGCATGCGAGGCCGAGTTCCGGGTCCCAGATCTTCACGATTGGCACCTTTGCTGTCGAGACGCAGTTGACTTTCGTCATTCCATCTGGGAAGATCAGCGGTGTCCCGCTACAAGGGTTAGGCGCAACTTACTTCGGTACAGTAAATCAGCGAGCATGCAGACTCGTTCGAGCTCCTTCCACTCGGTTGTAATGCAGATGTCAACTGTTCGTGTTAGCCTTGAAAATGAGCCGTGGATTGGCGAGTCGTAGACATACCGTCAGATTCATCGGTGCAAAGAAGATTGCCCGATGACCCAAAGACATGAACTTTTATATCGTGGCCCGGCCACTCGGTATTCAGCAGATGTTCCAATTTTTGTACAAATCGTTGCCTCTTCGCCTCACTCTCGTCCGTGGGCAGCAGCTCGGCATACAGCTTCTCCATGTCCGCCGTAAGCTTCTTATCTTCATCTGGTGACAGTTTCGCCTTTATACTCGACTGCTTCGGCTGATCCAACCCCTCGCTACCAAGGCTGTAGGGCATTCGCCTCCTCGAGTGTGCCATCCCCGTCTCGTGCGTGCATCGAACCCATTTCGAGGGCAGCGATCGGTATGTCGGGAATGCAGAACTCGTCTCCGAGTAAGCAGATCGTGGGGAGTGGCTCGGTGCTGGGATCGGAGAGGGTTCTCTCGAGGCTGTCGAGAATTTCCGGGCGCGCTGGTGCGGCGTCGTAGGCACAGAGCTCGACTGCTGCGTGAGTGTCGAGTGCCGGTGTTGGGGCTGCGATCTCGACAGGTGCTGCTTCAGGGCGTCTGCTTTCTTGGGACCCATGGTGGCGAGGGTTTGTTCTGCTATGAGCGGGCGGTCGCCGTTTCCAGTAGTACTTGGTTTCTTATTCGCATGACCGAGTCTCGAGGTGCTTCGTCTTCGTTGCCTGTTTTCGTAGCCAGACGTGCCGGAACGCGGCACGGCCTGGATGTGCTGTGTGGACAGCAGTGGGGGCAGAGGTGAGGATTGCACCCTCGTGGCACGGCCAGACGTGATGAGCTTGTTGTATTGTGCAAGCTGTGCCTGGTACGACGACGTCTGTTGTGGGAGAAGGTCGGGGAAAGTTTCGATTGTTGTCGAGAGTTGTGGAGACGGCTGGATCAGAGTCGCAGGAGAGATGGGTGGTGGTGGAGCGGAGATTGCCAGAGTGTTTCGCCGGACAAGCCTTGACCACTGGGAAGAATGATATTGATGTTGAGATTGGCCCTTGTTGGACTGACCCTCCATCAAATTGGAGTTTCCCCCTGGGCAGACAGAGTATGGGGGTGCCTGTGGAGGAGAAAGGAGGTCGTTGGCAGAGTTGTGAATTATTCGAGGACCAGGATCGAGATTGAGGATCGAGATTGAGGATCGAGATTGAGGATCGGGAGGGATTGGGGTGGAGTGGAGTGGAGATGGAGTGGAGGGAGGGAGGGAGGGAAGGAGGGAGGTAGGGACGACAGAAAAGGGTAGGCGACCAGCGACAGAAAGGGCGTATAAAGGGTGAAGAGGATGTGAGGTGCAGTCAAGCCAGGTTCGTGAAATATCGGCGGAGCTAATTGTCGATGCGGGCGTATGGTTTGTTTGGAGTTGGAGTAGTTGGGAGTAGTCGAGGGTAGTCGAGGGTAGTCGAGGGTAGTTGGGGTAGTCGAGGGTAGTCGAGGTAGTCGAGAGTAGAGTGGTCTGGCGTGGATTGGATTGCAGGAGCTGGGGGGGGGCTGAATACGGGACGATCAACAAAGTGGCCCTTCTAGGAAAGAGAGAGGCACAAAAAAAAGGGTCGGGTGGTATAGGTAGGAGGTGGTAGGTAGGTAAGTTACATACAGTAGTAGTAGTAGGAACTCTTGCCCGATGTCTGCTGTCCTGTCCGCTGTCCGTTGTCCGCTGTCCGTTGTTCGTTGTTCGTTGTTCGTTGTTCGTTGTTCTGAGGTGAGGCACGCTTTGGGTGGATCGGCGAAAGGAAATATTATTGTTTTATTGTTTTTTGGGGGAGAGAAGGGGGGGAGGGGGGGAGGGGGAAGGGGGGGAGAGGGGGGGTGGCAGATAGGAGGGGGGGAATAATTTGGGGATGGGAGGGTAGTAGATAGTAGAGAGAACAGTGAGGAATCAATCAATTGAGTATTATCCTGTGGAATTGTTCTTTGTTCGACGCGATGATCGGCCTGTGTGTGGAATTGTTCTTTGTTCGAGTCGCGATGATAGCCCTGAGCTGTGTGTGGAATTAGTAGTGGTGGTGGTATGTTCTCTAAAAAGGTACAGGTAGATACAATAGAGTTTAGTATGGGGGTGGAAGTCACTTTGCTAGAGTGGGGACTGGGAAGAACTCTACCACTAGACCACTAGGCCACTGCCATCACTATCACCCTACCACCACTAGAAGACTACCACTGCCATCACTATCACCCTACCACCACTAGAAGACTACCACTATCACCACTACCAACTACCACCACTAGAAGTCTACCACTAGACCACTACCACCACTGCCATTACTATCACCACTACCAACTACCACCACTAGACCACTACCACCGCCACTCTACCACCACTAGACCACCACTAGACCACCACCACCGCTACTCTACCACCACTACCACCACTACCAACTACCACCACTAGACCACTACCACCGCTACTCTACCACCACTACCACCACTACCAAACTACTCTACCACCACTACCACCACTACCACCACTACCACCACTACCACCACTACCACCACTACCACCACTACCACCACTACTCTACCACCACTACTCTACTCTAACTTACTCTACTCTACTCTACTCTACCACCACTACTACGCATCCAGCACTTTCCACTTCACTCCTGCTTCACTCTTCACTGCCGCTTCACTCCTTCACTGCCGCTTCACTCCTTCACTGCCGCTTCACTCCTTCACTGCCGCTTCACTCCTTAACTGCCGCTTCACTCCTCCTATGCTACTCTAATGCGTGTGGTAGTAGAGGTACTTCGGGGTCCAGCATCGATCGATCCCCTCGCATTCTCTGCCCAGATTGTTGGTGGACCCCTTCCTTTCCCCTTCCCTGTCTTCCCTGGACTAACCCTTATCCACCCTGCCGCCCCTGCCGCCCCTTCCGCCCCTTCCACCCTTCCACCCCTTCCGCCCCTTCCCCTTCCACCCCTTCCACCCCTTCAACCCCTTCATTCGTTCCACCTCATTCGTTCCACGCCACACCACACCACACCACCACCACAATATACCACAACCATACCAAAATATACTATACCAACCAAATTACTTCGAAATTGTCTATATTAACACATCAATTCCCCTCAACTCTTTATTCACCCCTGATTATCTCTATTCTTGTCAACACCACCCCTCATGACCATCTGCTTCTCCGCCCACACATACACACATACATATACATACATCTATCCCTTCTGCACCCCTTTTCCTGATCTGCCTGAACGGAGAAAACCGAGGTGTCAACTTATGCGCCGCGAAATATCACATATCAATCAGCCTGGACCTCTCCCCACACACCCGCATTCCTGCCGCGCCGCACGACGGACGGGGCGAATGGAAAAGGCAGGATATGCTCCACAGGCTGCTTTGCGCTTCCAACTTCCTAGACAGCATGGACAGCATGTCTTGATGTATGTTGGCGTGAGAGGAATGCCCCTGCTCCCTGGCTGGCGAGTCACTACCAAGCCGCCTTGAAATGCTCCTCAACCCACCAGGTCTCAATGGACAGAGACCGGATGTCAGACATGGGAAAGCCGAGTGAGCTGACGGGGCTGATACAGACCTCTCCTCCGCAGCAGCAGCAAAGTCGGACATTCAATCCATCCATATTGCCGCATCGCATCGCATCGACGCTGTACTCTACTCTCCTCTATCCTATATCCCTCCCCCCTTTCCTTGGCGTATGTACAGCACCACCCCACCCCGGTCCGTCCTCTTCCCGCTGTCTCTCCGCAACCAGCTGGCACGAACCATCCCTTTACCTCATCCGTCCGACAGATCCCCTTCGTCCTCGCAGGTTATAGCGCACAGCATCCCCCATACTCATCCTGTGCCTCATCGACCCCAGACTCACCCACGCTTCACACCTCTCATCACAAGTCCCACCCATCCCTCAGACTAAACATCGCAGAACCTCTCACAGCGTAAGCACAATCACTCACAATAAAGCACCCCACGCCAGGCCAGCCACCATCTCATCGCCATCGCATCGCACGGTCCCGACACGGCCACCACCACCATCACGCCGAACCCTAGCTCATCCCCGCCTGACGGCAGTGGCGTCGTGGTAGGCTATAATCACGTGACCATCCATGGTTTTTATTTGTCTTGGTACTCCGTACACATTTTTTTACAATAAAACAGATATATGGCACGTCACATAACCCACCCCAAACAGTCCACGTGATCTGCAACCTGGCTTGGCGGCACGACGTGCACCCGGCGATCCCGGCCGATAAAGCCCGATGCGTGCGATGGATGGATGCATGCTTGGCGGCTTGATGTTATGTGCACTGGTGTTGTTGCTGCTGTCTGTTGGGTGATTGATGTACACGGCGGCGCGCGCCGCCGTGGCGCACATCGCTGCATGTTGTATGTATGCCACTAGCTGGTAGGTCTCCGGATGCGCGGGAGTCGAGAGGCAGTCGAGAGGGGCGGTGGGGGGGGATGCATGAGCTGTATGGACGCGCTGGCTGGATGGGCGCGGGCTGGATGGAGGGGATGCAGGAGAGGGGATGCAAGAGAGGACGCAGGAAAGGGGACGGAGGAGAGTACGGAAGTTTGCCGGACGGGCACGCACCGGATGCGTGGTTGGCTGGTTGCTGTCGGTGGCGGCGTGTCGGGATGTATGTTTATGGAGGATAGGTGAGGTGAGGGATTGGTCATCTGGGTGGTTGGTGGATGATTCACACGGTGAAGCCGGTTAGTGTTCGCCGTAGCACTCTACTTACAGCTCCTCATAGCTCATCGATCGAGAAGATACACAGCCCTAAGTCCTATCTATGCTCATAGGGCTGTGTACTCTTCTCGATCGATCCACCTACCACTACGTACTGTACCACCGACGACGACGGCGGCACTTACGGAAACGAGACGCACGCATAAACTGGGAGCGGATACGAGATACGCGACGCGACGATCGAGGTACTGTACTGTTTTAGCCCCATCGCTTAATCCATCCGGAGATCCCGGCAGCGCGGTTCGCACGGTGGGTGATGTACGTAACTTACTGTGTGTGCCGCCCTCGCTCCCTCCGCCTGTCGGATCCCCGGTTCCTCTCTCCCTCTCTCTCTCAAGCTACAACTTACCTACCTACCTAAAGCAGTTGGCTCTTATCAGCGGCGGTCGATCTCAGATCCAGGTCCGCGACGAAAACGGTCTCAAAGACTCACTCCCCCCCTGCTACGTCACCGACGACGCACCCCAACCACGCCGTGAAGAGCAAGGTCTGCCCGTCCGTGGCTGGCGGGTGTCTCACCCGCGCCAACCACCCCGCGCGAAAGCTTATAACGAGGTGTGCGTCCCCCGCCGGCGAGCGCTGGGCGAGGTCACAAGAGCTTCATATCTCTCTTTTTTTCCCCAATTCGAATCGTCGTGCTGTTGAACGGCTGCTGCATTGTTGGAAGTGAGAGTGGTGATATTTCAAGATTGAAGCGGGTGCGAGAGTTGGATTCGGCATGACCTTTGACGATACGACGAACCAACTACGATACCCAACCTCAATAGAGGGACGCAAGAATACCATGGCCTCACGAGACCCATCACCATCACCATCGCCATGGCGCTGGCCTTCACTTTCGAAAGATCGGTTCGTCCACCTCCTCTCCGAAACTATCCTCCCTCCCCATCCACACACTCACGTGACCCCCCTCTCAAGATAAAAACACAACTAACACCCCTCTCCAGCCTCATCACCCTCCTCGCCGCCGACCTCCTCCTCCTAACCAGCGTCCTCACCACCCTGCTCCTCCCGCACATCCCCTCACCGCTACTATACCCAGTATGGGGTCTCGCGAAGGCCTACGCGATCTACCTCCAACTTCTGGTCCTGCCGTGCCTACTCGGGATCTGGGGTGCCGTGAAGGTGTGTACTCATTCCCTCCACTCCCACACCCCCTCCATCTCCCCTTCCCACCACGCCCTCCCGCCAGTCGCAGATAAAGTGCACACAGCTAACCCCCCCACCAGGAATCACCCCTCCCAACAACCATCCTATCCACAACCCTCCTCATCGACGCCCTCCTCTCCCTCCCCCCCCGCCTCCTCCTCATCGCCTCCCTCGCGCGAGCACCAGCCCGCTGCGGCGCCCCCGGTACGCCGGCACAGGGCATAATCTGGACGGGCTGCGCGGACGCGGCGATAGGACCGATTGTTGTTGTTGTCGTTGTGGTGGTGGCCAGTGGGCTGGAGGCGTGGGGGGGGTGGTGGGTTAGGGGGTGGGGGGGGCGGTTGGGGGTTGAGCAGAGGAAGGAGCGAGAGGAGGAGGGGGAGGGGGGGAAGGAGAGGTTTTGTGATGAGGTTTAGGGGGTGTGCATGAGGATGGCGGTGGTGGTGGATGAGGGGAGGTTAAAAATTACATCGACTTGGGAATTTGGCGTGAGGTTTGAACTTTGGCGTGGGATTTGGGGGATGAGGTTGAGGCGTGGGATAGGACTGGAGAGGGATAGGACACGAGGGATAGGATGGGGTGGCGTTATTTTGCTGAGATATGCTTGCTGCTTGCTGCTGGCTGCTGGCTGCTGGCTGCTGGCTGCTGGCTGCTGGCTGCTGGCTGCTGGCTGCTTATGAATGATACCCTTCTCCGTTGCATGTCATTCGCGGGTTGTCTGTTTGGTGGGGGTGCATATGGCGCATGCTCATGCCTATATTCACACCGTGAAGTATGTGGACCGTCGACGGTATCACATCGCAGCGTACCCCATGGCATCACTCACCTCACTCTCACCCACTCTCAATGCCCCCATTCCATTCCCCAGCATCCCTCCCTCGCACTATCCCCCATTCAGTCCCATCCCTCCCGGCGGCGCTACTGTACTCGACTAGCGCGCCGCCAGTTCTGTTCTGGTGTCTGGTGGTGGTGTGTGCGCCGAGGTAAGATTGGGGAGGATTTCCTGAAGACGGACGTACCTGTACATCTTCAGCAATCTGTTTCAGTGTAGAAACTGGTGGGCGGGGTGGGGGAAGCGAGGTAGAGTGACTTCCAAGACGGTCCTTTTTTTCCGTCGAGGACGCTGGGGCTTGGCGGGGTGTGGCCGATGACGAGACACGAGGGGTGAATTTGGAATTTGGGGGGGTGGCAGACAAAGACGACAAAGACGACAAAGACGACAAAGACGACAAAGACGACAAAGACGACAAAGACAACAAACACGACAAAGACGACAAAGACGAGATGTGTGGGAGGTCATCAATCAGTCATGAATTACTCCGTAATTCACACATTCACCAGTATATGAATAATCCCAATATTCCCATTGGCTACATCATCCTTAAATGCCTCTCTCATCTCCCCCTTACTCTCTCTCTACATTCACCCCCCACTCCCTACCACTCCCTACCACTCCCTACCACTCCCTACCACTCCCTACCACTTGCTGCCTTTATTTCCCTCTTTATTTCCCTCTTTATTTCCCTCTTTATTTCCTCTCTATTTCATCTATACACACCCCCTCCACCCACCACTCTACCCTCCTCAAATTACACCCACTTTCACTCTCCTCACTCTCCCATTCACACCCCATCACACCCTTCCTTCTACAACCCTACTTCTCACTACATTCACCCCCCATCCATCACACCCCATCACCCTTTCCTTCTACAACCTTACTTCTCACTACATTCACCCCACATCCTCCATCTCTCCATCCCCCACCCCCCCTATCCTTCCTATTTTTCGTTTCTTCTTCCTTCCACCCCCCCCCCCCCGGCCCGTCCAATTCAATCTCGGTAAGTCCAAAAACCTGCAACGTTCATAACCACTGTGCACCGAAAAAAGTGTGTCCACCGCACTTATCCGTTCTGGCTCCATTCTCGCTCTCCGCAATTCAAACCACCAGCACCCAAACATTTTTCTTCTATTTCCGTTCCCCCCCCTCCGAACATTATAACCACCAACCAACGAAAACGTCACCTACTCTCCCCGTCGTTACCCTCCGACTACTCCTCTATCGAATCTACTCTCTTCCTCTCTCTCTCTCTCCCTCTTCTACCTCTCCGTCGCCCTCCTTCGACTCTCCCACTTCGACCTCCCGTCACCTCCCACCAACCTCAACCTCATCTCCCGTGCGCGCGCTTCCGTCTCCGTCCCTCCCGCTCGGCTATGTCTTACTACGATAACCAGCAGTGGCCAGCCACCGCCGCCGGTCAGGCCACCTGGGAACACCAGACCCCCCCCGCGAGATCAGGTAAGGAGGACCACCCTGCCGCCCCTCCAGTTCGCCGGAACGGATGATGGATGATGTCGCTGACTTATGCTCTCCACAGGTGCCAGCTCCGTCGCGCCGCGCGAGGACTCAACCGCCTTCGGCTCCCAGTTAGAGGGTACGTTCGCAACACCCCAAGACCCCTATACAACACAATATACCTCGTGGAAAAAATATGACCGAGACGGTTACGGCGCAGCAGATGGTCGGATGCTGTATACGCGGCGTACCGGCTGTTGCGCTACGCCATGGGATCACCACTTCGAAATAAAGTTCAGGGGCTAATACTATACCAGAGGTCGACCGTGCGGTCGAGAATCTCTTCAAGAGCGGGAAGGCCTTCAGCGCTCCAGCCCGCCGGGACTCCGCGCCCCTCGGCGCACCCGCACGCTCGTTCCCCGATCAATACTGTGCGTCCCCCTTGCGTCCCCCTTCCTTCCTCTCCCTGCCTACTACGGAACCAGCCACTAACCCCTCCTCTAGCCGGTCCACCTCGCCACAACTCCGTAAGCGTAGGCGCCGGCGGTAACGACTTCAGCGGCGACGCGCGCTCCTTCTCGGCGTCGAACCTGCAGTCCTTCTACGCGACGCAGCGGCACCAGCCGGCCCGCGGCGCCAGCGAGGCCGAGCAGGTGCTCCAGGCCAAGAGGCGCATGGCGGCGCAGCGCGAGCGCGAGCTCCGCAACTACCACCAGGAGCAGCAGTATAACCGCAGTAGGCCTCCCTCTTCTCTCGAGTAATCGGAATGGCATTTTTTCCCTCTCCCTCCTCTTCTTCACAGATGGTGGCTGGCTTTGGCTTTCTTTGGCGGTTTCCTTACGGTTTCCTTTGTGGCGAATGTGCACGCATGTCTTCTCTTACCTCCACTGTTTCCTAGGCGTGTTCCTAGGCATGTTCCTAGGCATGTTCCTAGGGGCCACTGCCTCCCATTTCCTTTTCTTCCAATCCCCCATTTCTCCCCGCCGCCAGCCCCAATAACCGCTCCCTGTCTCCCTCATCCGCCTCCCCTTTCTCTCCACACGCCACTTCACCCCACCACAAAAGAACACAAACGCTGACATCCCCGCAGCCGCCCTCGCCGAACTCTCCGCCTTCGGCACCAAGCCCGACCGAGCCCTCTCCCCCTCCACGATGTCCAACGACTCGCGCCGCGATCTGATTGCCCGCCAGCGGTCCGCCCTCTACGGCGACTCCACCTTCTCCGAGGGCTCCTTCGTCGATGAGAACGGCGTCACCCGCCAATCCACCCCCGCCCAGCCCGGCCGTGGCCACTCCCCTCTTGCCTTTGAGGCACCCGCCCACAAGGACGCCGCTGCTGGCGCAGTAGGCACCCCCGCCGAGGAGCGCTCGAGCCCATTCGAGAACCGCGGCTCGAGCGGATCCCCGGCTGCTAACTCGCCGCCGAACGCAAAGGGACAGTCTGGCAGCGTGGCGCCAATCGGCACCCGCCCAGCGGCAACTACTGCCAACTCTAGCAACTCCACCGCTACCACCGGCACCACTACCCCCACCACCTCCACCGCGGCGCCTAACCAAGCAACCGCCCAAAAGGGCCGCACTACCCCCCTCCCCTCTCCGCTGAGCTACGGCTTCGGCGCCCCAGCGGCACAGGAGAAGAGCGAGGATGCCAGGGATGGCGCTGCGAACGCGCAGGCCGGTAATGGAAACGGTAACGGAAACGGCGGCATGGGATGGGGCAAGGGCGCTGGTGGCGGCGTATGGGGCAAGGGCTCCCTCGCCGTGCAGGCCAGCGTCTGGGGCTAGATGCTGCGTGTAAGAGAACTTGATTCTATCGGTGTCTGGGTTTTCTCACTGCGTACCTGGATGGTATGGGGGTATACGGGAGTCGACTTGTTTTGTTTGTTTGGGCCTGGATATGGCGGGGTGTAGGTCTCTTGTCGTCTGGTTTGTTTTTGGCTGCGATTGCCGGACGGATGGGGTGTCTGTCTGACTCGGTCTCTTCCGAGACTACCTTTTTAATACGGGATGGTGACTGCTGGTGGGGTGGATTTTTTATCTTCTTTATCCGGGCGCGTCGGTGTGCGTGGTGGAGGGGTGCTGTCATTGTCACGGGGAGTCGGTGAGAAAGAAGCAAGCAGCATGGGCGGAAAATGGGGAGGTGGAAAGGAGACAACGTATAGTAGAAACGGAGGGGCATGGAAATCTGGGTTATAGGGATAGGGATTTGCACAGCGGGAATGGGATTTCATTTTGTTTTTTATCGGGTTGTTTTGGGAATTTGGGGATCTTTGGGCTGGGCTTTGTTTTTTGGGGGGGATTGTTGGGGATACTAAGGCGGGGGGTACATATTACGTCGTCCAAGGTGGACCTTTTTTAAGAAACAACAAAAAAATAAGGATATTTTCGGGATTTCTGGGGTTCTCTTTTCTCTTGGTCAAGATGGGAGTTTGGAGGTGAACATGGGAGTGCTGGCGGTGATCTGATGGGTTGTCTTGGTCAGGGTTTTTAGGTATGAGAGACTATTTCTGGTGCATGTGAGGCCTGGGAAGGGCGATCGAGGGTCTGCAGTGTGTATTGTAGAGTAGATGATACTCATTCTGTAAGCATCTGGTACTCATTATCTGCAATCCACTCTGCTGCTCTCCGGTTGATATCCGGGACATCCTAGGAAATATATTTGGCCTTCTCGGAATAAAGCTTTTCCGCCTCTGCTCTCCGAACAATTTCGTTGGACTCTTATTTTCTCTTGGCTTAGTCATACTAATCCCTTGGCTTAGTCATAAAACACATCATCGGGCTCTGACGCACACTCCGGCGTGTGGCTAGATTTCTTGGGACCCCGCCAAAGCTTATCTACTATCGGCAACAGGGAAAAACGAAATGCTTCGACTTTCCATTTTGTGCTTGATAATCAGCGAATCCTGACCAAACTTCCTCTCTCTTTAACCCTTCCACCGTTTGTCTCCTCTTGAATTTCAAAAAGTGCACTTCAAAAGGGCACATATCCTCTGTTGACATCCATCACTCTGCAAAGACTGTTCATACTTTTCTCAAAACAACCCCGCCACCATCGCAAATATGTCAGCCGCCAACCCCTACAATGAGAACCTCTCCGACTCCGAGCCCGCCATGCTCGACGAAGATGAGGCCCTCGAGGAAATCGCCGGCGAAGATGACACAGCCATGGACTCCGGCGACGACGCCGGTGAGGACGCAGACGGCGACCAAGCAATGGAAGAATTCACGCTCCACAACGACAGCGTCGGTCACTTCGACAACTTCCGCGACTCCATCTTCTGCATCGCAGCCCATCCCACCGTCCCCTCCCTCATTGCCACCGGCGGCTCCGACGGCGACGACGCAGGCGGAATCGGCTACCTCTTCGACTCCACCCCCGCCGACTCCCCTGTCCTCCCCGAAAGCTACCAGACCCAACCCGCTGAGCGCACCGAGCGCAAGGGCATCGACGCCATCTCCACCCTAGACGGACACACCGACTCCATCAACGCGCTCGCCTTCACGCTCCCCGCCGGCGCGGCCCTCCTCTCCGGCGGTCTCGACGGCGCTCTCCGCGTCTGGGTCCCGTCATCCCCTGCTAAACCCCTCTCCCCCTGGACCCTCCTCACCTCCGCCACCGAAGTCGACGAAATCAACTGGCTCTCCGCATCCCCCTCCCCAGACCACCCCAACACCTTCGCCCTCGGCGCCGCCGACGGTTCCGTCTGGGTATACACCGTTGACACCTCCGCACCCGCCGCCGACGCCCTAACAATCATCCAAACCTACTTCGCGCACACCACGCCCTGCACCGCCGGCGCCTGGTCCGCCGACGGCAGCGTCCTCGCCACCGTCTCCGAGGAAGGCAGCCTCTACGTCTGGGCCCCCTTCAGCAACACCAGCTCCCAAGCCATCGTCTCCCTCACCGCAGCCGACGCGCGCTTCGCCGTCGAAGGCGGCCTATTCAGCGTCGCCATCGCCCCATCCGGATCCTACGTCGCCGTCGGCGGCGCCGGCGGCGCCATCAAGATCGTTGGCCTCCCCAAGCCCGGCGCCGCGCCAGCAAAGGGCAAGAAGACCGGTGGACCCGGCGGCGCGACGCAGGCGGGTGTTATTCTCGCCGATTTGCGCGCGCAGTCGGATAGTGTGGAGAGTCTGACGTTTGCGCCGCCGCCGTCGACGGTCATGGCGGCGGGGAGCGTGGATGGGAGTATTGTGCTGTTTGACGCGGCGAGGAGGTTTGCGGTGAAGAGACATATTCGCGAGGCGCATGCGGAGGATAGTGTGGTCCAGGTGGCATTTATGGCGAGGGACCCGAAGGTGCTGGTTAGTAGTGGGATGGATGGGGTGGTGAGGAGGTGGGATACTGGTGGTGCGGGTGTGGGACAGAGTGGGTTGGTTGGGGAGTGGAGGGGGCAGGGGGGTGGGGTGCTCGCGTTTGTGGGGAGTGGAGGACGGGTGGTGACGGCGGGGGATGATGGGGTTGCATTGGTTTTTGAGGAGAGGTAGTAGGGTGTGAGGGGGGATTGGTGGAGTTTAGTTTTTTTATATAAGAGAATGGATAGATGGATGACTACTTTTTTCATGACAATCTTTAACATCAGACCCGTTTACCACACTTACTTTCGGCCTTCGAAATCAGGCTGTATTCAGAATAGTGGCCGTAGCAAAAGTCCTCGAGGTAAACCTGATAAGATTAAGACAATAAGCATACCATGCCACATACAAAGAAGACAGGGAGCTAATGAGACGAGGTCAAGGGAGATGTATCAAGCTGCTTTTAAAGAGGCCAGGAAGTTAGTCTAGGCGTCAAGATGCCGAAGAACACGGATACAGCGTGCTCAGCCACTGATTGAGGCTATGGAGAAGTGCCTCTACGACTCGAACCCCGATAACGACGAGGGGGTGGGCTATGAGATTGGCTACGTTGTCGTCATTCACAATGCCACCTAAAACCCCTGTCGCCGTTGCTCTCCTACCACCGGTGCCTTGTCACTGTCACTGTTCTGCCGTCGTTGACCACCTGTCACCTTCATCCCTCTTACAGCAGACCACTCCATAAAGTAAAAACGAAAAGATATATGTTGAAGCAAACTCAGTCCCGCAGACGCCTACATATCTATCCGGAATGTGCCTTCTATCACCTCAGCATTCCCCGCTGTGAGGGTAATGGCTACTCTGCTGGGATGCTGAGCGATGGACCTACGGTGAGTTTGTTGAGGTCGAAGTCGTCATGAGAAATGGCATCATTAAGTTTAAAGTATGCCACCGATCTCATGGCATGCAAGGGTGTACATATCAAAAATATCTTCTTTCCGCTCGTTGAGTATCGGGTTGTTCTTTGCATAAGTTAATGAACCGAAGAATACGGCTTTGCAGTGTTTAGAGGGGCGACAGTTACGGGAGGGCGACGGTGACAGGAGGACAAACGGCGACGAGGACTGTAGTGGCGACTGCCAACGATGTAATTGATGTATATCCCGGGTTTGCCGTCTCATTTCCTCGTTCTTTCCCATACACTCACTCCTCGAGGCAAGTACAGCTACTATATATTCATTTATAAATCCAGTCATCTCTCATTTCTTTTGAATAAATCAACCCCACCCCTACAACCTCCCCCCCGCCTTCCTCCTATCCTCCTTCTCCTTATCCCTCAACAACCTCCTCAAAATCTTCCCACTCGGACTCTTGGGAATCACATCAATAAACTCAACTCCCCCCGCCAACCACTTATACCGACTCTTATTCGCTTCCACATACTTCGCAATATCACGTTTAACAATCTTATCATTATCCTCAATCGACACCCTCGACGACTTAACCACATACGCGCGAGGAACCTCGCCAGCACGATCATTCGGCACAGGAATCACAGCTGCATCCGCAACAGACGGATGCGAGAGGAGAAGAGCCTCCAGCTCAGCTGGTGCGACTTGGTGTCCCTGGTCTCGTTAGACGGGGATATATGGGGATTACGTCAGTAAGTAGTGGGGACTTACATTGACCTTGATGAGCTCCTTAATCCGCTCCGTAATAGTGATATGCTCATTCCCACTCGGCGCGACAGAAACGATCGCCACGTCCCCCGTGCGAATCCAGCGCCCCTTTCCATCCGTGTCGGGGAGGAAAGTCTCCGCGTTCGCGGCGGGGTTGTTGAGGTATCCCAGCACGACGGAGTGGGATTGCACGAGTAGCTCTCCCTCCTCGTCGTGGGCTGTGACTTCGGAGCCGTCGGGGCGCACGATCTTGACTGTGAAGCCCGGGAGCAGGTGGCCTGCGGAGCCGAACCAGACGTCCTCTTCTGTCGTGAGGCACACGCCTGTGCACGTCTCGGTCATTCCGTAGCCTTGGCGGATAAGCCAGGTCGGGTGCAGTTTCGCGAGGTCGCGAGCCGTGGACTCGCCGAGGGGGGCGGCGCCGGTGAAGATTGATTCTACGGAGGTGAGGTCGTAGCGGGAGGAGATTTGGTGGGCGTTGATGAGACCGATGACGATGGGAGGAACGATGAAGAGGACGCTGATCTTGTATCTAGGTTGGGTAAGCCGCTATGTTCTGTTGCAGGGTGGATGGGGTGGTGCGCACTCTTGGATGGCTTGGAGTAAGGTCGCCAGCTCGAACTTGGGGAGCACGATGGTCTCGTCGCCGCGGAATGCGCCGGTCAAGCAAATGATTACGAGGCCGTAAATGTGGGAGAATGGGAGAAGGCCCAGGGCTACATCTCGGCGTGGCCCTCCTTTAGGCCCCTTTCCGGCGCGAGCGAATTGTTCGTGAAGGGTTATCTGGATGATGTTCGTGATGCAGTTCCGGTGGGAGATCATGACTCCTTTCTGCGGTTTTATTAGCTATGGGTAATAGAAAATTGAGGGCAACGACGGCTTACTGGTAATCCGGATGTGCCACTTGAGAAGCATAGGAACGCGGTTTGTCTCTCACCTTGGCCCTGGGTCCATTTCGAGGACTCAATAGCTGGCAAATGCTTACCCTGCTCGATGAGCTCTCCTACAGTCTTGAATGGTACCTTCTTGCCACCTGTGAACGCATCTGGCATTTCCATTATGTAGACATGCTTTTCTGGGATTCCAACAATTTTTGCCGCCTGCAGAGCATTTTCGAGGAGAGGGATGCAGGTCTGAGTCTTGGGTTAGCCAAGGCTCCAATTGGGGTGAGACGTGGGGTAACTCACAAAAATGGCTTTCGCGCCTGCGAATTTTAACTGGTATCCAAGCTCGGCAGCTGAGTACGCTGCATTGGCGGGTGAGGCAATTCCATTAAGGTAATGAACCGCGAATGATACTGTCAGAGTATCGACCTAGAGGTTGATATGGTTAGTTATCGCTCCTCGAGAGTTTTGCAAACTGCATATCGAGTACGTCCAGCCAGAATCGGTGTATAGCGCACAGTATTCAAAGTATAAATGCCAATGATTTTCTCCCACTCTGTCCCCTGGTTGACCTCGAATCCCAGCTCCTGGCGAAGAGCTCTGGCAAGCCAGCCGATCCTGTCTTTCCACTCCAATGACGTATATGTCGTCCCTGACAAGCCGCACGTGAATGGATTCCTCGCCTGTTCATGGGGCACCGATCGGTATTTGTTGTCCAGTACGAAATCCGGCAGCGAAACGGTGTCAGGAACGTCTATCATTCCTTGGGTTAGCCATTGGTCCAAGCTGGGTAGATAAGTCTTCGGGGGCATACCAAGCATTGCTGGGGAGCTTGCTGGCGGTATGAAGACCATCTTGGGTAGAGATCTTCGGAGCAAGTAGAAACCGGTGAAAACAGATAGACAGATGGCGTAGAAAGACGAAGAGAACGAAGCTGAAATATACAAGTGGCCATAGAAGGATAGGACATATATTTGGAGGATCTCCACAGCATTCTGAGCTACCCGTCAGGTTGACGCAGCCATTTGATTGAGTATCCGTGCCGAGGCGCTGAGGAGACAAGATCCAACTAATCTAATCTATACTGTCGTATGGCCAACCCCTGCCGCATCGTTGGATCTTACGTGCTATAATTGATTGGCTATTAAATGTCAAAATTTGTGATTGGCTGCATTAGTCTGCGACCCACTTATCGGGGTCTAATGTGTTCGGGGCCTAATAGAGCTGTAACAGTAACATATTTGGTAAGGCGTACCTAATGCCAAGGTGCCCACTCCGGCCCCACGTGCCCAAATAAGAAAGGGGACTGTCACAGTGTGACAGAACTCTGTCGCACTGTAACAGAGCCATTTCTAGCCTAGTAAATTGTAATGGTGGGTGCACCAGATATGAGAATCTAGCCACCCAAGGAAGGGATGATTTTACTAAGACAACACACTGTCTTAGAAAACAGAGCCAAAGGGTCGTAGCTTAGACTATTCCACAACGCAGCAATCAGGTGTGTGATGTAGTGAAGTGGTTCAGACAAGTTGCAACAAATGTTGAGTCTGGGAACTCAGGGGTAAGTCAGAGGTTAACACCTCACTGACTTTTCAGAAACAAGGAGTAACAAGATGAATGCTTGGAAGCTTGGAAAAGACGTGGAAGTATGTGATAGTCGATTTACTGTATTGTCTGCTTGCCCTTTCTTAAGGAAAGGGCAATCCTATTTATGCTAAAGGAGTGTAGTTCTCTCATTTTCCAAGACTTTCCATGACTAACCAGGCTTGGTAACTGTAGTCGACATAAGAGAATCCCATAGAACCATCTCTTAGGTTCGTAGCCTATAGGAAGTAAAAGGAGGTCCAAGGTCAGAGTACCCCTATAGACAAATTATGTCATAGACAAATTATGTCATAACTTAACCAATCTTGTGGGTAACTAAAGAGCGATGACATGTAATGAATTATAGAGGTCCGTAGGAGCTTTTAGAGCTATCGTTCATGCTCCTAGGCCTTTAGTTGGTAGAGATATGTCATGTGGTAGTATGAGTGATGTCATGTAATGAATCATAGAGGGTGTGCTATGTGGTAATATCGGCCCAGTAACTAAGGAGCGATGACGTGTAATGAATTATAGATGGTTGTAGCAATCGTTGAGTAGTATTGCTCTTGTTGTTGGTGTGATAAGCCAAAATATGTATAGTGACTTGTAGGTTTGAGGAGGAGATTTCCAAGTTTGCTCTTGAGTTTGATAGCAAACTGAGTGCAACGAATGTCAGTATGACAGCTTGCCACACTTGAAACAGTTTCCTGAGGGCCAGGCCCGAGTCCCCTCCGACACAGGGTCTTCCCCCACCTAGGCCCCGTAGGCCGCCCCAACTTCCCCGTCCTCCCCCTCCCTCCTTCCATCACCCTGAGTCGGAGCGACCGCGGGAGCGGCAGCGGTGGGCAGTTTGCCCACAGCAGCCACCAACTCCCCCAAGAGAGCAGGGACGCTCTCCTGTTCCATCCGGAGACAGCGCAGCGACGACCGAATTTGCTGCCCAGAGTCAGCATCGAAACCACACCGAGTCCCAAGGGGAAGGGGGTCTACTCACGGCCAGCCCCAACTCGAGGGCAGCCTGAGTGGAGCGTGCCTCCTCGTAGAGGTCATGCTCCGCACACTCCTTTAGCATAAAAGGATTGCCCTTTCCTTAAGAAAGGGCAAGCAGACATGTCATACTGACATTCGTTGCACTCAGTTTGCTATCAAACTCAAGAGCAAACTTAGAAATCTCCTCCTCAAACCTACAAGTCACCATACATATCTTGGCTTATCACACCAACAACAGAAGCAATACTACTCAACGATTGCTGCAAACTCTTCTACTACATCTGTTTATGCTACATACATCACGGCATATCATTTGGACACTCATTGAACAAGTTATTAAGAAAATCTCCTCCTTAAGGGGGTGGGCCAATACTACCACATGGCATATCTCTACCAACTAGAGGCCTAGGAACATGAACGATAGCTCTAGAAGCTTCTACAACCCTCTATGATTCATTACACGTCATCGCTCCTTAGTTACCCACAAGATTGGTTAAGTTATGACATAATTTATCTATAGGTACTCTGACCTTGGACCTCCTTTTCACTTCCTATAGGCTAGGAACCCAAGAGATGGTTCTATGGGATTCTCTTACGTTCACTACATGATTAGCAAGCTAGTTGTGGGTCGCACTTGATTTCTAATACATTTACCAAGCCTGGTTAGTCATGGAAAGTCATGGAAAATGAGAGAACTACACTCCTTTGGCATAAATAGGATTGCCCTTTCCTTAAGAAAGGGCAAGCAGACAATACAGTAAATCGACTATCACATACTTCCACGTCTTTTCCAAGCTTCCAAGCATTCATCTTGTTACTCCTTGTTTCTGAAAAGTCAGTGAGGTGTTAACCTCTGACTTACCCCTGAGTTCCCAGACTCAACATTTGTTGCAACTTGTCTAAACCACTTCACCACATCATACACCTGATTGCTGCGTTGTGGAATAGTCTAAGCTACAACCCTTTGGCTCTGTTTCCTAAGACAGTGTGTTGTCTTAGTAAATTCATCCCTTCCTTGGGTGGCTAGATTCTCATATCTGGTGCACCCACCATTACAAGACAATACAGTAAATCGACTATCACATACTTCCATGTCTTTTCCAAGCTTCCAAGCTCAGACTCAACATTTGTACAACTTGTCTAAACCACTCCACTACATCACACACCTGATTGCTGCGTTGTGGAATAGTCTAAGCTACGACCCTTTGGCTCTGTTTTCTAAGACAGTGTGTTGTCTTAGTAAATTCATCCCTTCCCTTGGGTGGCTAGATTCTCACATCTGGTGCACCCACCATTACACGTAGCAAGGAAGCCTAGAGGGGCGCTAGCATTTAGGGTGCTAGGGATGGTAGGGAAGGCCTTTGTAATGGTGGGTGCACCAGATATGAGAATCTAGCCACCCAAGGAAGGGATGAATTTACTAAGACAACACACTGTCTTAGGAAACAGAGCCAAAGGGTTGTAGCTTAGACTATTCCACAACGCAGCAATCAGGTGTATGATGTAGTGGAGTGGTTTAGACAAGTTGTACAAATGTTGAGTCTGAGCTTGGAAGCTTGGAAAAGACATGGAAGTATGTGATAGTCGATTTACTGTATTGTCTGCTTGCCCTTTCTTAAGGAAAGGGAAATCCTATTTATGCCAAAGGAGTGTAGTTCTCTTATTTTCCATGACTTTCCATGACTAACCAGGCTTGGTAAATGTATTAGAAATCAAGTGCGACCCACAACTAGCTTGCTAATCATGTAGTGAACGTAAGAGAATCCCATAGAACCATCTCTTGGGTTCCTAGCCTATAGGAAGTGAAAAGGAGGTCCAAGGTCAGAGTACCTATAGACAAATTATGTCATAACTTAACCAATCTTGTGGGTAACTAAGGAGCGATGACGTGTAATGAATCATAGAGGGTTGTAGAAGCTTCTAGAGCTATCGTTCATGTTCCTAGGCCTCTAGTTGGTAGAGATATGCCATGTGGTAGTATTGGCCCACCCCCTTAAGGAGGAGATTTTCTTAATAACTTGTTCAATGAGTGTCCAAATGATATGCCGTGATGTATGTAGCATAAACAGATGTAGTAGAAGAGTTTGCAGCAATCGTTGAGTAGTATTGCTTCTGTTGTTGGTGTGATAAGCCAAGATATGTATGGTGACTTGTAGGTTTGAGGAGGAGATTTCTAAGTTTGCTCTTGAGTTTGATAGCAAACTGAGTGCAACGAATGTCAGTATGACATCTAGTTGATCCTAATAGGGCTCTCGCCTGATTTAGAGAGTAGAAGGTCTGCCGTTTCTTATATAGCTTGTAGCTAGGGTAGAAATCGACATGAATCTAGGTTAAGAATTGTACTAAACAAGAGCTGACTCTTCGTACGAAGTTAAGTTCTTTGACTTAGGGGTAGAGTTATGTTAGGAAGTTATTCTATTCATTCTGTTACTTAGGGTCTTACGGTAGCACGTCAAATGTCAATGTAGCAGCTTAGACACTCTTAAATTAATGTTCCTTTAGTGCCTAGATAGCTAGAAGTAGTCTACCCTCTTAAATATAGGATTGCGCTTATGTTAGTTATAGCATGTTGTCTATAGTTAAGTTGACGCGTTTTGGTGTTTCAGTATGCAACTCACTTGTGTAGGCAACTCGCTAATGAAATATGTTATTACATTTATACACTAATACTATAAAGGGGCTCAAATTGTAATGATGATGATGATGATGATATTTATTTACATCTAGTATGACGCAGGTGTAACCTGCGGCCCTAAGACCTCCTAAAGGGTATAGAGACGTGCTAAGCTATAGGTTTATATATAGAGTATGACCTTAGAGAGCAGTTCTTATTTGTTTGCTAAGCGCCTTCCCTGCTAGTTGGGATGGTGTTAGGTTTGCTAGTAGATGGTAGTGCCTCGGAGGTTCTCCCGAAAGGGGGTGTATACGGGACTAGTTAGTCTGATGTTATAAGTCACATGAGTGTGGTATGTAGTGTGCCCTGCGGCCTTGCTGCGGAGTAGGGGCTCAAATTGTTAGGAGGTAGTTGGCTTATTTAGCCGGCTCTTCTTAACCTTGCTACATCACCAACTTCAGCACTCTTCAAGCTGTTGCCTAGGCTTCATCAGACAGGAAATCAACAGGATCAGAAACTCCGCGCGTCGTCGGATATGTCAGATGAGATAGATCGACGAATATTATGTGGTTGGTTTGTAACTGATCGGATGCTGCAACAGGCTTTCCAAGCTTCATGCGTTGTGCCAAGCTACCAAACAGAGAGAACGCCTAGGAAAACCACAACATATGACGGAATATGGGGGCCATCGGGAGCTTATCGTGGGAATAAAACACGAGCGATTTGGACGATTAGCTTAATGTGCTGCCCGGTTGGAGCCTTCCTAGCTACTTAGCGCCGTGTGCTTGCTAATGCTCCAGTTCTCGGGATGCGATCATGGTGTCTCAAGGGTGCAGGGGGTGGCTAGTCCCGGTCGCCGACACTCCTCAGTCGCACTCTGGTCTAAAAACCTTGAACTTCATGAGCTGAGCCATCCTCCATCCCTCTATCAATATTTGCGCCATATAGATCGTGGGCTTGCGTTTGTAATGCATCCGACAGCCGGTGACTCCGAAGAGTCATGCGGTCACAGGCTTTATCCTCAGCCAAAGGCTCTTTCAGTTTATTGGGAATCCCGAGCGGCCAGCGGCACAACTCACAGTTGCAATCCTTTCAATCCGTTGGTAATCTAGGGTCGTAGTGCTGATAGTCCTCGTCATCCGTATCACTTTCCTCCGTTACGTCCCTCACGGTCTTGACTTCCTTCGTGACCACCTCCTCCCTCTGCACAGCCTCAGCTTCGTTCTTCTGCTCCTCTGGTTCAGCAGGTGTAAACGCGCTCTTAAACCCTGACTTCTTGAATCCCCCCTTCTTAGGCGCACCAGCTGCATTATCCCCGCCTAGCTTTATACTGATAAGGCCACTGCCTGCATTCGCTTTCGCCTCTGCCTTTCTAGCTTTCGTAGACGCCATGGGGTCGCGCGTTAGCTGCTTCATGTCTCGTAGGCGCTGCTTATGGGCATGGTCGTAGGAGGATAGATGGGCTTCATAGTCGGGCATGCGCGAGTAGCCTTTAGTGCAGAGCTCACAGTAGAACGATATCGCCGCTTCCCGCGCGGATTCGGTTTTGGGAGCTGGGTTTTGAAAGCCGCGCTGGTTCTTATGTTAGCAGAAACTATTGCAGATATTGTAATTGGGGGTCAACATACTGGAGGCATGATTGCGTGTTTATAGCGTCCAATTTTTGAATTGGGGAAAGAGTGAATCTCCAAACGCGATTTAATGGCGGGGCCTTGCCGCCAGGACCGAGCTTAGCACGGCTAGCACCAAACAGGCACAAGTGCAACCTTAACTACACCCCGGATTTTGAGCTTATCCGCAGTGCCGGACATCAATTCCATCCCACCAGTTGCGACGGCTGTATTACTATTCACATAGTTTACAACCTACACAGTGCAAGATGGAGCGGCAAAACTCCGCCGTAGAGGCGTCCCAAGAAACTCTCATATCATTACAACAACTCGAACCGTCGCCTGTCGAGTCGCCTCTAAACCTCGACAAACAACTTCCCGATCTTCCTAATGAAGTCCTAACCCCCCACCACGGAGTTGGGACTCTTGGTCTGAGCGGCTTCAATAATGGCTATGGCACTGTATATTACTGTAAGCTCCTCCCTCTTTCCTCCGCCCCTCGAGATCCAGACTAACAACTCCCACAGTAACCCGCCTACAAAAATACTCCACCTACGCCTTCTCTCTCTTCGCCGCCATGCACATAACCAATACCTCTCTCCTCCCGCTCGTCACCCGCTCCCTCCCTGATGCCGACAAATACCTCCTCCTAACGCGCCCTTTCTACCAATCTTTCCCCATGGAAGCCGCCCTCATCATCGCGCCGCTTCTCACACACGTCCTCTCTGGATTCGCGCTGCGTGTGCACCGCCGAAACGCGACCCTCAAGCGCTACGGCGCCTCGAACCTCTCCGTCGCGAACAGGTTGCAGCAGCGCCTGCGCATCTGGCCGGGCTTCAGCTGGCAGCAGCTGGGGGGTTATGCGCTTGTTGGGCTGGTGGGGGGGCATGCGTATGTCAACCGCGTCGTGCCGCTGATCCATGAGGGGAGCAGTGCGGGGGTGGGACTACAGTACGTGGCGCATGGGTTTGCGAGGCACCCATTTCTGGCGTGGTCGGCGCAGGTGGCGCTGGTGGGGGTTACGGCTGGGCATGTGGTGTGGGGGTGGGCGAGGTGGATGGGGCGGGCTGGGGCGGTGGATCAGAAGACGGCAAGAAGGAGGTTTTGGACTATCAATGGTGTTGTGGCTGCGGTTGCAGGTATTTGGGCTGCTGGTGGATTTGGTGTCGTTGCTAGAGGTGGGTTGACTACAGGGTGGGTGGGAAAGGGATTTGATGAGCTGTACAAGACGATTCTGGGTTTGGGTTTGTATATGTAAAGATTTGGATATTATGGATGAAGATATATTGGGTTACGAGAAAAGGGAGTCTGGAAGCCTGATATATTATAGAAATAAGATGAGAAGATTTTTACGATCCAATCTCCCACAAGCCATGTATTCTAATGTAGAGAATTCTCATATAGTTCTAGTACGGCCAATTTTTTTTTCCAAACCTGATAAGAGACCGGACTAGAAGTTAAGAAGCGCTTTGCACTGTCATCTGGTTAGATGTACTCCATAGATTGGAAACACATACACAACAACTCGGCTCGGTTCACCTTCCCCTCTCCCTACCCCCAAGCACCTCCCCCCATCTTCATAAACTCTCGTAAGAAAAGTTTAGTCTACCTTTCGAAGCAACCGAGTACACTTGTTCTCTATTGTGACAAAAAAAGCTAAAATGGTAGTCAGACCCCATGGTGCTTTTGGGAACAAATCACAAGCTATCAACAGCTTTTCATCCCCAAACAGACAGTCAAACAGAAAGACTGAACCAAACCCTTGAACAATACCTACAGAGTTATGTCAATCACCAACAGGACAATTGGGTTCAGATATTACCTATCACACAGTTCGCATATAACAGCGCAATGACTGAAGCAACAAAAGTCTCACTGTTAATTATGGCTATCAGCCGGAGGCATATAGACAACCACAACCGGATGAATCAAGAGCAGAACAAGCTATGATTGCTGTGGAACAACTGAAATCGTTCCATGAACAACTCGTGACAGATATACAATTCTTAAATGAACGATCTGCCGCATATGCAAACAAGAAGCGCAGTATGGAACCTGCCTTCAAGGAGAGGGATAAAGTATATCTACTCCGGAGACATATCAAAACGAAACGACCAAGTACGAAGTTGGACTTTAAGAAATTGGGACCATTCAAAATATTGAACAAAGTCAGCTCAGTTAATTACAGACTGCAGCTACCCAAGAAGTCTAGACTACACCTAGTATTTCATGTCTTACTACTAGAACCAGCAAGAGGAAACACCCTTATTGCGACTGACACGGAACTCTAACCAGAAAACGAGATCGTTGAATATGAAGTCGAAGCGATTCCAGACAGAAGGTTAGTAGGGCGCAAAGAAGAGTTTTTGATAAAATGAAAAGGTTATGAACCTACGGACAATTCATGGGAAACGGTAGAAAACCTTAGCTGTCCAGAGCTGCTAGAGGCATTTCACCATCGCCATCCCAGCAGTCGAAGAATCCAGAAGGCAAAGATGGGAAGAGATTACACTTCGAAGCATCGCCCTCGGAGGTAGCCTCAGAGGCAGTTAGGAGAAGGGAACGAGCCTCAGCTTCATGCCGCTCGCGCTCCTCCAGCTCCTCCAACTCGTCTAAGGATTTCAGACCATGACGCAGCATCTCAACACCGCGGGTTTTGAGAGCTTTCTGCTGTTTGGGAAGACGCATGTGACAGGCATATGCTTCTTGAGTGCAGAGGTGAGCCTCACGCTCTTGAGATGCCGCTGCTTCCTCTTCGGCCTCAAGACGCCCTTCTTCTTTATGAAGCTTCTCCCAATCAGTAGGAAAAGGGGTGCAAGCGTTGCATTTGGAATTGCGACGAGTACATTCACTACAATGACAATTACCAGCAACAAAGATACAAGGTCGTTTGTTATGAAGACAGCTGGACCATGGCGACATCAGGTTGCCATTCTTTTAAATATGGTGAAGAAGATGACGTTCTTTGATTTTTGTGTGTCTACCAGAAGACATGATAAACAGTGCAACTGCTTGGCAATTAAGTGGGAATCACTGTCATACTGACATTCGTTACACTTGTAATGGTGGGTGCACCAGATGTGAGAATCTAGCCACCCAAGGGAAGGGATGATTTTACTAAGACAACACAGTGTCTTAGGAAACAGACCCAAAGGGTCGTAGCTTAGACTATTCCACAACGCAGCAATCAGGTGTATGATGTAGTGGAGTGGTTTAGACAAGTTGTAACAAATGTTGAGTCTGAGAACTCAGGGATAAGTCAAAGGTTAGCACCTCACTGACTTTTCAGAACAAGGAGTAACAAGATCAATGCTTGGAAGCTTGGAAAAGACGTGGAAGTATGTGCTAGTCGATTTACTGTATTGTCTGCTTGCCCTTTCTTAAGGAAAGGGCAATCCTATTTATGCCAAAGGAGTGTAGTTCTCTCATTTTCCAAGTCTTTCCATGACTAACCTGGTTGAGCCAGGGCTGCATCATGTCCAGGGTTGCATCATCTCGCCTTCTTAGCACCGTGGCAGTTGCCTTACCCACCTAGAGGGGCCACAGAATTCGTGGTCCCTCATAAGTTGAGGGGCCATGTGTCCACTGATCCGCCCCATATAGTGCCACCTGCACCAGGTGTCCTAATCATCTCTCACCCGACGGTATCGATGATTCCTGCCGAATTTATTGTCAAGAAAGGTTTTTCGCCTGTAACAGTCACGTGGAAAATTATGGCTCTTAGGGTTAGGGTTACATGCCAGTACGAATGCAAGGAAAACTGTAAACGGAGTATGACGTAGAAATGTACTACTAAGCTGCGTGCCAGTACGAATGCAAGGAAACTGTAAACGGAGTACGACGTAGAAATGTACTACTAAGTTGCGTGCCAGAAGTGTGCAGCGAATCGTGACTCGGCATGATTCGCCCCGAATCAGACTCGATTCATGATCTGATTCGGGCTATTTCTTAATGATTCGAATCATGATTCGGCCAGTATTCGAATGATTCGAATACTTGCCAAGATATATAATATGTCCAAGCGTCTAGCGGTGAAGGCTTGTTGTCATCCTCAATATATAGCATTTTAGATTAAAAGCGTATCTCAGAAAAGGTGCAAGCAGATGGGTATCCAACACTTAACTACTGTGTTCCATATTATCTACGACTAATGGATAAAATTAAGAAGATGAAGAAGACTGTAAAGCATATATCTATCAATGAAGCTTGTACTGCTGCATTTAACAAATTAGACAACTATTTCTCACTTGCAACAAGCCAACAGTCAAGCCATTTAACAGTTGCAACAATATGCGATACTCGGTTTAATTTTAGTATATTTGACCTCTATTTACCAGAAAGCTTTTATAACACAAGCAAAGAGCGAGCAAGAGCACAGTTTGCAGCTTGTTATAACAAGTATAAAGCATGGGACAATGACATTCAAGCAGAGGAAATGGATGCTAGACTTGATAACGGGAGTGAGGATATACCTCGAGAAGTAGACTCTGAGGATGAGATGTTTTAGCATCGAAAGCCTATACTCCAAGAGGTTGAATGGAGACGGTGGCTTAATGAACCAGGAGTTGATAAGCCTGATACTAATGTTCTCAAATATTGGCAAGAAAAGCAGTATCAGTATCCAACAATTGCACAAATAGCTCGAGACTATTTAGCAATTCTAGCAACATCAGCAGCGTCAGAATGAGTCTTTAGCCAAGGAGCCGACATCGTTACGAAGAAAAGGAATAGACTATTACCTTCAACAATCAGATACTTACTATGTCTATGGGATTGGGGGTAATTGTTGATGATGAGGATATTGAAGATATAAGTGGAGATATGGGTTAGGCATAGTTAGATTTTTTTCGTAGTTTTCAATATTCCATACACTCTATTTCAGCCTCAAAGATTCGAATCATGACTCGAATCAGATTTGAGTCATGATTCGGCGAATACTTCAAAAATATGAATGATTCGGCGGATCGCCAAATAGTATTTGGGGGGTGATTCGCCGCACACTGCGTGCCAGTACGAATGCAAGGAAAACTGTAAACGGCTATAAGTTTTCCAGCAGTACAATCGTAGTGTCCAATCTGTGGTGTCCTCCAATCTGTGGTGTCCTCCCCCATATTCTGTTTCCTGTTTTCCAGCCCATATCCAGCCCATATTCTGTTTCTTGTCTTCCAGTAGTATAAACGTAGTGTCTGTTTCTTGCTTTCCAGCCCATATCTAGCCCATATTCTGTTTCTTGTCTTTGTGTGAATATTTTGATTTGTCGCTGCCGTATGCATTCATATCATTATCGAGGCATTCACACGAGGACAGAGGGGTCTTTCAGCTGTTTTATGAAATACTAATGACCACAATCAAACAGTACAGTCCACTACTCGATTCAACTAAGATAAGCTACGCAGCCTCGTTCGATTAATTGACAGATCAGGCATAGGAGAACATGTTTGCCATCTCTCCTGATCCTCTGAAATCATTTTCAAACTCCTTGCCAACCTCGAGGACGGTCTATAAGTGAGAATAGCATAGATGTGTTCCATCACTGCTTGCTATGGCATGTGCCGAACGCACTGCATTCTTAATCTGTGCGACAGTGTTAGCAAAGGAACCCCATTCGACGGTACCTAGGGACACTTGCCTGTCTACCGTTGAGGCTTTGCTTGGCCAGGACGTTCAACTGCTTGTCACTGTACACTGCATTCCCTGTCTCTGTTTTTGCCTTCTCAAGAAAGCTCCTCCAGATCGCTTTTCTCGTATCAACGCCTAAGGGGCTGTACTTAATACCAACGTGTATTCTGCTCTGTACTGCTTCATCAAAGTCTCTGACCCAGTTCATGGTAAGTAACATGATGCCCTTATAATACTCGAGCTTCCGTAAAAAGACTGAGACAAGAGAGTTGTGATTAGAGTCATAGGACCGCTTGCACAGAAAGTCATCAGCTTCATTGAGGAGAAGTAAAGTATTACGGCTACGGTAACGTGACATCATGGTTATAGGACCAGGGCCTAGTAACGTGACATGTGAGTCACAGGGGGCAAGCGGGGTAGGCTGCCATGTGACGGGGCTAATGGATAGTTGCAGAAACTAGTGGATATTGGATAGTTGAGCTATCCACGAACTATCCTGAATATCTACCTATCCGCCAACTATCCAGATTACCCATGAGGCACGATGCCACTATATATGTAGATAGTATTTCCTTAGATAGGAGCTTCGTGCTCAACTCAATATAGTATTCTTTACAATACTGTAATGTGTTACTTGGAAAGCCTTTGTGTCTAATGCCCTGCCTCCTCTGTCAAGTCAACCTTATGCAAGAAACCTCTGTGTCTTCTATCGTTTAGAAGTCAGCGTTACATAAAGCCTTCCACTTTTCGGCAACTTCAAACATCTCACACAATTGCGCCTCGAGAAGTTTCGCATCTTTGCTGAAGTTTCCCACAGAGACCTCCCTAAGTTAGCACAAATGGGCACTAGATTGAATATGGAGGTTCTTACTGTGTACAGAGGCCTTTCGAGGTGTTCCGACAGTCCTTCTGCAGTCATTGTCTTTCCAACACCTGGCGGCCCACTATCGAGCGTGTCAGTCTTGTATATATCGATTGTCATTGCCGTGGACATACTAGAGAAGCATAATCAAGCCACGGCGTTTTCCCTCCACAAAAGCACATCAAGCAGTGTTGCCCAAGTACTACTCGAGGAATTACTCGAGTAATACCCGACTCGAAGAAATCTGAACTACTCGAGTAGTTGCCAAGACAGCCAAGAGAGCAGGGTAAGGATGTAGACAGAATTATAGCATAGGCAAAGTGAAGCTTTCAATGACTTGAATATTACTGTGATACTTACAATCGTCAAGATGATGCAGACAACGAGTAATCTTTGGAAGCATTTAAAGACACAACATCCAGCAATACATGCACAATATCAGAAAAAGCATGTTCAAGACGAAGATACACAGCCTTCTTCTTCAACTACAGCTACATTCTTCCAGCCTCGCAAAGTACCTAGCCATGCACCAAATTCGTCAAAATTTAGAGAGCTTCTACTCTCATTTATTGTGTCTAATAACCTACCATTGCGTACATCTGAGAGTCTATCCTTCTGGCAGCTTGTTAGCCATTTAAATCCAACAACACTTGTAATTGGACGGACGACAATTGCAAGAGACTTGCAATGGCTATTTTGCATTCATAAAGCAAGGTTACAACTTGAATTACAGCAGCATACTGCACAAGGTGGACAGATATCTTTAACAACTGATACTTGGTCTGCACGCAACTATTCTGAATACGCTGCAGTAACAGCACATTGGATCTCTGATAAGTGGCAGTTACGATGTACAGTCTTAGATGTTATTGAGCTACAAGAGCCAATCCATTCTGGTGAATATCTTGCAGGGCAGTTAATAGCTGTTACAGACGACTATGGTATTATTCCTGCAGTTTTTACTATCACTCGTGATAACGCTTCTGCAAACAACAAAATAAGGCGATGTCAGATGTACTTGTGCAGCCCAAAAGTTCCCACAGGGTCTATGCGTAATAAGCTTTGATCATCTATCAGAAGGGGCGTTATTACACTTATTGTCACATATAACTGTGCTCATGATCACGTGAATGTGTAATGAATTGAATACTCTGGTCTCTACGTAATGTAGGAAAGCTCCTCTTTATAGAGAAGAGCTTTCCTAAGCGAGCTTGTAAGCTCGAGTGAAGCGAAATGAGGGACCACTGCTCGGTCACGTGGTGGTCTCCTCGTGACACACCCCCTAGATCATATGATCTAAAGAGCGTTGATGCTGCTTACTAAGCGGCCTAATGTTCTACCTATTGTGTGAGTAGAGCTTGTTAAGCAAGAAAAGTGGGGCACAATAGGAAGCTAGTCCTATTGTAAGAAAATATCGAGCTATCAGTGTAGAGTAAGAGCTGGACTTCTTTCTTCCTTTTTTCTTCTTTTCCTTCGTCTTCCTTTGATATACAACATCAATTGGCTCCGGCCTCCACCCCTTCTCTCTCTCTCTATTTTTTTTTTTTTTTTTTTCGAAGAAAAATGCCGGCGCTACGCTTCGGGGCACAGCTGCGTGCCGGTGCCTGCTGCGGTTGCGCCGAGCTGTAATGGTGGGTGCACCAGATGTGAGAATCTAGCCACCCAAGGAAGGGATGAATTTACTAAGACAACACACTGTCTTAGAAAACAGAGCCAAAGGGTCGTAGCTTAGACTATTCCACAACGCAGCAATCAGGTGTGTGATGTAGTGAAGTGGTTCAGACAAGTTGCAACAAATGTTGAGTCTGGGAACTCAGGGGTAAGTCAGAGGTTAACACCTCACTGACTTTTCAGAAACAAGGAGTAACAAGATGAATGCTTGGAAGCTTGGAAAAGACGTGGAAGTATGTGATAGTCGATTTACTGTATTGTCTGCTTGCCCTTTCTTAAGGAAAGGGCAATCCTATTTATGCTAAAGGAGTGTAGTTCTCTCATTTTCCAAGGCTTTCCATGATTACCAGGCTTGGTAACTGTAGTCGATGTAAGAGAATCCCATAGAACCATCTCTTAGGTTCGTAGCCTATAGGAAGTAAAAGGAGGTCCAAGGTCAGAGTACCCCTATAGACAAATTATGTCATAGACAAATTATGTCATAGACAAATTATGTCATAACTTAACCAATCTTGTGGGTAACTAAAGAGCGATGACATGTAATGAATCATAGAGGTTCGTAGGAGCTTTTAGAGCTATCGTTCATGCTCCTAGGCCTTTAGTTGGTAGAGATATGTCATGTGGTAGTATGAGTGATGTCATGTAATGAATCATAGAGGGTTGTAGAGATATGCTATGTGGTCATATTGGCCCAGTAACTAAGGAGCGATGACGTGTAATGAATCATAGATGGTTGTAGCAATCGTTGAGTAGTATTGCTCTTGTTGTTGGTGTGATAAGCCAAAATATGTATAGTGACTTGTAGGTTTGAGGAGGAGATTTCCAAGTTTGCTCTTGAGTTTGATAGCAAACTGAGTGCAACGAATGTCAGTATGACATGATACCCCTCTTAAGGACGTTTGTTAGCTGTGTGCTTGCCCTTTAGCCAGGTGGCTTTCTTAGAAAGAAATTCTAGAATCAGCCTGGATGCATTTTTTAGATTTCTCTTAGGTTCCCAAGTGTTGTCACTTGTAGGATAGCCTTTCCACTTAACGAGGAAGTAGTCCTGACCTCTAAGTGTCTTTTTGTCAAGGATAGACTCTACTTCATATTCTGGTTGATCCAAAATCAGAACAGGAGGTGGAGGAGACTGAAGTGGTCTTAAGGAACTTTCTTGTGCCTTAGACAAGAGAGATGCATGGAAGACATTATGGATAGTCCAAGTAGGTGGTAATGCAAGCTCGAAAGCATTCTTGCCAATAGTCCTTGTGATCTTAAAGGGTCCAAGTCTTTTAGTATTAAGTTTGTCTGATGGTCTAGTAGTTGTGATATGTCTTCTAGACAAAAAGACTTGATCACCAACTTTGAATTGTGGTGCAACCACCCCCCTGTTAAAGGCCTGAGCCTGCTCGTCTTGTGCACGCTGTATTTGGACCTTGAGATAGTCCTGGAGGCCCTTAAGGTAGATGATTCTTTCAGTAGCAGAAGGGTTTTTGAGATTTTCAGGACAATTAAGTTCTGCCACTTCAAACCTAGGGTGATAACCATAGTTTGCATAGAAAGGTGTCTCTTTTGTGGTGTTAGAGACCGTGTTGTTGTAAGCAAATTCTGCAAGATGGAGAAGATCTGCCCAGTTGTCTTGAGCATAGTTTGTATAAATTCTTAGATATTGTTCAAGTACAGAGTTGACTCTCTCTGTCTGGCCATCTGTTTGAGGGTGATAAGCTGTAGAAAAGCGTTGTTCCATGTTTAAGAGTTTAGAGAACTCCTTAAAAAAGTTTGAAGTGAAAACTGCTCCCCTATCTGAGATCCAGTGTCCAGGAATTCCATGATATTTAAAGACCACCTTGAGGAATAGCCACGCAAGTTCAGAAGCTGTGATAGTCTCATTGCAAGGCTCAAAGTGTGCCATTTTTGTGAGCCTTTCTACCACCACAAGGATAGAGTCATAAGGGGTAGCACCCCCTTTTGGGATAGAAGGAGGCAACTTGACTATAAAGTCAATGGATATGGAGTCCCATGGGCGTTCTGGTATAGGTAGAGGCTGCAAGAGGCCATAGGGCTTTTGCCGTGTAGGTTTGTTCAAGTTGCAAGTAGTGCAAGAAGATATATAGTCTTGAAGAGTAGTCCTTAGACTAGGCCAGTAGAACTTTCTTGTTAGAAGTTCATAAGTTTTTGCAAAGCCAAAGTGCCCTGCAGCTGGAGCATCATGGAACTGCTGTAGGAGGTGTAGCTGTAATTGTTTATCCCTTGGGACATAGATATAGCTCTTGAATAAGAGAAGTCCTTGCTGATTTTTTGAGAAATTTTGTAGTCCAACTTTCTCAAGAGAGGAGCCTTTCTTCTGGAGGTATTCCAAAGTTCTTTTGGCAAAGGGATCGTGGTTGTAAGCATCTTTGAATGCTTTAAGAAGTGTTGCTGAGGGTGTATAGTCTTTAAAGGTCTCTGGTTTCTGAGAAGAGGTAATGGGGGCAACTTGGTTTTGAGGGGATAAGTTTCCCTCTAAGTCCTCTGTAGTGCGAGGGTTGCTTAAAGATGCTGCTATAAGCTTTGTAGAGTCTAGCAGGGCCTTTGTATTGCTTGTTTTAGCAGAATCTTGGTAGTCATGTCTTCTTGAGAGGAGATCTGCTCTTTGATTCTTGGCCCCTGAGACATGTTTTATAACAAAGTCAAAACCTCCTAGTTGTTCAGACCACCTTGCTTGTCGTCGATTGAGCTGTTTAGTGGTTGTAAAGGTCAAGAGATTTGAATGGTCACTGTAAATAGTGATAGGATAGTTTGCCCCTTCAAGGTAGCATCTCCAATGCTTTAGAGAACATACTATGGCAAGCAGTTCCTTGTCTGTAATGGGATAGTTTTGTTCGGCTGCTGATAGCTTTCTTGAGTAAAATGCCACAGGCTGTAGCTCTTCTTGTTTGTCTTTTGGAGCTTGGTATAAGATTCCAGAAATGGCAAAATCTGAGGCATCTGTCTCAAGAGTGGCAGGTTTCAAGGGGTTAAAGTGTAGTAACATTTTCCCTTCTTTGAATTCTCCTTTAAGAGCATCGAAAGCATCTTGCTGTGTCTTATCCCAGTGATACAAAGTGTCCTTGTGAAGTAATTGAGTTAGGGGTAAAGCCAAGGATGTATATCTTGGTATAAACCTCCTGTAATAGTTGGCAAACCCAAGGAAAGACTGAACCTCTTTAATGCTGGAAGGAATAGGCCACGTTTGTACTGCTTTTGTCTTTTCAGGATCCATCTGAATGCCTTCTGTTGAAATTCTATGTCCCAAGAAATCAACTTGAGACATATGGAAAAGACATTTCTCAAGTTTGCAAAAGAGTTGTGCTTGAGATAGCTTCTCTAAGACTTGTCTAACATGTAGAACATGCTCTTGAGTGTCTAAAGAGTATATAAGAATGTCGTCTAAGTAGACAACAACAAAGATATCCAAGTAAGGTCTTAGAATATCATTCATGAGAGCTTGGAAAGAAGCAGGTGCATTGGCAAGCCCAAAAGGCATTACCTGGTATTCAAAATGACCATAGCGTGTTCTGAATGCTGTCTTCCACTCATCATCTTCCTTGATGCGTATCAGGTTATAAGCTCACCTGAGATCTAACTTGGTAAAGATCTTTGCTGAAGAGAGCCTATCCATGAGCTCAGGGATAAGGGGTAAAGCATATCTGTTTTTAACAGTGACTGCATTAAGGCCCCTATAATCAACACAGAGATGCAAGGAGCCATCTTTCTTCTTGACAAAGAGAATAGGAGCTCCTGCTGGTGAGGAAGAAGGTCTGATAAAGCCAGAACTAAGGTTCTCATCTAGGTATTCTCTGAGAGTTTTCAGCTCTAATTCAGATAGAGAGTAGATAGGGCCGTAGGGAGGCATTGAGCCTTCTGCGAGTGGTATCTCATGGTCATAAGGCTGGTGCTTTGGCAGAATTGATGCCTTTGCCTTGTCAAAAAGATGTTGGTAGTCTTGGTATGCTAAAGGCAAAATGACCTCCTGAGATGATTTCTCCAAATCTGAAGTAGCTGCTATCTCCAGGACAGGTTGGAAAGGTTTAACCCATATCAGAGATGATATATCGTCCATAGTTTGGTCAAAATCCTTGATCTGGGACAAGTCTGAGTCTTGGACCTGAATAGGGGTAACTGAGGCTTGAAGGGTTTTTTCAGTATTGAGCTCCGGATTTGAGCTAAACCCAAGCGATAAATGCTTCCAATTGATAGTTGGATCATGCCTTTGAAGCCATGGAAGACCTAGGATGACTGAGTACTTCATTGGTATAACATCTAAAGAGATGGTGTCTGAAAATGTTGATTTTCCTAGGGGAATCTCAAGTTTGAGTACTGGGGTGTTGCAGGTAATGGAACCTGAACTGATAGGAGTTCCATCAATGACTCGGAGCAACTCTGGAGTGCGTTTGGGAATTGTAGGTAACTGGTGTGTCAAGATGAGGTCTTGAGATATAAAGTTGCCTGTTGCCCCTGAGTCTATCATAGCCCTTGTAGATAACACCTGTTGTTTGAAATGGAGTTGAATAGGGATTAACAGGTGTGTGAAACTCTGAGAAAGCACCATCGACACATCTTTGTTGTCTAGGGGAGAAGTTGTAGTCTCAGTTGAAGTTGTGCCTGGTGGGGATTTTTCAAGTTTTTCAGGAATAGCAGCTGTGACTGTGTCTGAGGCTGCTATATGTTTTGATTCAGCACTCCCCCGTGCTGAATAGCACTCCTGAATTCTGTGCCCCCCTTTGCCACAGTATAAACAAAGGTTGTTGTCCATTCTGTGTTTTCTTTCTTGAGGAGTAAGTTTACCCCTTTTCAGTTTTTGAGGGCTTCTTGTAGGCTGAGGTGCTGGATTTGCTGTAGATCTCTTTATAGAGGCGTCTAAGTCCATAGGTTCAGGTGCTGAGTCCTTAGCAGTTGGTGTAGAGGTGTAATTGTTGAAATTTCTTGTTGGATGCCAGTCTTGGTTCTTCTCCTTTCTTCTTTCAAAAAGCCTATCATCAAGTCTGACAGCTTTCTCTATAAGCGTTTGAAGTGTTGTAGGGCGTTCTTCTTTGCTGAGTTCATCCTTAATAGAGCTCTTGAGCCCTTGGTAGTAAGTGAAGACTAAGGCTTCTTCATTCCAAGTCAAGTGAGAAGTGATTCTCCTAAATTCTGTTGTATACTGAGCAGCAGAGGTCTTTTGACATAGCTTCTGTAGCTCTCTTTCTGCTGTAGCAGTTTCGTTGATGTCTCCAAAGGTCCTGGTAAGTTCCTCTTGAAACTGGTCATAAGAGGTAATCAAAGGTGTAGTGGTATTTTGGTTGTTGCCACTAAGTCTTCTAAGATATGGCTCAAAGAAGTTGAATGCAGATCCACGGAGGTAGCTGGCAGCGAAATATATCTTCTGAATATCTGAGGTGAACTGATGAGGCCTGAGGGTGAAGTAGATGTCCAGTTGCATAAGAAATCCCTTCAACTTCCTCCTGTCTCCATGGTATAAATCTGGTGTTTGCACTTTAGGAAGTGCACCTGGGGTACCCGACATAGCCAGAGGAGCTGTGGGAAGCTCTGTATGATGTGTCTGAGTTGAGGATTGTGTTGCTGAAGTGTTGGCTTGAAAGGTGTTTTCCAAATTCTCAAGTTTGTTTGCTATATTTTGTATAAAGGCAAACAGTTGTTGCATCTGCTGTTCAGCAGTAGTTGTAGGAGCTTGGTCGTCCTCCATTGTAGTATCGAAGTGCTGCTATAGAAATAGTTGAAGCTTGAAGCAGACAAGGTGTAATGGTGGGTGCACCAGATGTGAGAATCTAGCCACCCAAGGAAGGGATGAATTTACTAAGACAACACACTGTCTTAGAAAACAGAGCCAAAGGGTCGTAGCTTAGACTATTCCACAACGCAGCAATCAGGTGTGTGATGTAGTGAAGTGGTTCAGACAAGTTGCAACAAATGTTGAGTCTGGGAACTCAGGGGTAAGTCAGAGGTTAACACCTCACTGACTTTTCAGAAACAAGGAGTAACAAGATGAATGCTTGGAAGCTTGGAAAAGACGTGGAAGTATGTGATAGTCGATTTACTGTATTGTCTGCTTGCCCTTTCTTAAGGAAAGGGCAATCCTATTTATGCTAAAGGAGTGTAGTTCTCTCATTTTCCAAGACTTTCCATGACTTACCAGGCTTGGTAACTGTAGTCGACATAAGAGAATCCCATAGAACCATCTCTTAGGTTCGTAGCCTATAGGAAGTAAAAGGAGGTCCAAGGTCAGAGTACCCCTATAGACAAATTATGTCATAGACAAATTATGTCATAACATAACCAATCTTGTGGGTAACTAAAGAGCGATGACATGTAATAAATCATAGAGGTTCGTAGGAACTTTTAGAGCTATCGTTCATGCTCCTAGGCATCTAGTTGGTAGAGATATGTCATGTGGTAGTATGAGTGATGTCATGTAATGAATCATAGAGGGTTGTAGAGATATGCTATGTGGTAATATCGGCCCAGTAACTAAGGAGCGATGATGTGTAATGAATCATAGATGGTTGTAGCAATCGTTGAGTAGTATTGCTCTTGTTGTTGGTGTGATAAGCCAAAATATGTATAGTGACTTGTAGGTTTGAGGAGGAGATTTCCAAGTTTGCTCTTGAGTTTGATAGCAAACTGAGTGCAACGAATGTCAGTATGACACGAGCGCCGTGGCGCTACTTGCTGGGCTCATGGCCGATCCTGCTCTGTCTGTGGTGGTACGTCTTCCTGCTCCTCCCCTTGTTTGAATGTGCTAACGATCATTGTAGAAGAGGAACCGCCTGCGCGGTTACGTCCGCGACGCTCTCGCAGTTGCCGACAAGAAGCCTGGTGGCTTGTCGTCTGCTCCCGCACCCGCCAACGCCCTCGCCGCCGCTCCTGGCTTTGGAGCTCCTGTGCCTCTTTCTGGTTTCGGCGCTCCTGCACCTCTCTCTGCTGTCACCTTCAGGCAATTTGGCTGCTCCCTCGCCCTTTGGGTCTCACATCCTTGGGAGCTTTGCCGCTCCTCCTCCTCCCGCCCAGGGAGCACAGCTCGGTGCACTCCTGGCGCAACTTGGTGGCCTGCTCGCGCCCTCTCCTGGCGGTCCGTCGGTGCTCGCGTGCCGCGCGATGATTATGGCAATTCTTGGCCAGGTGGTGGATTCGGTGCTGGAGTGATCGTCGGTGGAATTTTCTGGGGGAGTTTGGGGGTGGGATTGGTAGATATGGGGGGGGGTTAGGGTGAGAGCTTGGGAACGTCGCCCACTGATATGAAACTGTTCTCCGCGCTCTGCCTTGTTCCTTGCCGTGCTCGTAGACTAACGTACAGCCCCTTCCCGAGCTCTGGCCATTATTTTGGCTCTATCTGTATTTAGTGTGAGCACAAGAGAAGGGCGATGAATGATCGCGCTCGCGTCCTTTTAAAGGGGTTGCTCTGAGGAACTCTGCACTGCCTGTTTGTAGGCGTTTGCAAGGGTGTTTGCGATTGCAAACATGGGATTGTTAGATTACAAATGGAATTGTACAAATGAAAGATGCTCGATAGAGCGTATAAATGTGTGTACAAGCTTACAAACGGCCATTCTCAAGCTCGCATGTGTCCTTAAGGTTAAGGAGAGCACGGAAATGCTCGAACTTATGCCTTGGAAGGTTCTTTGTAAGCCCGTCAGCTGGCATATCAGCTGTTGGGAGATAGGCGATCTCGAAACTGCCAGCCTGGTGCTCCTGACGGAGCCACATATTTTGAATATCTACGTGCTGGAGCTTTGTAGCTATTCTCGTATTCTCCCCTACTACTAACCAGATCATTTGCTGGTTATCGCAAAAGATCGTCCATGTATTGCCGAGCTCTAAACGGATTTCTGAAAGAAGCCTTTTAAGAGCAATAGTCTCTTTTCCTGCTTCTGTTAAGCCGCGGAGCTCGGCTTCTGTTGTAGACGTCGTAACTGCTGTGGATCTGTTCGCTTTCCAGGCTACGACTCCTCCGAATAAGGAGATCATATAGCCTTCTGAAGAGCTCTGCGTTTCAGGATCGTCGCCAAAGGAAGCGTCAGATGCTATAATCACCTGCGTGCCATGGAGCTTACCATCGTACTGTACTGAGAGCGTCCGCGTACCATAGAGGTATTTGATCGACCAATCAATAACAGTGATGTGCTCCGAGCTTGGGTTTGCTAGGTAGCGTGAGTAATTAAGCAGCAAAAGCTACGTCTGGCCGGATCATGATCACTGTGTAGAGCACTGAACTGACCTTCTCCTGATATTCCTTGATCTGGCGAGCAGACGCCTTGTTCTTGTTTGGTAGGAATTCCAGAGTAGGAAGTGGTGTGGCTGGGCTTGTTCCTTCGATCAGACCAAACTTGTTTGCGATCTTCTCAATGTACGTCGTATGCGTCAAATAGATCTTGTGAGCTTTACGATCACGTATCACTCGGATGTAACGCTGACTTCTAAACGATAGAAGACACAGAGGTTCTCTTGCGTAAAGGTTTACTTATCAGAGGAGGCAGGGGATCAGACACAAAGGCTTCAAGTAACACGTTACTAGTATATAACAAATACTGTATTGAGTTGAGCACGAAGCTCCTATCTAAGGAAATACTATCTACTTATATAGTGGCGTCGTGCCTCATGGGTAATCTGGATAGTTGGCGGATAGCTAGATATTCAGGATAGTTCGTGGATAGCTCAACTATCCAATATCCACTAGTTTCTGCAACTATCCATTAGCCCCGTCACATGGCAGCCTAACCCGCTTCCCACTGTGACTCACACGTCACGTTATGTGACTCACACGTCACGTTACTAGGCCCTGGCCCTGTAACCATGACATCATGTTACTATAGCCGTAACATCGGATTCCTAGGAACCACTCAACGTCCCCTAGCTCGCGGACTTCATACTTCGTAGTAAAGCTTTTAATAAGCTTCCGAGCGTACAAGTAGTCTTTCTGATGATAGAGGAACAGGCAATCGTCGATGAAGATCATGACAAATAACTTTTGGTGCTCGTCGTAAAACAAGCACCGGTCCTCAGTAGATTGGATGAGGTCAAAGAGTGAGAGCGTATTCGTAAGCTCTTTGAACCAGAGAGCTGGCGAGTCTCTTAATCCGTAGAGCACGCGATCCACATACACCACTTTGCCTGCCTGCTTAAATCCATCTGGTAGGTAGCATACTACTGGCGAGCTTCGTGTATCTCGTTTGGCGTTCATTGATCTCAAGATCATTTTTAGCTGCAACAGCCATCATTATGCGAAATACTTGGGCCGCAAGCATTGCAGCATAGGTCGAGAAGATCGATTCTTCATCCTGAAGATCGCCTCAAGCTACGATGCGCGATTTGCAGCGTATGAGCGTACCATGAAGGTCCACCTTATAAGTGAATACCCATTTCAGTGGTATTGGCTTTGTTCCAGTCGGTATTTCGTGTTCAGGAATAATTCTCCAGCAGTCCTTTGACTCGAGTTTCTTAAGCTCGAGCTCAGCGTCATCCTTGAATTGAGCGCCATAAAGGTGCTTCTCTAGATTGCGCCATGCTTTAGGCGCTTTTGGAAGATCTTTTTCGTTCGTAGGTGGGATTAGTGTTGTCTGCCGCAATGCTCGCCCCTGTAGGATAGAGGCTGCAATCACAGCATGCGTTGTGTTAAGGTCGTCGATCCATGGTTTTTGCGTAGGTGGATCAGGCATATGCGATTCCAAGAATTCGGCGAACTTAGGATCAGTTTCTTCGAGCTTAGAATAGAGGGTGCTGTATAAACCCGTTCTTCCTCTCGATCGAAGCCTTTCACTGAAGCGTACAGGCAGGGTTTCCTGCTCTGTAGAGCTTTCTGTGACTTCTTGTGAGAGCGTTTCTTCCGCTTCTACTTCTTCTACAGGACTACGAGCTTCGGTCGTAGGCTGCACTTCATGAGCATTCGCTGGGTGGTGAGTAGCGATCTCACCATCTAATGTTGCGTGCTCAGAGGTCGTACGGTTAGGAGGAGATGTGCTTTCCTCTAACTCATCCAAACTACTCGACCCCTGATTAGCTTGGGTTGGCGCTTCTAGAGCTCCTTGTGGAGGTTCTAGAGTGCGATCTCTAAAAGCGGTTGGTGCTGGCGTTGTCTCAGGTGTGAGGAGGCCAAGGAGGTATTCAGCTTCTCCCTTTTCTTCTTGGTGGATCACCCCCGAGATCACCGCCTCCATGGTTTCTTGATCATGCTCTGAGGACGTTTCTTTTTGAGCTTTGTCCACCTCAGGCAGTTGATCGACCACGCTCGCCTTAATTGTTTCGAGCTCGCCGTTACCCACCCCTAAGATCTCGAGGCCATCTGCTATAGATGACAGTGTGGTGAGATCTCCTGGTGCGAGTTCTGGTTGGGGAGTGTACTTCGTACGCTCGTCGAACATAACGTTCCTAGTTACAATCACCCGATCGAGCTCAGGAATCCATACTCGATATATGTTTTGAGACATGTAACCTACTAGGTATCCTATTGCTGCGCGCGGAGCTGTTTTGAAAGCTCGCACATTGCGCCCAGCTTCGCGATCTTTGATCAATGGGTAGGCCCGTGATCCGTAGGCATAAATGCCAGACCAGTTGGGCTGAAGATCAGCTGTTAAGCTCTCCACATATTTTGGCTCATACCATCGAAAGTATTGCTGGAACCACGAGCTTAGGACATCATGTGGCGTGCGCCAATGGTGCTTTTGGCTCGGGCTTATGTTGTGGAGAAAGATCGCTGTCATGGTGCTCTCAGGCCAGAGCTTCTCAGGAAGGTTTGCGCCAGCGAGCATTGCGATAGAGCGGGGGATTATAGTGCCGCCTGCTCTTTCGATTCCTCCATTTGGCTCGTGTGTATAGGACGGCGTAAGCTCGAGGATTATACCCCGCTCTTTCGTCCAGCGTTGGTAGCCAGTTGTTCCTTGTTGGTTGATCGGGATCACCGATTTATCATTGTTGTGCTTGAGGAAACATATAGAGAGACCGTAATGTCTTGTTACGTGAGCATCAAACGCCTGAATGGTGTCTGATACGCTCGTGTGAGATTTGTTCTTGAGAAGGAATCCAAAGAGCGTACCACTGTATTCGTCTTTAACTAGTAGTAGCCAATTGGATCCGTCGTACCCGGTGTGAAAGTCGAAGAGGTCCCATAGAACTCTCCAGAACGGACGTCTAGAGCTCCTTTCTGATGGGACCTTCGAGATTATCTGTTTGGCGTGTGCTTTAGAGCAGTGCTCGCAATCGATGCGCGCTGTGCCTTTGATTTCGACGTTCCGGGCGTGTTTTACTAGAGCACGCAGGGCGGCTTGGCCTAAGTGCCCTGATCGTACGTGCCATAGTTCTTCAGAATCGGATCGCGGTAGAGCTTTGTCCCTTGATTTACGATGGTCATTGGAAGTGTTGGTGGTAGACAAGTTGTTGATTAGTTGAAGTATATAGGTTACAACTACTGAGAACTATATATGTGGGTGGGTGCCACGCCAGTGGCTCCCGCGACTCTGAACCCCGATTCCTGCAACATTATGTTACATGATATACGTTTGTAACCTAATGGTGATACTTCAACTTATTTTTGGGCCTTAGGCACTACGAAATAGATGCCTATGTTCGTTGCTGAATTCGTCTGGTTCATACGGACAAGCTTCTTTCACGTTTCTTGGTCTGCTTGCTTTCAAATAGTTTGGTTACATCACCGTTACTATACTAACATAACTTCGGGTCTAAAATGTCTTGCAATAATTTCCACGCTGAAGCGATACAGCCATGTGCCAGCGAAGAAGATATCGAAGCACTTCGAAGACAAGTTCTCGCGAGAAACCTGCAGGGCGTCCGAAATACATTCTCTAACTGGCTAGAAGAGGATCCAAAAAATTCCTTGAAGATAGGAAGCCTCCGTGGCAGATACCCTCGCATATCTTCTATCGCAAGGCGTCTCTTATGGCTTGCACCAAGTGAAAACTGCCATCTACTCTAAAGACCAACATAGCCTTGAAGTTTTCCTTGCCTAAGGGTGGAACATTAACGAGCCCGAAGCCTACTGCAACCCTCCACTATTGAGGTATGTTACGAACCGTCACCGTGGTATCCCAAACTTACATGTCGCAGCCTTGCCATAGAGGACGAAAACTTGACTTTATGGTTTGTAGACCACGGCGCCGATCCAAATGCCGAATGCGACTTCGATTATACCCCACTCTCCGTAGCGATGGTCAACGCATCGTTTGCCACTATCAAGTTGTTATTCGATCGCGGAGGCTCAGCCGAACATGGCCAGCTACTCCATCATGCTGCCAGACGTAGCAAGCCTGACCAAATTGAAGTGCTTGATTTCATCCTTTCCAAGGGAGCACGAGGGATGAACAGACTATTACACCAGCATCGACCTGGTAACTTTTTATTCCTCGAAACAGGTCTTTCAACTCCGCGAAACATCTCTTTACTGCATTACTTCTAATGCTTTTTGGGGAATTCTGTTTCGAGGCTTTTGGATGCGCTGGTCTGCATATATGTGAACTTGTGGCAAATTATTAGCTACGGGGTTCATGCTCAGGCTTCGAACATGAGATCAGATGAGCATTTAAGACTGCGCCCAGAATATTAGCTGGCGGTGGAAGGTGCGGGGAATATACCATATACTGTTAGGAACGCCCAATAATTTTCAGAAATTGAAGCTGCCGTGGTGTGATAAGAGTCGATGCAGCAAGTCCGGCCAGGTATATTCCAGCTCACAGAACCGCCAGGCTCAAATCCCAGAACTGGAGCAGCACACAAATACATATATATATGTCACTCTCCCCAATTAGTAATTCTCTGCGGGTGCGTTTATCCGTTGAATGTTGAATGGGCTCGGGGTTCCTTTCCGTCGGCGTTGTTGTGCGTTCCCATGTGGCATTCTCGGCGTTCCACCCCATTTCAACCAATACACAAATAGCACTTCGTGATATGCCGGATTTTTGTCAACATAGCGAGACATAAAATATGCATTACCATCTCAGCTACTCCATCTTTCCCCGGATTGCGACGCACATGAAAAAAAAAAAAAAAAAAAAAAGAAGAGCGCTGGAGCCTTGCGGGCGAGGCTGACACTTGGAGGGTAGCGCCAAGCCGCTAAGAAAATTCCCCGTCATCGATAACGGGGGATGAAGACCGACGGCTGGTGCCGAGATAAGAATATCAAGTTCCCGATGCCCGTAGGATTTTAACCCGACTTTCCTTTTAAGCCCACCAACCCCTTCTCCTACTATATTTTGACAATATAGGGTGCTCTTCCCTCATATATTCACTATTTGCAAGATCTGAGCCCGCTATCGTCCTCTCTCACAACACAGATCCTCGTGGATCTTGGGGCGTACGAGGTACCTCGGCGGCATAGCTGATTAAAACTTTTGGGAGACGCTACCACAGCTTCATTTTCACCACCCCCGAAGAATTTCTAACCCGGTAGGGGATCTATCTTCAAGATGGCAGCTATCCGAGGTGCCATGCGCACGAATTTGCGCCAATTGACCTCGAGCTCTCGGCCCAGAGCTCCCTTATCCAGAGGATCACGGGCGTGGGCTAGTAACCAGTGCCCACTCTCTGTGACAACCACAGCCTCTGCTGGTCTCCGAACCTACTACAAAAGCTCACCTGAGGACCCAGCATACCGGGCAGTATCACCAAAGGAGGAACGTGATGTCTTTGCACCACTTGACTCTTTTGCCAGGAGGCATATCGGACCTACCCCGTCGGCGACTGAGGCGATGCTCAAGGTTCTGAACCCACCCGTAAAGAGCCTTGATGAGTTCGTAGAGTCAGTGGTACCGTCGTCTATCCTTACTGCGAAGGAACTGAAGATCGATGGCCCAAGCAAGGGCGTCATGGTGGATAACCTTCCTATCAATGAGGAAGGGTACTCCGAGTCGCAACTCACCACACGCCTTAAATCAATCGCCTCGAAGAACAAGATCCTTCGCAGCTACATCGGCTGCGGATATGCTGGAACGAGGACTCCAGAAGTTATCAAGCGTAATGTCTTGGAAAGCCCAGGGTGGTATACTAGCTACACGCCATACCAGCCCGAGATCAGCCAAGGCCGTCTCGAGTCGCTTCTCAACTTCCAGACCATGGTATCTGACCTCACCGCGTTGCCTATTGCGAACGCTTCATTGTTGGATGAGCCAACTGCCGCAGCTGAGGCCATGACATTGTCCATGAACATGCTTCCAGCCTCGAAGCAGAAGAGAGCAAACAAGACCTTCTTCGTTAGTCACCTTGTGAACCCACAGACCGTCTCCGTTCTGCAGAGCAGAGCCGATGGTTTCGGTATCAAAATCGAGACCGGAGACGTGCTGAAAGATGGCAGCGCGCGTGTCAACGAGCTTGGAGATGACCTCGTTGGTGTTCTGGTTCAATATCCTGATACTGAAGGTGGAGTTGAGGACTTCAAAGCCTTGGCAGACATCGTCCACGGACACGGATCCACACTCAGTGTAGCAACGGACTTGCTCGCCCTTACTGTTCTCACCCCGCCCGGAGAGTTTGGCGCAGACATCGCTTTCGGAAATGCGCAACGCTTTGGTGTCCCATTCGGATATGGTGGACCTCACGCGGCATTCTTCTCCGTCTCTGAGAAGTACAAGCGCAAGATCCCCGGCCGCCTCATTGGCGTGTCGAAGGACAGACTCGGCGACCGCGCACTGAGATTGGCTCTCCAGACTCGTGAGCAGCACATCAGACGTGAGAAGGCCACGAGCAATGTCTGCACAGCTCAGGCCCTCTTGGCCAACATGAGTGCCTTCTACGCCGTTTACCACGGTCCAAAGGGCCTCAAGGCTATCGCTGAGAGGACCATTGCTTGCACTAGAATCCTCGAGGAGGGCATCAAGAGACTTGGCTTCGAGACGGGGTCAAGAGGCAAGGATGACGAGGGCAGGGCGCTGTTCGACACTATTACTGTCAATGTTGGCAACGGAAAGGCTCAAGAGGTACTCTCATGGGCAGTCAAGGAGCGTGGGATTAACTTGAGAATGTTCGATGAGAGCCGTATTGGAATCACCCTGGATGAGACTATCGAGGGGCACGATCTCGAAGACCTCCTCTCCATCTTCACCCAGTTTGCGCCAAAGAAGGCAGATATCCAGCTTTCCCAAATCGGCAAGGAGCTCAACGGCACGACTGCTAAGACCTCAAAGCCGCTCATCCGCACATCGGAGTATCTCACCCACCCAGTCTTCAATTCTCACCACTCTGAGACCGAGCTTCTGCGCTACATCAACCACCTCCAGTCGAAGGATCTCTCGCTGACCCACTCTATGATTCCCCTCGGCTCTTGCACCATGAAGCTTAACTCCACCACGGAGATGATCCCCGTCACCTGGCCCGAATTCTCATCCATCCACCCATTCGCCCCCGTCGACCAAGCCACGGGGTACAAGACTCTTATCGATGAGCTCGAGTCGGACCTCGCCACCATCACCGGTTTCGACGCCGTCTCTCTTCAGCCCAACTCCGGAGCACAGGGCGAGTTCGCCGGTCTCCGTGTCATCCGCAAGTTCCACGAGCAGCAGGGCGGCGCCAAGCGCGATATCTGCCTCATCCCCGTCTCCGCGCACGGCACCAACCCCGCCTCGGCTGCGATGGCAGGCATGCGCGTTGTGACGATCAAGTGTGATACCAAGACCGGTAACCTGGACATGGCCGACTTGAAGGCTAAGTGCGAGAAGCACAGCGCCCAGCTCGGGGCTATCATGATCACATACCCTAGCACCTTCGGTGTCTTCGAGCCCGAGGTCAAGGCGGCATGTGAGCTGGTCCACCAGCACGGCGGACAGGTCTACATGGATGGCGCCAACATGAACGCCCAGATCGGTCTTTGCTCTCCCGGGGAGATCGGCGCTGACGTCTGCCATCTTAACCTGCACAAGACTTTCTGTATTCCCCACGGCGGTGGTGGACCGGGTGTCGGCCCCATCGGTGTGAAGTCGCACCTCGCACCCTTCCTGCCCGGCCACCCTCTCATTGCCACCGGCGGTGAGCACGCCATCGCGCCCGTCAGCGGCGCCCCCTGGGGTAGCGCAAGCATCCTGCCCATCTCCTGGTCTTACGTCAAGATGATGGGCGGCCGCGGTCTGACGCACGCCACCAAGATCACTCTCCTGAACGCCAACTACCTGATGTCGCGTCTGCGTGATCACTACCCGATCCTGTACACCAACGACGCAGGACGCTGCGCTCACGAGTTCATCCTTGACGTTCGCGGCTTCAAGGAGACGGCTGGAATTGAGGCTATCGACATTGCCAAGCGTCTGCAGGACTTTGGGTTCCACGCGCCGACGATGAGCTGGCCCGTGGCGAACACTCTCATGATTGAGCCGACGGAGTCGGAGAGCCAGGAGGAGCTGGACCGCTTTGCGGTCGCGCTCATTGCGATTCGCGGGGAGATTAAGGATGTGGAGGAGGGCCGTGTGGCCAAGGGGGAGAATGTCCTGACGATGTCGCCGCATACGCAGAGGGATTTGCTTGTGGGCGAGTGGAACAGGAGTTACACACGCGAGCAGGCTGCGTACCCAGCAGAGTGGTTGAAGGAGAAGAAGTTCTGGCCTACTGTGACGAGGTTGGATGATTGTGAGTCTACATCCCCCCCCTTTTTACATGTTGCATTTCTAACATACAAACTAGCATACGGAGACTTGAACCTTTTCTGCACTTGCAGCCCCGTCGACTCTATTGAGTAAGGCGTGCGCCTCTTCTTTTAGCACGACGTAATGTACTCAACACGAGCATTAGACGGGCGTTTTTCGGATTTACTGAGCCAGCGTTTTAACCACGCACGCGGCGTCTTTGGGTAGGGAGAATAATTCCAGGATAGGAAAAAGGAGTAGGGCTTCAACCGCCATTTTACTATGTTTGTTTATGGGGGGAAATAGATAGTGGTAGCTCGATCCAATAAACTGTTAGACTTTATTCACTGCTTGTCTGATGCTCGACTTTGCGTGATTCTCACTATGCATGGTTGACGGGGAGGAGTTGTCGGATGGCCATTGCGGGCCTGGAACTCCATGCCCGCAGGGCACGGAAGTCAATACATTTCATCCCCCTTTTCTACTCTACAAGACCTAGGCAACGAAGTCCGTAGTGTGTCCTTTATACCTGCTGATATCGGGGCCAAGCATCCTTTTTCCATACAAATATTTTGTACGGTAGCTCTCCCGATAATTGGAACATAACTCGTTCTCAATGAGTTAGCCGAGCCTAGATAACTTCAAGAACTAGTCTGATGGCCTCGCACTCTGGTGGAACCGCCACTTCCATGGCGCTGATACACCGCAAAGTTAGCCGCATACTTCCCTTGGGCCCCGGGGGTGGGGGGGGGGGGGGCGGTTGGGCATGGATGTGGGGGAGGAGTAGCTTTGAATTTCCTCTTTGGGTAATTACGTCAAAACGTATCCGAGATGAGTGCGCGCCGGCCCGTAGCTTTCTTCTTACATGAACTTGCCCCACGGCATCACACACACATATCACGCACCCAACCCAAAACCAACACTTAAAAATAGCTGCAAATAAAATAAACCTAAATCACACCCGCGCCTCCCACCCGCCAATCCCATACCCCCAATCACACCCCCTCCCCACCCCCACCCATGTTACCCAACATCTCCAACCGCGTCCCCCGCCTCCAGCCCACCAGAAGTATTCCCAGCATCGCGCATATCTAAAAAAGACAGGCTCCCCTCATCGCCCTGCTCGCTCACTAGTCGATCATCAACGTCCATCGTCAGCGTCTCGCTCTCGCTCCTCGCCTTGCTGCCTTGGTCGCTATCGATCTCGTCGCCGTACTCGCTGCCACTGCCGCTTCCACTCTCGCCCTCCTCATCACCCCCCACATACTCCTTGGCCTTCTCCCCAACGGAAAACGTATACCCATCCACGCTACTATATCCCATCCACTCCGGCGCTAGTCTCGCAATCTGCACGCCGAGCCAGAGTACGCGTTCGGGGCGGTGCTGGGAGCGCATGCTCTCTGCCTCGAGGTAATGCGTTTCTGGCTCGACATTCTCGTTCGCGAACCAGTTTTCCGGGAAGTACCCCGCCGTGAACCCAAGGCCCTGCATAGCGAACTCCTCGGGGAAGGGGCGGAAGATGTCCTTCGCAGGCGCGACGGCGTCGTGGGCGCCTGCAATGTCGAGCTGCGACGGGTCAAGCGGTGCGGTGGGAGGAGGAGGTGTGTGCGGTGTGGTTTCTTGGCGGGCGGGTGAGGGACCAGAGTCCGGGATGGGGATTGTGGGGGATTCGATGGCGGCGCGTGTGGGTGGGTAGAGGACGGTGAGGGCGTTGAGGGCGCGGACGAGGTTCGTCCATGGGAAGTGGGGGTAGATGAGGGAAGCGGCGGCGGGGTGGCGGGAGAGGTGGCGGATGAAGACGAGGGTGACGTGGAGGAAGGAGAGGGTATTAATGTCGCCTATGCGGTCGAGGTGGATTTTGGCGACTTGGGTGAAGAGGCGGAGGGAGGCGGTGAAGGTGGCGGAGAGGGCGGGGGTGGGGGTGGAGTCGGCGTTGGCGTCGGTCATGAGGGTGTTGGCGGAGGTGGGTTGGGGCTTCAGCAGGAGGGCGAGGGGGTTGTCGTCTGCGCCGTAGCCGAGGAGGGCGATGCAGTTGCTGATGGCGATGTAGTACCCCTGTTCGAGGTATTTCTTGGTGATGCGCCCAATGTGCCCGTCGAGATTGCCCTTGATCTCCCCGAGGGTCTCTTCAAACGTATCTAGGGACTTGCCTGTGAAGATGGTGGCGTGGGAGCGCACGATTGCGGTGATGACTGCGGAGAAGCGGGGCTTGCCGGCTACTGGGTTCAGTGTTGGCTCGAACAGCGTCATGATGGACTCGCGGGCTGCAGTGAAGGGGATGGGGACTGCGAGGGACTTTCCGTAGTAGAGGAGTTGCGGGAGCGCGTCGGGACGGGCTAGGATTGCGAGATGGTGGTATAGACGTCCGGTGATGGGGGAGCGGTTGGCGGACTTCAGATACCACTGTCGGGCGACCTGGGCCCAAACCTCCCTGTCCCTGACGTTGTCGTCTTCTATCGCCATTCTGTACCTACCCAAATCGCCGAGACATTCAATCCACGTATCCTCGAATGCTGGGACAGTCTCTAGAAGAAGCGTCATCATAGAATAAGCTAGATATATGAAGGCGAGCATATAATCGAGAGACGCGGGAAGTCTGTTGCGGAGAAGCTCGAGGAAGCTATGGATGGCATGGCGCCAAAGTCTCGCTGGCATAGCATACTTAAGTGGCAGGCGTCGAACAGCAGGCGTAGCGGAAGGGTGCTGAGATGCAAGGAAAAAGTCGTGGTGTTCGTGAAGTAAAGTCCTATGCAAGGCGATTAAGGCCTGATACTGCTCATTATTCAGTTTGGGTTGGGTGCCACGTGGTGCTTCTTTTGCGAGCTGAGCTTGCTTTAAATCTACTTGGATGCACTTGCCCTCGACCATTACTAGTCCGACATATATTCCTTTAACCTCAGCTACTAGTTGTTCCTGAGATATGGGGCGTGTTTCTGGTTGGCTAACCATCCGAGTGTGGTCAAAGGTAGGTGAGGACAGCTGGGCACCCTGAGGACCTTGGGGGTTTCCAGACATCAGGATGTCTCCGGGCAGGGTTCCCCGGGCGAAGGACGGCGCCGGTTTCTCCGTGGCCGTGGCAGCCACATGTTGTGGGTTTGACAGACGCTTGCGGATCTGATGAGCAGGTCGCGCTTGAGCGCTTCCGCCCGGTGAACTTACATTCTGGGCTTGAGGCGAACTCGGCTCGGACGGATTAAACAGACGCTTTCCCGAAGTGGTAGGTCCACGCGACAAAAATTCCATAGAGTCTCGGGCCTTGCCTTGCGTGGGAGAAGATGCGGCTCTGCGAGAGGCTGGCAAGGCTTGCGAGCGCGGCGGGTTAGAACCCTGTGAGTGAGACGACGACGGGCACTTGCCCAGGCCGATTGCTTGCTTTTTATAATCTTGCTCGTCTGCCAAAAACGTATTACTCATCACAGGCTGCCGCTTCGCCGCATTGCTGCTTGCTAGCTCCGCCTTCTGCAGGTCTTCCAATTTGCTTGCGGTCAGCTGTCCATCGGTGGGTAACCTTGGGGGTTCTGGTGAAGTGGCTTCTTTCCTGTTCATTAGATCAGCGCCGCGTTCCACATAATCACTAATAATAGCCCATTAGATATCCCCGAGGTCGAGATTTCCCCCCATAGAATTTTGTTCCCACGTACTTTGAGAGAGCCCTAGATCTCGCCAAGACCTCATCCCGGAAACGCTTTACGCGCGACTCATCCCTAGGAATGTGAACGGCATGGGTCTTCTTCACATGATGCCACAGATCATTTTCCTCCGTAAATGTCGGCGGGTCATGGCAATACGGGCATTTCAATAATGGCGCTGACGAGCCACGTCTCGTGCGCAACAACTTAATCCAGTTGTTCTGAAAGGTGGCGTTTGCGTCGATCGCGTTCCTTGTTGACATTTGCGAGGGGAGATAGCGCGAGTGCTCATTAAGCTGCTGCTTATGAACGTGGAGAGCGGGGGAGGCGAGGTGCATAGCAGTATACGCCAGGTACTCGTAGAGTGGGATGATCAATGCTCAACCTCAACAATTAAGAAGGCCCGAAGACATGAGAATAAAACAATAACAATATAGCGACAGATAGAGGTCGGAAACAGCAATACTGAAGTATGGGAATGAGGTCTTTTAGGTAAAATGACGAGGAGTAACTTTTAGCAGGTAGTTCGCAAAACCCAGCAGCCAAGCCAATAGGAGCGAAATAGACAATGTGACTTTACTATTGGTTGAACAGGGCCTGCATAGGCTGGGGCTGGGGCATAGCGTGGGCGGCCAAACAGCCATAGGATCCATAACATCCCGCCCTAACAAGGATGGTCAGCATGGTCAGCCTAATGGAACATCTCGGTGAGCGTTTTCGACCAACATGTCCAAGCACGGCCGCCGGCATCACCTGCACCATCCCGACCCATCCTATCCGCCGCCATCACACAGCGCCACAATGCATAATGTCGGAAGCGAATGAAGCGGTTCTTAGGGCTGCTCAGTCGCTAACACTTCCAACCTTAAGCGCTGTGGGTGGCCAGCCTCGTCTCCATAAAATAAGCCTCCGCCATAAAAATACCAGTGCATAATCTCAGATGTGATAGCGAGCTTTTGCCAACCAGAAATACTGTACACAACTAAAACATCCAACGCCAATCCTTCCAATCTCGCCGAATCCTTCTGGAGCTCCAATCCCTCCCAACTCCAACCAACGGCCCCCGAATCGGAAACGGCCCTCGAATCAGAAACGGCCCCCAAAATGAATGGTTAATAACACCTGATACGCGCAAGCGTAGTGGAGCTTATTCCGATAACCGCGCCTGCGGATTATCAGCTCAAGACACCAACAGTAGCTACCAGCAACAATCATTCCCCATCGCGTCAGCTCCAAGTTCTAGGCGCCAGTCCATAGGGCTGGGAAGGAGGCCGTCTATCTCGAGGCCATAAGATGCGCGTGCTCCCCCATCAAACGGTTCACCTGCCAACACCGCGCTATACGCAATACCTCCAACGCGTTCAGCTGCGCCGCAGGCGTCTAGGCAACTGATGAGCTGGAGGGGAGTCACACGTTCCTTTCTTCATCTCTCTCTCACCGAGGGCGGCTGACGGTGTCAAGAGTTTGTCATGATTACCGTAAGCATCACGATCAGGCCGACTCGCTGGGTTGGTTGGGAGAGGTGGTGGTGTACTCTATACGGCGTAGCTGACTACCATCTCATCCACACCCTAACCGAAGAACGCTAAGTTACGAAACGGCTGAGCAGGTAGTCGTCCCCATAGCCACCCCCAAACCTCCAAAGGCTTCCATCCCACGAGCCTTCTGCGGGGTGCATGACTGCGCGCGCGAACCGGTGCGCGGGGTGGGGGGGGGTTGCGGCTGATAATTCGGAGTGCCCCATCCGTATCTGGCGGAATTTGGAAACGAAACCGGCGAAACAAACGAGGCTGCGGAAGCGGCTGGGGGGAGAAGGTAGGCATGCACTCTACTGTAGAAATGGCGGAGTGCCGTGCCTTACTGCGGATTTTCGAATCCCGTCTCTCGCCAGTTCTCGGGCCGGTTATAGGCCGTGGTGTTTGTTGTCTGCCTAGGCGTTAATTTGGTTTGGATGCCTCAAACTATAAAAGGTGCACTGGAGTGGCTGTGGGGGCTGTGGGGGCTGTGGGGGGGGTTCTACGAGATTAAGGTTGTAGCGTGGTTGTATTGTGCCTGGATTTTGCGGGCGAAACCCCTGTTGATCTGTCGCAAATGATTTTTGTAACTCGTCACATATAGGAAGGTGGTGCGAGATTTGATTTCTCAACTATGTCGCGCGGTGAGTGGATGGGCTGTTACATGTGAGAAGAACGTTTTCTACGATGAGAACCATTGGATATTATCGGGGCATGCGCATAAAAAGACTCATAGAAGCAGTCACCGGGTGCAGATACCATATACTTTCCTCACTCTATCTCGGATCCAAGGGCGTGACTCTACGGCGTACTCTCTGGAACAAGAAACTCATCCTACTACGCTATCCTCAAAATCCCGCGAACGCAGCAAGGAAAAAATCAGCAGCTGCGTAATATAAAAACCCCGCAACCGTTGAATACACCAAACAACTCCCACGGCGGAACGTTCCACCGCACATCTTCCGCGCATACAGCCGCCGTGCCAGGGTGCCCCGGCGACGGTCGTGTGCGAAACGCTTCCATTGGTTCTGGGAGCCTTGGTGCAGCCAGTAAACTGCAATCTGAGACTCCAGCCACGATCTGATAGCTGTGGTGGCTCGACTTGGTTTATGCACAGAGTCGGAGATAAGTGGCTTAGTCAGTGGCGGTATGTGTGTATGGGGAAAATTTGCCACCATGTGGATACCATACACAGTTCGCTGCGAGGCTGAAATATTGCTTTTTGCTTATTCTAACAACTCGAGATACGGGTTACGTTACGGGCACTGTCTGTGAGTTCTACAATTGCGAGATAGTGAATCAGGGCGAATAAGGGGAGGGTCGTGACAGGAGAGGCAGACATATATTTTGTTTTACAAGAATGGGTTTCTTTATTCTGTCTCAAATTGTTGTCGTTGTGGACATGAGATTTTGTGTGAATAAGGAGAAAGCATATACAGTAAAGCCTAAGTGTGACCACAAATCAAATCGGATCTAGGGGCTCGATTGAGATATGTATCACATTTACTAACTGTTTTTAGTAAATGTGATACATATCTCAGTCATCCCATGCCGGCACCCACGGAAGCATTTTAGTAATCTCCGCGCGTCTCTACTAATCAAGTCAGGGGCGACATGCATCATCGATCGTATGCATCCTCTCAGTGGCGATATATCCAAGCTACAAGTTCCAAGTCCCAGATACTTACTGCACAGGAGAAGATATTACCACCAGAGCTGCCAACCCCTATTTCTTTGGCATTAAATAGCACGCCCAGCTTTACCCGACTCACGCTAATTTCGCCACCTCCTCTCAACATCGACACATGCCTCAATATCTCATTATGCTGTGGCGCCGCGTCAAACCCGGAGCCTCCCGTTAAATTATGGGGCTCCGGCCCAAATATTGAGAAACGTCCTCACTATTCGGTGTGTCTGACCAAGTGGTCATCTCCCCCACCCTGAACAAGGAATTCTGGTTGCCTCACGGATTCTCGTGTCGAACGAAATGCCTCGACCCTTTCTCTCCGCCCCAATTCGTCGTATTAAGCCGCGTAAGGGGCCGACAAAAGCTCGCACAACCCATGTTTCGGGTGAGACTTCCTCCAGGTCGCTTCCACCAGTTCGCCAAGCATTCCGGCATTGCCACCCAGTTGCAGATAGAGGCCCGGATTGCGAAGGGCGCTGAACCTATAGCTAATTCGCGTCTAGCCAATCGACAGAGTCGCTAGCTGGCGCCTAGTCGAACTAGTCCGGGGAACGGTGGGATGAAGCGCTATAGAGACGCTAGCGGGGCGAACCCATTAGTGGGTCTCTCACGAGACATTTGGGGATTATGAACTATGCCAGATTTGACCAACTGCTGTCGACCATCCGCGCTCCGCCCCCACAACCGTGGCGTCGTACCGGAAAGTCTGACATACCTCACGATGCGTCTTTTGCGATTCGTTGTCGACGGCGGTGTGACAGCGCCTCGGCGGGAGAACTCTGGTTGCCTCGCCACGACATCGTGAAGTGTCAGCGTCCAGAAACCCGAAGCAAGGGGTGACTCCTAAATCCCGGCGTCGGAGCTTTGGAGTTGGCGGTCTGTCACCACCAATCCTATGGACGACCCACTATAGGGTTCAGAAGTCACGCGTTTAGAATAGGCCAGCAAGGCGTTCGGGTCTTGGAGTCCCAATGCCAGATTCTGGAATGAGGCAGTTCTTAATGGCAGACGGGCCTTCAATCTGCGAAGCTGGGTTGGGGGTTTTGATGCTTTGGAGTCTGATTGCTCAGTATCTTCGAGAATGCGTATGCCGAGTCAGCGCCTGGTCATGCGCTGGTGTCCCGCGAATAGATCTGCCAGCATATCTTGGGCAGCTTCACCGAGCCCTTGAGGAGCACACTTTGAAGGGCAGTGAGAAATGCTTCGGGAAACCCAGTCCTATAGTAAGGCTGATTCTTCTGCGTTTTTCTGCAGCCTTAGCCCAATTACCCAACCTTCAGGCTCACTCGAGTCTTTCGTTGCCTCGAAATCAATGCACAGGAGTCCGAAGGCAGCCTCGCGATTACTGAAAGATTGGAAAGGAATTGGGTTCTTGGGGGTTTAATGTGCGAGCGTAATAATAAAAAGTGATATATGACAGCGCCCGAGTCGTGAGGGGTCGCCTCGCTTTTGACACCTAGGCGAGGCCATATGAGAGGCCGCCACCGCAGTACAGTAAATAGAGTATCCGAACACAAACCAAAAACAGGATACTGTCGTGTGCCCGCAATTTCACAGCACGTATTGAGGTATGGATACCTATATATGGATGTGTCGCTAGATTGCTGGATACTACTCTCCTTCTTATAGCCCCCGCATTATACTATACCTCTGTTTCTTCCTGTTAACCTGAGAAGCGAGTCCGAGAAAACGGGCCAATAGGTGAAAAGGGAGGGTGGCCAAACATATGCGGCCATAGGAAATTGAACATGCCTCGCAGAAAATGAAACAGAAGAAATTAAAATAAGGACGACTTTCTTGTTGTTGCTCGGGAAACCCGAGATAGACTCTGACTTACCATTATTTTATGGGCAAAAACTCCATATACCCAGTAAATGGGTAATAAAACTCCATCTACCCAGTCGCCCGCCAACCCCCTTTTGGAAAGGTTAACGAGCCAATGAGAGCACGTACTCTCAAGTGAGAGTACGTGCTCTCATACAGCCTTTTTGAAGCAACGACGAGCTTCCATTGCTCGTCGTTGGGGCTGGCCCGGACACGCCAGGCGCAGCCCTCCTCGGGACAAACGGCGGTTGCCCCGTCATCATGGAGGACTTCTGCCGCTTGGGGCAGTCGTTGCCGCCGTGCCGGACTTAGTCCGTACACGCTGCGGCACCTGCGGTGAGCCTGGGCACAATGCCAGGACTTGCCGCAGGCCTCATAATTGACCTGTTCTCATTTGAGAACAGGAGGGGTTTACGGGGGGTTTACGGGGGGGTTACGGGGGGGTTTACCGCCTGTTCTCATATGAGAACAGGGGGGTTTCTGGATTGGGTTTTGGGGGGGGGTCACGTGGGATGGAACTGGGTATATAGAATTTATTTATTGTTTTACTGGGTATAACGTACATGTATAGCGAAAGCGCCAAACAAGCGAAAGCGCCAAAATTATCTACCCTCACGACAAACATTGCGATAAATCTACCACAACATTAGAAATCAATTGAAACTACTCGGAGTCCTCTTCCTCAGAGGTGTCTATTACAATCTGACACGTGCGCGCATTGTGCCCAGTCTCACCACACTTGCCACAGCGACGGGCACGGGTTTCTTCCCTTGGCTTCCGACCACGGCTTGCCCTTATTTCCTGCTCTACCTGCTGCACAACATCCCTCTCATCCTGTAGCTCTTGCGCCCCCTCCCTTTAGCAGTGCTAATTGATGCATTATTTGCGATGCACCCTTTGTAAACTGGTCAACAGCTGCATAGATTGAGGTTGGAGAGCTATTTTGATGGCGTGAAATCCGAGTTTTAATAAATGTAGACTGTGACATAGCTTCAATTGGGTTGTTTGGTGTCTGAGAAACCCAAGGTTGAGCAGTACCTGGGCGGGAGCTTGGAGGCGTTGGTGTCCTTAACTTAAGATCAAGTGTAGATATCACTCTCTCAGGGTCTGTAAGGACGCAGGGCACCGTATCACGAGAAGTGGCATATGGGAGTGCGAGTCGGATATGAGTCGGTGCAATCCTATAGGTCTACTACGAAGGATACAAAAAAGATGAAAGGGGAGCTTATAGCTTCCTACCCCTTATGTACCTAAATGGGGTCCGACTCGGCTAGGCCTTAGCGTACCGGTAGATCCACTCCCGTCTGCCGCCCGAATCGACCCCGACCCTAGAACATCTATGCTGCTATACTACTATGTCGCCTATTCCGCGTTGTCTTACGGGTCCGAGGGTACCCCGTGTAAGGAGGCATCCTTACATTACCCCCCCCCTTGAGAGAGTGCTTTGTCCTCAAAGCGCGTGGCTCCGTGTGCCGACCGAATGGTAGCCGAGTGTCGGTATGGTCTAGGTAGTCTTTGTTCGAAGATCGTGGTGCTGAATGCGTCCGTGGGATGGATCGCGGAGCGTGCTTTGTTCCTAATAAAAGCGGGTTGTTGAGGTCCGAGTTGGCACCGTATAGTATCCAGTTGTGGTGTTGCGCGTCGCGAGTTTCTTAGTTACTGTGCGCGCGCTACTACTCCTCAGAAATTCATTGTTCTAAGCGGTTGTTATGGAGCAACCGATTCCACCCAGGATTCGAAGGCTTCTTTTTACAACAACACCGCCTACGAACCCACCTCCCGAATCCAGTAAGTAGCCCCTCTTGTTCGTATACTGTATACTAATCTGATTGTTTCATAGGAAACAAAACAAACCAGACGACCGAGTAGGTGATGATTGCGCGCCGACGCGTAGGTGATAACTTCTGGGCTTGGGGCTGACGGTTTTGTAGGAAACCTTTTCGCGAAGATGCCCGTCCTGCTGCCCCCCGGGGCCCTCCCGGCTGCGTACCGCGTCCTCTGTATGAGATGCGTGCGCCGTATTGGGACACCCGACGATGCTCCCATGGAGCACGAGTGCGTTTGGAGCGAGAAAAGCTCCAAGTGCGCCTACTGCGTGAAGCAGAAGGCACCATGTGTGCCGGTGAGTTCTCGGGTGCTGTTCGGTCTGGTGGTTGGTTTCCTGTGCTGACTTTCTGGGGATAGATTCTCTGGTTCCTCGAGGAGGAATATGCCGCCATCGTCGCCGCCGAAGCGGCCACCCCTCCCGTCCCGGCCACCACCCTCAAGACCTACAAGGAGGTCGCGCGCGTGGCCGACCTCTCCAGCGCCGCCATGCCGGCCCTGCGCTCCCCCTTTGAGGGGGCGCAGTACATTCAGGGGCTGGCCACCCTCGCTGCCATCAAGGTAAGTTTTCCCCTTTCTGTTGTTCTTGTTCTGGGTCTGACTCCTAGGTAGGACCTCACCGCCGCGGTGGAGGGGTTGAAGGAGGATACGGGGAAGCTCCTCGCGGGGCAGGCCCGCGCCGTCTCCTTGCTGGGGACGGTGGATAAAACCACCGACAAGGTGGGGAAGGAGGTGAGCTTCGTGGCGACTGCGGTCGCGAAGGTGGAGAAGGCGGTGGGGAAGTTGGCCGGGGCTGTTGCGGTGGCTCCCCGCAATGGCGGGAAGAGGAAGAGGGGGGAGGAGGAGGAGGGGAATGGGGAGAACCCGATTGGGTGAACGGGCCCTGTGCCGGAGGGAACTCGGGCGTGGTCTTTCGCGTGGGGTCACTTCGACCCTTCGTCTCTCATGGTGGTAGCCGCTTGTTGCGACGCCGGTGAGACGTTTGGGAAGGGTGGCTTCCGCAAGGGCTACGGCTCTGAGGGTGCCCTGGCTTAGAGGGTGTTTAGTTTAGTGTCGTAGGTAGCAACGACGCTGTTTTCCTCTGCTTTGCCGTGCCTCTCGTGATCGTAGCTTGGTTTGCCTGTCTCCCATTCCGTGATCCAGCCGGGTAGGTCCTGCGGTGGTCCTGGCAGGTTTGGGTACTCCGCGTGGAACTCCCGGATTTTGTAGGGGGAGTTCTTAAAGTTTGAGGCGGGGTACCATTCCGGGTCCGGATCGTATCCGACCCAGGATACCTGGTATTGAAGTTGTTTTCGCCGGATCCTTACGGCGAGGATCTTTTCGACCTCCCACTCCTCTAGGCCGTCTACGACTTTGCTGCTTGGCTCAGGCGCTGCTTGACCGGGCAGCGGGTTATTCGGAGCCTTGATGAGTACGTCTGGAGAGAAGACATCGTGTATTTGGGAACCCTTCGGTAGGTCTAGTCGGAAGGCGTGTCCGATTTGTTCCAGTACCGTATAGGGTCCGACCCATTGTTGCCCCAGCTTACGGCTAGGGTGGTGATTTTTCAGATTCTTGGTCGATAGGTAAACCTTGTCTCCTACGTCCCAGTCAATGGCTCGTCGGCGTCGATTCGCGTATTTAGACATATCCTCTTGTGCTTTGGCCATGTTCTCCTTTGCGTAAATCCATGCGGAGTGCATGCGGTTTGCTACTGCTTTGGCTTCCTTCTGGTTCATGACTTCCCTAGGGGTCGTGGCTTTCAGGGTTTCCCAGTCCCAACTGGTGCGCGGATCAGTTCCGTACTTGAGTCGGTAGGGGGTCATTCCGATCGAGGCATGGGGAAGGGTCATTTGCACCCGATCCATGATGGGAATGAGCTCGCTCCAGTTGTCCTGGTAATGTGATACGAAGGGCCTCAGTCTCTGATCGATATACCGATTCATGATTTCCGTCTGCCCGTCGGTCTGCTTGTGATAGGCTGTCGACAGCTTGATCTTGACGCCGATGATCCGGCAGAACTCGTGCCAGAAGGATGACACGAATTGGGGTCCGCGGTCACTGACGATCGATACCGGGGTGTGCCCGAATCGATATATCCATTCGATGAACAGCTGCGCCATTTGTCGTGCATCTGTAGTCTTATAACACGGTATGGTCACCGAACTCTTCCCGAGGCGGTCCATAAACACTAGGATGCTGTCGTACCCGTGCTTGTCCCTTGGGAACTCCTTGAAGTCCATCGTAAGGTGTTGCATAGGGTAGTCGGGTACCGGTAGGGGGTGTAGAAAGCCCTGTTGCTTTGTGACATTGGTGTGCGAAAGGCGGCATGTCGCGCAGTTACGCACATACCGTATGCAGTCCGCTTCCATACCGACCCAGCGATACTTCTGGGCAAGCAACTGGTAGGTCCTCCGGCCGCTGGGGTGCGCCGTCGACACCTGGTCATGCGCCTCTCGGATGAGTTTCGTACACAGCTCGGTGTGGCGGTTCACACATAGGCGGTCTTTGTACAGGAGGAGTTGGTCGGCTAGGGCGTACCCATCCGGTAAGGGTTGTTTCGCGCGTGTCTCGGCGAACGACTTCCGGTTGTCTACGCATAGTGCCTCGATCAGATCGAAGGGCATCTGCGCCTTTGGGGGGTCGATGGCATTGATCGATGCTACATAACTGTCGGCCAACTCGGCACTGATACGGGGGTGTAGGCGGGCAGGGCCAAGCAACACCCTCGCACGACTATCCAACTTGACTTTCTGTTGCATTACGAGGTCTTGGTCTCTTCGGCTCAGAATATCAGCCTTCAGGTTATTCTTACCTGCCGTATACGTAATGTGGAAGTTGAAGTCGGATAGTAGTTCCATCCATCGCACCTGCTTCGCGGTGAGAACCTTCGTCGTCATGAAGTATTCGAGCGAGCGGTGGTCCGTATACACCTCGACTCGCTGCGTAACAGAGGCCAACTCAGGTCTCCATTTCGCGAACGCTTTCACGATGGCGAAGAGTTCCTTGTCATGGATTTCCCAGTTGATCTCATGGCCGGTAAGGACGTGGCTGTAGAAGCTCACTGGGTACCAGAGCTGGTCCGGGTGCTCTTGTGATAGCACGCCGGCGACGACTCCGTCTGAAGAGTCGGTCTCTAGCTTCGTAGGCAATTCGGGGTTGAAGTGGTGTAGTGCCTGCACCGCTAGTAGCTGCCGCCGTAATTCTTCAAAGGCGTTCTCACATTCCTCAGTCCATAGGAACGGCTCCGAGGGGCTCGTGATGGTAGTCAGGGGCTTCGCGATCTTCCCGAAATTGCGTATGAACTGGCGGTAGAACCCACAGAAGCCTAGATAGGATTTCACACCGGTAACGGTGGTCGGTCGAATCCAGTTTCGAAGGGGTTCGATCTTGTCGGGGTCCGCCTCGACACCGGAAGTGGTCAGTATGTAACCCAGGTACTTAGTTCGGGTAACATTGAACTCGCACTTCTTGAGGTCGGCTTGTAGCCCTGCCTCACGAAGGCGCTGTAGGACTTTGTGTACGTGCTCTATATGTTCCGTAGGGTCCTCGGAGTATATGAGAATGTCGTCGAGGTAAGCCGTACAGAAGTCGTCCAAGTATTGCATGAGGACGTCGTTCATGTAGCGCTGGTACGTTGCGGGGCCGTTGGTCAGTCCGAACGGCAGCACCTTGCACTTATAAGATCCATATCGAGTCCGAAAGGTAGTATACTCTTCGGAGTCAGGGTGCATTCGTATGCGATGGAAGGCTTGTCGGATATCTAGTTTCGTGAAAATCTTGGCTTTCGACACCCGTCCAAGTAGTTCGTCGATGCGCGGTATAGGGTACGGATCGTTGCGGGTGAGTCCGTTCAGCTTGCGGTAATCAATGCAGAACCTCAGTTTGCCATCCGCTTTCTTAACGAAGAGTATAGGGGACGCAAAGGGGCTATTGCTATTGACGATGAAGCCTTTCTCCAGGTTCTCCAGCAGGTATTGCTTGGTAGCCTTAAGCTCTTTGGTGCCTTGCCGGTAGAGCGGGGAGAAAGCGTTTGGTAACGGCGCCTCTAGCTGTATCTTATGATCGTATACCCGGTGTGGTGGTAATTTATCAGATTCCGATTTTGAGAAGACGTCGGTGTACTTTCGGTGCACAGGCGGGAGTTTCTCCTGGATGAGTGATATCGTCTCGTCATCCTCTTCGGATTCTTTTTCCCGAATGATCTGATCGATCTCGTAAAGGCTGGTCTGGAAGAACTCGGCATCGCTTCGCATCATCTCGTGGTGGAAGGCGTTTGCACCGATCTCGCAGATGTGCACCGGCGTGAAGCTTTGTACAGGCTTCACCGGTGGCAAGAAAGGTACCCCTGGGATCTGAGGTGTACTCGGGGCAGTGTCGGTGGTCATTCCGGAGTCCGAAATTATCACTTTCATTTCCATCGAGCGTCCGCCTGCGCGGCGTCTGTCTTCGTGGTGGATTGCGGCATCCCTACGATTCGCATCCGACTGGTGAGAAGGATGTCGAATGGACGTTTCGCGCGAGTGGTAGGGCAAGCCTTGCTCCAGCTAGGAGTAGGCGGGTACTCCTTTGGCCATACTAGCCGGCTCTTTGCAGAGTCGAGTAGTATCCGGAAGCGGCTGAAAAGCTTCCTCCCAATTATCACATCTTGCGCTCCGAGGTCCAGGAGCACAAAGGGGCAGTTATATATTCGGCGTCCTTCGACTGTTAAGTGCAACCGAATATACTCCGATACGTGACTTTGGATTTTTCGCTGAAAACCACGTATGGGTACAGAGTAGGGCAGTTTCCGTATGGGGCTCTGAAGCGCCTTCGACAGTCGTAGCGCGAAGGGCTTGTTGATGACGAGGTATCCGTTTGCTCCTGTGTCTGCGAGAGCCTTCGTTTGCACACCGAGTCCGTTCAGACTCAGCGTCGTGTCAACTAAGAACTGGGTTCCGCCCAAGAGTTCTTGTAGGTCGAGATCTCGCAGATCACATTTGCGTAGACCTAGGAAGGAGCCTTTCCCTAGGCCTCGTCGTTTTCCTCCAGGGACGCATCCGATTGGAGTTCGACTGCCTCCTCCCACTGCTCTTCGGGTTCAGGGGCTTCGCGGTCAATCTCTTTGACTGTGGGGTTGAGCGGGCACCTGTCCTGGAAATGACCGGGCTTCCCGCATTTGAAACAGTTTCCAGACGCAGCCGGCACGGCGGTCCGCACGCGACCTGTTATGTCCGGCTTGGGGGCGGTGGGTATGAAAGGAGTCCTCTGGAAGGAACCCAACGGACTTCTTGTCGTCTTCGGTGGTTGGGTCTTGGCGGCCTCCACAGGCGGGAACCTGGATGAGCCGAGGCGGGCCCGTCCTGGGAAGCTCGACTCGCCGCTCTTGGACTGGGAGCTCAACTCGCCGTTCCTGCGTCGCTCTTGGTCGAAGGCGGTTAAGGCTCGGACCATGGTGAGGTAATCGCCTTTCCATTGGTCCTTCACGACCGCCACGCGGCTGCGGAATTGCGGTGTGAGCTTGTTCCACATATACCGAAACCACTCCGATTGTGATACTTGTCCCGTAATCGCCGCACTTTGGAAGCGGGCTTTGAACTCGGGGAAGGTTTCGTGTAAGTGACCCTTTTCGCCCATCTGCATATCGTCGAATTCGTTCCGGGCCTGTTCGGTCTCATTACCCGTAAGGTAATATGATCCTAATAGGTCCATCATTTCGTCTGCGCTCTGGAAGCCATGCGTATCCGATAGGTATTGGGGTTCCAGATATTTCTTTGCCAGGCCGGTCGTAGTTCCCCATATCAACGCTCTTCTCGAGACGTCGGTAGGGTAGTGGTCCTCATTGACTACAAGTCGGTCCCGAATGGACGCGCTCCATTGCATAAAGGTATGTTCTATCCCATCGCTGAGCGGCGTAATCTTCTCAGAGATGGTGGATTTCTTGTAACGGTTCGGAGGGTCCACGGTGTACTGTCGGGGTAGACCCGGGATTGAAGGAGAGCGCGCATTGTCGACAGGTGGCAGTCGAACGGTGCCGGGCGTGTTTCGCATTGTCGGTGCAGGCTGTTCGTCTTCGTCGGCCTCAATGGTGCGCACTGGGGCGTCGGCAGCCGGTGGTGGCGTAGACGGTATTCGGGTCTGGCTAGCTACGAGGCTGGCTACCATCGCCTTGAGCTCCCGCATCTCGTTCTCGAGGTTCGCTATGCGATCCGGGGGGCTTTCGGATGGCCCTGCGGTCGTGCCCGCTGTGGCGGTTTGCCTAGTTGTCATTCGTAGCGGTTGACCGTCATTGTCGGGTGGTGGGTTTTGTGTCGTCTTGCGCGACATCTTGATTCGGGGGTGTATCGAGTCGCAGTCGATACGGAAGAGTTTGACTTCCGGTAGCTCGTAGCTATCAACACTCTTGTTCACAATTGCCTCTGTGCTTGAGGGAGTTCTTTAGGATCTCGTATCCTATTCGGCGCCAACGCGTCGGCGACTTTACCAGCTTGCTCTGCAGGATCAAACCCTGATCCACTGGCTGTCCGTGAGTTCTCTGGGGTCACGGCTATTTGGAGTCATCAGGTCTCTACTTCGAAATGTCACCGAGTCGCGGTCGGTGGTGTTTCGACAGTTCTCCTGAGTCGTTCCGGTTGTGGGATATTCTTTGAGTACGGCCGTCCCCGGCAGGCGTGATCTTTTTTGTATAATGTAAGGACGCAGGGCACCGTATCACGAGAAGTGGCATATGGGAGTGCGAGTCGGATATGAGTCGGTGCAATCCTATAGGTCTACTACGAAGGATACAAAAAAGATGAAAGGGGAGCTTATAGCTTCCTACCCCTTATGTACCTAAATGGGGTCCGACTCGGCTAGGCCTTAGCGTACCGGTAGATCCACTCCCGTCTGCCGCCCGAATCGACCCCGACCCTAGAACATCTATGCTGCTATACTACTATGTCGCCTATTCCGCGTTGTCTTACGGGTCCGAGGGTACCCCGTGTAAGGAGGCATCCTTACAGGGTCAAATGGAAGAAGCCCTGCCCCTCGGAACCCGCCTCGAATGTTACTTTCTGTCATTGTAGTGTTAAATGCAGCGTGAAAGGCAGGAAAGAAGTCATCCTTTGTAATATGAGAAATATGAGCCTGCATCATATCTTCAATTTGCCGACCATAGGCCTGCTTTAACGGGCCGAAACAGCCAACATCAAGTGGCTGGAGTAGATGAGAAGAGTGAGCAGGCATACAAAGCGTAATAATGTTGTGTTCCTTGCAGTACTCCTCAAACTCATCTGAGTGGTGGCTCTCATGACCATCAAGGACTAACAAGCGATAACCACCAACACTCTGGGCCTTTGTATGCTTCTCAAAGTGCTGAATCCAATCCATGCCTCTCTCGTTTGTAGTCCAGCCATTTTCAGTAACAGAAATCACCCAATCGCTTGAAAATCCACTATTCTCATACCAAGATGTAAGGTGGTTTTTGCCTGCAACAATGATAAATGGTGGTACTGCCCAACCTTGAGAACTAACGCCTTGGATTACTGTAACCCATTCCCGATTACCAGGCTGTACCTTCTTTGCTTTTGCCCGCCCGTCTGAGCTTGTTACAACCATAGCAGTTGAGATAACGCCCATCATAAACCCAGTCTCATCAAAGTTGTAGATATCTGCTTCATCGATACCATATTTTGCAATTGTGTTACGCACAAGCTCAAACCAGCCATTAATAACTTCTGGATCTTCGCACTTAGCCCTCTGGTAGTCGTATTTGCGCTGAAAGCGTGTCTGGAGCTCTACATGCCGCTTAACAAAGTTTGAAGCCCAACGCGACCCAACGCGTGACGCGTCGCATGTTGCAAGTAGTCGACTTGCCATATCTTCAACAACAGACAGCCGAGGAGGAAACCCTTTGGCAGCTAGGTCGAGTATATACTGAACAAGGACGGACTCCTCTAGGTTAGTTAATTTCCATGAGTTGGCTTGGATATCGCGTCGTGAAGGTACACCTTCTAGACGACGACCTAGCTTGCGGTGGTCCACAGAATAGATCCTAGCAGCAACTCGAAGGCGTAACTTTGGGTCGCTTTGCATAGCCTGTATAGCTAGCACTAATTGGCTTTCATCGTTTTTATGGGGCATGTTTTGTTGTTGAGGAATTTAACATTTAGTTGGGGGGTTTGGTCACCGCATCATTTTGGCGCTTTCGCTTGTTTGGCGCTTTCGCTATACATGTACGTTATGGAGTTTTTGCCCTTATTTTATAGAGTATGTTTCAAGATTGACATGTTGTTGAAGGGGCAAATATAGGAAGGAAGAAATTGGGAAATTGGGGGCGATGGTTCCTTCCATTTAGACCCCTAGTTGGAAAAATCCAGCGAATCATTCTATGCGAATCGAATCATTGTAGGCGCATTGTAGGCGCTTGCTTATTCGCGGTGACAGAGTAAATTGTTTGTTTGCTTGGGACGAACCAGCGAATTCTCTCATTGAATGCTCTTTCCTCACCCTGTCTCAAATCTAGACACGCTGTACGGTTATTGCAAATTCTCGCAAAGATAGTATGAAAGACACCTCGACACCTAAATATCTTGCCGCCACCATTGCCATTGTATGTGCAATCCCAGAGATGCATGAGAGCTTCGTATATGCAGTCCTTGGCGTCTCATATCGTGGAAATGACGATCGTGATTGACACATTAATGCATGAAATCTGAAGCGAAGAGTGTAGTTCAGAAATGGCTACAGGAAGAAGTGAGGGAAGGTTCGTCGAGCTCGCAAAGGTAAGGGACCCCGGGGCCTGTTTTGATGTGGTTTATGTGATATCCCGCATCGACATGCACACACGTATCACGCCACGGTGCAGCAACCTTCGTCCAAACTTGATTCGCGAACTCCATTTATAAAACACGAAGGATTCCCTGCGCTGTTCGAAGAGTAGCTGAAAAGACTTGGGGATGCTGAAGGGACATTACTCGTACTTTGGGTTAATAATTGTTAACAGGGGACCCTGTACGTAGTTCCACCTCAACGCTGTTTTAAAAAGTTGCGAGAAATAATTTAAAGTATTTTACAGGCGAAGCGATCACCCGGGCGAAGCGATCACTGAACTTCCCACCTAAAATTGAGAAATTTACAAGATAATAACTTAACAACAACAACTTCATAATATATATTAAAAATGTATTTCTAGCCTTTCCTAATTAGTTAGTTAGGCTGAATGCATTTCTTGGATTAACAAGACCAAGTCTAATGACCTAGCCTAGGCATCCTTACTAAAGCAAATACTAGTGGAGTATAAGGAATACAAGCAGTTATTCTAGGAAGTCCCTAAGGAAGAGGCACTTCCTAAGTACCAACCATAAGATCATGTGATACCTATTATGGAAGGAAAGAGTCTACCATTCGGACTAATATATTAGATGTTAGCAGCAGAGTGTAACACTGACTTCTAAATGATAGAAGACATAGAGGTTTCTTATGTAAGGTTGACTTAATAGAGGAGGTAGGGGATTAGACACAAAGGCTTTCTAAGCAACACGTTATAGTATCGTAAAGAATACTATATTAAGTTGAGCACAAAGCTCCTATCTAAGGGAATACTATCTACTTATATAGTAGTGTCATGCCTTATGGATAGTCTAGATAGTTGATGGATAGCTAGATATCTAGATAGTTGATAGATAGCTTAACTATCTAATATCCACTAGTTTCTGCAAATATCCACTAGCCTAGTCATGGTTCAGCCTAGCCATGCTAGCCTCGTGACTTCTTAGATCACATTACTAGAGCCTAGCCCTACTAGCCCTGTAACCAATGTCACGTTACCATAGCTGTAACAGTTATGAACCTATAGACAATTCATAGGAAACGGTAGGAAACCTCAGCTGTATAGAGCTGCTAGAGGCATTTTACCATTAGCACCCTAGCAGTGGAAGTGTAACACTAACTTCTAAACGATAGAAAACATAGAGGTTTCTTATGTAAGGTTGACCTGACAGAGGAGGTAGGGGATTTAGACACAAAGGCTTTCTAAGTAACACGTTACAGTATTGTAGAGAATACTATATTAAGTTGGGCACGAAGCTCCTATCTAAGGGAATACTATCTACTTATATAGTGGCGTCATTCCAAAGGGACTATTGTAACACTGACTTCTAAACGATAGAAGACACAGAGGTTTCTTGCATAAGGTTGACTTAACAGAGGAGACAAGGCATTAAACACAAAGACTTTCTAAGTAACATGTTACAGTATTGTAAAGAATACTATATTAAGTTGAGCACGAAGTGTAATGCTGACTTCTAAATGATGTTTCTTGCGTAAGGTTGACTTGACAGAGGAGGCAGGGGATTAGACACAAAGGCTTCCCAAGTAACACGTTACAGTATTGTAAAGAATACTATATTGAGTTGAGCACGAAGCTCCTATCTAAGGAAATACTATTTATTATATAGTGGTGTCGTGCCTCATGGGTAATCTGGATAGTTGGCGGATAGCTAGATATTCAGGATAGTTCATGAATAGCTCAACTATCCAATATCCACTAGTTTCTGCAACTATCCATTAGCCCCGTCACATGGCAGCCTACCCCGCTTGCCCCCTGTGACTCACACGTCACGTTACTAGGCCCTGGTCCTGTAACCATGATGTCACATTACCATAGCTGTAACACTAGGTCCTCCTCCAAAAGGCCTAGTCCCTTAGGTCTTGCTGATTAAGGAATCGCTTACTTAAGTAGGGTGATGCCCACTTAATTGCCGAGCAGGTTGCGCTGCTTACCATGTCTTCTAGTAGACACATAAAAATCAAAGAACGTCATCTTCTTGCAGACCGTATTGAAAAGAATGGCAACCTAATGTCGCCATGTTCCAGCTGTCTTCACAACAATTGATTCTGTATCGTTGTTGCTGGTAGTCATCGTTGTAGTGAATGTACTCGTCGCAATTCCAAATGCAACGCTTGTGCCCCTTCTCCAACTGATTGGGAGAAGCTTCGAAAAGAAGAAGAGCATCTTGAGGTAGAAGAGGAAGCGACGGCATCTCAGGAGCGAGAGGCTCACCTCTGCGCTCAAGAAGCATATACCCATCACATGCGTCTTCGCAAACAGCAGAAGGCTCTCAAAACCCGCGGTGTTGAGATGCTGCGTCGTGGTCTGAAATCTTTGGACGAATTGGATGAAGCAGAGGAGAAGGAGTGTAGGGAGGCAGAGGTCAAAGGAACTCTCTTGCACATCCCTTCTACTGCCGTTTCTGAGGGTGCTGCCCCCGACCAGGACCTTTTCGCGGCCCTGTCTCCTGGCTTCTTTGATCACTTGGGTGTTGATGGCGAAGTAGCTCTGGATAGCTAAGGTTTCTGACCGTTTCCCATGAATTGTCCGTAGGTTCATAACCTTTCCATTTTATGAAAAACTCTTCTTTGCGTCTACTAACCTTCTGTCTAGGATCGCTTCGACTTCGTATTCAACAATCTCATACTCTGGTTGAAGTTTTGTATCAGTCGCAATTGGGGTATTTCCTCTTGCTGGTTCCAGTAGTGAGACATGAAAAACTGAGTGTAGTCTGGACTTTTTGGGTAGCTGCAATTTGTAATTTTAACTGAGCTGACTTTGTTCAATATTTTGAATGGTCCCAATTTCTTGAAGTCCAACTTTGTGCTTGGTCGTTTCATTTTGATATGTTTCCGGAGTAGGTATACTTTATCCCCCTCCTTGAAGGCAGGTTCCATACTGCGCTTCTTGTTTGCATACGCGGCAGATCGTTCATTTAAGAATTAGATGTCTGTCGTGAGTTGTTCATGGAACGATTTGAGTTGTTCCACGGCGATCATAGCTTGTTCTGCTCTTGATTCATCCAGTCGTGGTTGTCTATATGCCTCTGGCTGATAGCCGTAATTGGCAAAGAATGGTGAGACTTTTGTTGCTTCGGTCATCGCGCTGTTATATGCGAACTGTGCGATGGGTAATATCTGAACCCAATTGTCTTGTTGGTGGTTGACATAACTCCATAGGTATTGTTCAAGGGTTTGATTCAGTCTTTCTGTTTGACCATCTGTTTGGGGATGGAAAGCTGTTGATAGCTTATGATTTGTTCCCAGAAGTGCCATTAAAGATTTCCAAAATTTCGAAGTAAAAAGCTTGTCTCTGTCTGAGATGATTTCTTCCGGTAATCCGTGATCAGCTAATATGACTCGAAGGAAGGTGTATGCAAGTGCTTCAGCATCGCTAGCTTCTAAATATGGCACAAATATTCCATATTTGTGAGTCTTTCCGTAATAACCAGGATAGCGTCAAATACTACTCCTGTTAACGGGTCCTGAGAGGGTGGTAGCTTGACGAGAAGTCCAAAGCTATAGATTTCCATGCTCCCTTTGGTACTGGTGTCGACTTGAGCTGTCCATATGGCAAGTGCCTATTGGATTTTGATTTGCTGCAAATGTCGCACTCTCTTATTACCGTTTCCACCTGCTTCCTAATACCTGGGAAGTAGTAGTGTCAGGTGATTCGTTCGAAGGTGTGTGTTACTCCCTGATTGCCGTGTGCTGGTAGCGAGTGTTGTTCTTGCACTAGCGGGCATCTCATTTTGTTTGGGACATACACTAATCCTCTGAATCGGATCAATCCTTGTTCATCGATGGAGAAGTCTTTCGGTTTTTATTAAGACTCGCTTTGCACATTCGTCTGTTGAATAAGCTTTCTTGAGTCTTTCTTCCAACTCCGAGTTCTCCACAGTGGCAATTGTGGCTAGCAACTCGTTGTATTGCATTCCTGCATCAGTCTTCTTCAATATGGCTATAGGTCTTTCCTCTTTAGGGCCGATGTAGTCAGTCCTTCTGCTAAGGGCATTGGCTCTTGCATTCTCAGAGCCCCTGCGATATGTAATCGTGAAGTTGTAGGCTGCGAGTGTCTCTGCCCATCGGACTTGTCTGCGGTTTAAAACCTTGGTTGTGGTGAAGTATATGAGATTCTTATGATCCGTCCATACCTGTACTGGGTAGGTTGATCCTTCAAGATATACTCGCCATTGCTCAAAAGCAACGACAATAGCTATCAGCTCCTTGTCATGGATGTCATAGTTGAGCTCCGCGGGTGACAGTTTTCTAGAGTAATATGCAACTGGCTTAAGTTTCTCGTCCTTATCTGGCTGACTTAGACAGGCTCCAATTGCGAAGTCAGAGGAGTCTGTTTCGAGGACAAACCTCTTTGCAGGGTCGAATGTGACTAGGATAGGTGCTTCTGTGAACTTCGTCTTAAGTTCCTGAAAAGCAGCCTCTGCCTTGCTTGTCCATTCGAATGTAAGGTCTTTCCTTGTAAGCTCTGTAAGTGGTTGAGCTACCTTGGAATATCCCATAATAAACCTCCGGTAGAAGTTGGCAAAGCCTAAGAAGGCTTGTACTTCTTTGACCGTGGTTGGTGTTGGCCATTCCAACACTGCTGTGACCTTGGCTTGGTCCATTTTGATGCCATGCATTCCGACAATGTAGCCTAAGAATTCTACTTGATCCTTGTGGAATTCGCATTTTTCTGGCTTGAGTAGTAACTGATGCTCCTTTAACTTCTGTAATACATTCCGAACATGACCAATGTGTTCCGTTGGGTCTCCTGAGTAGACTAAGATATCGTCTAGGTAGACAATAACAAACACATCGAAGTATTCATGGAGAGCTGCATTCATAGCCTCTGCATGGATGCTGGTGCATTTGTTAGACCAAAGGGCATAACCAAATATTTGAACAAGCCATAGCGGGTGCGGAATGCTGTTTTCCACTCATCCCCTTTCTTGATTCGAATCAGGTTATAGGCGCCTCTGAGGTCCAGCTTGGTAAATATCTTGGCTCCCTGGAACTGGTCGTGTAGTTCGTTTATCAAAGGTAAAGCATATCTATCTTTGATAGTGACATTATTCGTTCCTCGATAGTCCATGCAGAGTCTTAGCTTCTTGTCCTTCTTTGGCACAAATAGTATTGGACTTCGTGCTGGTGATGTCGATGGTCGAATGAACCGTTTCGCGAGGTTTTCGTCAATGTATTCCTTCAGTACGTCCAGCTCTGCTGCTGACATCTGATATATTGGTCCGAACGGTGGACTCTTTCCTTCCATGATAGGTATCTCATGATCCCATGGTTGGTGCTTAGGAAGCGCCTCTTCGTTAGGGCCTTCCTGGAATAACTGCTCATATTCCTTATACTCCACTGGTATTTGCTTCAATGAGAGCCTGGGCTACGTCATCAGACTCGGTGGTCGCACATAACTCCTTCCGGTCTTTGGAGGTTTTTTCCTTCTACAGCATGTCCGTTCGCTGTTCACACACGCACTGGCTCATCACAACTTTCTCACTCCGCCAGTCAATCTGGGGGTTGTGTTTCTTGAGCCACGGTACACCAAGTATGCATGCATGATTGTCCATGTGCACGATATCAAACTGTATCGTTTCCTTGTGTCCGCGTAGCATGACCATTTCTAATGGGACCGTCTCGTGGGTCACCATTCGGTTGTTAGTTGAGATGGGCTCTCCATCTACAACCATTAATGGGTATGGATCGGTCTTCAGTTGCGTCCTGAACCTGTGTGTGTCTGCTACTTTCTTTGTCATAAAGTTGCCCGTTGCTCCTGAGTCTATCATAGCTTGGAGGTGTTGCTGTTGTATCTTAGCAACCACATATAGCTGCATGCTGCCCGTTGTGGCGCATAGCTGGTTTGTACTAAGCCTCTTTGTGTCGCTCGCCAGTGGCCTACTGCCGAGGACTCCTAGTTTTTTGAATTGTCTGAGGAATAACCGTCTGAGGAAAATCCATCATGTTCACCATATTCTAATGGTCATAGAACTGGTACCCTTTCTCTTCTTCATTCGTTCATGTGCTTCTAACACTCGTGTCCCCTTTCTTCTCTTGGGATGCTTTCCTGCTGGTGAGGGTATTCTGGTCGGCTACTCACTGTGCAAACTGCAACCTCCCAGTATTGTGTAGTGTCCTGCCAGCTCATTGGTGGCTTGGGCACAGGATTTCTTTGATCGACCGTCTCCTGAAGCATGGCTTCCTTGAAGTTTTTACTGCTCCTGGCAGTTGTTCCTTGAAGAGAGTCTTACTTGCTGTCTTCTCAAATGCTTGTAACCAGTGCTTTTGAGAACTAGTGAGCTCCTTGTAGTCGTTCTTGTCTTCTCTGTTTGACAAGTGGAATTCCTCGAGATCCTGAGTAGTAATACTCCAGTTCTCTTTTCCCTTCAACGTGGCACATAGCTGTCCTCGTGGGGCCTTGCACCCGCCTTGACCTTGCCAAGTAGCGTTAAGCTGTTTGCAATACTTTCGTCCTCCATTCCCTTTCTTTGACTGTCTGCAGTTTCGCGCTATGTGTCCAGGCTTATTGCAGTTGAAGCAGAGCCGTTCTTGGAACTGTCACTCCTTGTTGGGATTGTGGGGTTTGCCATTAGGCTTGAAAGTAGCGTCGAGTTCCATAGGTTGGGGCCAATGACTCTTTGTTTGTCTTCTCTTCTGAGTCCAGTGTTGACTAGGTGGTCCCCCTTTCTTCTCGAGTTGCCGTTCGTAGTGACGATTGTCGATCTTCTAAGCCAATTCAATCATCTCTCTAAGGTCATCTAGTTTGTCAGACCTTGAGATTTCGTCCTTCACATGGTCTTTCAGACCTGCGTAGAATTGGTCACAGATAGCCTCGTCTCCGCAGTTGGTGAGTGTTGCATGCTGTTGAAACTCAGCGGTGTATGCAACTGCTGATCCTCTCTGTTTGAGAGCCTGGAGTGCCCTGACTGCATTCTGTCATTCATCGATGTCTCTGAAGTTTGCCTTGAGCGTTTTGAGGAATCTGTTCCAGGATACAAAAATTTCCTTCGTTCCTTGACTAGCTAAGGTGTTGCATTTTTCGTCGGGTGTTCGATGGTTCATGTAGTCGGCGAGGTAGTTAGAGATCCATTCTGAGGCTGGTCCTCGAAAGAGTGCCACAGCCCATAGGACCTGTTTGTAATGGTGGGTGCACCAGATGTGAGAATCTAGCCACCCAAGGAAGGGATGAATTTACTAAGACAACACACTGTCTTAGGAAAAAGAGCCAAAGGGTCGTAGCTTAGACTATTCCACAACGCAGCAATCAGGTGTGTGATGTAGTGAAGTGGTTCAGACAAGTTGCAACAAATGTTGAGTCTGGGAACTCAGGGGTAAGTCAGAGGTTAACACCTCACTGACTTTTCAGAAACAAGGAGTAACAAGATGAATGCTTGGAAGCTTGGAAAAGACGTGGAAGTATGTGATAGTCGATTTACTGTATTGCCTGCTTGCCCTTTCTTAAGGAAAGGGCAATCCTATTTATGCCAAAGGAGTGTAGTTCTCTCATTTTCCAAGACTTTCCATGATTACCAGGCTTGGTAACTGTAGTCGACGTAAGAGAATCCCATAGAACCATCTCTTAGGTTCGTAGCCTATAGGAAGTAAAAGGAGGTCCAAGGTCAGAGTACCCCTATAGACAAATTATGTCATAGACAAATTATGTCATAGACAAATTATGTCATAACTTAACCAATCTTGTGGGTAACTAAAGAGCGATGACATGTAATGAATCATAGAGTTTCGTAGGAGCTTTTAGAGCTATCGTTCATGCTCCTAGGCCTCTAGTTGGTAGAGATATGTCATGTGGTAGTATGAGTGATGTCATGTAATGAATCATAGAGGGTTGTAGAGATATGCTATGTGGTAATATCGGCCCAGTAACTAAGGAGCGATGACGTGTAATGAATCATAGATGGTTGTAGCAATCGTTGAGTAGTATTGCTCTTGTTGTTGGTGTGATAAGCCAAAATATGTATAGTGACTTGTAGGTTTGAGGAGGAGATTTCCAAGTTTGCTCTTGAGTTTGATAGCAAACTGAGTGCAACGAATGTCAGTATGACACTGTTCCACTTCTTTGTTGAAGTGTTTGGCGTTAAACGCCATCCATAGCTCTGTCTGGATGATGAAACTCTTGAGCTTCTTGCGATCCCCATGAAAGGTGTCTGGGAATGCAATCTTCAACTTGTCCGAAGGGTGAGCCTGTGGGGCTTCGATGGTAGGTTCAGTAGCAACCTTCCCCTTCGATCCAACGATTGATCCAGTATTGTCTCCAGCCATGTTGCTTTGTGTGTAAGCTGGTACCTCGTATAAGTGGTGCTCAAAGTGTAACGCTGACTTGTAAACGATAGAAGACACAGAGGTTTCTTGCGTAAGGTTGACTTGACAGAGGAGGCAGGGGATTAGACACAAAGGCTTTCCAAGTAACACGTTACAGTATTGTAAAGAATACTATATTGAGTTGAGCACGAAGCTTCTATCTAAGGAAATACTATCTACTTATATAGTGGCGTCGTGCCTCATGGGTAATCTGGATAGTTGGCGGATAGCTAGATATTCAGGATAGTTCGTGAATAGCTCAACTATCCAATATCCACTAGTTTCTGCAACTATCCATTAGCCCCGTCACATGGCAGCCTACCCCGCTTGCCCCCTTGTGACTCACACGTCACGTTACTAGGCCCTGTTCCTGTAACCATGATGTCACATTACCGTAGCCGTAACACGAAACTCCTAACTAAGAAAATACTATCTACTTATATAGTGGTGTCGTGCCTTACTGATCCTGTCTAGTCTATAGACTATGTAGTATCAGTTGTGTCCTGTGACCTCCTCGTAACTCACAGATCCTGTCTGATCTATAGACTATGTAGGATCAGTCATGTGGTCCTAGTCTCATGACTGTTTCATGACTCATACATGACCCATGACCGTAGCCTTTCCTAACTCACATATTCCTTGACTTAGCACTGAAGTTAGGGTGAGCTGTAACAACTGTGAGGAACTGTAGGAACTGTGTGAGTTCTAACAGTTCCTATAGGTCCACCCTAAGGAACTGTAGGAACTGTACAACTTCCAACAGTTCTCACAGTTCCATTCTAAGGATCACGTGGGGTCCTGTGGTGTGACTCACTTGGCTAGTAGTTCTCCTAAGAGCCTTCCTGCCCCTAGAGGTAGCCTTAGAGGCAGTTAGGAGAAGGGAAATTTTATGCCGCTTAGGTTCCTGAACCTCCTCTAACTTGTCTAAGGATTTTAGACCATGACATAGCATCTTAACACTTTGGGTTTCAAGAGCTTTGTGCTGTTTGCGAAGATGCATGTAACAGGCATATACTTCTTAAGCGCAGAGGTGAGCCTCATGTTCCTAAGATGCTGCCGCTTCCTCTTTGGCCTTAAGACACTCTTCCTCTTTACAAAGCTTCTCCTAATCAGTAGGAGAAGGGGCGTAAGCATTGCATTTGGAATTGCAACAAGTAGATTTGCTATAATGATGATTACTAGCAACAATGATACAAGATCATTTGTTCTGAAGACAGCTAGAACATAGCGACATTAGGTTGCTGTTCTTTTCGAGCAATTAAGTAGGAATTACCCTACTTAAGTAACTAGTGATTTCCTTAATGCAAGACCTAAGAGTCCTTTAGGAGGGGGACCTAGTGTTACGGCTACTATAATGTGACATTAGTTATAGGGCTATTAGGGCTAGGCTCTAATAATGTGACTTATAAGTCACAAGGCTAGCGGGGCTAGGCTGTAGCATGACTAGGCTAGTGGATAGTTGCAGAAACTAGTGGATATTTAATAGTTAAGCTATCTATCAACTATCTAGACTATCTATAAGGCATGACACCACTATATAAGTAGATAGTATTCCCTTAGATAGGAGCTTCATGCTCAACTTAATATAGTATTCTTTACAATACTATAATGTGTTACTTAGAAAGCCTTTGTGTTTAATCCCCTGCCTCCTCTGTCAAGTCAACCTTACGTAAGAAACCTCTATGTCTTCTATCATTTAGAAGTTAGCGTTATACAACAGGTAAGTTATTAGAGACGAAATCAATAGAAGATTATCAACAGCTTTGTGATGAAATCATTAGTAAGTTTTGTATATAACGTGCATGTATAACGAAAGTGCCAAACAAGCGAAAGTGCCAAAATATCGCGACTACCCCATAAGAATTGCAATAAATCCACCACAACAATATAAATTAATTAAAACTACTCGGAGTCCTCTTCCTCAGAGGTGTCTATTACAATCTGACACGTGCGCGCATTGTGCCCAGTCTCACCACACTTGACACAGCGACGTGCATGGGTTTCTTCCCTTGGCTTCCGACCACTACTTGCCCTTATTTCTTGCTCTACTTGCTGCACAACGTCCCTCTCGTCCTGTAGCTCCTGTGCTACCTGTTGACTAAGTGATCCTCCTTGCTGTAGTCATGTTTTTTTAGCTCTCCGGCGCTTGCTTAGCACTTCATTTGCCTGTCGCAGGTTTTGGTTCTCTGCTTTTAACAATGCTAATTGATGCATTATTTGCGATGCACCCTTTGTAAACTGGTCAACAGCTGCATAGATTGAGGTTGGAGAGCTATTTTGATGATGCGCAATTCGGTTTTTAATGAAAGTAGACTGTGATACAGCTTCAGTTGGGTTATTTGGTGTCTGAGAAACCCATGGTTGAGCGGTGTTTGGGTGAGAGGTTGGAGGTGTTGGCGTCTTAAACCTAAGGTCAAGTGTAGATATTACACTCTCAGGGCTAAATGGAAGAAGCCCAGCACCTCGGAACCCTCCCTGAATATTGCTTTCTGTCATTGCAATGTTAAATGCAGCGTGGAAGGTAGGAAAGAAGTCATCCTTAGTAATGTGAATAATATGAGCCCGCATCATATCTTCAATTTGCCGACCGTAAGCTCTCTTTAATGGGCCAAAACAGCCAACATCAAGTGGTTGGAGTATATGGGAAGAGTGAGCAGGCATACAAAGCGTAATAATATTGTGTTCTTTGCAGTACTCCTCAAACTTGTCTGAGTGGTGGCTCTCATGACCATCAAGGACTAACAAGTGATAACCACCAACACTCCGGTGCTTTGTGTGCTTCTCAAAATGCTGAATCCAATCCATACCTCTCTCGTTTGTAGTCCAGCCATTTGCAGTAACAGCGATTACCCAATCTGCTGGAAATCCGCTATTCTCATACCAAGATGCAAGGTGGTTTTTACCTGCCACAATGACAAATGGCGGCACTGCCCAACCTTGAGAACTAACGCCTTGGATTACTGTAACCCATTCCCGATTGCCAGGCTGCACCTTTTTTGCCTTTGCCCGCCCATATGAGCTCATTACTACCGTTGCGCTTGAGATGACGCCCATCATAAACCCAGTCTCATCAAAGTTGTAGATATCTGCATTGTTGATGCCATACTTTAGAATTGTGTTCCATACAAGCTCAAACCAGCCACGAATGACTTCTGGATCTTCGCACTTAGCCCTCTGGTAGTCGTATTTTCGCTGGAAGCGTGTCCGGAGCTCTACATGGCGCTTAACAAAGTTTGAAGCCCAACGTGACCCGACGCGTGGCGCGTCGCGTGTTGCAAGTAGTCGATTTGCCATATCTTCAACAATAGACAACTGAGGAGGGAACCCTTTAGCAGCTAAGTCAAGTATATACTGAACAAGAACTGATTCCTCTAGGTTACTTAATTTCTGTAAGTTGGCTTGGATATCGCGTCGTGAAGGTACGGCTTGTAAATGGTGACGTAGCTTGCGGTGGTCTACGGAATAGATCCTAGCTGCAACTTGAAGGCGCAAATTTGGGTCGCTTTGCATAGCTTGGATAGCTAGCACTAATTTGCTTTCATAATTTTTATGGCGCATGTTTTGTTGTGGAGGAATTTAACATTTAGTTGGGGGGGTTGGTCACCGCATGATTTTGGCACTTTCGCTTGTTTGGCACTTTCGTTATACATGCACGTTATTTATAATGCATTACTAATGTATTAGCATCTCTAAATGCAACTCTAGCTATTCCATAATTGGCAACTCATAAAAAAAACTCCCTATTATTGCAGCTGGATTAAATTGCTACTGTTCTAAGATAGATCTAGCTCTTTTTGAGCGTACTTAACATACAAATGCAGTTGAACAAACTCATTTTAAAACAGGGTCCTTTGGTAAAAGCTTACATTATTAAAGGCAGTTAAGATGTAAGTTTATAATATATTCGTAATGTATTACTAATGTATTATAGGGGTGAAATTGTTGATAAATGAGATATTAATCAATACCTAGCTAAGGTCTAACATGGAGTTCATACTTCATGGCATGCAGGGGCTTTGTCAGCATGCTTTAGGCTTGGTGATAAGTAAGTTAGGAAGTTAACGTACATGTATAGCGAAAGCGCCAAACAAGCGAAAGCGCCAAAATGATGCGGTGACCAAACCCCCCAACTAAATGTTAAATTCCTCAACAACAAAACATGCCCCATAAAAACGATGAAAGCCAATTAGTGCTAGCTATACAGGCTATGCAAAGCGACCCAAAGTTACGCCTTCGAGTTGCTGCTAGGATCTATTCTGTGGACCACCGCAAGCTAGGTCATCGTCTAGAAGGTGTACCTTCACGACGCGATATCCAAGCCAACTCATGGAAATTAACTAACCTAGAGGAGTCCGTCCTTGTTCAGTATATACTCGACCTAGCTGCCAAAGGGTTTCCTCCTCGGCTGTCTGTTGTTGAAGATATGGCAAGTCGACTACTTGCAACACGCGACGCGTCACGCGTTGGGTCGCGTTGGGCTTCAAACTTTGTTAAGCGGCATGTAGAGCTCCAGACACGCTTTCAGCGCAAATACGACTACCAGAGGGCTAAGTGCGAAGATCCAGAAGTTATTAATGGCTGGTTTGAGCTTGTGCGTAACACAATTGCAAAATATGGTATCGATGAAGCAGATATCTACAACTTTGATGAGACTGGGTTTATGATGGGCGTTATCTCAACTGCTATGGTTGTAACAAGCTCAGACGGGCGGGCAAAAGCAAAGAAGGTACAGCCTGGTAATCGGGAATGGGTTACAGTAATCCAAGGCGTTAGTTCTCAAGGTTGGGCAGTACCACCATTTATCATTGTTGCAGGCAAAAACCACCTTACATCTTGGTATGAGAATAGTGGATTTTCAAGCGATTGGGTGATTTCTGTTACTGAAAATGGCTGGACTACAAACGAGAGAGGCATGGATTGGATTCAGCACTTTGAGAAGCATACAAAGGCCCAGAGTGTTGGTGGTTATCGCTTGTTAGTCCTTGATGGTCATGAGAGCCACCACTCAGATGAGTTTGAGGAGTACTGCAAGGAACACAACATTATTACGCTTTGTATGCCTGCTCACTCTTCTCATCTACTCCAGCCACTTGATGTTGGCTGTTTCGGCCCGTTAAAGCAGGCCTATGGTCGGCAAATTGAAGATATGATGCAGGCTCATATTTCTCATATTACAAAGGATGACTTCTTTCCTGCCTTCCACGCTGCATTTAACACTACAATGACGGAAAGTAACATTCGAGGCGGGTTTCGAGGGGCAGGGCTTCTTCCATTTGACCCTGAGAGAGTGATATCTACACTTGATCTTAAGTTAAGGACACCAACGCCTCCAAGCTCCCGCCCAGGTACTGCTCAACCTTGGGTTTCTCAGACACCAAACAACCCAATTGAAGCTATGTCACAGTCTACATTTATTAAAACTCGGATTTCACGCCATCAAAATAGCTCTCCAACCTCAATCTATGCAGCTGTTAACCAGTTTACAAAGGGTGCATCGCAAATAATGCATCAATTAGCACTGCTAAAGGGAGAGAACCAAAACCTACGACAGGCAAATGAAGTACTAAGCAAGCGCCGGAGAGCTAGGAAAACACGACTACAGCAAGGAGGATCACTTAGTCAACAAGGGGCGCAAGAGCACAGGATGAGAGGGATGTTGTGCAGCAGGTAGAGCAGGAAATAAGGGCAAGCCGTGGTCGGAAGCCAAGGGAAGAAACCCGTGCCCGTCGCTGTGGCAAGTGTGGTGAGACTGGGCACAATGCGCGCACGTGTCAGATTGTAATAGACACCTCTGAGGAAGAGGACTCCGAGTAGTTTCAATTGATTTCTAATGTTGTGGTAGATTTATCGCAATGTTTGTCGTGAGGGTAGATAATTTTGGCGCTTTCGCTTGTTTGGCGCTTTCGCTATACATGTACGTTATATTAACTTTGAAATATGTTAATAATATATTAGGATCCCGAAAGCATCAGAGGACATCTACTTGAGGTGAAGACTTAGGTCTAAGTCTTACTTAACAAGACGAATTAGAGGTTCTATCACAAGCATCATCTTCTAGCTATTCTAGACCCTCGGCGTTCTAGTTCATGCCAAAGTAGGTGCCGTTTAAGCGAGCCTTGGCAATTCATCTTGAGTTTATCCTAGGGTTCCCCCTGACCTGTATCCTGCTCACGGTGGCTCGGTTAGTATAAAAGTAGGGTGATCGGTGATTCTGACCTAACCCTTGCATTCAGCCCGACCTACTACCTGCTAATAGCTTCGCCGATCACCCCACTTTTACACTAACTGAGCCTTGGCAATTTACCTTGAGTATATCCTAGGCGTAGAACCAAGCTTAGGGGCAGGATGGGCATGGGGTTGGGCAATTCCAGGGGCAAACGGAGTGCCCACCTTGGCCTACAAATAGATGGCGTAGGCCCGGTAGATAGCTCTTCAATCCAGTCTATTCCTACTGCCTATTACTGCCTACTGTAGTATACTATAATTACTCCTATTCCGGTGAAGCGTTACTGTACGCATCAAAAAGTTAGAACTCAGCTCGGCCAAGATCACGAGTTCCTTAATAGGCGCACGGCCGCATTTGCAATGATGCTTTTCAGAGCACTCCTGATGCTCTCCCTCCTGGTTCTTGGGGTGCTTGGGCTGAGGGTTCCTAGGTCGCCTGATAAGAGTAAGTTCTGTTAAATTCGTCAACAGGATTGATATCTAAATGATTCCAGAAGTGAATGATACGTTTCCTGATCTTTTGGATGCTGGTACCGATGATCTGATGAAAGGGCTGAAGCAGAAGCATTTCACCAGTGTTGATCTTGTCAAGGTACTAAATGATCCCCTGGTTCTTGGCAATATCTCTTGACTAACAACTCCAGGCTTACCTTAAACGCATCCAGGAAGTTCAGCCGCAACTCCATGCAGTCACGGAGATAAATCCAGATGCCATTTCTATTGCGCAGACTCTCGATGCTGAGAGGGCCCAGGGTAAACTTCGAAGCGCCCTTCATGGCCTCCCAATGCTAGTCAAGGACAACATCGCCACCAATGACAAGATGAACAACTCAGCCGGTTCCTTCGCCCTCCTTGGTGCAAAGGTTCCGCGGGATTCAACCGTGGTTGCTAAACTCAAAGCCGCTGGCGTCATCATCCTCGGCAAATCCAGCATGTCCGAGTGGGCCAACTTCCGTTCTGGCTCTGGGAATGCCTGCAACGGCTGGAGCGCCTATGGTGGGCAGGTGCTTGGTGCGTATGCTACGGGCCAAGACCCGAGCGGGAGCTCGAGTGGAAGCGCTGTCGGGGCGTCCCTTGGACTGGCCTTTGCGACGCTCGGGACCGAAACAGGCGGCAGCATCATCTCCCCCGGCAGCGTCAACAACGCCGTCGGAATCAAGCCGACTGTAGGCCTCACATCGCGCTCCCTTGTCATCCCCATCAGCGAGCGTCAGGACACCATCGGGCCCCTCGCTCGCACAGTCACCGACGCAGCCCATGTTCTCAACATCATCGCTGGTAAAGACCCTAGCGACTCGTACACCAACGCGCAGCCGTTCTCCCAACCCCCCAACTACACCAAATCCCTGAAAAAGAACAGCCTGAAGGGAAAGCGTATCGGCATCCCGCGTAACGCCTTTCTGCCCACCGGGGATTCCAACTTCGACGCACCCATCATGGCTGCCTTCGAGGCCGCCATCATGGAACTTAAAGCTGCTGGCGCAACCATCATCGACAACGCCAACTTCTCGCAGTGGGAGGAGTACTACAACTCCTCCGTCACCTCCTACGGCGCCGTCAAAACTGTCGTCGCCGTCGACTTCATCACCAACCTCCCGCAGTACTTCACCCAACTGACCACGAACCCAAACAACATCACCTCCCTCAGGGCGCTGCGCGACTTCACGCAGCACGACCCGCGCGAGAACTTCCCCACTCGCAACACTGATATCTTTGACGCAGCGCTAACTATAACCGGAGATAATACAGCGCCAGGCTTCCAGGCTTTGGCGAACCAGACACACGCGTGGGGGACGTCTGGCGGGGTGACGGGGGCGCTGGACACGTACCGGCTGGACGCGCTGGTGATGCCGAGCATGTACGCCCCATGGGTGCCGGCGCTGGCGGGCCTGCCGATAGTGACGGTCCCTATGGGAAAGTATCCCGCTGGGACGCAGGTGCAGCGGCTAGGAGCGTGTGGGTTGGTGGCGGTGGCTCCGAATGTGCCGATTGGGCTGTCTTTTTTGGGGGCGGCGTGGAGTGAGGAGGCGCTTATCGGGTGTGCATTTGCATATGAGCAACGCACGTTGGTGAGGGAGAAGGTGAGGCCGATTGTGGTGCCGAGGACGCAATTGGAGGATGTGGTGGATCAATAGCGGCATGGATGAGATGAGGACTTGGCTGGTAGCACAAAACCACACCTGCATTACATAGCTTGGTGTAGGAGATATAAAAGCGCAACATCCCCCACGCATATTCAAGGCTGCGTCTCTCGTCACCTTTCCCCGTCTGCAGCCACAAAAACTTAGGCACCTCTCCGGCTTGTTGCCAACACCACGTGCGATCAACCCCTTCGGTGCTGTGATGAAAGACTGATAAAAGATGTGCATTTATTGCACAGTTTGCGCTGTCGATCACAGTTCGCTGGACATCATGTTGTCACTCGGTCGGTGGCGGTCGGATTGGGGAAGCCGTGGATGGTGGGGGGATGGTCCGGGGGTCATAGAATGCAGGGATTCTCGGATTCTCTACCCACACGCTGCTCCCTGGCAACTTGGGCACAGACCCCAAGTCTGTGCGAATAGTGTCGCCGGTACAGCTGGTTAGCGGGGTAAGGCTGACACTTGTTGGAACTGCGTTCCGTATACCAATTGTGGATATATAGGGGCTTCGCCTCCCGTAGTTTCCCAATCAAGTCGTCAAACTCCAAATATGTGCTCAACAACACTGATAGGTGTTCTGGAGTAATGTCGCGCTGCAGCCAATTTCACGGCTGAGAAAGGCGGACTGTGTTTCTCTCTGTGATTCTGTGATTCTGTGCTTCTGTGCTTCTGTGCTTCTGTGCTTCTGTGCTTCTGTGCTTCTCTGTGAGAGTGTAAGAAGGCTTGTGGAATGGCCCCGTCTTAACAGATATCTGGCGAGGGTGTGGTGCAGAGATAGTAGGAGGTGATACTCTATCATGGCGCCATATTGAGATTCCCAAACCAGACCTATCGACGACGATGAGCGGGAAGCTAGTTGTCGCGGGGCTGTACAAGGCGCATGAATTTGCGCACAACCTTAGCCTCATCTAGGTATATGGGCGACGAGGCAACCACATCGCTTCAGTTCGACGGGCTCGGCGGGTTACACTGGTGCACGTCTGGAGTGTCGCCGCTCTTGTTGAAAACAGCCCTAGGCGCTTGGCACTAGAATCGCCGGCTTCACCGGCGATCACTAAACCGCTCCCCCGACATCGGTGCAAGGATATCAGAACCCTGTATCATATTAGTAAGATCTCTGTATTATATTAGGTTTAGTGGTTAGCATCAATGAAGCACGTGTCAGATTGCAACAGACATATCCAAGGAAGAGTACTCTGAGTAGTTTCAATTGATTTCTATTGTTGTGGTGGATTTATTGGAAATAAAGGAAAGATTTATTTCAAGTATACTATGTGACGGCAAGCGGGGCGCGGTTTTCAGTGTTCTGGCTCGCCTCAGTTTAGCGCCTCTACTGTCATACTGACATTCGTTGCACTCAGTTTGCTATCAAACTCAAGAGCAAACTTAGAAATCTCCTCCTCAACTACAAGTCACTATACATATTTTGGCATACTACTCAACGATTGCTACAACCCTCTATGATTCATTACACGTCATTGCTCCTTAGTTACTGGGCTGATATGACCACATAGCATATCTCTACAACCCTCTATGATTCATTACATGACATCACTCCTTAGTTACTGGGCTAATACTACACATGACATATCTCTATCAACTAGAGGCCTAGGAACATGAACGATAGCTCCAAAAGCTTCTACAACCATCTATGATTCATTACACGTCATCGCTCCTTAGTTACCTACAAGATTGGTTAAGTTATGACATAATCTGTCTATAGGGGTACTCTGACCTTGGACCTCCTTTCACTTCCTATAGGCTAGGAACCTAGGAGATGGTTCTATGGGATTCTCTTATATCGACTACAGTTACCAAGCCTGGTTAGTTATGGAAAGTCTTGGAAAATGAGAGAACTACACTCCTTTAGCATAAATAGGATTGCTATTTCCTTAAGAAAGGGCAAGCAGACAATACAGTAAATCGACTATCACATACTTCCATGTCTTTTCCAAGCTTCCAAGCATTGATCTTGTTACTCCTTGTTTCTGAAAAGTCAGTGAGGTGCTAACCTCTGACTTATCCCTGAGTTCTCAGACTTAACATTTGTTACAACTTGTCTAAACCACTCCACTACATCATACACTTGATTGCTGCATTGTGGAATAGTCTAAGCTACGACCCTTTGGCTCTGTTTCCTAAGACAGTGTGTTGTCTTAGTAAAATTAATCCCCTTCCTTGGGTGGCTAGATTCTCACATCTGGTGCACCCACCATTACACCTTGTCTGCTTCAAGCTTCAACTATTTCTATAGCAGCACTTCGATACTACAATGGATGACCAAGCTCCTACAACTACTGCTGAACAGCAGATGCAACAACTGTTTGCCTTTATACAAACTATAGCAAACAAACTTGAGAATTTGGAAAACACCTTTCAAGCCAACACTTCAGGAACACAATCTTCAACTCAGACACATCATACAGAGCTTCCCACAGCTCCTCTGGCTATGTCAGGTACCCCAGGTGCAATTCCTAAAGTGCAAACACCAGATTTATACCATGGAGACAGGAGGAAGTTGAAGGGATTTCTTATGCAACTGGACATCTACTTCACCCTCCGGCCTCATCAGTTCACCTCAGACATTCAGAAGATCTATTTTGCTGCCAGCTACCTCCATGGATCTGCATTCAACTTCTTTGAGCCATATCTTAGAAGACTTAGTAGCAATAACCAAAATACGACTTCACCTTTGATTACCTCTTATGACCAGTTTCAAGAGGAACTTACCAGGACCTTTGGAGACATCAACGAAACTGCTACAGCAGATAGAGAGCTACAGAAGCTACGTCAAAAGACCTCTGCTGCTCAGTATACAACAGAATTTAGGAGAATCATTTCTCACTTGACTTGGAATGAAGAAGCCTTAGTCTTCACTTACTACCAAGGGCTCAAGAGCTCTATTAAGGATAAACTCAGCAAAAAAGAACGCCCTACAACACTTCAAACACTTATAGAGAAAGCTGTCAGACTTGATGATAGGCTTTTTGAAAGAAGAAAGGAGAAGAACCAAGACTGGCATCCAACAAAAAATTTCAACAATTACACCTCTACACCAACTGCTAAGGACTCGGCACCTGAATCTGTGGACTTATACGCCTCTATAAAGAGATCTACAAAAAATCCAGCACCTCAGCCTACAAGAAACCCTCAAAAACTGAAAAGGGGTAAACTTACTCCTCATTAGCCCAGTAACTAAGGAGTGATGTCATGTAATGAATCATAGAGGGTTGTAGAGATGTGCTATGTGGTAATATCGGCCCAGTAACTAAGGAACGATGACATGTAATAAATTATAGAGGGTTGTAGCAATCGTTGAGTAGTATGTCGACATCCTCCAAGCCTCCAACATGTAATGGTGGGTGCACCAGATGTGAGAATCTAGTCTACCAGATTATTACCAGAATCATGTAGGTTAATATCTATAATAGGATCATATTCTCACACAAGAGACATTTTATGAACAAGTTCTATACACAGTTATCTCGACTCATAGCTCGTTCTGCTTAGTCGAGGATACTAAATGGAAAAGGCTTGCTATCTTACAGAATCCTCACTATCCACTACCCTCAGCAACAACTATTCGAAACCTCTTAACAACAAAGCTCACACAAATTGAAGAAGAGATGCCAGAAGATGTTGTTCCTGGTTCAAAGATTGCATTATCGCTCGACTGTTGGTTAAGTGTTACTCGACTTTCGTTTATGGGTGTTATTGCACCGTTTATCGACCGTCATTGGAAAATGCAAGAGGTCTTGATTGGCTTTGAACCTATATATACAGAGCATACTGGTGCTGAGTTATGTGGAATACTTGAAAAAGTTATCACAAGGCAGCATTTAGAAGGACGAATTATATCCATTACGACTGATAATGCGTCAAATAACACTTCGGTGATGAGAGATGTGGAAATAATGCTCAATAGTATTGCGGACAATGAGCATTTTATTGGAGGAAAGTTACAACACATACCCTGCCTAGCTCACGTATTCAACTTGCCCTTAGTGCTCTCCTTGGCCGAATCCGGATTACACCAACAAATCAAGAGATCTTAATGAACTGGGAAGAAGAGAACCAGATGGAGGGCCTTGCAAAGTTACAAAAAGACAAGGATATCGGATTTACACTTGGAAAGGTATATATTCTCTTGTTAGTTCTGGTAATCTTCTGGTAGCTTTTTCTAATATCTCATAGCTCCGGAAGCTCTTGTTAATTCAAGTCATACTCAAAGGAACAGGTTTATGACTTTGCAAAAGGCAAACATGAACTGGGTCAACCATCTCAGAGACTTCTTCGACTTATTCAAGATGTATCAACTCGATGGGATTGTTACTCCTTGTTTCTGAAAAGTCAGTGAGGTGCTAACCTCTAACTTATCCCTGAGTTCTCAGACTCAACATTTGTTACAACTTGTCTACACCACTCCACTACATCATACACCTGATTGCTGCATTGTGGAATAATCTAAGCTATGACCCTTTGGCTCTTTTTCCTAAGACAGTGTGTTGTCTTAGTAAAATCATCCCTTCCTTGGATGGCTAGATTCTCACATCTGGTGCACCCACCATTACAGTATCCTCACCAGTTAACACGTTGATTAGTGGATGACTGAAGACCCTCAAAGCTCCATTTCCGCCATCAAATCTGATAAGTACCACAGCGACTGAATAAATAGATATACAATTAAGCCAGTTTCTGTTTAATAATTAGTCTGTCTTAACTTTTAACTAGGCTTGTATTTTAACATAATACTATGTAATAAACAAGATAGACTTGCTTAAATGTATTTCATATACAAAATTTTGTATATTCAATAAATTTCTGTACTATACCAAAAACTTTAGCTTTAACACTTTGCAAATTACCCCTATTCAACCACCACTTTCGTTATAAAATATCTTTGCGACGTAGCTACTATATTGTGTAAAAATAAAGGAGGTTATAGTAATATAACCTAATGTCGGATACCGAAGAGCTAGAGTTGATTGCTCTTACTGTTTGCACAGCAGCCTTACTTGTTCGACGTCATCGCCGGCGCCGATATTATCGGTGGCTTATATGGTCTTTACATATAACTCAACGCCCACAAGCCCGGATTACATACGAATATGAGAAGTTCAACTGGAATCTACAATCGTGGGGTAGTCAAACTCCAGGGCGGGTAGTTCACAAGTTCTGGTAAGTAATTGAATAGGGGTTGAGGTTTGGGGTATAGGTTCTTATACTATTAAGGTTTTCAATCGAGGAAATCGCCCGCTTGTGCCACTTCTTCAGCTTTATAAAATTGAATAGAGAGACCGGGTAAAGCCAGACTTAGAGACTGCTCTTTGTGTAGTCCTAACTTGCCTTGCGTATCCAGGACGTTGGTCAACCTGCGCTGATCTTTTTGGGCGATCGCCAGCATGGCTCTCTACAGTTTTCAATGATGTAATGAGCCACTTAGTACATGAGTTTGAGGCTGTACTCGAGTGGCACCCATACCTTACATACAAGAAGCTGTTACAATTTGAAGAAGCGATTGAAGACAGTGGTGGGTGTGGTCAAATATGGGGGTTCGTGGACGGAACCTTCCAAGGCTTTTGTCGACCAGCAGGAGACTCCGAAGTCCAGCGGCAGTGATTTTCTGGATATCAAAAGAAGCACGGAATGCACTTCCAAGCAATTGTAACCCCAGACGGGCTTGTATCATCCTTAATTGGACCATATAACGGACCTGCAAACGACTGGCGAATATGGCAGGATTCTGGCTGCGTACAGCGGATCCGGTATACTATAGGAGAAAGAAAGGATTAATATCTTTATGGGGACCCTGCCTACCATTGTACAGAGGGTAATGGTCATCGATATCTTCCGCAAAAGCAGAAGCAGTTTAATAAGGCGCTATCGTCTGTAAGAATTGCAGTTAGAGAACGCCTTTGGGTTAACACAACAATTATGGACGTATACAGCATTTGACAAGGGGTTACAGTCACAATCGCAGCCTGTAGCTGCTCACTTTAAAGCTGGAATACTGCTGTGAAACTGTTATACCTGTATTCGTGACAATTTGATCGGGACAAGGTTTCTAGTACCACCACCAACAGTAGAGGAGTATCTTTGTTATACTAGCTAGCTACGATATATACTAATTACTTGACTCTATCCAACCCTCTACTTCGTTGATCCCATTGTGCTGTGAGCTCTCAGCTGGGATGCTTTGCCAGATAGGCCCATGAAGCGCTTGCTCAAGTAACGATAACGTAACGTATGGGGTAGTCGGACATATGGGGTAGTCAGACAAAAAGTTTATTCTACTCTAGTTGACCAAGTCCTACGTGCCACACACTCCTCCAATTCCAATTCTGGGTCGCTTGAATCGTTCTCTACCTCTTTCTCTTCAACTTCCTCGTCTACTTCTTTAATTGGCCGTTTGCATGGCCTTCCACGTGGTCTTTTCTCAGTTGACTTCAACTCTGCCTCCCGGACAATTTTCAACACTTCCTCGGTACTGAATACAAATTCGCCTTGCAACTTAATTCTCTTGCCGGTAGTTCTTTTCTTTCGTGTCTCAAGTATCTCTTTGTACTCTTTTACCTCCTTCCAAAGGATGCTGAGTTCAGCATTCTGACTTTCAACCAGCCTAGTCATTCTCTTGGCATAGCGTCGAGTTGGTGAAGCAGGAGAGTCACAAGTTGCCATACTTGAATTAAATACTAAATTTGCATGCCTTAGTTCAGTTCCATCTGGAGGAGAACTTCAGAGTATTGAGAGATCCAGAGTAGTGATATTGGTTGAGTTTTGAGGAGTGCGAGGTGGTTCGGTTGGTGGAAGTGGAAGGTTAGCCAGAACTCTTTCTGGGAGAAAGGGTATTAAACCTGCTGCCCTCCACCCACTTCTAATGTTTTGAGGTATAAGACCCTTCTCTCGAATACACCAGAAGATTTCAACCCAGTGGGAGCGCTGGATTCGCTTTATTCCTGCTCGAGTATACCGATCTACTTCCTGAGCATGAAATCGCTTAAGAGGTCCATACACCCCAACATCAAGTGGTTGGAGTAGATGAGAGCAATGAGGTGGTAGAATAAGAAGGTCGATGTCATTCTCAATGCACAGTGCAATCATATCGCCAGTAATGTGACTAGAATGGCCATCCATAATCAACATTCGCGGGTGATTTCCAGACTTTTTGCGTGACTCAGGCTCAAATACCTTCCGCAACCACTCAAATCCATGACTGTTTGAAGTCCAGCCACTATTACTTGTTGAGAAGTGCCAGTTTGTAGGGGTGTCCTTTGGAATCCAACTTGAATTGGTATTCTTAGCCTTGAATATAATCATAGGTGGTAAAGCACCACCGTCTGCATCAATGCATTCAAGTACAGTTATCCACTCCTGCTTCCCAGCTGTGACCTTCCAATTGGATTTCAAGGTAGAATCAACAATTATTCGTGTGGATTAAGTCTCTCCAACTGCAAAACCTGTCTCCTCCATATTATAGATGTTGCATGGCTTGTACTTTCGCTCTTCAATTCGTGCTTTAAACGCGTCAAACCAAGCTGAAATCTTTATAGGAGTGGCTTCTTTATGTCGTGCAGACTCTAGTTGTCTTGAGTAGACCCCTTTAAAGTTTGGATGTCGTTTTAAGAATCTATAGATCCATTCATGGCCTATGGGGGTAGGATTGGTCCGAAGAGTGGTTTGAGAAGACACGATTTGGACGCGTCGTACGCGAATTTCTTCAGCCATTTCCTTGATCAACATAGGAGTTGCAGGAAAACCCGTGACAGTGAGACGTGTAATCCATCGTGCTAGTGTATTTTCTTCTGCATTTGAGAGAGCTTGTTCAATTTCGTGAGCTACAGCATGCGTTTTCTTCCCAGACATCCTATCAGCAAGAGTTGACTTAGGAACTTCGAAGTGGTCTGCAGCAAGTCTAATTGATTTGAATTCCTTCAATTGGAGCGCAATGACAGCCTTTTGGATGTTGTCTTCAATCTGAGCACGACTGTATGGTTGTGGGATGTTCATGGTGGAAGGTATGAAGGTTCTGAGTTGGTAGTCGGGCATTTTTGTCCGACTACCCCGTATGTCCGACTACCCCATACGTTACGTTACATCATATCATTTCAAAAATGTAATAATTATAGTAATAATTACTAACTTTTACTAGCACCCTCCCACCAACCACCATTATTATGGTGGAAAGATAACGAGCGATTATTCCCTGGGCTTGCTGCTATGGCCCGGGATATACTTTGTATTCCTGCATCTGAAGCCCTCGTTGAGCGGGTCTTTAGTACTGCCCATGCTGTCTGCAATTATAGGCGCAACCAGATGGCCCTTGAGACAATAAGGGGTATTATGCTTGTCTTCTACCGACAGAAAATCGAACGGGAACAGCTCTTTGAATACTAGTCAGTTACGGATATTATTGATTCAACCTATATGAATGATGAGGAAATATCATTTGAGTAAGAGAGCAAGGTACCGCTCAATCTCTCCTCCCTGGTCAGTGGCCTGACTTAAGAAGTTATAGCTTCACTTCCAATTTAACATTAAAGCCATTGGGTCCTTGTCTAGTTCTGTATACTGTGACTGGTGCTGCTTTAACCTTTCTTGGTTGGTGTAATGTTGAGTATATAGTGCCCGGAATTGCTTCTCAAAATGCCTCTGCCAGTTTGTTTCAGGATTTAACCAACAATAGTCAGGGTTAAACACTTCCATCTTTAACCAGGGAGATAGAATAGCTCCAAAGGCATAGAAGCTTCCAGTACCTGTACAAGATCTTGTATAATACTTGTCAAGCTTTTGAATAGCTTTATCAATAGCTATAAGAAGCTTTTTGATCCATGGGTCTTGTAGTGGCTTTAGCCGACGGGTACACTCCTCAAGCCCTTCAAATAGCTCGTCATATGCTGGTAAAACAAAGCCTAGTCGAGCACCACTTGCTATACCCATGTTTGAGGTCCAGAAGCTAAACTGGCAAGTAACATCAATAAGGTAGGTGATGTGTTTCCACTCTGGGGGACTAATATAAAATATATTAGCTGCAGTAAACTCAGTTGTAAACTTATTCACTGCTTCTTGGAGTAAGACTGCTCGTAGCATCATATGTAGGGTTGAGTCCCATCGCGTTAACACATCTTGGATAAGTCGTAAGACCTTTGCTCCATCTTTAATACACTGTCTTTGGATTCCCATAAATCTCTCTCTTCGCTGTGAACTTGAATTCACAAAGACAGCTAGCTTCCGAAGCTAGTTTTATATTAGTGGCAATTACTATAAAAATTACTATGAACATACCTTGGCAAGGGTCCATGTAAGGCCCCTCTCTCTACTTAGATCTCTAATCTCGTTGGCTGAATTTTCATCCCAGTCAGTTTGTAGCTCTGAGTTTGTTGGGTTTTATCGGATTGACCCAAGGAGAGCCTTTTGTACAAGCTGGACAATATGTGCGAAGCATGGTATATGGTGAATGACTCCATCATGGTATCTTGTTGGCTCTGATGATAGCTCTTTTACCATGTCGTTAATAACCCCCATCATTGAAGTATTATTACTTGCATTATCAGTTGTAATACAATGAACTCTACCATCGAGGTGATATTGGGATATAACACGCTGGACAATGGTTGCAAGATCTTTCCCTGTATGGGCTCCATCAAGATACTCAAACCCAATTAAAGCCTCACAGTATTCCCATTTATCAGTAATGAATGTTGCCATAATACCCATAAAGGAGTGCCTTGTTCCAGGGCTAGACCAATTGTCAAGAGATAATGCACACCTTGCCCCAGGTATAAGACCATGAAGGGCAATCTGCTGTGCATTACTAACCATAACATCAAGGCACCGCCGTAAGGTTGTTGGTGAAGGAAGTGGATATTTCTCATTCTGCCATAATGCCATCTCTCTCCAAATAGGATTCTCAACAGATCGGAATGATATGTTAAGAGATACTACAGTCTCAAGAACGTAACTGTAGAATGCTTCCTTTGGGTCGTCTTCTGGTTGTAGCCGCATACTCTAAATAATAGTTAGGTAACGTGCATGTATAACGAAAGTGCCAAACAAGCGAAAGTGCCAAAATATCGCGACTACCCCATAAGAATTGCAATAAATCCACCACAACAATATAAATTAATTAAAACTACTCGGAGTCCTCTTCCTCAGACCTGTCTATTACAATCTGACAAGTGCGCGCATTGTGTCCAGTCTCACCACACTTGCCACAGCGACGTGCATGGGTTTCTTCCCTTGGCTTCCGACCACTACTTGCCCTTATTTCTTGCTCTACTTGCTGCACAATGTCCCTCTCGTCCTGTAGCTCCTGTGCTACCTGTTGACTAAGTGATCCCCCTTGCTGTAGTCGTGTTTTTTTAGCTCTCCGGCGCTTGCTTAGCACTTCATTTGCCTGTCGCAGGTTTTGGTTCTCTGCTTTTAACAATGCTAATTGATGCATTATTTGCAATGCACCCTTTGTAAACTGGTTAACAGCTGCATAGATTGAGGTTGGAGAGCTATTTTAATGATGCGCAATTCGGTTTTTAATGAAAGTAGACTGTGATACAGCTTCAGTTGGGTTATTTGGTGTCTGAGAAACCCATGGTTGAGCGGTGTTTGGGTGAGAGGTTGGAGGTGTTGGCATCTTAAACCTAAGGTCAAGTGTAGATATTACACTCTCAGGGCTAAATGGAATAAGCCCAGCACCTCGAAACCCTCCCTGAATATTGCTTTCTGTCATTGCAATGTTAAATGCAGCGTGGAAGGCAGAAAAGAAGTCATCCTTAGTAATGTGAATAATATGAGCCTGCATCATATCTTCAATTTGCTGACTGTAAGCTCTCTTTAATAGACTGGCCGGCCCGGACCGTAAAGACCGGACTGTGGTTCAGTCCTCCTTTTTTTCAAAGCCCAGACTGAACTTCGGTCCAGTCTCTAGGGTTAAGACCGGACCGTGGTTCGGTCCTCCTTTTTTTCAAAGCCCGGACTGAACTTCGGTCCAGTCTCTAGGGTTAAGACCAGACCGTGGTTCGGTCTAGGCTTTTTTACCATCCGAGCTTTTTTTTAAAAAGCCCGAACTGAAGTTTAGTATATTTAGCTTGTAGATCACGATGTTAGTCCTGTGACCAAGAGTAACGGTATATAGTAACGGTATATTGATAGAAATTAGGATAAATTTATCATATAGATAATAAATTATGGTAATTACATTAGAGTTATAAGTGCCGTATGTCTCAGAATGCATCAGCTTACAGTGGCTTCCCTACCATCACCACCACCGCCATCGCACACAGGTTTGTGTCGACTTTGGGAGGCCAGCCTTCCTACCACCTAGCGCAAAGGTTGGTATCTATCGCAGTAGTTAACATAATATATTGTTCAAGCTGGTTCCAAATGCTATATAAGGCTAATTAGTGATATATTCCGTTACTGTGAGCCGTTACTCTAACCCACATCTGAATAGTACCCTCCTCTACCTTCTAAGTCGTTGCGAATGTCGAGGAGTATCAATGGAGGCTTCATCATTCTGAAGGTCCTTATTTAGAACCCCAAAATTTCGCTTCCTCTGAGTTTCCAATCTTCCATTGCGACCTTGTGTAGCTCTATGTGGCGTTGATGGGTCTGGTAGGTCTTGTTCAGCATCCTCCTCGTCAGATGATATTACCATCGTCATAGCAACTTGTCGATCAGAGTCCTCAATTATAGAGTCTGGGTCAGGAGCGCCAAATACATGGTCTATATTATCCCAATGATTATCAAGTTCCCACTTATACCTATGATAGTGTTTAACAATCATCGACTCTCGAACTGTAGCCGTACTCATTTGTGCCCTGTGGTATTCATGGATATCGCGGGCAATATTAAATATGCGCTCAACTCCAGTACCAGTAGCTGTTTAAAGCGATTTGTAAGATATTTGCGTTACTCTTAACCGTTACTGTAGGAGCTTACCTGGTACTGCAAGGATATCCCTTGCCATCTTCGCAACTGAAGGGTAAGAGAGCTCTAAGGTCTTCCACACTAGGAGCACTGGAGTATCTGCATCAGCACTAACCACTGGCGCATTTAAATAACGCTCAGCTTCATTATAGCTGGTACTTGATGGGCTCTGCCACCCTTTATGTAGCTGCCGGTTTATCCGAAATACCGCATTAAGACTTGTTGGTGTATAGGGGCAAGGCGGTACTGCCTCATGCTGGTCCCTCGAATCTTTTTGATAGTAAGCCTTCCAGTAATCTAAGAATATTTGGCGGTACTTCTTTGAGTGGGAACGGTCCCATTCAGGAGCGTTAAAAATGTCCAGTTTCTGAGATGGATCAAGAATTGCAGCAAGAGCATACGTCTGTTCAACAGGACCACCAGTTTCAGTATAATAGTGCCTTAACTTTGCAACACCTGCAGTAATAGCAGCAGTAAACTCGTCTACCCAAGGTTAGATGCTGTATCCTTGTTATATAGCTTTTGATTAATATCATCAAGATGGTCAAATAATGTATTGTATAGATTCCATGTATGGTTGATTGTAGTGTCTTTCGTGTTTCCAATAAGATGAGTAAATTCTGCAAAGGGCCGCAGAAGAGCGACTAAGTATTTTAGTTTTTTCCAGTCGGTTGGTGATAATGCGAATTGATCAAGATGAGGCTCCTTAATAATCTGTTCCTCAAGCCAACTTTTAATTGGGATGCGTAGTCTTATCGCTCGGACTATCATGTCATATGTAGAATTCCAGCATATATCAATATCCCGTTTTAGCCGCAGTAGTCTCTTTGCTTCTATATCAGATTGCTTCTGGAGCAATAATTCAGTTTTCTTTGCAGACCTGCTCACAAGATTGCTAAGAGTGCGTATCTGTGTATTTGACGTCAGTTAGCGTTACTATCAAGCGTTACTATCATGGACTAACCTTTCTAATAGCTGATGTGACTGTCGTATCATCAGTAATTGAAACACCAGTAACATCTATAACTTCTTCAGCCATGTCGACATTGAAGGCCTTTAGCATAGCTTTTACAACTAGCTGTATAACATGCGCCATGCATGGTATTTTTGTTGCATCACTACTCCACTCTACTTCTTGTGTAGTACTTCTCATGTAGCTCTCAAGTTCCTTGCGCATTGTTCCATTGTTTGATGCATTATCAGTTGTCATGCAAAAAAGTCGTCCCGTAATATTGAATTGTTCCAGTACATTGTGTACAACAGCTGCCATATTTTGTCCTGAATGGACTCCAGTCATTGGCTCGAAACCAATAAGACACTATAAGATGTATGTTAGTAAGTTAATATATTATTATATAAGTTATAATCTGCTCACCTCTCTCCATTGCCAATCATCAGTGATATAATACACAGTAATTGCTAAGAACGCTAATTTGAACGGACTTTGCCATCCATCAAGGGCAATTGAAACCTTTGCCATAGGCGGTAAATCCAATAGTAGCTTCTCCATGACGTTGTTAAATTGCATTGTTAATTCTTTGCGTATAACTGTCCGGTGTGGAATTTCCAGGTCGGGTTTCAACATGTTTAGAACCTTTCGCACCTCCTTGTTCTCCACTATTCGAAAAGGGAGGCTTGATGAAATTATGGCTATAATCAACTGCTCTCGCCATGCTGTATGTGTGAAAGGCTGTATGGTATTCCTTTCCAAATGCGCACGCGGCAGCTAAAGAAGGTCATTAGCGTTACTCTAGAACGTTACTCTAGACCACTGGATAGATAACTTACTAAGTGTAAATGAGTTTGCGATCCATCCTTTCTACTACAAGCGCCAGATTTGGTGTGTCGGGTTAAAGTAGATGTGCTACTCCCACCTTGTCGAAGCTTAGGGTGTGCAAAAGCCCTCCAACACAACTGACATAGTACCTTAGGATTGCCAGTTCGGACCTCAGCTCCTTGGTAGAATTGAGTCCATATTAAGGACCTCTTCGACCTTGTCCAAACCATATGTCGGAATATCTCTCGATTGATGTTGTTTGAAATCTTCGCAGTCCACCATTGATGCCATTCGTTAGCGGTATCCTCCTTCCATATAACATATCGATTATTAGGAGACTTGGGTAGTTTTTCAAGAAGTTCATCAAGAGGAGCTTCAATTCCACTCAGTACATCATCTTGGGAGAAGATAAGTGCTGGCTCGAAAGGTGAGTTGATATCCTCAGTGTCAGAGGTAAGCGGATGCTCAAATTGTGACTGATTCATCATTGTAAATGGGCTTGGGCTCGACATGTTGTTAAGAGGATAGAGAAAATGTACTGTAGTAGGAGTGTAGGTCAATCAGACGAATGATGAATGTTAAGTGAGGCCTTTTGGAAGGACGGCCATTTCTTCATAGTCTTTTGCAACAGAACAAATGGTAGTACAGAATACAAGAATGCCACATTGCAATAGGGTAATATTTGAACTCTTTGTCGTTACTCTTTGCCGTTACTCTTTGCCGTTACGCATTGCCATTATGCATTGCCGTTACTCATTGCCGTTACTCTTTGCTATTCCTATTTTGTGTTAGTTGAACATAGTATTATGGAGTTAAACAATTTTGTCTAGCTCTAATTAGGTTTACCATAACGCTAGAGAGTAACGCTTACGAGTTTTAAATTACAAAATCAGCAATTTGGTTTCATTGGCTTAACAATTTGCTACATTAGCCCTATCTTATTTCAAAGTCCGAAGCTATATCTAGTACTATTAGCTGTTGCTACAGCATATAACAAGATAATGAGCAGTGTGTATAACCCTAAGTAGATACAGATCGATTATATTTCCTATGTAGCATAATATAAAGTTAAACTGTATAACCGACATTTGATTGTTAATTGGCCGGGCTGTATTCCTTGGCTCAGCCGAGGAGTAGAAGCATGCTGGCTTTTTGCTTTTGGGCTCTCTTCCGTTACTGGTGGCCGTTACTGTAGCCTACGTGTAACCGAGATGATGAGTAGTAGCCCTTATTTTTATTGGATGCAGAGTCTGTATATCCTAGCTAGTGTAATATGAATTGGAATTGCAAAATAGGCGTTTGACTGTTAATTGGTCGGACTGTGTTCCTTGGCTCAGCCGAGGAGTAGAAGCATGCTGACTTTTTGCTTTTGGGCTCTCTTCCGTTACTGCTGGCCGTTACTATGAGTACAGTAGTCACTATTCGGAGTACTGACAAATAGTTTTATTAGATAGTAACGGCAGATAGTAACGGCAGAAGATCTCAAAATGGAATTCAGTAACCACAAAAATTCCATTGGTTAAGTATACTATAGTACAGTATACGACGTGAATTTACTCCTCCTCCTCCTCCTCCTTCTCCTCCTCCTCCTCTTCTTCCTCCTCCTCCTCCTCCACCTCCTCCTCCTCCTCTACACGAACCCCGACAATGAAGCCGTTGAGGCTATCCTCGTCCTCATCATCGTCCTCCTCATCCTCTGATATAACCACCTCCACTTCTTCACCATCATCATCAAAATCTACCAGCCCATCTTCAACATCAGCATTGCTGTTATTCTCCCACTGCTTCACGAACTCTTTGATATTATCAGGGTTGCTAACCCCCCCAGCAAACTCTTCGATCTCCTTCCTTGAGAGTTCGGGCATAAGGATGTTGCCAGCAAGGGCAATATTGCGCTCCCAGCGCTCAATGACTGGGACCATGTTGCTGGCCCAGATATCCTTTAAGGTATTTTCTTCACCGCTGTCGCTAGTCGATGTCTTGCCAGTCTAACCATTATGTTAGATAGTATCGTCATGTTTTAGCTATTACTTACAGCTTTGCCTTTGCCCTTTGGTAGGGCCTTCAACTTCTCCTCCAGCTCCTCTGCATTAATGGCCGCAATAGCCGCACTCTCATCATTAATAGCTGCTGTGAGGCGGGAATTGGTGTCAATACCACGAGCGGTGCGCCTGTCCATGATATCCTGCTGCGTTGTAGCTAACACGGCAGCTTGTTCATTGGCCGTAAGGCCCTCCCAGTCATCTTTACCCTGGCGGGTACGGCGTGCACGGCTCATAGCCTAGCTTTGCTATCAGCTCTAGAACAATTGATATCAGGATGGTAGGATTGTTATACCTGTCGGTCCGCATTCTGAGCGAGCTCAATGGTGTGGGCAGTAGCTGCAATGACTTCCGCGCGTCTCTCCTCATATGACTTCACAGTGGCTGGAGACGACATGGTAAAGTTGCGTTAGAGGCGATTTGGAGCTGATGAGCGTTACTATAGGGCGTTACTGTTAGCACTGGCTTTGATTATACTGTTGTGAGAGTACTTCAATGTGCTAACAAGGCGGACGTCTTTTGAAAGTAGGGGCGCAACTACTTACTGGTCGGGGTCGGTATAGTCAATAAATTTGGAAATCTAAAAGGAAGTTAATAATCAGAGGTAATCAAATGTAAGGGTGGTTTCTTTGCTAACTTACTCGTACTATTCTTTGTTATTGACACGTCCGGATTTGGAACAAGAAACGGAGTTTTTTTTGTTTGCAACAACACTTAAGCGCCCTTACTTCGAATTCGATCCTAACTTCTACAACAATTCTGAGATAACGCGTCTAGCAACATTGGTAAGTTCAATCTTCTTTACATTTGATTTAACCCTACAGTAACGCTGTAGAGTAACGGTATTGTGTTTATTTTACTAATATACAAGTTCTAGCAATTTTTCCTTCTGTCACCAACCTTTGTAAGTTCACCCCTTTTGTTCTTTGGGCGTTACAACTACAGTAACGCCCAGCAGTAACGCCAAATTGCTACAATATGGCAAATTAACATGTTTTAGATATCGCTCTCGCTCACATCTGTACCATGGCTCGCACCAAGCAAAAGCCTGAGCGCCACGGTAAGTATTCCACCCTACCCTACAAGCAATACAAGGTTACTAACTCAACAAACAGTCGATATTCACAAGACTGCGCGCCGAGCCCGCCAAGAAAAGATCTGGAGCTACAATGCCCAGAAAAGGAACTGGGAGCGGGATCACCCTGGCTCCAACTTCCCACAACAAGCCCCTCGCCCTGTCCCTCCTTTGAGCAAGGCTTCTGTCAACAGTATGCTATTCTTTTCTAATAGAATATTGTTCACACTACTAACTTATATGAAAGAACGGATCGTCGCCGAGATCCGACACTACCAGAAGTCGGCCGCCCTCATCCTCCCCAAACTCCCATTCCAGCGTCTTGTTCGTGAAGTCGCGCAAAGCTTCATGTCAGACCTCCGCTTCCAGTCTACTGCCATCTGTGCCCTCCAAGAGGCCGCTGAGGCCCACCTTGTGTCATACTTCGAAGGTAAGCTGTCTCTATGAACACCTACAAAAACTATACTAATAGTGCGAAGGGGCCAACATGTGCGCCATCCACGCCAAGCATATCACCATCCAGAACAAGGATATGCAGCTTGTGTCCTGGTTCGCCAATTCTCGCAGCATTAGATAAATTAGTGTGTTCTTGTATAAATAGTCAATTGATGATTTCACAACCTGTCTTTAGTATTTCAGTCGTGACAGTAACGGTATACAGTAACGCTTAATTACATAATTTATGATGAAACTGAAGTTCATTATACTATAACTTAAGTTACATATCATTATCTATTTCAAATATCAAAAGCGTCATTTTTGTATACGGAATTGAGGCTCAACTACCTGCTAAAGTATCTGTAAATACCTACCTTACCTGAGCAAAGTCGCTCAGATACTTACCTTACCTGGCGAGGACCCAGATACTACCTGGGTAGTATCTGCCGAACACTGTCGACTCGTGAGTACCCAGTGCGCAGCCTAGCTGTGAGTCAGCGAGGAATATATATCGCTAGTGAACAATATCGACAATATTTACAGAGGGCAATAAATACCAGCTGTCAATTACATACGAACAAATTTTCACTTGTTTTTTCAATCTAGAATGTCGGCAAGCAAGACAGAATGGTACAAGGACCAATTCCTAATCTCCACATCCCAGGATTTGCTCCAGATCGATGTTATAACTAAGGCGTTCAATGCGGACTACATGTACTGGACCAATGGCATGCCCGAAGACAGAATGAAGAAGATGCTGTCCAAGTCTCTTTGTTTCGGCGTCTATATGCTACCCGAATCCTCCTCCGATATCGCGGGTAAGTAGAATAATATTACTCTTCCAACTTATTATACCTCACAACTCGGTTCTCATTCTGACCGCCTCTAGGCCGTGGTTCCCTTACCCAGATTGGCCTCGGCCGTCTCGTGACGGACGAATCCAGCTTTGCCTACCTCACGGACGTCTTCATCATCCCCGAACATCAGGCGAGTGGCCTAGGCCGATGGCTGATGGAATGTATCAACGAAACCCTAGATTCGTGGCCCGATCTCCGCCGCGCAATGCTGTTTACGAAGGGTGAACCTCGCATAAAGTTTTACAAAAAGACGATGGAGATGGCGGTATTTGAACCCACCGCTAATGGATTGGTTATTATGCATAAGGATGGCCGTGGGAGTCCATATAAAGAAGTCTGATGTAAACAGAAGCGATTTCGCAAGTGGAATAGAAAATGATGCAGCTTTCCTTGATTTATATTGCTCTATAAATGATATACTGTGCGAGAGAGATTCTCATAGTCATGCGGCCCCGAAACCCTCCCTCCCGCGCTCGATCTCAGCAAGAAAACTCCATGCCGCGCGCCAGGGCCTCAAGACCTCCTCCGTTTTCCAGAGTTCCGACGATCTCGCGCGCGTCGACCAGGACCAGCTCTGGCTCACTGTGACCAAACAGAAGGTACGCCAGACACTATGACCCGAGCCCGATGAATGAGTGGCGGGATAAAGTAAAGGGTATAAAAACATTGAACTCAGAAATAGCACGTGTATGATAGGTCCCAGTAACCTGTGGTCTGAAATAGTGTGTCCCTTATCTTCATTTGGACCCTCGGCCAAGGCGGCCTAGGCACCAGCGGGAGATGATTGGAGGTGTCATATTTTCGGTGGCGTCTAGAACTCAAATATTCAATAGTGGAACCCATGTGTATTATATATAAAGCCCCGCTATCAAACCTTCAAATTCTAGAGAATTTTCAAGTGCACAAGTCTGGATTTTGAGGAATTGTGAATCCAGTCGGTCTTGCACCCACCCCCCGAGGTCTATCCACACTGTGGGATGCGAATATTAATTTAGTACTAACGATGCTGACCTCTATCCCTTATCCCGTATATATCCCCCTTCTGCCCCCTTCACCACTATCAGGCATATCCATTGTAAATTTCCGGTTATATATATATATATAGGCCACAATAGCTGTTCAATTGAGAAGACTAGCCCGCAACTCCAACGTATGAACGGTGTAGATCAAGAGCTGTAGCATGAATACCCCGTATTTAACCGCCTGGTTCCATCCAGAGGGCATGGATCAATACGGCGTAGTTGCTAACAAGGGTAGCCTTATTTCAATTAGGGCTGGATTACGACTTTTCTGGCTCAGACTTCTCTGGCATGCATTCCATGCCGTAGCCGCCATACTAAATGTGATGCAATTTCTCCGGCGTTCACACAGTGTATCGGAAGTGACAAAACCTCATCTACGCCGAGTCGAGGCGAGGGCGCGGCAAACTGGCTATCTTGGAGCAACGCCAGATCTTATCGAATGGAGAGATGCCGATGGAGAGGAGGAGACGCAGTCTAGATCCACGAGTGATACAAACCCGACAACGCATTGATTCCACGAGCAGCAGCTTCGATTTGAGAACGAGTCCGATCGATCTCTTCTCCTGTTGGTACTGCCAATGAAACCACAGCAGGGCCGATATCAGAGCTAGAAAACTCATCTAAATTCTTGAACTTGTATTACGCTTTCTTCCACGATGCTCGGCCCTATGTCCTCCCTCGAAAGTTTTTGAATCAGTACTGGAATTCGGATCGCTCTTCGCCTAGGGCTCCGATAAGAGCTTTACCTTACCGGCGCGCAACATAAATTTGGAGTGGTCCCAGCACGGTCCGGAGACCCCGAAAGGCGCTCGGACCACCCGTAATGTGGATGGAGCCAGGAGCGGTCCTGGCGCGGCCGAAGTAAGACCAATTGGTAAAAAGACCGTTCCTACGGTCGGAATGGAGGGTTGAAAAAGACGGGTTTGTGTCTGTAGATTGTAAATTGAGGCTATCCGTAAACGTTGAAATTGACTGTTCTGATGCATGGCCGGTGAGTGTTGATGAGACCAGGCCACCACTGTAATTTAGCCCTTGGACTGTTCGGCCAGCCATAACTGGCTCATGACGGTGCGCAGAAGGTCCAGAGTAAACAGTCATGCCGAGTGGACGGCTCACGAGGCAAAGACAGGTAATCAAGGTAAGACTCTTCTTATTACTACATACAGATATCTACCCCTCACCCCCCCTTCTGCCCTCACCTATCCATGTCATGATGCCCCGTTTGACCGGCGACAACAGACAACCGCCAGAGCTCCCGGCCACTCCTCTAAACCCCCCCCCCCCGAATTACCCCAGGTTTCCTTGTGTTTGTAATCCAAGCTCTTTCAAGACCTTCGCTAAGTCTTATCATCCGGTGTATCCTTCGGTGTGGCTCGCCAGCCTTTGTGCCTCAAGGATTCCAAGTTTTGTTCGAGATATTCGGTGTGTAAAATTGTGTAAGAGCGTCGGGAAGCTCAGGGTTCGCCTAGCAACAAGAACATAAGAATCCTGTGGGTAATCATAGCGCCAGATAGTCAGCAGTGGTAAATAAGAGGGGGGTAGGAGGGAGGGGCGGAAGGGGGAAGGGACAAACCGTACAGAGCTGCAAAAAGCCAGCTCTGATGAGCGATATTGATTGATTGACGGAAGGAAAAAAAAAAGAAGAGTCAATGAAAAGCAGGCTTACCTGAACGAGTGCGATCAAGCTTGCCATAGCAAACTTGATCAAAAGCTGTTTGATTCGCATCGAACAGAAGACAGGGAGAAAGAGAAGAGAGCATCAACAAAAGAGACTGCACACAGCACAGAAGGTAGCACAATTTGAAATAGAAAATTTGAAACAATACTTGGCCCTACAGCTTCAACTTACCTGTGTGTTTGATCGGCCGTTAATGGCCATGACTAGGGACAAAGCCAGAACAATGAAGAACTAAAAAGTAAACAAATAGAATTGCGCAAAACAGGGAAAACATACCGGCGATAGCATCAATTGTAACGGGCCAGCTATGACTGAGCTATGATAGCTGCCCTAAAACAGCTCCACAACGCGACCATAGCAAAAGTCGAAAATCAGGGCCAAAAACAGCCCTCAGAAGTGCCAGAGCCGTTTTTTCGAAAATCCAAAGGCCCCCCCTTTGGACCCCCAAAACCCCATACAAATGCAAAAACTGAGGGAGTCACCAACTACTGCAGCAGACAACGCCAGCGAGGGTGCGCATTTTTCTGCTTCGGGGAGACCCCTAAATCCAATTGGGATCCGAGGAGAATAGCCCAGATATCCAGGGCTAGGATTGTCGTGGTGGTGTCCTGTGGGTGTGACCTACCGAGGGAGCTCTTCTACGCGAATTGTAAGAGTAGTGGGAGGCCAAGTGTTGGGCGAGGAGAGGACGACACCAACCACGGCTAGAGGGGAGCCAGAAGGGCTCGCTGTCACTAGTGGCACTTGGAACTGTGTGCCCACAGCCGGGATCCATTCGTTATGGCCGCTGTCGGTGTGGGAAGGTTTGGTGATGCCGGTATCCAGGCTGGGATCCATTTGTCGGGGCTGCCACTGCCTAGGGATGTTTGGTGATGCTGGTATCCAGGCTGGGATCCATTCATCGGGGCTGCCGCTGTCCGGGGAAGTTTGTGTATTTGGGTGCGTCTTGGGCTTCGTTTGGCCACTGAGGAAATGAACGGGAGAGTTTTTGCATCTGTGGTAACAACAGGGAGCTTTTGCATGAAGATAAAATGGTTCTTGGCAGAGGCATAGGTTCCTGCGGTTCAAGTTAGCCAAGTTCTCAATTTCGGGGGAGCTTGATGAGAAATGGAGGAGGAGAGACTCATCTGCTAGGTGGCTGAGGAGGCAGCGAGGAGGCAGCGAGGAGTTTAGAGAGATGCTGATGATGAGCTTGAGTCAAGCTTGATGACAGCGGCCATAAATATGGCTGTTTTGGTGAGCTTGTGAGGAGCTTGGGTATATTTGCCCAGAAGAAGAAAATGTAAAGACTTACCGTTCTATACTGGTTATACGACCTCACTTGAGGTTGTAGAAGCTGTCAAATACAATAAAAACAAACCTTTGCCCTCATTTTGATGCCTGGGGTATGGTATGGAAGGTTGAGTTTGGGTTGGAAGTGAAGTTGAAGGTATGACCCAAGAATGGAAGTGCCGCTAGCACAGAAATCACCACTTTTTGGCAACGCTTTTTGGATAATATCATCACGGCTCAACTTCATATCAATAGTGTTGCAGGATTACCAACGCTCTAGGATACGTTGGAACTATCACTTTAAATAGGATGCAGGTGGTGCACTCAGAACACTGCAGTATATAGACCATAGAATAGAATTGAATTAATTTAACATATCTACGGGGCCTACGTACTATTTGTAGACCGGCTCTCAATGCCAGTCAGGCCCAGAGCTTGATTTATGAAGCCTGGCACCAGTGCAGAGCGGGGTAAATCGCCCGACTATGCTGAGGTGAAGCCTGGCACCAGTGCAGAGCGGGGTAAATCGCCCGACTATGCTGAGGCTGGCGATGATCCAAACGCCCGGCTTCTATGCAGTCATGAAGCCTGACGCCCGGCTTTACCTACAGCCAGGAATCCTAACGCCCAGCCTAGTCCTCTATGCAGTGCCGCTGACATAGTATCTTACGTCCCGTGCCAAAGGGGGCCGGTTACAACAAATAGGCACATAGTAAAGATAGTTAGGAGTAATAGAATCCATTTTTACTATCTACAGCTTCACTTCTGACCTATAATACCGCATGTCCCATTCCTATCCCACTCCTGTCCTATTTTACATGAGGCCAATCTCCCACCAACAGTATATTGCCCGCCTAGGATCAATATCCACAACATATAACGCCTTGCTGCCAATAGCTGGCAGACCAACGATCATTTGGCGTGGGGTCTTGCCCTCACAAGAGAAAGCATGACCATGGGATCCTCCTTGTTGCACTCCTCTATCACACACAGGTGCGAAGAGGTGCTTCTCGCCGCGGATCCTCTCATGCACAAATCCAATGTCGAAGCGGGCTATGGTCTGGCCCCGGACAAAAAATGAATTCCTAGCCTCAAATGACACTCGGCGCTGAATGGTCCTGTTCTCAACTTGATTAGCCAGTGTGAGAAAGATATCAGGGGGGGCAGGCAAATAGAAACTAAAACATACGGATCTGTAAAGCTGAAGCAGGAAAACTATTGGATGGGGTGGTTCCCCAGATTGGTGATGTATGGATTATTATAATCCACTAAATATGCATGTCGCAGCTGCTGTGTAAAGAGATGGCCCTCAGGCACATCTCACAACTGGAGGGGGAGATTGAGGGTATTCTTTACGAAAGACCGGGCAACACAGCGAGTTGCTCTTGGATAGATATGCGAGGTATCTGGCTCAATATCTATAGCATCATCCTCAGTTGTATCTGCTGGATCGACGGGAAGATATGTTCTGCGAGGGTTGGGCATTGGTGGTAAAGTTTCTTTACCTGGGTTGAGATAGCTGGATCGGTTTCATCAAATGCACCTTGCAATATCAGGCGCAGAGTAAGGTTTACGTTCTCTCGATGGATCAGCGCTTTCTCAACCCCTTGCCCATTGAGATACTGCCCATTTCTTAAAGGCCCTGTTATATTATTAGTAGTTGGCAAAGTAGATAACGTGCATGTATAACGAAAGTGCCAAACAAGCGAAAGTGCCAAAATCATGCGGTGACCAACCCCCCCAACTAAATGTTAAATTCCTCCACAACAAAACATGCGCCATAAAAATGATGAAAGCGAATTAGTGCTAGCTATCCAAGCTATGCAAAGCGACCCAAATTTGCGCCTTCGAGTTGCAGCTAGGATCTATTCCGTAGACCACCGCAAGCTACGTCACCATTTACAAGGCATACCTTCACGACGCGATATCCAAGCCAACTTACGGAAATTAAGTAACCTAGAGGAATCAGTTCTTGTTCAGTATATACTTGACTTAGCTGCTAAAGGGTTCCCTCCTCAGTTGTCTATTGTTGAAGATATGGCAAATCGACTACTTGCAACACGCGACGCGCCACACGTCGGGTCACGTTGGGCTTCAAACTTTGTTAAGCGGCATGTAGAGCTCCGGACACGCTTCCAGCGAAAATACGACTACCAGAGGGCTAAGTGCGAAGATCCAGAAGTCATTCGTGGCTGGTTTGAGCTTGTATGGAACACAATTCTAAAGTATGGCATCAACAATGCAGATATCTACAACTTTGATGAGACTGGGTTTATGATGGGCGTCATCTCAAGCGCAACGGTAGTAATGAGCTCAGATGGGTGGGCAAAGGCAAAAAAGGTGCAGCCTGGCAATCGGGAATGGGTTACAGTAATCCAAGGCGTTAGTTCTCAAGGTTGGGCAGTGCCGCCATTTGTCATTGTGGCAGGTAAAAACCACCTTGCATCTTGGTATGAGAATAGCGGATTTCCAGCAGATTGGGTAATCGCTGTTACTGCAAATGGCTGGACTACAAACGAGAGAGGTATGGATTGGATTCAGCATTTTGAGAAGCACACAAAGCCCCGGAGTGTTGGTGGTTATCGCTTGTTAGTCCTTGATGGTCATGAGAGCCACCACTCAGACAAGTTTGAGGAGTACTGCAAAGAACACAACATTATTACGCTTTGTATGCCTGCTCACTCTTCCCATATACTCCAACCACTTGATGTTGGCTGTTTTGGCCCATTAAAGAGTAGACTGGCCACGGTCCGGTCCGGTCCGGTCTTTTAATGTTGAGTGAGGACTGTTTTACGGTCCAGTCGTTTTTTTTAGGACTGGACCGTGAGACAAAAAGACCAGACTGATAACATTCTAGTCTTTTTTTTAGAGTGTAGACTGTTTGCTAAAGTTGAGGTCCCTTTAAAAGACCGGACTGATAATAGTCCAGTCTTTTTTTAGAGTGTGGACTGTTTGCGAAAATTGAGGACTGTTTAAAAGACTAGACCGTTCGGTCTTTCCTAAGAACAGTCCGGTCCAGTCCAGTCTTTTACATTATAAGTGGGGGCCACCACATGTCATCACATGATATGTTATTAGGAATAGCTTTAAGTGCAATCGAATATTAATAACGTTACTATTAAGTGTTACTGTACATGCATTTTGAGGTATAAGTTGAAAATAGTATAACTATAATAGTTCCATTTACACACTGTTAAATAATTACACGTGATTATATTTACACGTGATTATATTTACACGTGATATTATATTTACAAGTGATATCATATTATTCAATCAAAATCGATCATAGAGTAGTCAATTAGTTATGACTTATATTTGATATGAGTTTAATTAAGCATTAATAGCAGCTACTAACGTTACTATTAATTATTACTATAGTTTGATAAATATTATATGGTTAACGTACATGTATAGCGAAAGCGCCAAACAAGCGAAAGCGCCAAAATTATCTACCCTCACGACAAACATTGCGATAAATCTACCACAACATTAGAAATCAATTGAAACTACTCGGAGTCCTCTTCCTCAGAGGTGTCTATTACAATCTGACACGTGCGCGCATTGTGCCCAGTCTCACCACACTTGCCACAGCGACGGGCACGGGTTTCTTCCCTTGGCTTCCGACCACGGCTTGCCCTTATTTCCTGCTCTACCTGCTGCACAACATCCCTCTCATCCTGTAGCTCTTGCGCCCCTTGTTGACTAAGTGATCCTCCTTGCTGTAGTCGTGTTTTCCTAGCTCTCCGGCGCTTGCTTAGTACTTCATTTGCCTGTCGTAGGTTTTGGTTCTCTCCCTTTAGCAGTGCTAATTGATGCATTATTTGCGATGCACCCTTTGTAAACTGGTCAACAGCTGCATAGATTGAGGTTGGAGAGCTATTTTGATGGCGTGAAATCCGAGTTTTAATAAATGTAGACTGTGACATAGCTTCAATTGGGTTGTTTGGTGTCTGAGAAACCCAAGGTTGAGCAGTACCTGGGCGGGAGCTTGGAGGCGTTGGTGTCCTTAACTTAAGATCAAGTGTAGATATCACTCTCTCAGGGTCAAATGGAAGAAGCCCTGCCCCTCGAAACCCGCCTCGAATGTTACTTTCCGTCATTGTAGTGTTAAATGCAGCGTGGAAGGCAGGAAAGAAGTCATCCTTTGTAATATGAGAAATATGAGCCTGCATCATATCTTCAATTTGCCGACCATAGGCCTGCTTTAACGGGCCGAAACAGCCAACATCAAGTGGCTGGAGTAGATGAGAAGAGTGAGCAGGCATACAAAGCGTAATAATGTTGTGTTCCTTGCAGTACTCCTCAAACTCATCTGAGTGGTGGCTCTCATGACCATCAAGGACTAACAAGCGACAACCACCAACACTCTGGGCCTTTGTATGCTTCTCAAAGTGCTGAATCCAATCCATGCCTCTCTCGTTTGTAGTCCAGCCATTTTCAGTAACAGAAATCACCCAATCGCTTGAAAATCCACTATTCTCATACCAAGATGTAAGGTGGTTTTTGCCTGCAACAATGATAAATGGTGGTACTGCCCAACCTTGAGAACTAACGCCTTGGATTACTGTAACCCATTCCCGATTACCAGGCTGTACCTTCTTTGCTTTTGCCCGCCCGTCTGAGCTTGTTACAACCATAGCAGTTGAGATAACGCCCATCATAAACCCAGTCTCATCAAAGTTGTAGATATCTGCTTCATCGATACCATATTTCGCAATTGTGTTACGCACAAGCTCAAACCAGCCATTAATAACTTCTGGATCTTCGCACTTAGCCCTCTGGTAGTCGTATTTGCGCTGAAAGCATGTCTGGAGCTCTACACGCCGCTTAACAAAGTTTGAAGCCCAACGCGACCCAACGCGTGACGCGTCGCGTGTTGCAAGTAGTTTGAGAATGACATCGACCTTCTTATTCTACCACCTCATTGCTCTCATCTACTCCAACCACTTGATGTTGGGGTGTATGGACCTCTTAAGCGATTTCATGCTCAGGAAGTAGATCGGTATACTCGAGCAGGAATAAAGCGAATCCAGCGCTCCCACTGGGTTGAAATCTTCTGGTGTATTCGAGAGAAGGGTCTTATACCTCAAAACATTAGAAGTGGGTGGAGGGCAGCAGGTTTAATACCCTTTCTCCCAGAAAGAGTTCTGGCTAACCTTCCACTTCCACCAACCGAACCACCTCGCACTCCTCAAAACTCAACCAATATCACTACTCTGGATCTCTCAATACTCCGAAGTTCTCCTCCAGATGGAACTGAACTAAGGCATGCAAATTTAGTATTTAATTCAAGTATGGCAACTTGTGACTCTCCTGCTTCACCAACTCGACGCTATGCCAAGAGAATGACTAGGCTGGTTGAAAGTCAGAATGCTGAACTCAGCATCCTTTGGAAGGAGGTAAAAGAGTACAAAGAGATACTTGAGACACGAAAGAAAAGAACTACGGGCAAGAGAATTAAGTTGCAAGGCGAATTTGTATTCAGTACCGAGGAAGTGTTGAAAATTGTCCGGGAGGCAGAGTTGAAGTCAACTGAGAAAAGACCACGTGGAAGGCCATGCAAACGGCCAATTGAAGAAGTAGACGAGGAAGTTGAAGAGGAAGAGGTAGAGAAAGATTCAAGCGACCCAGAATTGGAATTGGAGGAGTGTGTGGCACGTAGGACTCAGTCAACTAGAGTAGAATAAACTTTTTGTCCGACTACCCCATATGTCCGACTACCCCATACGTTACGTTATAAGATTCAAGACTGGGGATTTCTCGTCTGGTAGAGGATGGTTGAATCTATGTATCACAGCTCGTTAGTAGGAAACACAGCTTGAGACTGCAGCGGTAACTACTTGGGACGGTAGGCTGTGCCAGCCTTTCTACATGTTTTGGTATATTTAGAGCTTGTCCAGGAGTAGGAGGGCGGGGCATCCCCGGCGGAGGAGCAAGAGGGAACCCCGAAGTAGCAGAGGGAGAGTGTCATACTGACATTCGTTGCACTCAGTTTGCTATCAAACTCAAGAGCAAACTTAGAAATCTCCTCCTCAAACCTACAAGTCACCATACATATCTTGGCTTATCACACCAACAACAGAAGCAATACTACTCAACGATTGCTGCAAACTCTTCTACTACATCTGTTTATGCTACATACATCACGGCATATCATTTGAACACTCATTGAACAAGTTATTAAGAAAATCTCCTCCTTAAGGGGGTGGGCCAATACTACCACATGGCATATCTCTACCAACTAGAGGCCTAGGAACATGAACGATAGCTCTAGAAGCTTCTACAACCCTCTATGATTCATTACACGTCATCGCTCCTTAGTTACCCACAAGATTGGTTAAGTTATGACATAATTTATCTATAGGTACTCTGACCTTGGACCTCCTTTTCACTTCCTATAGGCTAGGAACCCAAGAGATGGTTCTATGGGATTCTCTTACGTTCACTACATGATTAGCAAGCTAGTTGTGGGTCGCACTTGATTTCTAATACATTTACCAAGCCTGGTGTAATGTTGGGTGCACCAGATGTGAGAATCTAGCCACCCAAGGAAGGGATGATTTTACTAAGACAACACACTGTCTTAGGAAACAGAGCCAAAGGGTTGTAGCTGAGACTATTCCACAACGCAGCAATCAGGTGTGTGATGTAGTGAAGTGGTTCAGACAAGTTGCAACAAATGTTGAGTCTGGGAACTCAGGGGTAAGTCAGAGGTTAACACCTCACTGACTTTTCAGAAACAAGGAGTAACAAGATGAATGCTTGGAAGCTTGGAAAAGACGTGGAAGTATGTGATAGTCGATTTACTGTATTGTCTGCTTGCCCTTTCTTAAGGAAAGGGCAATCCTATTTATGCCAAAGGAGTGTAGTTCTCTCATTTTCCATGACTTTCCATGACTAACCAGGCTTGGTAAATGTATTAGAAATCAAGTGCGACCCACAACTAGCTTGCTAATCATGTAGTGAACGTAAGAGAATCCCATAGAACCATCTCTTGGGTTCCTAGCCTATAGGAAGTGAAAAGGAGGTCCAAGGTCAGAGTACCTATAGATAAATTATGTCATAACTTAACCAATCTTGTGGGTAACTAAGGAGCGATGACGTGTAATGAATCATAGAGGGTTGTAGAAGCTTCTAGAGCTATCGTTCATGTTCCTAGGCCTCTAGTTGGTAGAGATATGCCATGTGGTAGTATTGGCCCACCCCCTTAAGGAGGAGATTTTCTTAATAACTTGTTCAATGAGTGTCCAAATGATATGCCGTAATGTATGTAGCATAAACAGATGTAGTAGAAGAGTTTGCAGCAATCGTTGAGTAGTATTGCTTCTGTTGTTGGTGTGATAAGCCAAGATATGTATGGTGACTTGTAGGTTTGAGGAGGAGATTTCTAAGTTTGCTCTTGAGTTTGATAGCAAACTGAGTGCAACGAATGTCAGTATGACACCTGGTTAGTCATAGAAAGTCTTGGAAAATGAGAGAACTACACTCCTTTGTGTCATACTGACATTCGTTGCACTCAGTTTGCTATCAAACTCAAGAGCAAACTTGGAAATCTCCTCCTCAAACCTACAAGTCACTATACATATTTTGGCTTATCACACCAACAACAAGAGCAATACTACTCAACGATTGCTACAACCATCTATGATTCATTACACGTCATCGCTCCTTAGTTACTGGGCCGATATGACCACATAGCATATCTCTACAACCCTCTATGATTCATTACATGACATCACTCATACTACCACATGACATATCTCTACCAACTAAAGGCCTAGGAGCATGAACGATAGCTCTAAAAGCTCCTACGAACCTCTATGATTCATTACATGTCATCGCTCTTTAGTTACCCACAAGATTGGTTAAGTTATGACATAATTTGTCTATGACATAATTTGTCTATGACATAATTTGTCTATGACATAATTTGTCTATAGGGGTACTCTGACCTTGGACCTCCTTTTACTTCCTATAGGCTACGAACCTAAGAGATGGTTCTATGGGATTCTCTTACGTCGACTACAGTTACCAAGCCTGGTAAGTCATGGAAAGTCTTGGAAAATGAGAGAACTACACTCCTTTAGAATAAATAGGATTGCCCTTTCCTTAAGAAAGGGCAAGCAGACAATACAGTAAATCGACTATCACATACTTCCACGTCTTTTCCAAGCTTCCAAGCATTCATCTTGTTACTCCTTGTTTCTGAAAAGTCAGTGAGGTGTTAACCTCTGACTTACCCCTGAGTTCCCAGACTCAACATTTGTTGCAACTTGTCTGAACCACTTCACTACATCACACACCTGATTGCTGCGTTGTGGAATAGTCTAAGCTACGACCCTTTGGCTCTGTTTTCTAAGACAGTGTGTTGTCTTAGTAAATTCATCCCTTCCTTGGGTGGCTAGATTCTCACATCTGGTGCACCCACTGTAACGCTGACTTCTAAACGATAGAAGACACAGAGGTTCTCTTGCGTAAAGGTTTACTTATCAGAGGAGGCAGGGGATCAGACACAAAGGCTTCAAGTAACACGTTACTAGTATATAACAAATACTGTATTGAGTTGAGCACGAAGCTCCTATCTAAGGAACTACTATCTACTTATATAGTGGCGTCGTGCCTAGTGGACTCTTGGGAACTCACTCGAGTCCTCGGAGTCCTGGACTCTTAGGACTCTTCTCATCATCCTGCGAGTCCGTCACGTGCCTAGTGGACTCCTGGGAACTCACTCGAGTCCTCGGAGTCCTGGACTCTTAGGACTCTTCTCATCATCCTGTGAGTCCGTCACGTGATACTTTCGGAACTACTATTCCCCGCTGCCCCTCCAGGTACCAGGGCCGGTCTCATGCGACCTCCCTCCTTCCTGTCCTGTAGTTGGCCAGCCTTCTTGTTCCGTCGTAACACCCACCATTACAGAGAGGTTCCCATTGTGGGACAAAATTGTGACTCAGTTGATAGTTTAAATGAAGGTAAAGTATTAGATCGATAACTAAAAAAGAGAGAAAAGGAAAATGAAAGCAGGTTTGATGAAGAGGATGTCTACGATGAAAGGGTTCCAGTTAAGCGCCCATATATTCCAACATGTTGGAAGAAGTCCACGTGATATCAGAATCTCGCCAGTGACGACGGGGCCGGGGTCAACAATTAGTCTCATAAGCTAAACCATTTAAATCACTAGCGCGTAATGGTAGGCACACCGCCCTGGACATTGGCTAGCCCCATCCGATAATGCGCCGCGTGCGCGCCGATAAGAAAAATATCCAACGGCACTGGACTGAAGCTAAGACTCATCGACTTCAGAGCCCAACCACAGTGAAGCCGACTCTTAATCCTACAAGCTGCGAACATTGCGGCATACCGCCGATTAATTCCAGCCCTAGATTTCTTCTCTCCGACTTTACGATGCTGTCAACTCCTTCGGTGGGCGTGCTTGGTGGGGGGCAACTGGGACGGATGATGATGGAAGCTGCAAACCGATTGAACATCCAACTCAACGTGCTGGATGCGCCCAATTCCCCGGCGAAACTTATCAGCGCTCACGATGGCCATTTCAACGGATCATTCACCGACCCTCCATCGATGCGGAGGCTTGCAGAGACTTGCGACGTCCTGACGACAGAGATTGAGCACGTCGATACCTACGCCCTCGAGGAAGTCTCCTCGAAGGTCAAGGTTGAGCCGAGCTGGCAGACAATTCGTACGATCCAGAACAAGTTTAATCAGAAGGAGCATTTGTCGAAATTCGACATCGCAATGGCCGACTACCGTGAGCTGAGCAACAACACCGCCGAAGAGCTGGCCGCGATCGGAGAGGAACTTGGCTTCCCCATGATGCTCAAGTCGAAAACACAAGCATATGATGGAAGAGGTAAGAGGCCCACGAATATATATTGGCGCTTGTAACTAACCTGGTATCCCACCACAGGAAATTACTCCGTCAAAACCAAAGCAGATATCCCCGCAGCCCTCAAAGCTCTCGAGAACCGCCCACTATACGCTGAGAAATGGGCAAACTTCACAATGGAAGTAGCCGTTATCGTCGTCAAAACCAAAGACGGCGTCCTCTCCTATCCAACCGTCGAAACCGTCCAAGAAGACTCCATCTGCAAGCTCGTCTACGCCCCCGCCCGCAACATCTCCGACGAAATCAACCAGCAAGCCCAAGCCCTCGCCCGCAAAACCGTCGCCGCCTTCGACGGCCTCGGGGTCTTCGGCGTCGAAATGTTCCTCCTCCCCGATAAATCGCTCCTCCTCTGCGAGCTAGCGTGCCGCATCCACAACTCAGGCCACTACACCATCGAAGCCTGTTCCATCTCGCAATTCGAGGCCCACCTCCGCGCCATCCTTGACCTTCCCATCCCCGCACAGAGCCTCGAGATCCGCGACCCAGCCATCATGCTGAATATACTCGGCGGCGCAACACCAGAGGCCCATCTGCAGGTCGCCGAGCGCGCCCTCTCAATCCCGAACGCGAGTGTACACCTCTACGGCAAAGGTGCAGGGCGTCCAGGCCGAAAGATGGGTCATGTCACCGTGACGGCCCGCACGATGAAAGAGGCGGAGCGCACAATTGCGCCACTGCTTGAATTCGTTGGCGGAGCCGCCACAGAATCAAACATCCTCTACACGCAGCCCCTTCCGCGTCTCAACGTCCACCCTACAGTGGGCGTAATAATGGGTTCCGACAGCGATCTCAAGACGCTGATTCCCGGGCTCAGGTTGCTGCGCGATTACTTCGGTATCGCACCCGAGGTGGAGATTACCTCTGCTCACAGGACGCCCGAGTACATGGCTACGTACAGCTCGACAGCTGCCGGGCGGGGTATCAAGGTTATCATTGCGGCTGCGGGTGGTGCAGCACATTTGCCGGGGATGGCGGCTGCGTATACGGCACTGCCAGTTATTGGCGTGCCGGTGAAGGGGAGCGCGTTGGATGGGGTGGATAGTTTGTATAGCATTGTGCAGATGCCGCGAGGTGCGTATTTGACCCGATGATGAGTGAGAGCCTTTGCTAACAGTGAATAATAGGTGTCCCGGTTGCGACAGTGGGGATTAATAATAGTATTAATGCGGCGTTGTTGGCGGCGAGGATTTTGGGGGCGTTTGATGCGGGTGTGCAGGCAAAGGTGGAGGCGTATGCGAAGGCGGCGAAGGAGGAGAATCTCGACCTCAAGGGCGTGAAGATGAAGCAGCTGGGGTGGGATGCATATCATCAGCAGATGTAGAAGATACGATTGCGTAGATAGACGGGAATAATACTTCCAATTGGTTCACTGTCATGTTTTATAATCTTCCACTGCCTGGCACACCAGCATGAGTTTAGTGGTATGGGGTGAAAATTCGACCCTTAATGTTGGAGGAATATAGCATGGTCATTTAGGATACAATCACTGATACATGATGGTGCCTGACGGATTGGATCTTGTATTCACAACATGAGCATCAAAATAAATGTCACTATACCAGTCACATTTAGTGCACACTTTCAGAAGCCATAACGTCAAATTCTTCGCTGAAATATTTAGCAACTCCCTCGGCAACTGATCGAAGCACACCGCAACGCACCCACTCCAAGATTCATCCATCCATTCCCTGCCCCATTTTCGATAAAACATATTGTAAGCAACCGCGCAGATATAAAGGAGCCCTGGCCAATGAGAATTATAAAGCGACTTGCCATGCCCTCCCTTCCTTTCTCCCAAAATCTCAAAATATAAGCATAGGTGTCCATCCCCTCCCTGTCATCGCAAAACCCCTCAAAGCTGAAAATATGGTCGTAAACGCGCTTGTAATATATGCTAATGTATAATCAGGATCAATCCAGCCCGTGATATCCCGCCGGAAATTGAATTGCAGTCTTTGATGGCAATGCCCAGAACCCCCCGAGAAAATATATCGAGCTGAAAAATGCGCCGAGAGCATAATCGACCTTCGCAAACGTGAGCAAATTGAATATAAAATAATGAAGTAATAAATAGTCCTTGCACCAAGGCATGCTTGCCCAAACGGCCCGTAAAGCGGTTAGGTGGCACCGGGCATTGGCACATCGACTTCCTCCCCGCTCTCCTTTGAGCACATCCGCTCGACAACCAACCTACGGGCGAGGGTTCCATTTTCAAATTGACCCATAATGTCTTGCATCTGACAACGCTCATCATCGTCGCCTTGAGACTCGATAGCCTTGCGTATTGCCGCAGCATCGTTTACTGAGCGCATCAACGCATTTAGCCTCGCATCCTTCTCGGCCTTCTTCACTTCTTCTGGTGAGAAGATAGCGTTCTCGTCTCCATCATACTTGTACTGCTCATGACCTTTAGGTAACGCGCCCTTGATCCTAGCTTCCTCTCTGACGGTATCGCTTTCAAGTTCTGCAGGTTGGATATAACGGCTGGTTAACGCAAACCGAAGAGTCCCATGTGGTACAACCTCATGCTCGTAGTACTGCTGAACTCCAGACCCGTGCATTATGACCATGTCACCATGCTCAAGAGTCACGCGAATAACAGGAGCTTTAGTACCCTTGGCATTCTTTGAAGTAATTCCCACCGCTGCTTTTGCTTTGGGGCGAAGAGACATGGTGGCTGAGGCACCGAGTGAGAGTGTGGCTACTGTTGGGCCTAGTGTCGACTCGCCATCATCGTGGTATCCAATGCTGCAGTCTTGAAAATACCCAATCGAAAGGAGCTCATTGAATGGGTGGAAGGGCTCTCCAACGTCAGTAAGAGTCTGTTCACCAGCCCACGTCAATCTTTTCAAAGCCTTGATAATTACTGTTGGGGCTTCACTGAATCCTCTGGATGACTGTGCGACGATAAATTTATACGGTGCGCCCCAGTTGGTTGCGAAGTGATTGGTGAGAACCTCTCCACTTGAATTCGGTTGCCGTACAGGCCGCCTCTGGAGATCGAACTCACTCTCTTGCATCAATCGGAAGAGGTCGTTGGGGCCGTCAGGATTGAGATTAATGGCATCGTTCGACTTGAAAAGCCGGAGAACGCCTACGGGTTTCCCTTCTGGACCTGGAACACCGTACTCAAAGACGTTATATGCGCCCAGTGTCTTTGCCTCAAACTTAATTCCAAATTTGGGTTCGTAGTTCTGTTGCCGGTGATTCCGTGCAATATCCGACATTGTGTCGTGAACACTCATTATTTGGAAAGGCAACGAGTGAGTAAAGCCACAACCCACCGTCTCACAATTCCATTTTGACCATTGCTTCCGACGGCTGCAGCCGTTACACAGCGGGCATACGATACCTTGTTTGAAGGCGAATTCGGTCCCACGTTTCCCAGTGATGATCATATCGGCTTCGGTCATGAGAGGAGGCGCCAATAGCCCTGGTGTATTCCCAGTATAAGCGGTACGCTCCTTCAGAAACGTCTCTGTATAGATGAGTTTCCGATCGTCAATAGGCGAATCGAAAATAAAGAACTTGTCACACGATGCCTTCAAGCAAGTCCATCCTTGTTCAAATATAACCTTGCTGATGTCTTTACAATAACAGCATTTCCCCGAAGCTGCTTTGATGGAATCCAGGTCGCAGTATGGACTCGGTAGAGCACTGCCAGCCTTGGCCCACCAAGACTTCTCGTCGAGGCGAATTTTCTCGATTCTCACGCACCATGTCTTGAATCCCTCTACCTTCTCCACCCATACGTCAGTAACATGGAACCAATCGAGGATATTGTAATAGTGTGGAAGCTTCGAGGGACTTCTGGAGTTTCCCTGACCTAAATAATGGTTAGTCAATCTTCATACCAGTTACTACGAGGAGTCTGGGACTTGCCAGCAATGACTACGACAGGACTACGCATATCCCTAGCCCGTTCGAACCCAAGACCATACGCACTTCTCTCCTGGTCTGTTGTTTGAACCATCTTGTTAGTTGCCTCATCCAGCTTACGTCCTCCACCACTATATAAATCAGTTTCTTGGTATCAAATAAGAATTGCAATAGACAACTTACCATCGAGTTATGACAACTTCTTCATCGAAAACATCGCGTTCTCTGACTTCCTTGTCAATTAAAATTGCACGGACGAGGCCATCGTGCAGATATCCCCCGGACATATATGCTCTGTAATATGGCAAAGTTTCACAGAGTTGTTGTCGCTTCGATGCCCACACGGGCGGCTGGCCATATGGGGCGGGTAAGTTCTCCTGTTTTGATTGATGGTAAGGGATGTATTTGCCAGACGCCTTTGGGCCTTTTTTAGAACGAACCAGGGCTTGTCCAGGCTTGGCGGGATCTTCAACGTATTTCTCTTCGCTACTGGAATATCCCGATTCAGGTGATCTGTGTTGCTTCTTAGCCGACACATTACCAGAAGCGCCAGCATATTTGCGCTTTTGTTTCCAAGAGTTGCTTGTAGGACCCGCCTGCTCCGTTAAATTCCATGTTGCATCGCCGTCCTGAACAATGTGGGGTGCCTTAAAGTGCTGGGGGATTTCACCGGAACGGCCCGTCCCATTGCTCAATCGTTTGTCACGAGTTGTAGTAACTGCACGTCGGCCCTTGCTCTTTGCAGTGTCCTTACTTGCATCTCCCCTCTTTCGTTTCTGGGGGCGAATCGTAGGAGACGCCTGTTTCACTGAATTCCAAGTTTCATCGCCGCTTTGAGAAACTATGGGTGCATTTAAATGCAGCGGGGTTATATCCCCATTATATTCCGGATTTTTGTTGCACGCCGTTCTCATCATCACGGTTCTTAGATTGCAATGTCTGCCCTTCTTGGTGCAAGATGAGCAGGGAAATGCTCTATCGCAATTATCGCGTTTAACAGCCCGGCAGCTATATAACGTCAGAAAACGGGTATAAGAGAGGCGCAGGAGACATACCTATCACACATATCCGGAGCCATCCATATTCCGTCTACAAATCGGGCGACTTCAGGATTCCATCTTTTTGCAATATGACCGTTAGACCATGCCTTCCGGGCCAGTTCAAGCAGTTCAGGGCCAATTGGAGGGTAAGTCCTGGCGTCTGCATCCTTTACGGTAATATTGGTAACAAAGTAACCGTGAGCTTTTCTCTCTCTCATGAAAGCGACCTAAAATAAAAATAAATATTAAATGTCACAGAAATAAACAAGCTAGAATATATAGAGCCTCAAGTGGAGTCAAGGATGATATATATACTAACCTCAGGAGAAGAAGGTTCGACGATGTCCTCCTTGGCGTCTTCTTCGGTCGAAGACGGTGATACGACAGAAGATTCTTGTGGTGAATCAGACGACGAGCTTGAGGGAGGGGTGAAGTCGCTCAGAACTTGTTCGTCATCTGTAGAAGCAACCTCACTGAATCCAGAGTCATGCGGTGAGGGTTTTGGTTCGGCGTACTTGGAGCTGCTTGGAGGGGGTTTCTTTGACACTCCTGGGGTACGAGGTGTTGATGGAGTAGCCTTCTTTCGCGAAGGAGCCCGAACGTTGGATGGGGTTGCGGAAGCCCTTGTAGCTGTGCGTCTCGGGTTATTATTCATCTCTTTTTGTAGCTGCCGTGCAAACTCCTCGTCGTCCTCAAAGTAAGACATCATTGAAGGATCTTACACCAACGCAGAACCGAGAGATGAGGAAATAGAGATGACAGATCATGAAAAATTAATAAGAATAGGCAAACGCCAGATATTTGAGGAGGTGCAAGGAAAGTCAAGGTTCAAAGATATTTGTCAAGACCAGTACGATTTTAGATTGGTTATGACCTCCAATGCAAGATGCCAACCACCATATGGCAAAAGAGTTGGAGAGGTTCAAATGGGAGAAGGTGAATGGGCATTACATGTATACAGTGGTACAGACATGAACCACAATCTATGAAAGATAGGAGGGAATGGGAAGGGGAGGATGGAATGTGTTCAAACTGGTGAAAAAGCAGGAAGATATGAAGATATGGAGGAAGAAGAGAAGAAGGAAAAAGAGAGATGGCGAACAAAATTGTGGTGGGAAGGTGGGATGCACGAGAAATGGACGAGAAGGTGGGGGTGTGATACGCTCCGTCCGTGTGTGAGGCTCTGGGATAAAGGCAGGTATGGGGTACACCGCATCCCGCTTGGGCAGTCCGCTTGCCGTTCTGCCGGTTTATCAACCCGTTGAGGCGGCCCGTGCCACCCTGCAGGTTACTCGAATTGGACAATACGACACCCCAATCTAGTCCTAAAAGTAACCAAGTTCTTGAGGCATATGAGACTTTTACCCAAGTGGCATCGAGAGTAGAACTTCGCACTTGCTTCATTCTTATCCCGATGCCACTCAATACAGGCAGCATCTGGGCGCAATGTAGATGCAAGCCTGTACATATACCAACTTGATGCAAGACGTAACTAACTGCGAGAACAAGGACCGACTCGGTTTATAACGATGAGAAATCGCAAAAATAAGGGGAAGACAACGTACCACGAGTTTTCCCAGACTTCTTCGTAGAGACAACCATTTTCAATCCAGTCCTGGCACCTGGTCTTTGCATCAAGTCCGTAGTTGCATCAACCCGGTCCTCATACGTAACTGGTGCCTTGAGCTTCGACCTGTCTCGAAGGCCCTATTTCCCGTATCAGCCAGAGCCTGGTGTCCCGGGCGTCTAATTGTTACTTACCACTCCCGACTCCGATATAGCGGATCCAAAGTCCTTTTCTGGCTGGAAATCATCTTTCTCATCATCTTCGTCTACTTTTTTCTTCCTTCCAGATGCTCGACTGGCCCCCTTTGGTGGCCTGGGTTTCGCGGGTGGCTTTTTTGTGACAGCTTTCGCATGGGCCGCCGCTTTTTGCAATTCATTCTTCTCTTTCGGAGGTCTTCCACAAGGCCTCTTTGGCGTTTGCTTCTTCTGGCGTGCCGGCCGAGACTTGGCTGGTTGGGTATTTGGCTCCTGCTCTGCAGCCAGTTCTGGCTGATGTGAATTCAAAAGCAAGGCGGCTTCTTCTTCAGTGAAGTCGATCGAGTCGAGATCTGAGAGCACCGAACTATTGTCACTATCCAGCTCTACGGCGCTGCTTTGCCGAGTACCAGCTTCGGCCATATATTCGGTGTCTGTGATCAACAGGTTGTGAGTTCGTTGATCTTGTTGAATAGTTGTAGATGTGTTGACTTGGGAGGTTGCAATAGACTTATAGTCAGATAGATGGGATGTGTTATGTGATGAATCGAGTGGGGTGGTGCTGCTGAAAGCAGGCGTTGATAGAAGAGTTGCGGAGGAGTCTTGCGCCTGGAGTATACTAGACTTGTCTTTCAATCTATCTGTAAACTGACCAAAGGAAGATTGAAGCTGACGTTGAGGAATTGTTTGATGAAAGGAGGATCGAAGCCGCCGCTGTAGAGTTTGATCTAAAAGAAGTGAAGTGGATTGTGAATCATCAAGACTGCTTTTGCCATGGAAGCCGGTAGAGGGTGATGTCCGTCCAGGCCTTTGTAGTATAGACGCTGTCGAATTGTTCTGGGTGAGTTCTTCATTGAAAGTCTTCGTGGATATGCCTGAATACGCAGCAGTAGTACTCGACGCACCGTTGACCACGGCGACACACCCAGAACCCTCCTGGGGCCGGGCACTGAAGGCGTCGGAGGTGTTTATAAGGCCGTCAGTTACAGTTCCTGTAGGAGACTGGTGGCAAGAAGCCTTATTTGGCCGCCGAGTTGAACTCCGAGTAGATCTGAGGTTTGCTTGTTTGAAGCCGGGAGAAGGGGTGTCGGCAAAACTGACATCTTCTACAGGGGCCTCCCTTCCCGTTACAACGTGGCCATTAGACCTTTCAGGTTCGATGACTCCAGGGGCATTAAAACCAAGTTCCATGGCTAGATTCTCTGCTTCATTGGATCTGCTCTTTGTTTTGGCCCGCTTTGGTGTTCTTTCAACCACAATCACCGATTCGACCTCTTGCAGCCGCTCGCTGTCAGAAACCCCCTCTATCATTGGCGTGCCTGGGTGGAAATCAGAACTGTTATTTCCCATGGAGCGTGCGTCCCTTAGGCTCTCTGCCGTGGTACTTTCAATACCAGCCTGGGGGCCATTCTTTCCCTTCACAAGCTGCTCAAGACGTCTCCGGCCACGCTCAGGTCGATTGGGCTCGCTCTTTTGAACCAGTGTATCAGCGGAGATCCCGCCCGGTGGCTTCCTTATCCTCGGGGATTCGAGGATATTCTCTGTGGATATCTCATTTTCCGGTGTATCTTCCACTAGCCCATAGTACCATCTGTTCGACGCCATTTTTGGTACTAGGCCGCTCTCCCAGTCTATATCTGGGGAGCTGATCCTGGTACCTTCTCCAACATACAGTCAGTATAAAACATCCCAGGCTGGAAGAAGCTAACAAACCCGACAAAACAGAGACCCGATATTTGGCAATGGGCCAAAAGCTGAATACAATTTGAAGTCTGCTAATATCAATTGCTCTTGAAGAGAGGACTGTAACGGCAGAAGGGCTGTCGCCGGCCGTCTCTTGAAATCTGGTGCCTCGATGTCCTACCTTTATAATTGACAGGTACACCAGGAACCGCCTTGAGTCATCCCCAAGGTGGCACCACTACTGTGAAATTGAGATTTGGCACATGCAAGCACACAGGGAAATATAAAAGAGAGTATATAGGGAAAAGGAAGGTGGAAGGAACAAAGCCGGACCTTGGGAGAAAGAAGGGTAAATATTCTCTAAAGGGAAAAGTCTCTCACTGCTCTTGGATACTGTACTATACTATGGATATTGGGCCTTAATCGTGGTTTTCGATTCTAAGCAGCGCCGTAGGCGCCGGTTTGTAATAAGCCTGCCGTGAAGCCACGTAAGCATGTGATTGGGCGTTAGTCACGTGACCACGACCCGTAAACCCAGTACCTCCAAACCCACCCTTCCTTCTTCAACAACGCGACAATGACCACCGCCAACCCTGCTACCACCGAGGCTTCTGGCCTCAAAGCCACCGGTAAGTTCAATTCCTTTCCTTTCCTTTTGTTTTGTTTGATTGGTTAGTGTATACTAATCGTCGTAACCAACTTTTCGCTTCGCTCAAGGTTGGAGGAAGCGATCCGCGCGCACGAGAAATGGAGGGGAAGCGAAGTACGCGCACGAGAAACGTGCGTCTGATCACCGCTACTCTTCAACAAAACCATTTCCATAGCTGTACATAGTAATTTATATTGTAACCTGATGTAATTCATTTAATGGAAGGGACTCCTATATCAAATGCCCGTGAGTGGCTCGCAGAAAATCCTTCTGAGTCGAGGCGTGTTGCTAGTCGTATTTTCAAGGTCCCAGAATCAACTCTACGAGGAAGCATCAAGCGCCGTATTCAGAACCCACAGCAACGTAAAGGGGAGCAGAATAGGGTACTCTCTACTGCTCAGGCAGAGGCCCTTAAGAAATGGATCCTTGAGCAATATTACCTAGGGCTTGGAGCCAATAGGAATATGCTATTTACTGCAGTCTGCCAGCTCCGGAGCCCATTACCTCCACCGTCACAGAGCTGGCTTACTAAATATATTCAGAATCAGCTTCCGGAATTCCATTTTATCACTACAAAGCCTATTGCACAGCAGCGTACGAAAGCCCAAGACGAATCTAAGATTATTGAATGGTTTGAAAAATACTTCCAATTTATATGGGATCACAATATATTACCTGAGTCAATTTGGAATATGGATGAAACGGGATTTAGGATTGGAATTCCTGGAGGTGAGAGAGTTATGGTACCACAGGCAGTAAAAGAACTCTATACTCCAAGCCCTGAGAATCGTACGTCTATTACAGTTATGGAGACAGTATCTGCAACAGGAAGAGTAATTCCACCTGTACTTATTGTACCGGGTAAAATCCATATGGATTCTTGGTACCCAGAAAATCTTAAAGGCAAAGAACTGATATTACTCTCTGATACTGGCTATTTGAATAGCCAGCTTGCCTTACGGTGGCTAGAGCACTTTGCAGTGCATACAGCTCCATATGCAAATGGGAATCCCAGGGTTCTACTCCTTGATTCTCATATAAGCCATACGAGTGATGATTTCATCATTACAGCAGACAAATATAACATCATCGTTTTCGCCTTTCCCTCACACCTTACACACATTTTACAGCCATTAGATGTGGGAATATTCCAGCCATATAAGCACTGGCACCGAGAGGCTGTGCTCTATGCCATATGGAATATGGACGTTACATACAACCTACCCTCATTTATGAGAGATCTCACCAAAATCCGGGAACAGACTTTTAAGGAGTCTACAATACTCTCAGCTTTCCGGAAAGCTGGAATCTGGCCAATAAGCTGTAATACAGCCCTCACGAAGCTACGTACATACTCGCAGCCTACTACCCAGCCTACAGAAGAGCCTACGCCTACCTTACCAATATGGCCTATTACCCCTAAACCCTCCACTTTTCGTACCTTTATGTACCTTTACATACAATTTAGTATAGGGAGGTACTTAGTGTCATACTGACATTCGTTGCACTCAGTTTGCTATCAAACTCAAGAGCAAACTTGGAAATCTCCTCAAACCTACAAGTCACTATACATATTTTGGCTTATCACACCAACAACAAGAGCAATACTACCCAACGATTGCTACAACCATCTATGATTCATTACACGTCATCGCTCCTTAGTTACTGGGCCGATATTACCACATAGCATATCTCTACAACCCTCTATGATTCATTACATGACATCACTCATACTACCACATGACATATCTCTACCAACTAGAGGCCTAGGAGCATGAACGATAGCTCTAAAAGCTCCTACGAACCTCTATGATTCATTACATGTCATCGCTCTTTAGTTACCCACAAGATTGGTTAAGTTATGACATAATTTGTCTATGACATAATTTGTCTATGACATAATTTGTCTATAGGGGTACTCTGACCTTGGACCTCCTTTTACTTCCTATAGGCTACGAACCTAAGAGATGGTTCTATGGGATTCTCTTACGTCGACTACAGTTACCAAGCCTGGTAAGTCATGGAAAGTCTTGGAAAATGAGAGAACTACACTCCTTTAGCATAAATAGGATTGCCCTTTCCTTAAGAAAGGGCAAGCAGACAATACAGTAAATCGACTATCACATACTTCCACGTCTTTTCCAAGCTTCCAAGCATTCATCTTGTTACTCCTTGTTTCTGAAAAGTCAGTGAGGTGTTAACCTCTGACTTACCCCCGAGTTCCCAGACTCAACATTTGTTGCAACTTGTCTGAACCACTTCACTACATCACACACCTGATTGCTGCGTTGTGGAATAGTCTAAGCTACAACCATTTGGCTCTGTTTTCTAAGACAGTGTGTTGTCTTAGTAAATTCATCCCTTCCTTGGGTGGCTAGATTCTCACATCTGGTGCACCCACCATTACACTTAGGACTACAATTTTTCTCATGCGCGCACTTCGCTTCCCCTCCATTTCTCGTGCGCGCGGATCCTCCTCCAACCTTGAGCGAAGCGAAAAGTTGGTTACGACGATTAACCTTTGAATAGAAGAACTAGCTGCACCCCTACTAACACCCTTACCACCTCTAAAGCCACTACCATAGCCACTACAACACCAACCGATCCTAGCGCTACTCTAATGTAACGCTGACTTCTAAACGATAGAAGACACAGAGGTTTCTTGCGTAAGGTTGACTTGACAGAGGAGGCAGGGGATTAGACACAAAGGCTTTCCAAGTAACACGTTACAGTATTGTAAAGAATACTATATTGAGTTGAGCACAAAGCTCCTATCTAAGGAAATACTATCTACTTATATAGTGGCGTCATGCCTCATGGGTAATCTGGATAGTTGGCGGATAGCTAGATATTCAGGATAGTTCGTGGATAGCTCAACTATCCAATATCCACTAGTTTCTGCAACTATCCATTAGCCCCATCACATGGCAGCCTACCCCGCTTCCCACTGTGACTCACATGTCACGTTACTAGGCCCTGGCCCTGTAACCATGACATCATGTTACTATAGCCGTAACACTAGGTCCTCCTCCAAAAGGCCTAGTCCCTTAGGTCTTGCTGATTAAGGAATTGCTTACTTAAGTAGGGTGATGCCCACTTAATTGTCGAGCAGGTTGCGCTGCTTACCATGTCTTCTAGTAGACACATAAAAATCAAAGAACGTCATCTTCTTGCAGACAGTATTGAAAAGAATGGCAACCTAATGTCGCCATGTTCCAGCTGTCTTCACAACAATCGATTCTGTATTGTTGTTGCTGGTAGTCATCGTTGTAGTGAATGTACTCGTCGCAATTCCAAATGCAACGCTTGCACCCCTTCTCCAACTGATTGGGAGAAGCTTCGAAAAGAAGAAGAGCGTCTTGAGGTAGAAGAGGAAGCGGCGGCATCTCAGGAGCGAGAGGCTCACCTCTGCGCTCAAGAAGCATATGCCCGTCGCATGCGTCTTCGCAAACAGCAGAAGGCTCTCAAAACCCGCGGTGTTGAGATGCTGCGTCGTGGTCTGAAATCTTTGGACGAATTGGATGAAGCAGAGGAGAAGGAGTGTAGGGAGGCAGAGGTCAAAGGGACTCTCTTGCACAGCCCTTCTACTGCCGTTTCCGAGGGTGCTGCCCCTGACCAGGACCTTTTTGTGGCCCTGTCTCCTGGCTTCTTTGATCGCTTGGGTGTCGACGGCGAAACGCCTCCAGTAGCTCTGGACAGCTAAGGTTTCTGACCGTTTCCCATGAATTGTTGTAGGTTCATAACCCTTCCATTTTATCAAAAACTCTTCTTTGCGTCCTACTAACCTTCTGTCTAGGATCGCTTCGACTTCGTATTCAACAATCTCATTCTCTGGTTGAAGTTCCGTATCGGTCGCAATTGGGGTATTTCCTCTTGCTGGTTCCAGTAGTGAGACATGAAATACCGGGTGTAGTCTAGACTTCTTGGGTAGCTGCAGTCTGTAATTAACTGAGCTGACTTTGTTCAATATTTTGAATGGTCCCAATTTCTTGAAGTCCAACTTTGTACTTGGTCGTCTCGTTTTGATATGTTTCTGGAGTAGGTATACTTTATCCCCCTCCTTGAAGGCAGGTTCCATACTGCGCTTCTTGTTTGCATATGCAGCAGATCGTTCATTTAAGAATTGGATGTCTGTCGCGAGTTGTTCATGGAACGATTTGAGTTGTTCCACGGCGATCATAGCTTGTTCTGCTCTTGATTCATCCAGTCGTGGTTGTCTATATGCCTCTGGCTGATAGCCGTAATTGGCAAAGAACGGTGAGACTTTTGTTGCTTCGGTCATCGCGCTGTTATATGCGAACTGTGCGATGGGTAATATCTGAACCCAATTGTCTTGTTGGTGGTTGACATAACTCCGTAGATATTGTTCAAGGATTCAGTCTTTCTGTTTGACCATCTGTTTGGGGATGGAAAGCTGTTGATAGCTTATGATTTGTTCCCAAAAGCGCCATTAAAGATTTCCAAAATTTCGAAGTAAAAAGCTTGTCTCTGTCTGAGATGATTTCTTCCGGTAATCCGTGATCGGCTAATATGACTCGAAGGAAGGTGTATGAGAGTGCTTCAGCATCGCTAGCTTCTAAATATGGCACAAATATTCCATATTTTGTGAGTCTTTCCGTAATAACCAGGATAGCGTCAAATACTACTCCTGTTAACGGGTCCCGAGAGGGTGGTAGCTTGACAATGAAGTCCAAAGCTATAGATTTCCACGCTCCTGTTGGTACTGGAGTCAATTTCAGCTGTCCATATGGCAAGTGCCTATTGGTTTTGGATTTGTTGCAAATGTCGCACTCTCTTACTACCGTTTCCACCTGCTTCCTCATACCTGGGAAGTAGTAGTGTCGGGTGATTCGTTCGAAGGTGCATGTTACTCTTAAAAAATCAAATAGAGTACTTTAAATGCTTATAGAAGGCTAAGTACATATTTTTATAACTTATTATTAAAGGGTTGTTGAGATAACGTACATGTATAGCGAAAGCGCCAAACAAGCGAAAGCGCCAAAATTATCTACCCTCACGACAAACATTGCGATAAATCTACCACAACATTAGAAATCAATTGAAACTACTCGGAGTCCTCTTCCTCAGAGGTGTCTATTACAATCTGACACGTGCGCGCATTGTGCCCAGTCTCACCACACTTGCCACAGCGACGGGCACGGGTTTCTTCCCTTGGCTTCCGACCACGGCTTGCCCTTATTTCCTGCTCTACCTGCTGCACAACATCCCTCTCATCCTGTAGCTCTTGCGCCCCTTGTTGACTAAGTGATCCTCCTTGCTGTAGTCGTGTTTTCCTAGCTCTCCGGCGCTTGCTTAGTACTTCATTTGCCTGTCGTAGGTTTTGGTTCTCTCCCTTTAGCAGTGCTAATTGATGCATTATTTGCGATGCACCCTTTGTAAACTGGTCAACAGCTGCATAGATTGAGGTTGGAGAGCTATTTTGATGGCGTGAAATCCGAGTTTTAATAAATGTAGACTGTGACATAGCTTCAATTGGGTTGTTTGGTGTCTGAGAAACCCAAGGTTGAGCAGTACCTGGGCGGGAGCTTGGAGGCATTGGTGTCCTTAACTTAAGATCAAGTGTAGATATCACTCTCTCAGGGTCAAATGGAAGAAGCCCTGCCCCTCGGAACCCGCCTCGAATGTTACTTTCCGTCATTGTAGTGTTAAATGCAGCGTGGAAGGCAGGAAAGAAGTCATCCTTTGTAATATGAGAAATATGAGCCTGCATCATATCTTCAATTTGCCGACCATAGGCCTGCTTTAACGGGCCGAAACAGCCAACATCAAGTGGCTGGAGTAGATGAGAAGAGTGAGCAGGCATACAAAGCGTAATAATGTTGTGTTCCTTGCAGTACTCCTCAAACTCATCTGAGTGGTGGCTCTCATGACCATCAAGGACTAACAAGCGATAACCACCAACACTCTGGGCCTTTGTATGCTTCTCAAAGTGCTGAATCCAATCCATGCCTCTCTCGTTTGTAGTCCAGCCATTTTCAGTAACAGAAATCACCCAATCGCTTGAAAATCCACTATTCTCATACCAAGATGTAAGGTGGTTTTTGCCTGCAACAATGATAAATGGTGGTACTGCCCAACCTTGAGAACTAACGCCTTGGATTACTGTAACCCATTCCCGATTACCAGGCTGTACCTTCTTTGCTTTTGCCCGCCCGTCTGAGCTTGTTACAACCATAGCAGTTGAGATAACGCCCATCATAAACCCAGTCTCATCAAAGTTGTAGATATCTGCTTCATCGATACCATATTTTGCAATTGTGTTACGCACAAGCTCAAACCAGCCATTAATAACTTCTGGATCTTCGCACTTAGCCCTCTGGTAGTCGTATTTGCGCTGAAAGCGTGTCCGGAGCTCTACACGCCGCTTAACAAAGTTTGAAGCCCAACGCGACCCAACGCGTGACGCGTCACGTGTTGCAAGTAGTCGACTTGCCATATCTTCAACAACAGACAGCCGAGGAGGAAACCCTTTGGCAGCTAGGTCGAGTATATACTGAACAAGGACGGACTCCTCTAGGTTAGTTAATTTCTGTGAGTTGGCTTGGATATCGCGTCGTGAAGGTACACCTTCTAGACGACGACCTAGCTTGCGGTGGTCCACAGAATAGATCCTAGCAGCAACTCGAAGGCGTAACTTTGGGTCGCTTTGCATAGCCTGGATAGCTAGCACTAATTGGCTTTCATCGTTTTTATGGGGCATGTTTTGTTGTTGAGGAATTTAACATTTAGTTGGGGGGTTTGGTCACCGCATCATTTTGGCACTTTCGCTTGTTTGGCGCTTTCGCTATACATGTACGTTATCTTCACTTGCATCTTCGATATCCTCATCGTCGACAATTATCCCCCTAGATACTGATACTGCTTTGCTTGCTAATATTTAAGGATATTAGTCTTAGGCTTATCAACTCCCAGCTCATTAACCCACCGTCACCATTCAACCTCTTGAAGTATAGGTTTTCAATGCTTAAACATCTCATCCTTAGAGTCCACTTTTTAAGGTATATCCTCATCCTAAGCATAGCATCCATTTCCTCTGCTTAAATATCATTGTCCTATGCTTTATACTTGTTATAACAAGCTGCAAACTGTGCTCTTGCCAGGGTTAGCACAAATAATCATAATAATCATGACTAACGTGCATGTATAACGAAAGTGACAAACAAGCGAAAGTGCCAAAACGCAAGCTACATCACCGTTTACAAGGCGTACCTTCAAGACGCGATATCCAAGCCAACTTACGGAAATTAAGTAACCTAGAGGAATCAGTTCTTGTTCAGTATATACTTGACTTAGCTGCTAAAGGGTTTCCTCCTCAGTTGTCTATTGTTGAAGATATGGCAAGTCGACTACTTGCAACACGTGACGCGTCACGCGTTGGGTCGCGTTGGGCTTCAAACTTTGTTAAGCGGCGTGTAGAGCTCCGGACACGCTTTCAGCGCAAATACGACTACCAGAGGGCTAAGTGCGAAGATCCAGAAGTTATTAATGGCTGGTTTGAGCTTGTGCGTAACACAATTGCAAAATATGGTATCGATGAAGCAGATATCTACAACTTTGATGAGACTGGGTTTATGATGGGCGTTATCTCAACTGCTATGGTTGTAACAAGCTCAGACGGGCGGGCAAAAGCAAAGAAGGTACAGCCTGGTAATCGGGAATGGGTTACAGTAATCCAAGGCGTTAGTTCTCAAGGTTGGGCAGTACCACCATTTATCATTGTTGCAGGCAAAAACCACCTTACATCTTGGTATGAGAATAGTGGATTTTCAAGCGATTGGGTGATTTCTGTTACTGAAAATGGCTGGACTACAAACGAGAGAGGCATGGATTGGATTCAGCACTTTGAGAAGCATACAAAGGCCCAGAGTGTTGGTGGTTATCGCTTGTTAGTCCTTGATGGTCATGAGAGCCACCACTCAGATGAGTTTGAGGAGTACTGCAAGGAACACAACATTATTACGCTTTGTATGCCTGCTCACTCTTCTCATCTACTCCAGCCACTTGATGTTGGCTGTTTCGGCCCGTTAAAGCAGGCCTATGGTCGGCAAATTGAAGATATGATGCAGGCTCATATTTCTCATATTACAAAGGATGACTTCTTTCCTGCCTTCCACGCTGCATTTAACACTACAATGACGGAAAGTAACATTCGAGGCGGGTTCCGAGGGGCAGGGCTTCTTCCATTTGACCCTGAGAGAGTGATATCTACACTTGATCTTAAGTTAAGGACACCAATGCCTCCAAGCTCCCGCCCAGGTACTGCTCAACCTTGGGTTTCTCAGACACCAAACAACCCAATTGAAGCTATGTCACAGTCTACATTTATTAAAACTCGGATTTCACGCCATCAAAATAGCTCTCCAACCTCAATCTATGCAGCTGTTGACCAGTTTACAAAGGGTGCATCGCAAATAATGCATCAATTAGCACTGCTAAAGGGAGAGAACCAAAACCTACGACAGGCAAATGAAGTACTAAGCAAGCGCCGGAGAGCTAGGAAAACACGACTACAGCAAGGAGGATCACTTAGTCAACAAGGGGCGCAAGAGCTACAGGATGAGAGGGATGTTGTGCAGCAGGTAGAGCAGGAAATAAGGGCAAGCCGTGGTCGGAAGCCAAGGGAAGAAACCCGTGCCCGTCGCTGTGGCAAGTGTGGTGAGACTGGGCACAATGCGCGCACGTGTCAGATTGTAATAGACACCTCTGAGGAAGAGGACTCCGAGTAGTTTCAATTGATTTCTAATGTTGTGGTAGATTTATCGCAATGTTTGTCGTGAGGGTAGATAATTTTGGCGCGTTCGCTTGTTTGGCGCTTTCGCTATACATGTACGTTATAGGTTAGGCATAGTTAAATATTTTCTATAGTTTTCAATATTCATACACTCTATTTAAGCCTTAAAAGATTCGAATCATGACTCAAATTAGATTCGAGTCATGATTCGGCGAATACCTCATATGAATGAATCACCGAATCGCCGAATCGTATTCGGGAGGTGATTCGCCGCACACTGATAAAGGCGGCGTAGCATAGTATTATGTACTAAAGCGCAAAGTTAACTAGCGCAAAGGCAACTAGTCTCGAAAGAGCAGAGATCACGCCACCATCACTAGTTGGTACAGTCAGGACAGTAGAAGGTCCAGTTGGCGTCACGGTGCCATTACCACCGCCAGACGAAAACGCACACTTGCGGTCCTTAATCAGCGTCGCCGAGTCGAGCACGCTGCCGTTCCTGCTCGCAATGTACTCGTGCGTCATGTGAGTGCAGTTGTGGAAGGTGACTCTGCTCCAGCCGTACGCGTGGTCCTCGATGTCAAGGTCGAAGCGCGAGTAGTCATGGTGCTCGTTGAGGGCGTCGAGACCGTCATAGTGGCCAGCGGCGCCGTTGGTGATGTACCATGGTGCGGCTGGGTTGTTGAGCTCGTTAGGGTCGCTGACACCGTTGTTCATGGGGGCGAGGCGCTCGTAGACGTGTGCGTGGCCGGAGTAGACCAGGTCAACGTTGTATTTGATCAGGAGGGGCTCGAAGACCTCCTTGCAGCCCCAGCAGATGGTGAAGGATTCGTTCTTAGCGCTTAGGTACCAAGGACGGTGGCCAGCTAGGTTGAGGGTTAGAATTAGGGGGTGGTTTGATGGAGGGTAGGGGAAACGTACCAACGATGACCCAAGGAGTCTTGGTGCGGTCCACGGACTTCAGATCGTCCTCCAACCAGGTAGTCTGCTGGTTCATGATTCCGAATGGGCCTTCCGAGAATCCCTCGGTTCCATTGGCCTCAACGGGGCCAATGTAGCCGTGGCCGAGATCGGTCTCGGTATCCAGCTGGATGTAATGCGTCATCCCATGATCGAAAGAGTACCAGAAGTTCTCAACGCCACCGGACTCCTCGCTAGGCATGCGGAAGTGGTTGCGGAAACCCGTGAAGTTAGTCTGGCCGGGCATGCAGATGCTGGAATCGTAGGTGATGTTCTTTGCCTTATCGGTTGCCCTTGCGTTATCACAGTTTGCCTCGTGGTTACCGGGGCCAACCATGTAAGGCTTGAACGCGGTGACCGAGGCCATGTCGTTGTAAAAGGCATTCAGGATGGACTCGTAGACCTTGTATCCCTCAGCGATAGTGGTGTTAGGGAGGAAACCTTGGATCTCCTCCTTAAGCCAGTAGTCGGCATATGCAATATCTCCGTCTACGCCAAACCATTAGTAATGTTATAAATTGGGACAAACGTATCATACCGTGCCACATGAAATCGAATTTGCTAGTATCAGCCTCTAGGGACTCAATCGTGTTTCTTTCGCCAATTTCAAGGAAACTGTCTCCGCCCTTGCCAACGGATGTTGTGAGACCGAGCGGGCCCATAGTGCCAAGATCAGCAAACATGGCCACGGAGTAAGGCGTGCCATCTCCAGCAGATCTGCTGGTCTTGAAAGTAAATGGGACCGACGTGTCGGTAGCGGTCAAAAGGTGGCCTGGGAGATAGTAGTACAGCGTGTCCGGCTTGAGACCGGTCAACTTGACGTGGTTGTTGTATGTCAGTGAAGTAGGGTATGTTATCGAAACCTCAGATGAAGCTGTCTCGGTCAATGCATCCAGGGAAAGACCGTAGTGCACAGTTGGGTTCGACAGGTGCTCAAAAGTGTTCCAGCTAACGAACATGCCCGTATCACCGGCGTACGCTAGGCGAATCTGGGAGTTCATAGTCGCATTGGCGGCCGCGGCATCGGTGGCAGCATTGGCGGGGAATGCCTGGAGCAAGGTGGAAACGACCGTAGCCAAGACAGCTGGGAATCGCGCCATTGTGAAGATGGTGAAGCCGAAAAGAACTGGAGAAAAAACGCCACGCGGGTGACAGGTTGACTGGAAAAGAAAAGAGCGACGAGAGGGTTTATATTTACCTGAGACCCCAAAAAAACAAACTTCCTACAGTACCTTGATAGCTTCGAGCTTCCTTTGATTTGTTCTTCTGATCGTGTCGACTCGCGTTTGGGTAGAAGCCCACGTGCCCACGATGCAATTGCTGAAGATCAGCATTTGAAGGGGCGGTTGTGTAACATCCTTGCATAAATACAAGCGCAGGAACAAGCGCCCCACATGGAGGGGTATAGACTGTAATCATGAATGCAAAGAAGTCGATAGGATCAATAGACGACAAGACAAGGCCAGCGAAGAACGACCGATTGGCTGAATATAGAATAGATGGGCGATGTTGTGTGGTTGAGGAGATAAAGATGGATATACGCATGCATGGTTAGTACGGTTTTACCTCGTGCCTGATTGCCGAGTTCCAGTATACGGACACCGGTGTCGGAATAATTAAGCGAACGACATCAGCAAACCGCTCCAGCAACTCCAGAATCATGAAACGGGCCAAATTGATAAAGAAAGTGATTCATAGTAGAGTAAGATTCATAATAGTAGAAATGAGTCACTTAATAAGAAGTGATTCATAGTAAGAATACCCCTATTTCTACTTGCCTTATTCCTCTTCGTGCCTTTTCTTTCTTCTTATAATTAGGGTACACCTATTAGTAATTTATATATTATAGTAGCTAATACGGAGTAGTTATTACTATTATATTTAAGTAGGCATTGTAGGTAGGCATATAAGTAGTAAGCACGTGAGTAAGCATCTGAGTAAGCACGTGAGTAAGCACGTACTAAGAGGAGCTAAGAGCGACTAAGTGTAACTCACTTCCTAATTAAGGTAAAAGTTAGATTATAGTGGATATTTAATTTCGGGGCAAAAGAATTCAATACCATGCATCACCCCTGTAAAGAACTCAGTGCCAGGCTTGATCTAAATATAGATAAGTGATATAGCCGTCTATTCCTGACCTTCCCCTTTTGATGCTTTAGGTGCTTTCGATGGTGATCATTCGAATAGAGCCACCCTCGCTGCCGCCACCTCACCGTCGCCAACCTCGCTGGCGCCTGCTAACTCGCTAGCGACGAGAGCGGGATCATGGAGGGTTGCTCCCTCTTGGAGCTGTTGTGGCGAGAGTACCAGATCTGGTACCCTCTCGTTGTAGAGGAAGGGGGCTACAGGGGCTACGGGGGCATTAGGGGTGCTGCAGCTGGTCATGGAAAGCCTTCTGGAGGCAGGAGTTGGGAGTCAGGGAGAACGTCACGAATTTGGTGGCATTCGTAGGGTATTGTATTCTTTTAGCTATCTACTAGGTATCAAGTTCTTTACAGGGGTGATGCATGGTATTGAATTCTTTTGCCCTTAATTTCGTATAAACGATATTCCACTAACTAACTAACTAAATAAGGGTGTTATTATAGCTGCTCTTATGTTTCTATTACTCTCGCTCTTACTCTTACTCTTGCTTTCACTCTTATAGCTACATACCTTAGGTACGTACCTACTTACGTGTTTACTCACGTGCTTACTCAGATGCTTACTCACGTGCTTACTACTTACATGCCTACCTACATGCCTACTTACTCTATATAGCTACATTATAGTAAATATTATAGTAATATTATTATCATGTGACCGGTTTCTTGGTAGACCGGTGGGGGACCACATCGGTCTAGGTTGGAAAATCTTCGGACCGGCGGTTCGGGACCGACGGTCCCCCATGACTCCAGTCGTAGAACTTGGTGCCATGGTTAGGTACCGAGAGAAGAGGCAGCGAAGCCATGGCCCAATGAGGACGGAAGCTGTCGAAATAGCGGATCTTCGTCACCGTCGTCAAGATTGCGGTAAGAGCGGCCGAATTGGTGGTGGTGTGGTGATGATGGTGGTGGTACGGAAATTATCACATTGGCAGAAAAGCTGAAAGGGGTTGGCGGTGGGCAGATATTTTTTTAAAAAAAATTTACGTACTCAAATGGAAAATGTGATAAATTTATCCCCGTGTTCTAACCTAAAGCAAACACACAGTACAGCACAGTACAGAACTGGAAGGTACAGCAGAACGAAATAAGGAAGCAACAAACAGCATGAAACAAACTCTCCATATTCCAACGCCGCAATGGCAGAATAACTCAGCCAAAATAAAAAACACTGTAGATATTGCCAGATTCCACCCTTCAGCCCCATAGCCATTTTTTTGAGAAGTCCTATGTCCTTCGATCCTTTCCTTCCTCATTCCTTACCCTTGACTTACCTCTTGACTTACCCGCCTCCTCGTCCAATCACCTCCAATCTCCTCCTCAGCTACCCGTTTCGTCCGAGATGTCTGAGCCGTCTGAGACGCCTGACCCATCTGCGGCGACGGCGGCAACCTAGTAAAAAAACTCAGGCTCCCATCCTTTGACGTATGTACCTGGCCCCGGTGCCGCGCAGGCACCACCGTCGCTGACAACGCAAAACCCGCCTCCCTCTGCCTCCTCTCCTCCTCCCCCTCCTCCCCTTCATTCCCCTCCCGCGGCGGCGTAGCCATCCCATGCAACGACAACCCATTCCCCTTCCCTACTAAATCCCCAACATCCCTCGGCGGCTGCACCCACTTCAAATCAGCCGGCGCGCTCAACTCATGCACATGAGGCTTCACCCTCGCGCCCCACGACCTCGGTTCCGCCACCAGATCCCCTCCCCTCACATACCCGCGCTTATGCGGCTCCAGCCCAAACGCGCGGAACACGCCCCCCGGATTCGCCAGCGGATGGCCAGGGACACGCACCAGATCGTCCTTGAAGAAGACGCCCACCACGTCAACAAGACGGTACAAGATAAGCGGCACCCCCAGCCCCATCCGGTACGCCGTCAGCCCCGCCATCATCTCCTGCCTGCTCCCCGTCGGATCGATCCGCGCGCCCTGGCACAGGCCCCGTAGGAAGGCCGTCGGGTACAGGTCCTCGCGGAAGGCCTCGTTGGGATCCATACTATACTGCGTGGTCGCGCTATTGAGGTCTAATCCGAAGGGGTCCGTGACTTTGCGCAGATTCTCCGAGTGCGCCCACCCCTCATCCTCATCGATGGTGCGCACGCGCACCGGCCCAGACACACCAGGCTCATAGGTGTCGTCGAGGCCGAGCAGGACCTGGTCTTGGTGGTATGGCTGGTCGTGGTTGGGACCGAATCGCTTTCCCGTTTCGTCGGCGTCGGGGACGTCGGCGATGAAGAAGTTTAGGAAGCGCGTGCGGGTCCAGTCGTTCTTCTGGTTGCGGGTTGCCGTAAACTCGGCCGTGGTTCTGCTCTTGGGGCGGCTGGGGGGAAGGCGGGGGCGTGCGCCGAGGGATTGGACTGGTGTTGCGTTGGTGTGGGGGGGAGGGGCGAATGCTCGGCGGGCGACAAATGTCTGGATTGTAAGGGGCGTGTTGAGGTCTATCACCTTTGCGCGCAGTGTAGGCGGGGGGGTCGTCTGCACGATCAGTTCCTCGGGCCTTAGATGTCTGGCCTGCGGCCCCTGAGTCTGGGTAGTCGTGGGTCCTGGCTGTTTGGTTTGTGGCCCTCTGATAGTTGGGCCATCGGTCCCGGGGGTTGGTGGCAGCTGGATCGGAGGGCCCGTAACGTGACCAGGCAACCCCGTTGGTATTGGCCCCTGACCAAGCTGCTCCTGACCTCCTGTGGTACCCCCCATTGTAGTATATCCCCCAAGAGTACCAGGAAGGGCGCCGGGCGTCCGGCTTGGGGCAGGTGGCTCTTCCGGAGGTGGTGGCGTCCGCTTTCGCTTTCGCTGGTCTAAAATATTTGTAGGCTTCCTGACTACTTCCTCCATCCTTCCATCATGAGGAGTTTTGTGGCTGTTGACTACTTCAAGGCTGGCTAAAGGCATGAATCCTTCTTGATTGCGAATCGTCTCCATGGACGACTCGCCGACGACGCGCCAGCTATCTGAATTGGGGCCCTTGGTGGTGTGGACATAAATGAAGCCCTCTCTTGGTTCGAGACCCGCTGGCGGCGCCACTTGAAACACCCACTGGTCAATAAGGGCTGTTAGGGTATACTCGTCCGGGGCTCCTTGCGTGGCAACCGTGACTCTATAGAGGCCGTTATTCGCCACCTTTGCCAAGTTTTCTGTAAGCCTCCAACTGCGTCGAGCTTTCCGGCCTGCCGCGCTTGACTTTGGTCCAAAGCTTTCCCAATGAGTGTTACCGATATTATGGAGCCAAAGAACGCGGTAATGCACCTGATTGAACTGGTCATCGCCTTCGACAATGTAAGCTGATGTTACCTGCTTTTTATACGATGAGACGATTCCAAGACGATACTGAACGTTGTACATCCTGTTGATATATCGGATAAACTCTGACAATTCCTCGACACTATAGAACTCGTTGCTCCCAAAGTCTGCTTGGTCTATCGCTTGTTTCACCGCTTCATCCAAATCAGCCCCTTGAAAGCCGGCCTTTTCCATCCGGTTTCTTATGGCTTTTCTGTGAAATGTCCGGAACTTCTCGCTATCGATTTCACCCCTCAAGGCTGTGAACCCGAAACCGTTCAAGGCTTTGGTCCCGCCCATCATGCTTCGAAAGGCTTGGTGCAGAGCATACACTCCACAAAGTTGCTTATTTCCACTCGTGAGCTCAGGGGCCCATCCTTTTGCTAGGCATACCAAGAATTCCTTCAGAACATCAGGACTAGCGTTGAAGTATGCTTTATTGGCCACCGAGCCTGGAGTGTCATATCGAGAGCGTTCTTTCGTTATTTTCCTCGGTGTATTTCCTGGTGTCCCAAAGTTGAGGATTCCTAGAGGATTCGAAAGGGATTTCCTCGGTGTTCTGGGGCTTTTTTCGGCATACGGAGGAGGGCTTATCGGAGGAGCAGCCATTAGGATAGATATCGACCTCTGCGACAGCAAAGAGTGTTTTGACAACTGAATGAGATTTGGGAATAATGTCAAGTATGTATGGACAATAGAATCAATCGATCGCAAGTTTGATGCAGTAGCCAACCCTTCCTTTAAAACTTTAAAGAAAGCCAACGCTCCATTTAACATTATGAGGAATTTATGGGAACCCACATCAGAGAGAGATGATCGACGCACCCGGAAAGTTGACAAAGAAATATCTCAATAACTCTTTGAAAGGAGATGTGACATTGTCACCCACCGTAAGCCAACTAAATGAAGCAGGTACTAATTCCATACTTCTGAAAGCACCCATAACCAAATACCAAGACAGCGGCGAAATAGAAGAGTCAGCTTCATGACTTCGAACGATGTAATGACACGGCTATAGAGCTGCGGATATTTGAACGACAGCCAGGAAGCAGCTCTCAAGTCCTATATTTCCGCGATCGAAGGACTGCATCTTCGTCCCAAATCGAAAATAAAACCTTTCCATAAGGTCAAGCCGCAAACGGTAGTCCGAGATGGATCTTCGCATCAAATTCGGAGTGTGTGGCGGCTTGCACGCCTTTCAACCCAACACCCTCGAAACAAAGAAACAGCATCGACGGGAGCGTACCAACGGAAGAAAATAGACAAAGAAGAGGGAATAGATGGTATGCAATGTGAACTTAGCTGAGAGATAAGCCGACTGCCTTGTTTGTTGCGCAATATCGAGCAACATGATCAGTTGTCGGTGGTGTTGTGGAGTGTAGAGGTTTCGAGATGTGATGAAAGGCAACGACTTTAGCGCCAAGACATGTGACTTCAGAGTCAAGACCAACCTCTAATATACTAAAATACTGCCGCAACTGGCCAGTCCCGTTAAAAATATTCCGTCTGTCATATTCTAAAAGTGCTAAAGATTCAAGTTTTGAGCCCAGCTAAAACACCCCCATCCTCCCCTTAGACAGGACCCTTCACAAGGCCCCTCTTAATATCCTTCGCCCTCTGCCCCTTCAAATCCGTCTCCGGCCTCGGAATCTCAGGCCTTCCACTCAGCGTATCAACAACAGGCTCAATATCCGCCCAGAACACCTCCAGCGGTCTGCGATTCGCCCAATCCGTCTCCTTCGACTCCACGTGCTCCATCGACGTAAACGTCACGCTCGCACCACGGATCCCAATCACACTGCTGCTCAGCGCATCGTCCGTGATCATCTGCGCCGACGCACCGGTGAATTTCTCAAGGTGCTCAATACACTTGATCGACAGCCTCACAGCGCGGATGCGGTCCATCGGCGATGGCGTGCCACCCTGCTGCACGTGTCCTGGGATCGAATCGCGCGACTCGAAGCGTCCATGTGCCTCGGTGCGGATGATATCCGCGATCAGCTTGGCGGAGTAGACGCTGCTCGCCTTCTCGCCAACGAGGACGAGGCGACCGGCGCGGGACTGCCCGGAGTCTTCGGCGAAGGCCTTGCGGAGGTGTCGGATGTCCGCGGCGAGCATGTCAATGCTGATGCCTTCTTCGGGGGTGTAGATGGCGGTGGCGCCGACGTTGAGGCCCGCGAGGACGGGGACGTAGCCACAGCGGCCGCCTTGGGTTTCGATGACGAAGACGCGCCGGCGGGAGGCGGATGCAGATTGCTTGATTGTGTCACAGTAGCGGACGAGCTCGTTGAGGCAGGTATCTGACCCGAGGCTGTATTCTGTGCCTGGGACGTTGTTTGATATCGTAGCTGGCAGGAGAGTCATGGGGATAGCCAGCTGCGGGAATTCCTTCCTTGCTTGGCGGAGCTGGGACATAGCATGGAAAGCCTCGAAACCACCCACCATGAATATGGCGTCGATCTTGTATTTCGCAATTAGCTCTGCGACTGTAGCCATGCCGGAGTCGCTTGGAAGCTCTCGGTTTGTGCCAATCTCTGATCCGCCCCTGGAAGCCCAGCTGTCAACCTCGAGCCAGTCGAACTCTCTGACAGCTCCGAGCGGCTCATCGCCGTGGTGTCTCGTAAATCCGGCAAAGCCATTGTATATGCCGACTGGAGTGTGCCCCCGGGTCTGGCAGTATGCTACGGCAGCTCGGGTTGCCGAGTTCATGCCACCAGCCGGCGCTCCTACGTGGATGATACCAATACGCATGCACTGACAAAAGCGTTAGACATATTGACCTAGTAAGGGGGCTGTGGATACATACCTTCTGGGATGGCAAATGCATAGCTTTGTCAAGAGATGTTGCAGTAGTTATCAAGTAAGAAGCATAAATCTCTGCGAACTCCGTATCACGTAGACCCATCGCCCTATCAAAGTCGCGGGCTTGAATAGCTTTTGCGACTTCCTGCGTGTCGCGGACGGCTTTCATCAGAGGCTTTCGAACAATCTTGTTCTCGTTGATCGCGATGAAACATGTGGGTGTATCTGGCTTCGCATCAAGAACGGCTCTCACAGCCTCAACTCCTTGGAGTGTGGCCAATGTTCGGTCAAACGAGCATGCTTGCCCTCCACGTTGAACATGTCCAAGGGTTGTGATTCTTGTATCGAGTGCAAGGCCCTTTGGGTCGGCGAGCAAGTCTTTGACTTGTTCAGGCGTTATTTTATTCCCTTGTTGGTCATTGGCACCTTCAGCCATGATAACAATAGTCTTTCGCTTTCCGGCTCCACGGTGCTATATTGAATTAGTAGGGTAGCCTGGTAACCGGGGCGGTTACTCACCTTCGCGATAATTGTGCACATCTCCTCACGCCAGTTGTCTGCTCTCGGCTTCTCCGGGATAAAGACAAAATCTGCGCCCGTTGCAACACCGGCCATCAAGGCCAACCAGCCGCAGTGCCTGCCCATAACCTCAATAACAAACGCGCGAGAATGTGACGACGCAGTAGCTTCAATGTAATCAACCATTTCGCAAATGCGTGCCAGCGCCGAGAAACAACCAATCGTCACATCCGTACCGGACATGTCGTTGTCGATAGATCCTACCAAACCAACGATTGTCAAGTGCATGAAGGGCTTGATCTCTTCTTCCGTGAGTTCCTTGGTCTGCACCAGCTCCTCCAGCAAGCCGGGCCACTCAAATCGGAACTTGTCCGCACCCGTAAGAGAACCATCACCACCACAGATAATGAGGGAATCAATGCCATTGATAACCATATTCTTGGCAGCCTTCAGTCTCCCGGGGCGTTCGTAAAAAGCCTTGCAGCGTGCTGTTCCGATCAGCGTACCACCCTCGGAGAGCCAGCCTCTGACATCGCCCCACAACATTTGCTTTATGAGATCTCCGCCTTGCACAAGGCCCTCGTAGCCCTCATATATACAGTATGCGTCGAAGCCTTCGTCAATCGCGGATCGGACGACAGCTCGTACAGCTCCGTTCATTCCGGGCGCATCACCGCCACTCGTCATCATGGCAATCTTGCGTCTCTTGCCATTGGGAAGCAACTCGGCCTTCTGGCCATCCGGTCTAGGATCGAGCATGCCCATATTTGCGATCTCTTGCAGCTCGTGCAGGTAATAATAGATAGAACTTGCGCAAGGTGGGGGTGTATGTACGTCACAGAACTGTGCTATCTATGATCACTTTTAGGGTGGTGGAAAGCACAGGAAAAGATTGAGGTTATTCGATATTCGAGGGTACTTTGAGAAAAGGACAATTCGAGGGAGATGAAGTTTATTATTGAGCTGTAGGAGTGAGGGGCAACTGTGACAAGAATTCTAAAGTATGATGCTGTAAGTGTGGGGCTAGACTGGCCACTGATAGCTTGAGATTGGGTGATGGCATTTGCTCAACCACGCATCTACAACGGACAAAAGAACGGCGGTGGGTGCTTGGTAGCGTCGGCGGCCGATCGGCCGCTTTCATCGATTACCAGTGGCAGTGGCAGTGGGCGTTTAGCTGATCGGAAAAAGTGTCGGTCCGATTGTCCCGTTAGCTCGTGTGTAGGTGGGTGTTGATTGGCGGCTGCGCTAAGAATATCACGGCTTCAGACAGTGTGTTGATTGATAATAGCTCCTCGAGAGCTCGGTGAACTTGTCCTGCGTTGTTGTTGCTCTTCACTTGTTTTTCTATGAGATGGTGAGGGCGATAACTGCATTCCAGTAACGTTTGAACCACCAAAAACACCACAATGAGCGGCATACCCCACAACTTCCCCATGTCCTTGCGACCATGGCCCACCAAAGAAGGGAATGGCTCGGCGCTCCCGACTCTCATATCTCGAATCAACGCCGAAAGAGGCCAATTCAGGAACCTCACGGAAGAAGGCCTTCGGGAAGAGATTGCGAAGGGAGAGAATGAGGCTGCAGCAGACAATGAGGACGTGAGCACCGAGGATGAGACCGAAGCAGCGCCTGATCGGCAGAAGGAAGTTATGGACGCGAAGGCCGAGATGCTGGCCCAATTAGAGTGAGATTCGCCGATGTGCAATTGCAAACAGGATATACGCTGATACTACCCACCTAGACAAGCACACCATGCCTCAATGATCGCACTCGACTTCGTTGCGCTTCTCCTCTCGAAAGACCAACCAGTACAAGCCGGTCTCTCAATATCAGACGGTCTGCGCCACGTTGTCTCATTAGGCACCCTCGGCGCTGACCGCGTCAAAGACACACGCCTTACTGAGCCGCGCAAGAAAGACATTGCCGCTGTCGGCAAGGGCTGGAAGATCCAAAGCTTCAACACCAGCGTCGAATCCATCCTGAACGCCGCCTCACGCCTCGAGACCGAAATCGCAGCCGAGACAAAGTACTGGGAGGCCATTCTGTCTGTTGACGAGAAGGGCTGGAAGACTTGTAAGCTACCCCAAGAGCAACATACCCTCGGCGTACGCTTCGGCTTCTTCGACGCCGCCCCCGCCTTCAGCAACCGCAGCCTCGCTGCCCTCCGCCGCCAACCAGATGGCACCGCCTACCTCGACCACGGCGCCGCCGACCCAACCCCCAAGCGCGTCCTCATCCACATCGAGACAAACGGCGTCCTAACCGGCGCCCTCGCCCCCGAAACCTCCGCCCCCGACTCCTCCTCCCTCGAAACCCTCGTCCTCCGCTCCCGCAACGCCATCTTCGAAGAAGAGCTCTGGCAAGAGCTCAACCGCGAAGCCCGCACCCTCGCCAACCACAGCGTCCGCATGACCGGCGACGAGATCTCCTGCCAGCTCACCCCCTCCACCCGCATCCTCTTGCGCCTCGAGCCCCTCTCCACCTCCCCCCCAACCACTACCCCCCAACCCCGCGCCCACGACGACATCGCCACCATGCTCTCCCTAGCCCTACACCTCGAACTCAGCTACGCACACCGCCAGAACCAACGCCGTCGCACCCAGCCCCCTCCCCCCATCAGCTCCGCCCCGCGCCCAAACCCACCCTACGCGCTCCTCCGCCCCCTCCTCGCATACGAACACCACATCGGCGTCCTCGCCGCCCTGCGCGCCACTACCGCATCCCTAACCACCACCCTCTGCGCCGCTTCCCTCACTGTCCCAGCCGCAACTTTACTACCAGCTACCCCGACCCCGGCAACTTCCACAGAAGAGCGCGTCGCGGCCCTCCTCTCCTCGCGCGAGGCAGAGTTCCTAGTCCCCTTACCCGCGAACCAGAGCGTGACTATCAAGCTCCGTTCCGATCTAGGTATCCAAACTCGCTTCCGCATTGAAATCACGCCCGCGCTCGCGGCGGTGTGTCGTGCGCCGCCGAACCCGTCAGTGGAGGAGGTGAGGACGTTTTTATGGTGGGCGGCGGGGTGTGCGGTGGTGCGTGCTGTTGTTGAGAAAGGGGAGGAGGCTGGGGTGGGGGAGGGGTTGAAGGGGTGGAAGGAGATGGCTAGTCCATGTTTGGTGAGTAAGGAGGCGGGGGGGAGGTCGAGGGAGATTGGGGTTGTGGTTGTGGAGGGGAGGTTGGGGTTGAAGGTTAAGAGTGGGAAGGGGAATAGGGTGGTGGGATGGGGGGTGGGTGGGGAGGAGAGGGGGGTGTGGGAGGTTGTTGAGGAGGTGGGGAGGAGTGATGGGACGGAGGGGGCGTGGGGGGATGGACATGAAGTTATTAGAGAGGTTACGGAGATTGAATAAGGTGACGTAGATGGGGTAGAATATCTAGACCGTCTTTAGATATGAGGAACCAAACTGTACACAGTAGACTTCCCTCAGCTCAGGGCGTACGACTGTTGATGTGTAAACCAGGAATATGCATCTGACGGTCCGAACTATAGATGAGTGCGGTTGGCAATACACCTTGTGTAGACCTATCACAGTCTTCGACTATCAAAGTGCAAAAATCTAGCAATATGAATTAGGAATACCTAATATAAAACCAACCCCCACTCCCGTCCTGACACAACCAAGCCATATACCCCCAAATACCAGTCCCCCCCCTAACAAAAATACCAGGTGGCTCAGGGGGAAGAACCACGTGTTGGAGGGGCGCCTTTAAGACAAGCGGGCCCCCCGCTCAAGTTAACGCTCCGGCTGTAAATGATCCGGAGCATTAATTTTTTTGTAATTTTTGCCTATTTTGGGCGGTTTCTGTGGTTTTGGCTTTTGGGGGGCTGGAGACGGCTAAGGGGGTGTCAGTCACTGTGATTAGCGGAGGGGATGAGAGGAATTGGGTGATCTCGTGAAAGCTGCATCGCCCAAGAAATATGTCACAACAAATGCCAGGTTCAGCACTGCTCGTTTTTAATTACCTCCATCCATGTAAGTATACCATCGTCACCATCCCTATCCATCTCAATCCAACCCCACCCCCTCAAGCCCTCCAAAGCCATCTAACCCCTGCTACGTCTTGTTCGCGTCCTCGCACCGACTAACCTCCTCAGTCAGCTCAGCCTTCGCCCTCTTCTTCCCACGCATCTCTTCTTCCTCCGCCTCAGCATGACCATCGACGTCCTCAGTATTCACTTCCGGGGCTTCCTCCTTCTTGACTCGTCTTTCCCGCTTTGGTTTAAGATCCACCACATCCTCATCTTCATTCTTCACTTGAGAAGCAACGGCTGAGTCGTCGCGCTCTTCTTTCTTGATAGACTCGCGCTTGGCCTTCTTCGCACGGGGTTTAGTGGCTTTATCAGGCATGTCCACAACACCGTCTTCCTCTGGCTCCGGTTTAATACCCGCCAGCTCCTCCTTCAGCTCTTGCTTGGTACCATTAGCACGACCATTTCGCACTTCGTCCTCAACAGCAGCGCCGTTCTCATTGACAGCCTCTTGCTTGACCTTTTTGGCGCGTGACTTCTTCGCTGGCTTATCCTCAACAGAAAGCTTCGCCTCATCTTCAATCCCCAATTCATCTGCAGATTCCTCCTTCTTGGTACTCCTCCTAGACCGAGATGTTCGGGTCGGCATCACCTCATCCTCATCAGAGTCCTCTTTACTCGTGGCACGCTTACGACGTTCTTTCTTGAGCACAGGCTCTTTCTTAGGCGCAGGTTTAGAGTCAGCCTCAGCTTCCTCCTTCTTCGCTTTCTTAGCGCGTTTTGGGGCTGGCTTCGCGTCCTCCTCGTCGCTGTCTTCAGCTTTCTTGCCGCGACGGCGCTTCTTGGGAGTAGGAGCAGAAGCTGCACCGTCGGCGTCCTAAAATTCATCAGAATGGTAGTCTATCTGTGATAACGAGGGGTATGCATTACCTCATCTTCACCCTCTGCAGGTTTCTTGGCCTTCTTAGCTCTGGGCTGCGTGCCCTTCTGTCCGAGCTCGTTATACGCAGGATCCTGTACACGTGAGTCTTTGCAAACAAAACACGACTGGGGTGAAATAATACCCCCTTCCAATCCTCATCCGCAATCTTCCCCTTGATAACAGCTGTCTTCAGCTTCTCCTGATACTCCTCTGGCACCTCATTAAGTCCATCCATAAAATCCCACTGGTACTCTCCATCCGGATCTCCCTGCTTCAGGAACTCGCGCAGATTCTGCATCTGGAACCCACTCACGCATCCCCTGCCCATAAAATCAGCCCTATCGAACTTATGAGTTCCGAATACGGAACAAATAACTTACCAATGCTTCCACCGAAAGCTTGCACCGTGCTCCATCTCGACCCATGTCCCGAAGCGGAACTCGCCCTTCTGGATCTTGATACCCTCTGCCTTGCAAGCCGTGTTCTGGCACCCGGCACGCCCTTGTTTGGCAATTTCTGGGAGAGGTTAGTGGGTAATCTTTTGTTTGCAGAATCTAAAAAGAGATAACTCACCAACGCGGTACGACATCTTGACGGTTACTTGCAGGTTTGGGCTCGGTGAATGTGACAGACAAGGTGTTTGCTGAGATCTGAGGAAACAATGACGAAACTCCGAGATTCACGTCGAAGTTACAACGCAAAACTAGACAATTCCAAATACAACAAAAATTCTGAAATATGGATCCATTGAAGGACTTAAGACATCGATAAATGTTTCTTATCCTGTAGTGAAGTGTGGTATAATATCAAGGGGTGGTGGCGTTGGCGAGGTAGGTAGAAACGCGAAATGAACACCACCTCACGTGACCTGGGAGCTTGGCTCAGTCCGGTTTTAACCACTCGGCCATCAAAGTCACAAAAAAAAGTAACAACTACTATGATCACTTGTTAGTGTGTTTTGCGTGACCATTATATGGAAGATTTAATATGTTTGTTTTACATCCCTAGGAAAGGTTTTGGGGTTCCATGGTGGGATATAATTTTCACTGATGGGATTTTATGAGAATTATTCTACCGAGCTGGCCACATCCCCGAGCCGGCCACCTCATCACTATTCACGGCGTTAGGGTTGAGTTTTGGGCATTCCAGCCCAAAACTCAACCCTAACGCCGTGAATCAATTGAAATCACTCCTCATCGCCTTCCCAGTGTTCGGCACGGATACCAATATACCCGTGGTATCCGGGTATATCCTCGAGTATATACCTACCCGGCGATATTTTAGGAGTATCCGGCATAACCGGATACTCTCGAGTATATATCCGGATATATGCCAAGAATAGCCAAGCGTAGCCAAGACCTCTTTTTTCCAACGTCGTGAGACCTGTATTGATGCTGTATAAAGTGATATTTATCCTCAGAATGAGCGACTCGTCGTTATCAGATATACCGACAGAGCTTGAGGGCTATAATAGCTATGATACTCATAATGAGCCAAGTCTGCCGACGCTACCGCCCCCTATTTATATTCAACAGGATATTAATCCTACACCGCTCCGGCTCCAGCCTCCAGGACGGATGCTGCCACCGATGTCGTCGATACTATTTACGAAGCTATTGTATTCGCGATTGATACTTGATAGTAACCCACCTACAGTTAAGGTAACTTGCTTGCAACCAGACTGCGGATATTCACCTACTCCGCAGCTATTAAGTCAGACTTCAACTGGTAATCTTTGGAAGCACTATACCCAGAAGCATCCAACAGTAGCATATACAATGAAAGGTCATATGATTACGCCGTCAAGCCCATCAAGTAGTGCATCGTCCTTTTTTGAGCCACGGCCGCGGAACCTGCAAGTCCAGCCTGCTCAAGCTCAAGCATCGAATAGTAGAGCGAAATACTGAGACTTATTACTCTCATTCGTTGTATCAAATAACCTCTCCTTGCGACTTATTGAGAGATATTCGTTCCATCAATTAGTACCAGTTCAAGTACTCTGTCGATATCGTCACGAACGCTACACCGAGAGCTACAGCGGCAATTCTCATATCACCGAGGATTGCTACAATTAGAACTCCAGTCTCATATTACCTATTGCGGCCGGATATCTATCACAACAGATGCATGGACTGCGCGGAACTATACAGAGTACGCTGCTGTCACAGGTCATTGGATTAATGAGAAGTGGCAGCACCGGTGCATATTACTTGATGTAATCCACCTTCAAGAGCCAATTCATAGCGGTGAATATCTTGTTCAAGAGTTAGCTGCAGTAACAGATAGCTTCGAAATTACAGGTGCTGTCTTTACTTGTACGCTGGATAATGCCTCGGCGAATACTGTGATGCTTTCAGAATATGAGAAAATAGCTAGTGAGTGGCAGACGACTATTCAACAGCCATGGACGTTTACTATAAAGGATGGGGACATTCGGTGTATTGCTCATATTATCAATCTTGCAGTTCAAGCTGCTCTAAAGAGCTTGAAAGCCAGCCCAGATACAGAAACAGAGGCGTACTGGTGTCAGCAAGGACTTGCCCGGATTCTGCAACGTATTGATAACTCTTCTACTGAAGTATCAGCTACACTTGAGAAGCTCCGAAGGCATATTTATGTCTTTCGAAACTGAAGAGCATGGAAGGATGCGTTACAGAAGCAGATGAAAGATGCAGGCCAGAAGCCACGCCAGTTATCACTTGATATGCCTGTACGCTGGAATTCAACGTACTATATGCTTGAAACAGCTATAAAGCTTCAAATACCGATTACTGCAGTATGCTCTACGCAGAAGCTTGATATTAGTATGAAGGATATTGCGTTAACAAGCAACGATTGGGCTATTATCGAAGCTCTCGAACAATTATTCTTGGTATTCTTAAAGCCATCAAGATGGCTACAAAGTGATTCATATCCAACACTTAAATTTACTATTCCTCTTTACTTGAAGATGATAAATAAGGTCACATCGCTACAAGAGGAGCTTGGTAGAAGCTCTGCGATCGGAGTAGCTTGTGGAGCTGCACTTCAAAAGCTCAATGAGTATTATACTCTTACGACGAATCAGCAGTGTAAGCACTCAGCTGTTGCTACAATTTGCGACCCACGAATGAATCATACAGTATTCAAGAAGATATATCCAAATTGTAATGGTGGGTGCACCAGATGTGAGGATCTAGCCACCCAAGGAAGGGATGAATTTACTAAGACAACACACTGTCTTAGGAAACAGAGCCAAAGGGTTGTAGCTTAGACTATTCCACAACGCAGCAACCAGGTGTGTGATGTAGTGAAGTGGTTCAGACAAGTTGCAACAAATGTTGAGTCTGGGAACTCAGGGGTAAGTCAGAGGTTAACACCTCACTGACTTTTCAGAAACAAGGAGTAACAAGATGAATGCTTGGAAGCTTGGAAAAGACGTCGAAGTATGTGATAGTCGATTTACTGTATTGTCTGCTTGCCCTTTCTTAAGGAAAGGGCAATCCTATTTATGCTAAAGGAGTGTAGTTCTCTCATTTTCCAAGACTTTCCATGACTTACCAGGCTTGGTAACTGTAGTCGACGTAAGAGAATCCCATAGAACCATCTCTTAGGTTCGTAGCCTATAGGAAGTAAAAGGAGGTCCAAGGTCAGAGTTGTCACGGTTCACCAAGGCATAGGGCGCCAGTTGGGTATTATGAATTAAACTCAATCTAGAGAAGAAAGGAAAGAGAAGAGAAGCACTCGAGCAGTGGCTCGATCTATATACAGCTATGTTGTTGTGGAGTGAATTCTCTTTAGCGAGACTAGTTCTGAGAATTCACTCCACAACTGAAAACTTCGCTCCAACCCTGGAAAGCTCCCCACACCCCTGAACCCCCACTCGAGCTGCAAGGCGCACTTGATATCGTAACAAGAGTACCCCTATAGACAAATTATGTCATAGACAAATTATGTCATAACTTAACCAATCTTGTGGGTAACTAAAGAGCGATGACATGTAATGAATCATAGAGGTTCATAGGAGCTTTTAGAGCTATCGTTCATGGTCCTAGGCCTCTAGTTGGTAGAGATATGTCATGTGGTGGTATGAGTGATGTCATGTAATGAATCATAGAGGGTTGTAGAGATATGCTATGTGGTAATATCAGCCCAGTAACTAAGGAGCGATGATGTGTAATGAATCATAGATGGTTGTAGCAATCGTTGAGTAGTATTGCTCTTGTTGTTGGTGTGATAAGCCAAAATATGTATAGTGACTTGTAGGTTTGAGGAGGAGATTTCCAAGTTTGCTCTTGAGTTTGATAGCAAACTGAGTGCAACGAATGTCAGTATGACAGGAACCCCGTGAGTCGATTGTCTCAAGTACCCGAAACCCATCCGACTCGGTTCCGACTCGGTTAGCCCACCCAAATGATCACACGTGACCCCGCAGCTACCCAGAGTCTACTCCCTAGAATGAGAGACGAGAAGGCATCCTTACAATTCCCTTACTTCGAGTCGAACCACTTGGCGAACCTGTTAGTCTCACCACTTGACCCCTGTGGTATAAAGTATATGCTTTGGAGCCTGAACTACTATACCTTGTCCTACTGCTTCGAGCATCGAAGTCTTTACGTTATACTTCCGATACTTCTGCAGACTCGAAGGTCAGCCTCGGTTCGAACTGTCCTTACAGGAGGTTGGGGTCGGGACAGTTGACTCGGAGGCAGCTTCATCTATCCAGTTGTTAGTATCTATCTGTCAATTGATCAGAGGGAGGGGTGTTACTTACCAGTTGCCATTGGTGCGGCGCCAGCTTCAGTCGTGGTGGTGGTGGTGGTGGTGGTGGTGAGGATGTTGGCAGGGGCGACGGCAGCCAGATCTTCTATCCGAAGGAGTAATCAATCAAACAAAACAAAGGAAAAGGAAGGAATTGAACTTACCGGTGGCTTTGAGGCCAGAAGCCTTGGTGGTGGGGGTGGTGGTGGTGGCCATCGCGTTGTTGAAGAAGAAGGAAAGTGAGGTTGGTGGGGGGTTGTGGAAATATTCATGTTTGACGTGTTGGGGTCATGTGACCAATGCCCAATCATGTGCTTTTGTGGCTTCATGGCAGGCTGCTTACAAACCGGTGCCCACGGCGCCAGTCGACAATACTCGTGAAATGTACAGGTACTTATATGTAATACTTTGTCCATTAAGTTATGCAGCTCACCTACAGCTCTCATGCACTACATTACATTTCAGTAGAGCGATTCAGCAGGTGTTAGACACCTCCTTCAACAGTCCTGTATGTAGTTAGTGTAGAAAATTTGACCAGGAACCCTGTATAAACCCTGTACAAACCCTGTACAAACCCTGCTCGCCGTGAACCCCACTATTTCCTAAATAGGAAGTAAGACTGTCGGCGTCAGACAGTTATCTGTTCAAGGCTAACAGTCAGCCAGATTCCTATTGTAGTTAGAATATAAGGTAGTAATCACCTTGGATAGATGTCATGTAATTGTAAGGCGAATACAGTAGTATAGCAGTATCTACATACGTCGCTCTATATAAGTGATAATGGCCTCGAAGCTGCTCGAATTCCTGGCTTATGAGCCCCAATCCTTACTGTAAGGATGCCTTCTCGTCTCTCACTCTAAGGAGCAGACTCTGAGTAACTGTGGGTCACGTGTGATCATTTGGGCGGGCTAACCAAGTCAGATGGGTTTCGGGTACTTGAGACCTCAACGCCAGTTTATCAAAGCTAACCTATTTGTGCCTAGCTCATGTCTAACGAGGTATTAGCGGCAATTCAATTTTGTGATATGGAATGAAACGCTGAACAGACGCATTGGTAGTACTTGCTCAATTTGAGGATATATAGCCACGCAAATGGGACCTTAACTGTCATGACAGCTGTTGAAAAGACAGCTTGCACTGCACCGGAAGGTACAGTGATGCCTAGATCCACCCACATCACTTCAAAGAGCCGAAGGAAGGCCCGTCATTGACTGCGTTGCTTCTAATGATTTGCAGCTCATTGGTAGTAGCCATCTAAGAAGCAGGTGTCAGAAATCTGCTACCAGAAGTAGCCTTGCCGTGCGCATGGAGACATAGGATTGGTGGGTGAAGCCAGTCGAGACGGAAGAAGCCAGTTGGTCTTATTGGTCGTGTGACATGTTAAGAATTGCATATAAGAGCCAAAGTTTCGGAAACTTCGAATTGCCTTGTGTTAGTTCGAAACTTTTTGTTGCTTTTTGCAAGAAGATTTGATTGAGTTGCTTGAGATCCAGCGGGGTGCTTTTACCAACGTAATTCAACCATTACGTGCGGTGCAAGAAGCAAGGCTTAGAAAAGCTAATGCCCTCATCTCGAAAGCCATTTTGAACGACAAACAGAGGAAGGCACACAACATCTTTATCACTCTCAGAGATCACATCTGCTATAAAGTTTTTCTTCTGGCCACGAAACCTTCGGGGCTCATGTTCTCAAAACTGGGGGACTACCATGGAAAGGTCATAACATGGTGGACGGGTGCTGAGCATCCGCAAGGTTTGCGCGATCTTGCACCATTGAGAATGGAGACTCCCTGTCATACTGACATTCGTTGCACTCAGTTTGCTATCAAACTCAAGAGCAAACTTAGAAATCTCCTCCTCAAACCTACAAGTCACCATACATATCTTGGCTTATCACACCAACAACAGAAGCAATACTACTCAACGATTGCTGCAAACTCTTCTACTACATCTGTTTATGCTACATACATCACGGCATATCATTTGGACACTCATTGAACAAGTTATTAAGAAAATCTCCTCCTTAAGGGGGTGGGCCAATACTACCACATGGCATATCTCTACCAACTAGAGGCCTAGGAACATGAACGATAGCTCTAGAAGCTTCTACAACCCTCTATGATTCATTACACGTCATCGCTCCTTAGTTACCCACAAGATTGGTTAAGTTATGACATAATTTGTCTATAGGTACTCTGACCTTGGACCTCCTTTTCACTTCCTATAGGCTAGGAACCCAAGAGATGGTTCTATGGGATTCTCTTACGTTCACTACATGATTAGCAAGCTAGTTGTGGGTCGCACTTGATTTCTAATACATTTACCAAGCCTGGTTAGTCATGGAAAGTCATGGAAAATAAGAGAACTACACTCCTTTGGCATAAATAGGATTGCCCTTTCCTTAAGAAAGGGCAAGCAGACAATACAGTAAATCGACTAGCACATACTTCTACGTCTTTTACAAGCTTCCAAGCATTCATCTTGTTACTCCTTGTTTCTGAAAAGTCAGTGAGGTGTTAACCTCTGACTTACCCCTGAGTTCCCAGACTCAACATTTGTTGCAACTTGTCTAACCCACTTCACCACATCATACACCTGATTGCTGCGTTGTGGAATAGTCTAAGCTACAACCCTTTGGCTCTGTTTCCTAAGACAGTGTGTTGTCTTAGTAAATTCATCCCTTCCTTGGGTGGCTAGATTCTCATATCTGGTGCACTCACCATTACACCTTGTCTGCTTCAAGCTTCAACTATTTCTATAGCAGCACTTCGATACTACAATGGAGGACGACCAAGCTCCTACAACTACTGCTGAACAGCAGATGCAACAACTGTTTGCCTTTATACAAACTATAGCAAACAAACTTGAGAATTTGGAAAACACCTTTCAAGCCAACACTTCAGCAACACAATCTTCAACTCAGACACATCATACAGAGCTTCCCACAGCTCCTCTGGCTATTTCGAGTACCCCAGGTGCACTTCCTAAAGTGCAAACACCAGATTTATACCATGGAGACAGGAGGAAGTTGAAGGGATTTCTTATGCAACTGGACATCTACTTCACCCTCAGGCCTCATCAGTTCACCTCAGACATTCAGAAGATCTATTTCGCTGCCAGCTACCTCCGTGGATCTGCATTCAACTTCTTTGAGCCATATCTTAGAAGACTTAGTGGCAACAACCAAAATACCACTACACCTTTGATTACCTCTTATGACCAGTTTCAAGAGGAACTTACCAGGACCTTTGGAGACATCAACGAAACTGCTACAGCAGAAAGAGAGCTACAGAAGCTATGTCAAAAGACCTCTGCTGCTCAGTATACAACAGAATTTAGGAGAATCACTTCTCACTTGACTTGGAATGAAGAAGCCTTAGTCTTCACTTACTACCAAGGGCTCAAGAGCTCTATTAAGGATGAACTCAGCAAAGAAGAACGCCCTACAACACTTCAAATGCTTATAGAGAAAGCTGTCAGACTTGATGATAGGCTTTTTGAAAGAAGAAAGGAGAAGAACCAAGACTGGCATCCAACAAGAAATTTCAACAATTACACCTCTACACCAACTGCTAAGGACTCAGCACCTGAACCTATGGACTTAGACGCCTCTATAAAGAGATCTACAGCAAATCCAGCACCTCAGCCTACAGGATACCCTCAAAAACTGAAAAGGGGTAAACTTACCCCTCAAGAAAGAAAACACAGAATGGACAACAACCTTTGTTTATACTGTGGCAAAGGGGGACACAGAATTCAGGAGTGCTATTCAGCACGGGGGAGTGCTGATTCAAAACATATAGCAGCCTCAGACACAGTCACAACTGCTATTCCTGAAAAACTTGAAAAATCCCTAGCAGGCACAACTTCAACTGAGACTATAACTTCTCCCTAGACAACAAAGATGTGTCGATGGTGCTTTCTCAGAGTCTCACACACCTGTTAATCCCTATTCAACTCCATTTCAAACAACAGGTGTTGTCTACAAGGGCTATGATAGACTCAGGGGCAACAGGCAACTTTATATCTCAAGACCTCATCTTGACACACCAGTTACCTACAATTCCCAAACGCACTCCAGAGTTGCTCCGAGTCATTGATGGAACTCCTATCAGTTCAGGTTCCATTACCTGCAACACCCCAGTACTCAAACTTGAGATTCCCCTAGGAAAATCAACATTTTCAGACACCATCTCTTTAGATGTTATACCAATGAAGTACCCAGTCATCCTAGGTCTTCCATGGCTTCAAAGGCATGATCCAACTATCAATTGGAAGCATTTATCGCTTGGGTTTAGCTCAAATCCTGAGCTCAATACTGAAAAAACCCTTCAAGCCTCAGTTACCCCTATTCAGGTCCAAGACTCAAACTTGTCCCAGATCAAGGATTTTGACCAAACTATGGACGATATATCATCTCTGATATGGGTTAAACCTTTCCAACCTGTCCTGGAGATAGCAGCTACTTCAGATTTGGAGAAATCATCTCAGGAGGTCATTTTGCCTTTAGCATACCAAGACTACCAACATCTTTTTGACAAGGCAAAGGCATCAATTCTGCCAAAGCACCAGCCTTATGACCATGAGATACCACTCGCAGAAGGCTCAATGCCTCCCTACGGCCCTATCTACTCTCTATCTGAATTAGAGCTGAAAACCCTCAGAGAATACCTAGATGAGAACCTTAGTTCTGGCTTTATCAGACCTTCTTCCTCACCAGCAGGAGCTCCCATTCTCTTTGTCAAGAAGAAAGATGGCTCCTTGCGTCTCTGTGTTGATTATAGGGGCCTTAATGCAGTCACTGTTAAAAACAGATATGCTTTACCCCTTATCCCTGAGCTCATAGATAGGCTCTCTTCAGCAAGGATCTTTACCAAGTTAGATCTCAGGGGAGCTTATAACCTGATACGCATCAAGGAAGGTGATGAGTGGAAGACAGCATTCAGAACACGCTATGGTCATTTTGAATACCAGGTAATGCCTTTTGGGCTTGCCAATGCACCTGCTTCTTTCCAAGCTCTCATGAATGATATTCTAAGACCTTACTTGGATATCTTTGTTGTTGTCTACTTAGACGACATTCTTATATACTCTTTAGACACTCAAGAGCATGTTCTACATGTTAGACAAGTCTTAGAGAAGCTATCTCAAGCACAACTCTTTTGCAAACTTGAGAAATGTCTTTTCCATATGTCTCAAGTTGATTTCTTGGGACATAGAATTTCAACAGAAGGAATTCAGATGGACCCTGAAAAGACAAAAGCAGTACAAACGTGGCCTATTCCTTCCAGCATTAAAGAGGTTCAGTCTTTCCTTGGGTTTGCCAACTATTACAGGAGGTTTATACCAAGATATACATCCTTGGCTTTACCCCTTACTCAATTACTTCACAAGGACACTTTGTATCACTGGGATAAGACACAGCAAGATGCTTTCGATGCTCTTAAAGGAGAATTTAAAGAAGGGAAAATGTTACTACACTTTAACCCCTTGAAACCTGCCACTCTTGAGACAGATGCCTCAGATTTTGCCATTTCTGGAATCTTATACCAAGCTCCAAAAGACAAACAAGAAGAGCTACAGCCTGTGGCATTTTACTCAAGAAAGCTATCAGCAGCTGAACAAAACTATCCCATTACAGACAAGGAACTGCTTGCCATAGTATGTTCTCTAAAGCATTGGAGATGCTACCTTGAAGGGGCAAACTATCCTATCACTATTTACAGTGACCATTCAAACCTCTTGACCTTTACAACCACTAAACAGCTCAATAGACGACAAGCAAGGTGGTCTGAACAACTAGGAGGTTTTGACTTTGTTATAAAACATGTCTCAGGGGCCAAGAATCAAAGAGCAGATCTCCTCTCAAGAAGACATGACTACCAAGATTCTGCTAAAACTAGCAATACAAAGGCTCTGCTAGACTCAGCAAAGCTTATAGCAGCATCTTTAAGCAACCCTAGTACTACAGAGGACTTAGGGGTAAACTTATCCCCTCAAGACCAAGTTGCCCCCATTACCTCTTCTCAGGAACCAGAGACCTTTAAAGACTATACACCCTCAGCAACACTTCTTAAAGCATTCAAAGATGCTTACAACCATGATCCCTTTGCGAAAAGAACTTTGGAATACCTCCAGAAGAAAGGTTCCTCTCTTGAGAAAGTTGGACTACAGAATTTCTCAAAAAATCAGCATGGACTTCTCTTATTCAAGAACTATATCTATGTCCCAAGGGATAAACGATTACAGCTACACCTCCTACAGCAGTTCCATGATGCTCCAGCTGCAGGGCACTTTGGCTTTGCAAAAACTTATGAACTTCTAACAAGAAAGTTCTACTGGCCTAGTCTAAGGACTACTCTTCAAGACTATATATCTTCTTGCACTACTTGCAACTTGAACAAACCTACACGGCAAAAGCCCTATGGCCTCTTGCAGCCTCTACCTATACCAGAACGCCCATGGGACTCCATATCCATTGACTTTATAGTCAAGTTGCCTCCTTCTATCCCAAAAGGGGGTGCTACCCCTTATGACTCTATCCTTGTGGTGGTAGAAAGGCTCACAAAAATGGCACACTTTGAGCCTTGCAATGAGACTATCACAGCTTCTGAACTTGCGTGGCTATTCCTCAAGGTGGTCTTTAAATATCATGGAATTCCTGGACACTGGATCTCAGATAGGGGAGCAGTTTTCACTTCAAACTTTTTTAAGGAGTTCTCTAAACTCTTAAACATGGAACAACGCTTCTCTACAGCTTATCACCCTCAAACAGATGGCCAGACAGAGAGAGTCAACTCTGTACTTGAACAATATCTAAGAATTTATACAAACTATGCTCAAGACAACTGGGCAGATCTTCTCCATCTTGCAGAATTTGCTTACAACAACACAGTCTCTAACACCACAAAAGAGACACCTTTCTATGCAAACTATGGTTATCACCCTAGGTTTGAAGTGGCAGAACTGAATTGTCCTGAAAATTTCAAAAACCCTTCTGCTACTGAAAGAATCATCTACCTTAAGGGCCTCCAGGACTATCTCAAGGTTCAAATACAGCGTGCACAAGACGAGCAGGCTCAGGCCTTTAACAGGGGGGTGGTTGCACCACAATTCAAAGTTGGTGATCAAGTCTTTTTGTCTAGAAGACATATCACAACTACTAGACCTTCAGACAAACTTGATACTAAAAGACTTGGACCTTTTAAGATCACAAGGACTATTGGCAAGAATGCTTTCGAGCTTGCATTACCACCTACTTGGACTATCCATAATGTCTTCCATGCATCTCTCTTGTCTAAGGCACAAGAAAGTTCCTTAAGACCACTTCAGTCTCCTCCACCTCCTGTTCTGATCTTGGATCAACCAGAATATGAAGTAGAGTCTATCCTTGACAAAAAGACACTTAGAGGTCAGGACTACTTCCTCGTTAAGTGGAAAGGCTATCCTATAAGTGACAACACTTGGGAGCCTAAGAGAAATCTAAAAAATGCATCTAAGCTCATTCTAGAATTTCTTTCTAAGAAAGCCAACTGGCTAAAGGGCAAGCAGACAGCCAACAAACGTCCTTAAAAGGGGGATCATGTCATACTGACATTCGTTGCACTCAGTTTGCTATCAAACTCAAGAGCAAACTTAGAAATCTCCTCCTCAAACCTACAAGTCACCATACATATCTTGGCTTATCACACCAACAACAGAAGCAATACTACTCAACGATTGCTGCAAACTCTTCTACTACATCTGTTTATGCTACATACATCACGGCATATCATTTGGACACTCATTGAACAAGTTATTAAGAAAATCTCCTCCTTAAGGGGGTGGGCCAATACTACCACATGGCATATCTCTACCAACTAGAGGCCTAGGAACATGAACGATAGCTCTAGAAGCTTCTACAACCCTCTATGATTCATTACACGTCATCGCTCCTTAGTTACCCACAAGATTGGTTAAGTTATGACATAATTTGTCTATAGGTACTCTGACCTTGGACCTCCTTTTCACTTCCTATAGGCTAGGAACCCAAGAGATGGTTCTATGGGATTCTCTTACGTTCACTACATGATTAGCAAGCTAGTTGTGGGTCGCACTTGATTTCTAATACATTTACCAAGCCTGGTTAGTCATGGAAAGTCATGGAAAATAAGAGAACTACACTCCTTTGGCATAAATAGGATTGCCCTTTCCTTAAGAAAGGGCAAGCAGACAATACAGTAAATCGACTAGCACATACTTCTACGTCTTTTACAAGCTTCCAAGCATTCATCTTGTTACTCCTTGTTTCTGAAAAGTCAGTGAGGTGTTAACCTCTGACTTACCCCTGAGTTCCCAGACTCAACATTTGTTGCAACTTGTCTAACCCACTTCACCACATCATACACCTGATTGCTGCGTTGTGGAATAGTCTAAGCTACAACCCTTTGGCTCTGTTTCCTAAGACAGTGTGTTGTCTTAGTAAATTCATCCCTTCCTTGGGTGGCTAGATTCTCATATCTGGTGCACTCACCATTACACTCCCGCAGCGTCGTTTGATGAACTACTTGGTTTGCAGTCTCGTTCAATAAGGTGTACGCTCTAGTTCTCACTGTTGTAGATCAACCAGGAGCAAAGCGCTTTGGTCCGCTCCTTGATCTACTGTTTTAAACTGTAATAATGGTTTAACATGCTTTAGAACACCTGCCTCCATCCTTCAACCGGCCGTCACATCAACCTCAGGTATCAATCCAAACCTACGAATTTATTGACCTCCTTGGCTTCTCCAACAGTATAGGAATGTTTGTCCAACAGTACAGATGGTTTGTCCGTGGGATGGGGAACCATTGCCATCTATCAGCACTGATTTCAGCCCTGAGTTGATCGTCAAACTTGAACTTTCTGTTCGAACAAGCCAAACCTTCATGGAATACGTCTCTTCAAGAACGTCGGCGGCGGAAGTATTGCAATGATGGCGAGCCAAAGATCCTGGTATCTGTCATACTGACATTTGTTGCACTCAGTTTGCTATCAAACTCAAGAGCAAACTTAGAAATCTCCTCCTCAAACCTACAAGTCACTATACATATTTTGGCTTGTCACACCAACAACAAGAGCAATACTACTCAACGATTGCTACAACCCTATATGATTCATTACGTCATTGCTCCTTAGTTACTGGGCCGATATGACCACATAGCATATCTCTACAACCCTCTATGATTCATTACATGACATCACTCCTTAGTTACTGGGCTAATACTACACATGACATATCTCTATCAACTAGAGGCCTAGGAACATGAACGATAGCTCCAAAAGCTTCTACAACCGTCTATGATTCATTACACGTCATCGCTCCTTAGTTACCCACAAGATTGGTTAAGTTATGACATAATTTGTCTATAGGGGTACTCTGACCTTGGACCTCCTTTCACTTCCTATAGGCTAGGAACCTAGGGGATGGTTCTATGGGATTCTCTTACGTCAACTACAGTTACCAAGCCTGGTTAGTCATGGAAAGTCTTGGAAAATGAGAGAACTACACTCCTTTAGCATAAATAGGATTGCCCTTTCCTTAAGAAAGGGCAAGCAGACAATATAGTAAATCGACTATCACATACTTCCACGTCTTTTCCAAGCTTCCAAGCATTGATCTTGTTACTCCTTGTTTCTGAAAAGTCAGTGAGGTGCTAACCTCTGACTTATCCCTGAGTTCTCAGACTCAACATTTGTTACAACTTGTCTAAACCACTCCACTATATCATACACCTGATTGCTGCGTTGTGGAATAGTCTAAGCTACGACCCTTTGGCTATTTTTCTAAGACAGTGTGTTGTCTTAGTAAAATCATCCCTTCCTTGGGTGGCTAGATTCTCACATCTGGTGCACCCATCATTACATACAACAAGCTGAGAATGTACACAATGCTATGGATCTTTCGAGCTTTTTAAATCCAGTCGATGAGGATATACAAGAGTTAGAGGGGTGGGAGGATTTTCAGGGGGGGGATGCTATTCTTGAGGATATCATGTCACAATACGTCCCAGATACCACTCAAGATGATGAGGAAGAGGATGAGCCTTCTTCATAGCCTGTGCCAACTACACAAGCTGTGATTAACGCCATTCAAGTTCTGATTGAGTTTACGGAAACTGGGAATAGTGACACCTCAGAAGCACCAACGCTCTTACGTTCTTTTGAACGTTTTGAGAGACAGTTAAGGCTCCTTGAAGCCAATTCACAAAGGCAGGGGACATTAGACTCATGGTATATGTAAATAGCTTCAATTTTTAATTTAATCACGTGTAATACATTTACTCGATATATGCATTAAGTCGATATATTTTTGTGGATCCGAGGCATCGACTTATCGTATTTTTACTGTACTTGCAATCATGCCATGCAATTACGGCTGAAAACCTCTAGAGTCTCTCGCTGAGTCTGGCGCGTCACTTATCCGCGCTACCTTGGTCAGGGTAGCAGTTTGGCACAGCATACTAGAGTACTAGGCACGTGCCTATGGAAGGTTCGAGAAACCTGCTAACCTCGCGTAGCGAAGATCCCATGCTGGTAGCATCCCGAGGGGATTGATGAAGAGCAGGATCTGACGAGAAGAGTGCCTTTGACACTGCGAACAGATGCATTGACTTCGCATTCAACATTAACTTACTCCGTAATTCGTCACCTCTCAAGTCACGTTTCGTGGAATTGCTTTCAGCCTAAGGCATCAAATGAGATAATTAGTCAGCAGCATTCGAAAGCATGAGCAATCATGTCGAACCTATATCTACAACACTCCCACGACCAACTGAGAGGATCGAACAGCTGGTCTACGCATCAGCAAGTACCCACCTCATTTCCTTTGTGCACAATACAATTATGTCTCGAAGTCTAGCTAACTCGTCGTCTTTGGTAGGGTCTCTGAAAAGCGGACGCACAACATCCCATACGGAACAATCCAACTCGAATGATTCTTCTGCCACAGCAGCAACTCTAAAGCGCAAAAAACTGTGAAACTCTTAACAGCCGGCGAGGTATGCTTTTTTCACCATGACAGCTGCTCTTGAGCTCGACAACGGGGAGCACATTACATACGAGTCGGCCCGCAAGAAAGATGCCAACATGATCAATGAAGCAACATACCCTGGAGCAAGGAGACAGCTCTTTCAGAAGCTCTGGGATCAGCGTGCAGCGATCGAGGACATTGTTCGGCATCACCTGAGACTGCGCGATGAAGACTCTTGTATTGTCGAGGACCAATGGATTCGTGGGAGCTTTAATGTGTGTATACCTGTGGAAGTATGGTCGGCCGGCTTCAATCAGAACCTGATCTTTCGCTGTCCTATGCCACACAAGCTTGCCGAAGCCAAATACCCTGGCACTGTTGACGAAAAGCTAAGCTCCGAGGTGGGAACCTACGTATGGATGCAAGAGCATTGCCCTGACATCCCTATTCCACGATTATACGGCTTTGGCTTCTCTGACAATCGACACGTAAGTTTTTTATATTACTTGCAAATTCCTTGCTAATACTATGGCTTCGTCTACAGTTTATACACGAACAACGAATGCCTTTTTATGTCCACTTTTGGCGTAAGCTTCAACGTTCTTTCCGCAACTGTCTTCGATACCCAACTTTGTCTCAATATGCTTTCAGACCGACCTGCCTGCGCCTTCCCACTGCATATATGCTTCTTGAGCGTATCGGCCCCAATACAGGCGAAATACTCGATGATACATGGAATGAGTATTGAAAGGAACCAGTCCGGAGGCAGAACCTCTTCCGAGGCATGGCACGCTTGATGTTGTCTTTAGCTCGTATTCCTCAGCCTCGAATAGGCTCCTTCGACTTTCACAACAACGGCACGATCACATTGACAAACCGACCACTGCCCTGTTCTATTATCATATTAGAAAATAATGGTGCCCCGAGAACGATATCGAGAAATGAAACATACACTTCCACCGAGCCTTTTGTTGCAGATATGCTTACATTCCATGACGACTTCTTTCTCGCCAATCCAAACGCTGTTTCAAGTATGGGAGACTGTCTTGGCCAGATGGCTGCTAAAGCAATGCTCAGGGCACTCTCACATCATTATATACAGCGGGAAAGCCGTAACGGGCCATTCCGTCTTCAGCTTACCGATTTTCATGCGAGCAACATCTTCGTGGACAAAGACTGGAACATTACATGTCTCATAGACCATGAGTGGGTTTGTGCGCTACCTACCGAGATGCTTTCCGTGCCGTATTGGCTTACCGGGTGCGCTATTGATGACATAACGGAAGAGAACCTTCGTGAGTTTGAAATCGTTCATCGGGAGTTTTTGAATATATTTGAAGAGGAGGAAGTCAAGATGACGCCAACGAATCCGCCTGCAATGACACGAATCATGCACGACAGCTGGAAATCTGGAGCAGTATGGTTCTGGCATTGTATTACGTCTGTAAATGCCGCGTGGTCTCTATTCGACGATCATATCGGTCCTAGATTTCTTCCTCTCTCTACAGATTCCGAAGGAATACTTTCACAGTATTGGTGTCAGGGTTCTATTCTGGTTGCTGGGAGAAAGGTCGCTGAGCGGGAAGAATATGTAAAACAGTTACAAGTTCTCTTTGACGAAAAGGCAGGCCTCTCCACTGAGGGAGAGACTCGTAACTAAGTCTAACTTTGGTAGAAGCACCGGCTCAAACAGATGTTGTTGGTCATTCAAACCTATGCCTTCTCCTTGTCCTTATCTCTTTCTCTGTCCTGTCGCTCTTTCCATTCCTGCTCCTTCGCTGCCTTTTGTTTCTCCTCTCTCGCCCTCCGCTTTGCTTCCCGCTCATTTTGGGCGCTCTTTCCAGATGAGATCGTAGCCGCCAGGTCCTTTGCAATGCCACTCACAGCAACATTTGCCTGCAAAATAGTCAGCCTCAGTCTCGTTAATATATGATTTGCTTCCCCTGTACTGTGACTCCACCGGCTTGAGTCAGCCATGCTGGTTATTGCTAGTGCAGTTGCTTTTATTTGGTTGAGGCCTTATCGTGGTATGATGATGTCCAAGTAACGTGCAGGCCGCCCCTCCAATGGTTGCCTAATCAGCCGAATCGCGTGGCCGGCTCGGGCCGGATCATTTAAAAGTTTGTGCCTTTTCAGCCTTTGGAAAGATTTTTTCCAAACCTCAGCCACAGCTGACTCCAGGCGCCTAAGGCCTTAATTATACCGTATTATTTGATCAGGCTAGTTTAGGCCAATGCTCGCTAATTATCATAAATCCTGAAGCTAAAATATGTGGGGTTTTGTATCACTCTCCTCGCACGGCGTAACTCCCAGACTGTATTATTTTCCTCTCTAAGTATCTTCAAAACTTAGAGCCATATTCTTTCTTTATAAAACCTTTTCCTAAGTGCTCCGAATTTTAAAGAGACTCCAATGGTCGCGATTAAGTAGGGGGGAACAGCGGAAGCGGCGATAAGTGGCATGATTAGAACGATCGACAGCATGAACAACCACAGTCTTTGTCTTGTCGTTAAGAGGTCCCCTTAGCAACTGGGCGGTTGTGATAGCCAGGGTAGGTTGTGCCAGGGTTCTTGCCAGCATCGTCGGTGTAGCTCTGGAGGTGGTTCTTCGATGGGGCAGTATTTGCTTCAGCGGCCTCTCTCAGCATTGGCCTGGTTGTCACTGGCAAGATAAAAAGAGTGTCGTTGACTTCATCTCCAGCTTCAAACCAGTGGGTATCAGCCTGCATCTGGTGATCTGCTTTAGCCTTCTCTGCCGGTGCCATCGTAGGCAATTTGTTTTGATTCAATTGAATCATCTTGTGGCAGAGTGGTATCAATGGCAGCTGGGCGACCATTCGTCTCTTGAGCGTGCCAATATCTTGTGGCAGGTCTGTTAACTCATTGAGGGAGTTTATAAGGACAAGGCCTTCACGTAACACAGCAAAGGCCTTCCGGGATATGTTAAACGTTTCAGTGTACAAGGCCAAAAATTGCTCAAAGTTGGTCATCAGTTTTGATAACCGATTGTGTTCAACAGGTTCAGATTCATCCTCTCTAAGGAGAACTGTGTCTTCGATGGCGGTTTCAACGGGAGGAGGCATTGTGCCGTCGAGGAACTCCTCTGTAAGGACACAGGGAACCCAGCTCACAGTAATAGCATATGAGAGTGCGAATCGGAGGCTAAACAGATGCTATCCTATAGGTCTACTACGAAGGATACAAAAAATATGAAGAGAGGAACCCCCGTTGAGTCAATTTCCTTAAGTACCCGAAACGGGTCGGACTCGGATAACCTACCCTAATGCTCCCCACGTGACCGTAACCTGCCCGACTCTGACGCTTTCCATCACTGAGGGCTTTGGCATCCTTACATCCTCAGAAGGGAACTTGAGATCAGCAGAATCGGTATCATCTTCCTTGTCATTAGGGCCAGGATATGTGCTGGCATCTTCGCCCATTGGGATATCCTTGGATAGAACCTCTTCAACTGTTTTTTTCACTGAGTCCTTCAAGATTTTCCAGCCCATGCACGCTGCTCCTATCATCATCATTATCATCATCACTATCACCATAGTCAAATGTAGTATCATCAAATTGATCATCTTCTATTTCATCGTCTCTATTTGCCTGTGTATTTGATGCCTGCTGCCTCGACCTATCTGCCACTGATGCCCTCCACTGGGGAAATAGAGGCGCGAGTAATTCTGCCCTCCTCCATACTCAACTTTAGTGTGCGCCACGGGGGACAGACCCCGTCGGGGGACCTAAACCGGACCGGACCACGGTCCGGTCTGAAGCTCATAAACCGCGGTTCCCCGTCGGTCTGCCAAGACTGTCATCACTGTTACGGCTACGGTAATGTGACATCATGTTTACAGGACCAGGGCCTAGTAACATGATGTGTGAGTCACAGGGGGCAAGCGGGGTAGGCTGCCATGTGACGGGGCTAATGGATAGTTGCAGAAACTAGTGGATATGGGATATTTGAGCTATCCACGAACTATCCTGAATATCTAGCTATCCGCCAACTATCCAGATTACCCATGAGGCACGACGCCACTATATAAGTAGATAGTATTTCCTTAGATAGGAGCTTCGTGCTCAACTCAATATAGTATTCTTTACAATACTGTAACGTGTTACTTGGAAAGCCTTTGTGTCTAATCCCCTGCCTCCTCTGTCAAGTCAACCTTACGCAAGAAACCTCTGTGTCTTCTATCGTTTAGAAGTCAGCGTTACAATCACGTGATGACTGGGTTAGTTGACAATGACGTGTAAATATTCTATATAATGACTTATTTTCCATGTGTAATTTGTAGTAGATGCAATTACTATAATTATTACTATAGATCTATATTACGCCATGACTCCCAGATTTCCTGACCAGACCGCTAATACATCAACCTTTGACTTAATTGATTCAGAGCCAGAAGATGTAGAGGGGCTACCCCCAAGCCACGACGGGTGTGATTACACCCTACCTTCACTTACAAGGCCAAAGGAGGACAATAGGGCCCAGTCACCTTATAGGGAAATGGTCGAAACAATTGAGTTAAGCCAAGTCCGTAACAAGTCCCTGACTTGGGTAACGAACTTGGCGGCGTTGCCCTTGGCAGTAGGACTGTGATTGCTGTACCCTTTGTAATGGAGAGCCTCGTCGCGATTGAATAAAATCAAACTGGTTCTGGTTCCGCTTTGTCCTATCATAGGTATTTGGCTGCCTTGGGCTTCGGTCTGGAATATACTGTAGCGTCATCTTCTCTTGGATATTGTCAATTAGAGCATGATACTCAAACAATATTTCCTCATCATTCATATAAGTTGAATCAATGATATCTGTAACAGAGTAGTGTTCAAATAGCTGTTCCCATTCAATCTTCTGGTGGTAGAAGACAAGCATAATCCCCCGTATTGTATCAGGGGTCATTTCATTGCGCTTATAATTACAGACAGTGCAGGCAGCATTAAAGACAAGCTCAACAAGAGCTTCTGAAGCAGGAATACAAAGTATATCACTGGCCATAGCAGCAAGTCCAGGGAATAGTCTTTCGTTCTCTTTCCACCATTTTAATGATGGCTGATGGGAGGGTGCTAATAAAAGTTAGTAGTGATTACTATAATTATTACTATAAACTTATGGTGGGCAAGATATCGCTCAATCTCTCCTCCTTGATCTTCATTTTGACTAATGGAATTATAGCTCCGCTTCCAATTTAACATTAGAGCCATTGTGTCATACTGACATTCGTTGCACTCAGTTTGCTATCAAACTCAAGAGCAAACTTAGAAATCTCCTCCTCAAACCTACAAGTCACCATACATATCTTGGCTTATCACACCAACAACAGAAGCAATACTACTCAACGATTGCTGCAAACTCTTCTACTACATCTGTTTATGCTACATACATCACGGCATATTATTTGAACACTCATTGAACAAGTTATTAAGAAAATCTCCTCCTTAAGGGGGTGGGCCAATACTACCACATGGCATATCTCTACCAACTAGAGGCCTAGGAACATGACCGATAGCTCTAGAAGCTTCTACAACCCTCTATGATTCATTACACGTCATCGCTCCTTAGTTACCCACAAGATTGGTTAAGTTATGACATAATTTATCTATAGGTACTCTGACCTTGGACCTCCTTTTCACTTCCTATAGGCTAGGAACCCAAGAGATGGTTCTATGGGATTCTCTTACGTTCACTACATGATTAGCAAGCTAGTTGTGGGTCGCACTTGATTTCTAATACATTTACCAAGCCTGGTTAGTCATGGAAAGTCTTGGAAAATGAGAGAACTACACTCCTTTGGCATAAATAGGATTGCCCTTTCCTTAAGAAAGGGCAAGCAGGCAATACAGTAAATCGACTATCACATACTTCCCCGTCTTTTACAAGCTTCCAAGCATTCATCTTGTTACTCCTTGTTTCTGAAAAGTCAGTGAGGTGTTAACCTCTGACTTACCCCTGAGTTCCCAGACTCAACATTTGTTGCAACTTGTCTGAACAACTTCACTACATCACACACCTCATTGCTGCGTTGTGGAATAGTCTAAGCTACAACCCTTTGGCTCTGTTTCCTAAGACAGTGTGTTGTCTTAGTAAAATCATCCCTTCCTTGGGTGGCTAGATTCTCACATCTGGTGCACCCACCATTACAAGTACCATGGAGCTCAACATATTATATGCTTCATTTAGCGTTGCTAGAGCGCATTGGTGTAGTTGGAAGGCGACGGCGACCCATGAACTTAGGACCCCTAGTACCGTCTTGTGCCATTTCGGAATCTGAACTTGAAGTCACAGGGTCGGCGTCGTCATAGGGTTCGTCATCCATATTGCCCTGACGAGGTGTTACTATAAGTATTACTATAATATAAGAGGAGTGGTTCACTTACCAGTCTACCCGAACAAATGTTGGGTCAGATCCAGAAGAAGCTGTATTTGTCGGCAAAAGTCACGGTAGTGGCTTGTCACATAATAACAGAAAGGTTGAGGGAGGAAAACCCAAATTTGGGTGGGTGTTGTGTTCTGGGTGAACTGCTGGCTCGCTTGGCGAAATATCTTGAGCTTCACCCATTATATGGTAATAGGCGTATTAAGTGAATTCTAACATAACAATACACAACAACAATAGGAATCCTAAGCTTCTGCCACCACCCCAAACTTCCTACTTCTGCCACCACCCCGAGCTTCCTACTACTGCTACCACCCCGAGCTTCCTTCTTCTGGATTTCTGAGCTTCTCCCACCACAGTCGCCTTCTTCTGTCCACCCACCCACCCTCCACCACCAAGGTAAGTCTTTACTCTCTCCTACCATCAATTACTTTATAGTAACCATTATAGTAATCACCCATCACCCACCATGGTCAGAAAGCGCAAAGAATCAACCGAGAAGTCGACCAATGAGAACACAAGCGTGTACAGAACCGCCGCAACAAGAACTCAAGGTCGACAATGCAAAGAGGGCTGATACAGCGGCTACTGCATACACTATCAAGAAAATCCGGGAGACACAAGCTTTCAAAGCCCTTAGCCCAGTTGAACAACAAGAGAAGATTCAGTCTAAGAAGGACGAGGTGCGACTCCGACAGTAAGCTCCCTTCTCCTATGTTATAGTAATCATTATAGTAACCAGGAAATAGCATTCAGGACGGCAACCATGCTTCTATCGTTCAACAACACCTTGGGATTGGAGAAGGTGGAGGAGCGTACGCAGTGTGGGACGACAACAACCATGTCTGGGAAACCGAAGATGAGGACGATGAAGTTGCCCAGGAAGCTATGTGGAGAGCTGACGAGTTGGCCAATGGTATTGGGATTAAAGAGATTGAGAAGGTCCAACTGGAAGTGGAGACCCAGACTGAAGCCTCAACTAAGGTATGATCAGTGTAATGTGGGTGCACCAGATGTGAGAATCTAGCCACCCAAGGAAGGGATGATTTTACTAAGACAACACACTGTCTTAGGAAACAGAGCCAAAGGGTTGTAGCTTAGACTATTCCACAACGCAGCAATCAGGTGTGTGATGTAGTGAAGTGGTTCAGACAAGTTGCAACAAATGTTGAGTCTGGGAACTCAGGGGTAAGTCAGAGGTTAACACCTCACTGACTTTTCAGAAACAAGGAGTAACAAGATGAATGCTTGGAAGCTTGTAAAAGACGGGGAAGTATGTGATAGTCGATTTACTGTATTGCCTGCTTGCCCTTTCTTAAGGAAAGGGCAATCCTATTTATGCCAAAGGTGTAAGGATGCCTCCTTACACGGGGTACCCTCGGACCCGTAAGACAACGCGGAATAGGCGACATAGTAGTATAGCAGCATAGATGTTCTAGGGTCGGGGTCGATTCGGGCGGCAGACGGGAGTGGATCTACCGGTACGCTAAGGCCTAGCCGAGTCGGACCCCATTTAGGTACATAAGGGGTAGGAAGCTATAAGCTCCCCTTTCATCTTTTTTGTATCCTTCGTAGTAGACCTATAGGATTGCACCGACTCATATCCGACTCGCACTCCCATATGCCACTTCTCGTGATACGGTGCCCTGCGTCCTTACATTATACAAAAAAGATCACGCCTGCCGGGGACGGCCGTACTCAAAGAATATCCCACAACCGGAACGACTCAGGAGAACTGTCGAAACACCACCGACCGCGACTCGGTGACATTTCGAAGTAGAGACCTGATGACTCCAAATAGCCGTGACCCCAGAGAACTCACGGACAGCCAGTGGATCAGGGTTTGATCCTGCAGAGCAAGCTGGTAAAGTCGCCGACGCGTTGGCGCCGAATAGGATACGAGATCCTAAAGAACCCCCTCAAGCACAGAGGCAATTGTGAACAAGAGTGTTGATAGCTACGAGCTACCGGAAGTCAAACTCTTCCGTATCGAGTCGCAGTCGATACACCCCCGAATCAAGATGTCGCGCAAGACGACACAAAACCCACCACCCGACAATGACGGTCAACCGCTACGAATGACAACTAGGCAAACCGCCACAGCGGGCACGACCGCAGGGCCATCCGAAAGCCCCCCGGATCGCATAGCGAACCTCGAGAACGAGATGCGGGAGCTCAAGGCGATGGTAGCCAGCCTCGTAGCTAGCCAGACCCGAATACCGTCTACGCCACCACCGGCTGCCGACGCCCCAGTGCGCACCATTGAGGCCGACGAAGACGAACAGCCTGCACCGACAATGCGAAACACGCCCGGCACCGTTCGACTGCCACCTGTCGACAATGCGCGCTCTCCTTCAATCCCGGGTCTACCCCGACAGTACACCGTGGACCCTCCGAACCGTTACAAGAAATCCACCATCTCTGAGAAGATTACGCCGCTGGGATAGAACATACCTTTATGCAATGGAGCGCGTCCATTCGGGACCGACTTGTAGTCAATGAGGACCACTACCCTACCGACGTCTCGAGAAGAGCGTTGATATGGGGAACTACGACCGGCCTGGCAAAGAAATATCTGGAACCCCAATACCTATCGGATACGCATGGCTTCCAGAGCGCAGACGAAATGATGGACCTATTAGGATCATATTACCTTACGGGTAATGAGACCGAACAGGCCCGGAACGAATTCGACGATATGCAGATGGGCGAAAAGGGTCACTTACACGAAACCTTCCCCGAGTTCAAAGCCCGCTTCCAAAGTGCGGCGATTACGGGACAAGTATCACAATCGGAGTGGTTTCGGTATATGTGGAACAAGCTCACACCGCAATTCCGCAGCCGCGTGGCGGTCGTGAAGGACCAATGGAAAGGCGATTACCTCACCATGGTCCGAGCCTTAACCGCCTTCGACCAAGAGCGACGCAGGAACGGCGAGTTGAGCTCCCAGTCCAAGAGCGGCGAGTCGAGCTTCCCAGGACGGGCCCGCCTCGGCTCATCCAGGTTCCCGCCTGTGGAGGCCGCCAAGACCCAACCACCGAAGACGACAAGAAGTCCGTTGGGTTCCTTCCAGAGGACTCCTTTCATACCCACCGCCCCCAAGCCGGACATAACAGGTCGCGTGCGGACCGCCGTGCCGGCTGCGTCTGGAAACTGTTTCAAATGCGGGAAGCCCGGTCATTTCCAGGACAGGTGCCCGCTCAACCCCACAGTCAAAGAGATTGACCGCGATACCCCTGAACCCGAAGAGCAGTGGGAGGAGGCAGTCGAACTCCAATCGGATGCGTCCCTGGAGGAAAACGACGAGGCCTAGGGAAAGGCTCCTTCCTAGGTCTACGCAAATGTGATCTGCGAGATCTCGACCTACAAGAACTCTTGGGCGGAACCCAGTTCTTAGTCGACACGACGCTGAGTCTGAACGGACTCGGTGTGCAAACGAAGGCTCTCGCAGACACAGGAGCAAACGGATACCTCGTCATCAACAAGCCCTTCGCGCTACGACTGTCGAAGGCGCTTCAGAGCCCCATACGGAAACTGCCCTACTCTGTACCCATACGTGGTTTTCAGCGAAAAATCCAAAGTCACGTATCGGAGTATATTCGGTTGCACTTAACAGTCGAAGGACGCCGAATATATAACTGCCCCTTTGTGCTCCTGGACCTCGGAGCGCAAGATGTGATAATTGGGAGGAAGCTTTTCAGCCGCTTCCGAATACTACTCGACTCTGCAAAGAGCCGGCTAGTATGGCCAAAGGAGTACCCGCCTACTCCTAGCTGGAGCAAGGAGATCACCTTGCCCTACCACTCGCGCGAAATGTCCATTCGACATCCTTCTCACCAGTCGGATGCGAATCGTAGGGATGCCGCAATCCACCACGAAGACAGACGCCGCGCAGGCGGACGCTCGATGGAAATGAAAGTGATAATTTCGGACTCCGGAATGACCACCGACACTGCCCCGAGTACACCTCAGATCCCAGGGGTACCTTTCTTGCCACCGGCGAAGCCTGTACAAAGCTTCACGCCGGTGCACATCTGCGAGATCGGTGCAAACGCCTTCCACCACGAGATGATGCGAAGCGATGCCGAGTTCTTCCAGACCAGCCTTTACGAGATCGATCAGATCATTCGGGAAAAAGAATCCGAAGAGGATGACGAGACGATATCACTCATCCAGGAGAAACTCCCGCCTGTGCACCGAAAGTACACCGACGTCTTCTCAAAATCGGAATCTGATAAATTACCACCACACCGGGTATACGATCATAAGATACAGCTAGAGGCGCCGTTACCAAACGCTTTCTCCCCGCTCTACCGGCAAGGCACCAAAGAGCTTAAGGCTACCAAGCAATACCTGCTGGAGAACCTGGAGAAAGGCTTCATCGTCAATAGCAATAGCCCCTTTGCGTCCCCTATACTCTTCGTTAAGAAAGCGGACGGCAAACTGAGGTTCTGCATTGATTACCGCAAGCTGAACGGACTCACCCGCAACGATCCGTACCCTATACCGCGCATCGACGAACTACTTGGACGGGTGTCGAAAGCCAAGATTTTCACGAAACTAGATATCCGACAAGCCTTCCATCGCATACGAATGCACCCTGACTCCGAAGAGTATACTACCTTTCGGACTCGATATGGATCTTATAAGTGCAAGGTGCTGCCGTTCGGACTGACCAACGGCCCCGCAACGTACCAGCGCTACATGAACGACGTCCTCATGCAATACTTGGACGACTTCTGTACGGCTTACCTCGACGACATTCTCATATACTCCGAGGACCCTACGGAACATATAGAGCACGTACACAAAGTCCTACAGCGCCTTCGTGAGGCAGGGCTACAAGCCGACCTCAAGAAGTGCGAGTTCAATGTTACCCGAACTAAGTACCTGGGTTACATACTGACCACTTCCGGTGTCGAGGCGGACCCCGACAAGATCGAACCCCTTCGAAACTGGATTCGACCGACCACCGTTACCGGTGTGAAATCCTATCTAGGCTTCTGTGGGTTCTACCGCCAGTTCATACGCAATTTCGGGAAGATCGCGAAGCCCCTGACTACCATCACGAGCCCCTCGGAGCCGTTCCTATGGACTGAGGAATGTGAGAACGCCTTTGAAGAATTACGGCGGCAGCTACTAGCGGTGCAGGCACTACACCACTTCAACCCCGAATTGCCTACGAAGCTAGAGACCGACTCTTCAGACGGAGTCGTCGCCGGCGTGCTATCACAAGAGCACCCGGACCAGCTCTGGTACCCAGTGAGCTTCTACAGCCACGTCCTTACCGGCCATGAGATCAACTGGGAAATCCATGACAAGGAACTCTTCGCCATCGTGAAAGCGTTCGCGAAATGGAGACCTGAGTTGGCCTCTGTTACGCAGCGAGTCGAGGTGTATACGGACCACCGCTCGCTCGAATACTTCATGACGACGAAGGTTCTCACCGCGAAGCAGGTGCGATGGATGGAACTACTATCCGACTTCAACTTCCACATTACGTATACGGCAGGTAAGAATAACCTGAAGGCTGATATTCTGAGCCGAAGAGACCAAGACCTCGTAATGCAACAGAAAGTCAAGTTGGATAGTCGTGCGAGGGTGTTGCTTGGCCCTGCCCGCCTACACCCCCGTATCAGTGCCGAGTTGGCCGACAGTTATGTAGCATCGATCAATGCCATCGACCCCCCAAAGGCGCAGATGCCCTTCGATCTGATCGAGGCACTATGCGTAGACAACCGGAAGTCGTTCGCCGAGACACGCGCGAAACAACCCTTACCGGATGGGTACGCCCTAGCCGACCAACTCCTCCTGTACAAAGACCGCCTATGTGTGAACCGCCACACCGAGCTGTGTACGAAACTCATCCGAGAGGCGCATGACCAGGTGTCGACGGCGCACCCCAGCGGCCGGAGGACCTACCAGTTGCTTGCCCAGAAGTATCGCTGGGTCGGTATGGAAGCGGACTGCATACGGTATGTGCGTAACTGCGCGACATGCCGCCTTTCGCACACCAATGTCACAAAGCAACAGGGCTTTCTACACCCCCTACCGGTACCCGACTACCCTATGCAACACCTTACGATGGACTTCAAGGAGTTCCCAAGGGACAAGCACGGGTACGACAGCATCCTAGTGTTTATGGACCGCCTCGGGAAGAGTTCGGTGACCATACCGTGTTATAAGACTACAGATGCACGACAAATGGCGCAGCTGTTCATCGAATGGATATATCGATTCGGGCACACCCCGGTATCGATCGTCAGTGACCGCGGACCCCAATTCGTGTCATCCTTCTGGCACGAGTTCTGCCGGATCATCGGCGTCAAGATCAAGCTGTCGACAGCCTATCACAAGCAGACCGACGGGCAGACGGAAATCATGAATCGGTATATCGATCAGAGACTGAGGCCCTTCGTATCACATTACCAGGACAACTGGAGCGAGCTCATTCCCATCATGGATCGGGTGCAAATGACCCTTCCCCATGCCTCGATCGGAATGACCCCCTACCGACTCAAGTACGGAACTGATCCGCGCACCAGTTGGGACTGGGAAACCCTGAAAGCCACGACCCCTAGGGAAGTCATGAACCAGAAGGAAGCCAAAGCAGTAGCAAACCGCATGCACTCCGCATGGATTTACGCAAAGGAGAACATGGCCAAAGCACAAGAGGATATGTCTAAATACGCGAATCGACGCCGACGAGCCATTGACTGGGACGTAGGAGACAAGGTTTACCTATCGACCAAGAATCTGAAAAATCACCGCCCTAGCCGTAAGCTGGGGCAACAATGGGTCGGACCCTATACGGTACTGGAACAAATCGGACACGCCTTCCGACTAGACCTACCGAAGGGTTCCCAAATACACGATGTCTTCTCTCCAGACGTACTCATCAAGGCTCCGAATAACCCGCTGCCCGGTCAAGCAGCGCCTGAGCCAAGCAGCAAAGTCGTAGACGGCCTAGAGGAGTGGGAGGTCGAAAAGATCCTCGCCGTAAGGATCCGGCGAAAACAACTTCAATACCAGGTATCCTGGGTCGGATACGATCCGGACCCGGAATGGTACCCCGCCTCAAACTTTAAGAACTCCCCCTACAAAATCCGGGAGTTCCACGCGGAGTACCCAAACCTGCCAGGACCACCGCAGGACCTACCCGGCTGGATCACGGAATGGGAGACAGGCAAACCAAGCTACGATCACGAGAGGCACGGCAAAGCAGAGGAAAACAGCGTCGTTGCTACCTACGACACTAAACTAAACACCCTCTAAGCCAGGGCACCCTCAGAGCCGTAGCCCTTGCGGAAGCCACCCTTCCCAAACGTCTCACCGGCGTCGCAACAAGCGGCTACCACCATGAGAGACGAAGGGTCGAAGTGACCCCACGCGAAAGACCACGCCCGAGTTCCCTCCGGCACAGGGCCCGTTCACCCAATCGGGTTCTCCCCATTCCCCTCCTCCTCCTCCCCCCTCTTCCTCTTCCCGCCATTGCGGGGAGCCACCGCAACAGCCCCGGCCAACTTCCCCACCGCCTTCTCCACCTTCGCGACCGCAGTCGCCACGAAGCTCACCTCCTTCCCCACCTTGTCGGTGGTTTTATCCACCGTCCCCAGCAAGGAGACGGCGCGGGCCTGCCCCGCGAGGAGCTTCCCCGTATCCTCCTTCAACCCCTCCACCGCGGCGGTGAGGTCCTACCTAGGAGTCAGACCCAGAACAAGAACAACAGAAAGGGGAAAACTTACCTTGATGGCAGCGAGGGTGGCCAGCCCCTGAATGTACTGCGCCCCCTCAAAGGGGGAGCGCAGGGCCGGCATGGCGGCGCTGGAGAGGTCGGCCACGCGCGCGACCTCCTTGTAGGTCTTGAGGGTGGTGGCCGGGACGGGAGGGGTGGCCGCTTCGGCGGCGACGATGGCGGCATATTCCTCCTCGAGGAACCAGAGAATCTATCCCCCAGAAAGTCAGCACAGGAAACCAACCACCAGACCGAACAGCACCCGAGAACTCACCGGCACACATGGTGCCTTCTGCTTCACGCAGTAGGCGCACTTGGAGCTTTTCTCGCTCCAAACGCACTCGTGCTCCATGGGAGCATCGTCGGGTGTCCCAATACGGCGCACGCATCTCATACAGAGGACGCGGTACGCAGCCGGGAGGGCCCCGGGGGGCAGCAGGACGGGCATCTTCGCGAAAAGGTTTCCTACAAAACCGTCAGCCCCAAGCCCAGAAGTTATCACCTACGCGTCGGCGCGCAATCATCACCTACTCGGTCGTCTGGTTTGTTTTGTTTCCTATGAAACAATCAGATTAGTATACAGTATACGAACAAGAGGGGCTACTTACTGGATTCGGGAGGTGGGTTCGTAGGCGGTGTTGTTGTAAAAAGAAGCCTTCGAATCCTGGGTGGAATCGGTTGCTCCATAACAACCGCTTAGAACAATGAATTTCTGAGGAGTAGTAGCGCGCGCACAGTAACTAAGAAACTCGCGACGCGCAACACCACAACTGGATACTATACGGTGCCAACTCGGACCTCAACAACCCGCTTTTATTAGGAACAAAGCACGCTCCGCGATCCATCCCACGGACGCATTCAGCACCACGATCTTCGAACAAAGACTACCTAGACCATACCGACACTCGGCTACCATTCGGTCGGCACACGGAGCCACGCGCTTTGAGGACAAAGCACTCTCTCAAGGGGGGGGGTAATGTAAGGATGCCTCCTTACACGGGGTACCCTCGGACCCGTAAGACAACGCGGAATAGGCGACATAGTAGTATAGCAGCATAGATGTTCTAGGGTCGGGGTCGATTCGGGCGGCAGACGGGAGTGGATCTACCGGTACACTAAGGCCTAGCCGAGTCGGACCCCATTTAGGTACATAAGGGGTAGGAAGCTATAAGCTCCCCTTTCATCTTTTTTGTATCCTTCGTAGTAGACCTATAGGATTGCACCGACTCATATCCGACTCGCACTCCCATATGCCACTTCTCGTGATACGGTGCCCTGCGTCCTTACAAAAGGAGTGTAGTTCTCTCATTTTCCAAGACTTTCCATGACTAACCAGGCTTGGTAAATGTATTAGAAATCAAGTGCGACCCACAACTAGCTTGCTAATCATGTAGTTGGTTCCTAGCCTATAGGAAGTGAAAAGGAGGTCCAAGGTCAGAGTACCTATAGACAAATTATGTCATAACTTAACCAATCTTGTGGGTAACTAAGGAGCGATGACGTGTAATTAATCATAGAGGGTTGTAGAAGCTTCTAGAGCTATCGGTCATGTTCCTAGGCCTCTAGTTGGTAGAGATATGCCATGTGGTAGTATTGGCCCACCCCCTTAAGGAGGAGATTTTCTTAATAACTTGTTCAATGAGTGTCCAAATGATATGCCGTGATGTATGTAGCATAAACAGATGTAGTAGAAGAGTTTGCAGCAATCGTTGAGTAGTATTGCTTCTGTTGTTGGTGTGATAAGCCAAGATATGTATGGTGACTTGTAGGTTTGAGGAGGAGATTTCTAAGTTTGCTCTTGAGTTTGATAGCAAACTGAGTGCAACGAATGTCAGTATGACAGTACTGGCATATCGAGGCTAAGCTGCTTAAACTCAATATTTGCAGCTTCACATTGCTTTTTTAAGGCATCCTTCCATTGTCGTCGGTTGCGAAACACATATATATGACGCCGAAGTTTGCTAAGAACAGCTACTGACTCATTTTCTGGTAGCGGGCAGCTCCATACTCAAGGCGGTATGCGTTTGGCTCATCTGCTGGTACTGCCTTTAACGATGTTAAAGCAGCTTGAACAGCAAGGTTTATAATGTGCCCAATACATCTGACATCACCTTCTTTTGTTGTATATGCCCATGGTTGCTGTAATGTAGTTTCGTTCTTGCATGCTAAGTTCTCATATTCTGAGAGCATGGTAGTGTTTGCAGAAGCGTTATCACGAGTGATAGTAAAAACTGCAGGAGTAATACCATAGTCGTCTGTAACAGCTATTAACTGCCCTGCAAGATATTCACCAGAATGGATTGGCTCTTGAAGCTCAATAACATCTAAGACTGTACATCGTAACTGCCACTTATCAGAGATCCAATGTGCTGTTACTGCAGCATATTCAGAATAGTTGCGTGCAGACCAAGTATCAGTTGTTAAAGATATCCGTCCACCTTGTGCAGTATGCTGCTGTAATTCAAGTTGTAACCTTGCTTTATGAATGCAAAATATCTGTTGCAAGTCTCTTGCAATTGTCGTCCATCCAGTTACAAGTGTTGTTGGATTTAAATGGCTAACAAGCTGCCAGAAGGATAGACTCTCAGATGTATGCAATGGTAGGTTATTAGACACAATAAATGAGAGTAGAAGCTCTCTAAATTTTGACGAATTTGGTGCATGGCTAGGTACTTTGCGAGGCTGGAAGAATGTAGCTGTAGTTGAAGAAGAAGGCTGTGTATCTCCGTCTTGAACATGTTTTTTCTTATATTGTGCATGTATTGCTGGATATTGTGTCTTTAAATGCTTCCAAAGATTACTCGTTGTCTGCATCTTTGTAGGTTGTGATGGTGTATATGTGCAATGTGGCTGCAAGCACTTAAATGATATTCTTAAAGGTGCATTATCAAGAATAGTACGAGAGTATAGACCCTTTGCAAAGAGGATTGAGTCAGAATCTGGTAACAGTTGGTCTTGAGGCCGTACATGCATGCGTACAAGTGGTAGGGGCAAGAGTGGATCTTGAGAGGCATTCTCATATTCGCCCGGGTCGTCTAGGGGCGGCGGTGATAGCGAAGACTCGCTCATCTTGATGATGGTAAGTATCACAGTAATATTCAAGTCATTGAAAGCTTCACTTTGCCTATGCTATAATTCTGTCTACGTCCTTACCCCGCTCTCTTGGCTGTCTTGGCAACTACTCGAGTACTACTCGAGTAGTTCAGATTTCTTCGAGTCGAGTACTACTCGGGCAACACTGGTCTACATTCTTGGCTGCCTCAATAGCATAAGTGTTCTCGTCGACCTCCGTGGTACATGTCCTTCTGGAGCTCCCCGGTTCTATAGTGCGGCGACGGATGAAGTGATCACCACGGCTTCAAGCTGTGAGCCGGCCTGCTCTAAAGCAGAAATGAGGAGAGTGTTTGTGCCGCCAATAGCTGGCATTGAGGGTCTCGTTGAGCTTGGATGGCGATGAGGGGACGAGGACGGGAGACCTATGACGATGGAGGGATAGATAGTGATAATGGAAAAGGAGCTCAACAAGACAACATCGCTAGCAGCGGCATCGGCCCAAACCAAGGCATCGCCGATATCTTGTGCACGCAGTATCCCGAGCACAAGAATATCTCGATCGGTGACCCCGAGACGGGTTATTTGTTCAAGAAGGATGCAAATGGCAGGATTGTCAAGATCTCGAACTTTCCCGGCATGTCGCGTATTTCGGGGCAGAAGGCGGTGGAGGCGACTGGGAAGGAATGGATCAGCTTTCCCCAGAGTATTTTGGATACAGCCAAGGCCTTGGAAAGCTTAAATGGGGGGGCTACATGGCTTAGCGATGGGACTGCAAATGCAGATATAGACCATTATCAAATTCAAGACCTCAATGAGGAACTATAACGTAAGTCATGGCGTAACGCGGGGGATGGCGTAACGCGGTGGAAATTTGAAGAGAACACAACAAATCTGTAAATTTAACTACAATCAACGATAATACATGATCCACCGTCACTCTTAGATTGTTCCCCTGCTTCTTCCTCAATATACTCGTCAATTTAAATGTCTGAGGAGGCGTTCTTATCCTTTGTTTTGCGCTTTTTCTTACTTGGGTTATGTGTCACCTTTTCCGCCTCCATCACCGCATCACACAACTCTTGCATAGAAACATGAAAGTGACCCTTCAGAATAACCCTTTTCCCCTTCGTACGTACCGTACGTTGCTTTATAACTGATCGCAGGTTGTTGGCATCGAGTTGGTGGACAATGCTGCGTGCTCGAAGTTGCTCTGACGCAACTGAGTTTTTGGATGTACGTCCGCACTGGTGTTGACAGCACCCCACCACTATTAATCGTAGTTGTAAGAAGCACATTTGCAGAGCGTAAGGTCATCCCATCTGGGGGGGAGCTGTTGATAAAGACTCGGTCAAAAATATCATACTGATGTGGTGTTTTTGGTCGGTCAGCCTCGACTGATGGTTCAGCATTGAGCAGCATACGCAATGCTCGCTGGGGATTAAAAGGAAACAAGCCAGCGCCATGGTATGCTGACTCAATGTTCTGATGGTTGCATACATCAAGCCGTGCCTGGATGTATGCCTCCATCCATTCATACTTCTGTATGCGCGCAAGTTGCGCTTGGTTGAGTGGGGAGTGTCAGACGCTTTTTTAGCGGGCCGAATATCGCAACATCCAGTGGTTGTAGTAAGTGCGATGTATGAGGGGGAAGTATCAGTAATACAATATGGTTCTGCATGCAATGCGCAATGAAACTCCCGCTAATGTGTGAGTCGTGGCCATCACATATAAGAAGCCGGTGCTGACCATCTGCTTTTGTACGTGTTGTTGGCTCAAAGATGCGTTTTAACCACTCCAACCCATGGAGGTTGCTTGTCCAGCCTTTCGTATTCGCAGAGAAGAACCACTGGTCGATGACTGCGGTGTTACGACGGAACAAGAAGGCTGGCCAACTACAGGACAGGAAGGAGGGAGGTCGCATGAGACCGGCCCTGGTACCTGGAGGGGCAGCGGGGAATAGTAGTTCCGAAAGTATCACGTGACGGACTCGCAGGATGATGAGAAGAGTCCTAAGAGTCCAGGACTCCGAGGACTCGAGTGAGTTCCCAGGAGTCCACTAGGCACGTGATGGACTCGCAGGATGATGAGAAGAGTCCTAAGAGTCCAGGACTCTGAGGACTCGAGTGAGTTCCCAAGAGTCCACTAGGCACGACGCCACTATATAAGTAGATAGTATTTCCTTAGATAGGAGCTTCGTGCTCAACTCAATACAGTATTTGTTATATACTAGTAACGTGTTACTTGAAGCCTTTGTGTCTGATCCCCTGCCTCCTCTGATAAGTAAACCTTTACGCAAGAGAACCTCTGTGTCTTCTATCGTTTAGAAGTCAGCGTTACATGCGGGCGGAATCCATGATTGGAGAACGTTCTTGCCCTTAAAGATCCCGAGGGGTGGGAGGATGTACAGGTCGCTATTGGGCGACGGATCGAAACTGTACACATGGATGGTGCAACAAAACCAGTGCTTACGGCATGGTTTAACGCGTACACCAAGGTGGTTCAAGAGTTTGGAATCACGCAAGAGAACACATATAACATGGATGAATCCGGATTTTCGATTGGGACAATGGAATCTACTTGGATTATACTTGATTCACCGCTTCGTACGAAGCATCAAGCGCATCCTGGCCGTCAGGAATGGGTTTCGATGGTCGAGTGCATCTGCACAGACGGAGGGGATGTCGTTGTATGAATCGTGGTACCCAGTCGCGACCGAGGGAAAATCGTGGTTGGGGTAGAAGTAAGTTTGGCGTCGTGTCGTCAAAATTGAGTGACCGGTGCGACCGGAGTTCTTCAGCTATTTCCTTCAACAACCGATGCCCTGGAGAATAGCCGCTGATTGTTAGGTTTTTAATCCACTTTAGAAGTATCTGTTCTTGCGCGCCTGATAAATTCTACTGTTTCTGGCGGGCTTGGGAGCGTGTCAAACCTCCATTGACGCGTCGCGTCACTGAACTCTTCTGCAGCCCCAGCACTTTCTCAGCGTGATATGCACTCTTATACTTCTTAGATTGGACGTCTAATACTGCCTGGGCTATTAAAGTTTTACGCTCAGCAACACCCAGGCTTTTACAGCGAACCATTGTTGAGTTATTCACAGTTATCAGAAGTCGGCGGGGTGAATTCCCCGCGTTACGCCATCCCCCGCGTTACGCCATGACTTACGTTAGTCCTCATGTCGCCTAAAAATCTGGAAAGTTCTGTGCGTAGCAGTAATATTCACAGAACCTGTAGTGCAGATGAAGTCGTCGGGTGGATCAAAACCTATCAGTTTAAATTGCTTGCACACTTTCTTCAGACTTTTAGGCATCGCAACTTGCAACTATAGTAAAATTTTAAATCAGATTAGGTTACTTCACAGCCCATGGCTATCATGCTTGTACTAATATCTCTTAACACTTCCGGACCATTTCTCACATGTAGATATCCATCCTCCACTCCGGGCTTCAGCACTCCGGTAACCTGCGATAATTAGCATGTCGGTGTCAAATATGAGAAATTTACTCTACCTCGTCTACATATTGGCCTACATTTCTTCGTACATCCTCACGAACTGTGGATCATCGCGTCCATTCTAATTTTGTCGATGGCTACATTAATTGATCTATCCGGCAATTCTAGCTGGCGAATGTCCATGACGCGCCATTGGGTATTCAGCTCTGAATACTTTGCTTCCATTGCCTCGATGACTACTGGGGAGAAATCAACACTAGTCTGGTTCGTGTATCCCAGGTTGTAGAGATCGGCTGTCATGGTCTAGAGTTGGCGCACATGTATGTTAATATTGGAATTTCTTTATGAGTATTAAAACTTGGCTCGGTAATGGAAACATACACTATTTCCACAACCCAAATGCAATATATGGTATTTGTTAGAGGGAGCTGGAAGATGTTTTGTGAAGAAAGGGCGTAGCTTCCCAAAGTCACAAAACCATTCATAGGAACCAGGGTCCTCGCCTTGGTTTATCTCTTTCTCGAAGACATAGCGCTGGTTCCAGTAGTCAGGGAGAGTAAGCTCAATAAGCTCATCCTCTGTGGCCATTAAGTAGAGCCGACCTCTAAGCAGAAGAAAGAGATTTAAAGTATAATAGCCGATAACGTGCATGTATAACGAAAGTGCCAAACAAGCGAAAGTGCCAAAATCATGCGGCGACCAACCCCCCCAACTAAATGTTAAATTCCTCCACAACAAAACATGCGCCATAAAAATGATGACAGCAAATTAGTGCTAGCTATCCAAGCTATGCAAAGCGACCCAAATTTGCGCCTTCGAGTTGCAGCTAGGATCTATTTCGTAGACCACCGCAAGCTACGTCACCGTTTACAAGGCGTACCTTCACGACGCGATATCCAAGCCAACTTACGGAAATTAAGTAACCTAGAGGAATCAGTTCTTGTTCAGTATATACTTGACTTAGCTGCTAAAGGGTTCCCTCCTCAGTTGTCTATTGTTGAAGATATGGCAAATCGACTACTTGCAACACGCGACGCGCCACGCGTCGGGTCACGTTGGGCTTCAAACTTTGTTAAGCGCCATGTAGAGCTCCGGACACGCTTCCAGCGAAAATACGACTACCAGAGGGCTAAGTGCGAAGATCCAGAAGTCATTCGTGGCTGGTTTGAGCTTGTATGGAACACAATTCTAAAGTATGGCATCAACAATGCAGATATCTACAACTTTGATGAGACTGGGTTTATGATGGGCGTCATCTCAAGCGCAACGGTAGTAACGAGCTCAGATGGGCGGGCAAAGGCAAAAAAGGTGCAGCCTGGCAATCGGGAATGGGTTACAGTAATCCAAGGCGTTAGTTCTCAAGGTTGGGCAGTGCCGCCATTTGTCATTGTGGCAGGTAAAAACCACCTTGCATCTTGGTATGAGAATAGCGGATTTCCAGCAGATTGGGCTGTTACTGCAAATGGCTGGACTACAAACGAGAGAGGTATGGATTGGATTCAGCATTTTGAGAAGCACACAAAGCCCCGGAGTGTTGGTGGTTATCGCTTGTTAGTCCTTGATGGTCATGAGAGCCACCACTCAGACAAGTTTGAGGAGTACTGCAAAGAACACAACATTATTACGCTTTGTATGCCTGCTCACTCTTCCCATATACTCTAACCACTTGATGTTGGCTGTTTTGGCCCATTAAAGAGAGCTTACGGTCGGCAAATTGAAGATATGATGCGGGCTCATATTATTCACATTACTAAGGATGACTTCTTTCCTGCCTTCCACGCTGCATTTAACATTGCAATGACAGAAAGCAATATTCAGGGAGGGTTCCGAGGTGCTGGGCTTCTTCCATTTAGCCCTAAGAGTGTAATATCTACACTTGACCTTAGGTTTAAGACGCCAACACCTCCAACCTCTCGCCCAAACACCGCTCAACCATGGGTTTCTCAGACACCAAATAACCCAACTGAAGCTGTATCACAGTCTACTTTCATTAAAAACCGAATTGCGCATCATCAAAATAGCTCTCCAACCTCAATCTATGCAGCTGTTGACCAGTTTACAAAGGGTGCATCGCAAATAATGCATCAATTAGCATTGTTAAAAGCAGAGAACCAAAACCTGCGACAGGCAAATGAAGTGCTAAGCAAGCGCCGGAGAGCTAAAAAAACACGACTACAGCAAGGAGGATCACTTAGTCAACAGGTAGCACAGGAGCTACAGGACGAGAGGGACGTTGTGCAGCAAGTAGAGCAAGAAGTAAGGGCATGTAGTGGTCAGAAGCCAAGGGAAGAAACCCATGCACGTCGCTGTGGCAAGTGTGGTGAGACTGGACACAATGCGCGCACTTGTCAGATTGTAATAGACAGGTCTGAGGAAGAGGACTCCGAGTAGTTTTAATTAATTTATATTGTTGTGGTGGATTTATCGCAATTCTTATGGGGTAGTCGCGATATTTTGGCACTTTCGCTTGTTTGGCACTTTCGTTATACATGCACGTTACCCAAATCGTTAACTGTCCCGCGAGGACGAAGGGTTACTGTAGCTTGCGATTTGAAAGGTTAGTTCTGCGTAGCTAGTTGGGCTAGTGGCTGGCAGTTGCGACATGGCCGCGATATAGCAAAATAGTTCCAGAGTTTTTTTTGTTCTTGCGACTAGGTAGTTGCGGGCGGAGCTGAGGCATTTGTGGCAGATATCCACAAAATAACTTGCTACTACGGTAGACAGCCAGTCTAACAGGAAGACACACCACCGAATAATTGTACATACAATAATACTGCTTGTAATTGTAGATTCTGGAATCTAGCTACGCCCTGTATTCCAAAGACTGACCCTAGCTAGTATCCTCCATAACCGCTCATTATAATACGATCTAGCCTTTACCTTCCTGACTACTCCGTAACTACCATCTCTATTCCTAAATCTCCCCATTAAAAAACCTAAAAGAAGGCGCACCATCCGATATACATACCCACTAAATTCTTCGTGCTTGTAGCCTGCTTGATCAACTCATCCACCTGCCCCTCCACCCCCAACGGAACACTATCGCCCTCCAACAGTCCCCTCATCTTCCTCCGAATGCTCTTTAGAACACCCTGCGGCGTATTTGGCACCGTCTGTAGGGCGGGATCACGCTCTCTCCTCTTCTTATTCTTGTTCTCCAATAAGTCGAGTGTGGGGTCGTATACGAACGCTTCCAATATCGTCATCAGTGTCTCTTCGTGCTGGCGAAGAAGCCTGAGTGAGATCTCTGAGGAAGTGCGGAAGGGTCCCTCATAACCGTAGACGCCCATAGCATCAACCATATTGTGCGTCAACCTGAATGGCACTCTCTCAGGCTGCTGAAAAGTGAGGCCTTTGTCGAAGAGGCAATTGAAGTCGACGTGAAAGGTCCCGCCGTTTCCTTCCTCGAATAGGATGTTCTCGCCATGACGATCACCCAAACCTAGGATTGTGCCCACCATTGACATCACGGCGCATGAGCGTGTGTACTTGAGCCTTGCAGTGAACCACGATGAAGGCTCAGGAAACTGCTGGACGAACCACTGATGGAATACGGGAGGTAGTTGTGCAAGTATTTTGTCCTTGAAGAGAAATAGCCTGTCATCATTTTCGCTGGCATCTTTGAGAAGAACTCGGAGTTCCGTATAATTTGGGGCGACCCCGATTGACTTGTAGAACCCCAAAAGGATGTCGCGAAGTGTTTTAAGGCCATCTACCCATTCGATTATGCCGCATTCTTCATTGAGGGGCGTTACTGCATATGTCTTTATGTACAGTTGGCGTTTGCTTGCTTCTGCATCTCGCTTCAGAGAGCGATTAATCATGCTATTGAATTCCATAAGGCGCTGATCTTTCCGGAGGTCATCCTTTGGCTTGCAAAGCAGCCCGTACAGCTTTCCATCTGAGCCTCTTGTTGTCAGCTTTCGAGGTCGCTGGAGAGAACTGAGCACCATGACTTCATCTGCAAACCCGTCAATTGTGATGACGTCTCTTGAGAAAGCCTTGTGTGATCCTACGCTGTCGGCAAGAGTAGGCAGCGTAGCAGTAAGCGCGCTCTCAATAGGGACCGCGAGTGGACTGGGACAGCACTGTTTTGGGTTGAAACCGAGATGCTTCGTGATGCTGACGAAAGTTGTCCGATTCGTAGGAAAGTCGCCAGCTGTACAAGCGACGAGGAGTTGCTGTGACAGTTTTTGCCCTTTCTGGATCATCGATTTTAGGTCCACCCCAGCTGGACTTAGTTTCCTCGACGATGAGAATAAGGTCTGCAGAATGCTTGCGCCGCGGGTTTTTCGCTCGGTTTGCGTCGATGTAATCACTGCAAGGAGAGTCCATAGTGCCTGTTGGGGATGTGTTGAAACTACCTTCACAATAATCTGGTGTAGATATTGATAAACTTCTTGATTTGGATGGGCGATTCTTGCGACAATCTGTGGCAGTGCCGTATAGAAAATATACGCGGGCATCTTTTGGACATATTTGTCAAACCGAAGATGAATAGATGCAATCTGCTCTTTCTGCTTAAGTTTCAAGGTCGTGGCGAACTCCTTGGTTCCATATTTGGCATCCACAGGCTGTGTGATCTGCATTCCGAGGTCCAGCCACAGCGTGAGGATACGTGGTAAGGTCTGATAGACGTACTTGGTGCCGTAGCTCAAAGAACGTAGATAGTTCTCGATAACCAGTCTCGCCATCTCTCCTGCGAGGAAGGATAATATTTGTTGATCCGAGGCCATTGTTTTCTCTGATTCAAGTAGTTTGTTGTAATGCCGGCCAAGGTAGTAGTGGCCTCTCTCCCATGTCATAGAAAGTTTTGCTGCAAACTGATATTGCGAACGCAACGCGGTAGAGTGTGTCTGTCCAGCGTCATCTTGCCATTTGGCTAACAATAGATGTGCTCGTGCAGCGAGGAGATTTTGCTGGTCTCGGTTCCCCTCTTGGCCAGTTTCCAGTTCCGACGGCGCTTGGTTATGAGAGATAAACGCATTGTTGTCGATAGCTCCTTGGAGGCTCTGAATGGCTTTGCGGTGATGGCCTTCTCTCCATATCAGCCGAGCATGCTCGATCATAGCAGAGTCGTCGCCAAGCCTAGATGCGTGAAGGACCGCATTGAAGGAGTGGTGGACGGCGTTCCCTTTACGGGCAACGCGAGCGCTTGTCAGCCACGCGGAGGCTATGTTGGCCTCGGTGAATGTATTCCTTGAAAGTTGCATTGCGGCTCGACGCAGGCCAAGCAGATACTGCTTGTCATTGAGGTAGGCACCTACTACTTCAAGCCGTCTGTCAAGGGACGATAGGACCTGTTGGCGCTGAGATGCATCGTCAGACGAATGAGCAACCATATCCAGCTCCGTCAACACGTGTAGCCGCAACATGGAATCATGGCAAGATCCCAGAGACGAGGTTGTATCCGCTGATAATGAGCCGGCAATATGCTCTCGTAGTGATTTTATTGCGGCGTCGAAGACGTTGAAATCCCGATCACGAAATGCGAGTAAGACGCGGCCAATGTTCACATTGAAATCGCCCGCGATTTCAACAGGTGCTTTGGCAACATACTTCTCCAGCATGTTCCACCGGCTTGTTGACCACGACGCTTCCGTTGCAAAAGGAAGCAGCTTTGATACAATCGAGCTGGATTTCTCTATGCCTTCGACGTAGTTCAATAGAGCATCATACTGGCCAGACTCCTTCATACAGTCAAGCAGGTTCACTTGCGCTTCAGCGTCGCTGGGATTCTCAGCCAATTTTATTTCGTACCAACTCTGCGCAGCAGTCCAACGGCCGGCCTTGCGGTGGCCAAGGACCTGCTGGTCAATATCAAGCACATATAGATGAGCCGAGATGCCTTCGATACCATCTGGCTCATCGATTTGAGTATAGATATCCTGGAGGCGCAGAAGCAGTGATTTGGGAATCGGCTCGTTATTTTTTCTGACTTTCCGTATGTGTGCTTCCCAATGGAAGAGGGCACGTGCATATGACTTGCACTCTACGGCACGGCGTGATATTATTTGGGCCGGGATAGCAGAGAGTAATTTGGCTACCAATTGAAGCCGAAGATGCCGCCTAGATTTCTCTTCCGTGTCGGAATTCGATCTCATCGACAGCAAGCCGAGAGCCGCCTTTTCCTCTTGTGCCCAGCGGGCTAGGTAGTCCAACACCCTAAATATTGCCTACCAATTGTTAGTTGACGTAGGGTATAAGAGATAAGGAACTTACCTCGCTACAGAGCTTGACATTATTGAGTTCATTGTGAGAATCAGTTGATGTGTTGTGTTCTAATATTGCCAGGATTTCGCCGAGGATATCGTTCCTGTCTTGGTCAGATCCAAGGGCAACACTGTGCAAAACAGTATAAGGAAGGAGGAAATTGGCGACTGATGTATCTTGAATCCTAATGACACGACTAAGAGGATCGAAAATAAGGGATGCATTGGCATTTTGTGGCTTCTGGAGTAGATCTAATACGAATGCCCTAAGCCAAATATTGTAGCACTTGGTTGAGTGAAATATTGGGTATTTAACGGGATTCGTTGCCATGGCCGTGACTGTATACCTTGAACTTAGAAACGGCGATAGCGTCATTCGGATGCTTTCAGGTAAACCAAGCCACTTCTTATGCAGCTTTTCTGCGTCGCCTGTGTCAATCTGATGACTTCGATATTGGGAAACAACCACTGAAAAATCGCATCTTCTCAGTAATTCTTGCATAGCGTAAGAGAAGAATCCTTGAGCTCTAGGGTTCGTAGCAGAAGCAAAGGCCTTTACAAGGACTTCTTGGAGGATGAACAAGACAAAATCGGTCGTGTCGGCTGAGCCATCGAAATTGCTGAGGACAACGATCTCTTTCCGTTTCCGAACTGTTTCGACTCTGTTTGAATCGACGCAGCCGATCATACCCAAACATTCACCTGCGAGTCGTGCGACATCCGTGTTGCTGTCATTGAATTGCACGCAAGCATCGAGGATGGCTCGGAGAAGTTCCCCGACCACCTTCTCTGGCTGCTCACTGACAGCTGACGCTTGTAAAAATTCCTGGTTCTTCTTGAGATAACCCGCAAGTTCTGTGAACCCTTGAGTTACAACACTGGCATGTTCGTGGCTGATTCGCCGGCTGAATATCTGATATTCTTGCTTGACATCTGGTTTTGATCTCATCTTGACAAGCCGTTCCTCACACGACTGCAGTTCGGGGATTTGAGCAAGAGACGGGAGAAGATCAGCATTGACTCCCAGGGTTTGAAAGCGCTTGGTCAATAGATATTCTATCAGCTTACAGGCATACTCTCGTGTAGAGCTGTCGAAAAGCTGCCAATGCTGAATGATGATGGCAAAGGTTGTTTCAAGCATGACTGAAACTTCTTCATCGTCGAAACTCCTGATCATAGTCCCCCATGCCTGAAAAGCGGCGGTGCGGAGGTGATCATTTGATAAAGCCGATTGTAAGCAAGCATGGATTTGAGGTAAAGCAGACCTAGTATGACTCTTGCCTACCTTTACCAATTCCTCTATTCCCCTCAAGGACCGCTTCTTCTCGTTTGGAGACTGCCAAACCCGCGTATCGTTGACAAGTTCTGAGAAATGGGACATTATCCCTAAGCTGTATTGTTCCAGAAATGCGCCAATTTTGTCCTTGCTTTGCTCGCCATCACTTGGGATGATATCGCAGTGTGCCGCTAAAATATTGAGGGCGTGTCGAACCTGCGATCACTAGTCAGCCATACGTTGAGGCGACGATAATCAGGCAGACGAAAGAAGGGGATTCTACGATGATTAGGGGTATAGAATAATGAACTTACTCGGGATTTCTTGCTGTCATCTTCATCACCAGCGTTCTTCAATAATTCTACCGCAATCTCTATTGCGCCTATCCCAAGGCACTGGACAAGGTCAATTTTGTCAAATGCTGGCGATACACCCCGAAGAAGTCCCATAATGAACGTCTCAATATCGGGGACTGCTTGCACAAGTAGGAGAGGCATGATTGCAACCATATTCGAAATAATGGCCTTGCTCGGGTCATCATCTTCACGAGCCTGGGATATCTTTGTGATGATGTCTGTTTTCTTAGCCAGAACTAGCCATGGGAGAGTATAGGCCTGCGTTTCTACCAAAAACTCCGGCACGCTTATGGACAGTAATTCTGCCATCAATTGCACTGTCTGTGGCCGATTTTGCAAATCACTAACAGCGGTGTGGGCAATAGTGCGCCAAAATGGACTAAACATTTGCCCAACAGGAATACCGTTCACTTCTGCGGTGCTGAGTATTTCGGTAAATGCAAGTCCAGAGATTATCTGGTTCGTATGTCCCAAGTATTCTACCAGCCTCAAGAGAGTCAGGTTTAGCTCTCGGTCTTTCGAAACTCTGGCTATTTGTCCCCACGTCAACACCCAAGTCTCGGTAAGGTGAGGTGCAGTTTCTCCAGAGAACTGCCTCAATATATTGATTGCATTGACTCTGTTTCTTCGCGTTACCACTACGTCGACATTGTTTCCATCCCTGAGAAAGGCAGGGACAGTTCGTCCAGCAACAATCCGAAGTTCTCGAACTGAGCTACGGAGGGAAGTCAGGCACCATTGGCCCAACACCGACGACTCAAGATCCATGAACTGAGCCCCTTCGAAATGGAGGGCAAATTTTCGCACGACCACCATTGCTAATACCCGTGGCTTCCTTGACAATTCGAAGTCGCCGACTTTGAGGAGGGCAGACAATATGGCGACAGCCTGTGTTTCCACCTTCGCTATGTCGGCGGACCGGGCGCTGACGGGCACAGATGCTGAGACGGGAGCGGAAGTATTGCGGCCGCTGGCGGCGTCGATGGTGGGTTCAGTCTTGTTGCTGGAGCCGCATACGGTGCATTCAGGCTCGCCAAACTCTCCATTCTTATCACGGAATACCGTCAAGGTATGGGCGCTTGCGCACGGTATCATTCCCAAAAGCTTCAATGCTTTGCAACGGTTTGTATCCTCGAGGTGAGAGAAGCAGTCTCTGTTCATTGTCAGAATATACAAATAGTTTTACGGAAGGAATACCGACGCTGCGATATGACTCAATCCATCCAAATCCGTTGCTTTCTGGGCACCAAGTAGCATGTATGCCTCTTCTGTGATTTCTTCCAATAAGCTATGCGGCGCAATTTTGCGACGCTTGATTTGAGGGGCACCATTATCATCATTGTCGACGCCAGATAAATCTTTGAAGCAGAGACTCCGAAACTGCAATTCCAGTGCCTTGTTCTCCAGAGTTGTACGGGCACTCTGAGGCGGTATGTTTTGGCACTTTTGGCGTAGTAGGAGAATACAGCTCTATAAAACCAATATTAGTATGACATTGTTGCAACTAGCATATAGACTAACCTTCAAATCTGCGTCATCGGGAGCTGCGGTCTGAGTCCCAAAAACAATAGCCTTGTCTAAAACCGGAAGTAGGTCAATGGCGACTGCTTGTGATACAGATCCGGAAGCTTCACAAGCCGATGCCAGATCCAACAGAATGCCTGCCAATTTGACTCGGTCCATTACATCAGAAACTGCAGTCGAATAGGCAACAAGCTCTGAACAGAGATGAGACAGAACTCGGTAGCCTTTGCGATGGGCTGGGGCGTCAATATGCTGGGCTTGAGACGATACAAGTCTGTGAACTGCATCGACAGAGATGGAATCATGTTCGGTTTTGTACGCCGCTGACCTCGCAGCAGTTGTTCGAAGCTCGAGAAAACTATCAAAAACCCATGCCATGTATCTGTGCGAAGTGCTCTCATAAAGCTGGCCGTCAACGAAGGATGATAATGACAAGTCGGCCACGAGGGTCAATAGTTGCTGAGCATGGTGGAATGAATCTGTCCCCCCGCGTAAATTATATGTGCATCCGTTCTCGACAAAACCCAATCGACTTTGAAAGGAGAGGTCGTCCTCGATCGTCGCCAGGGGAAGCGCTATAGTCGAAGTTGAAATCGCCGCAACATTGTGCAGCGAAGCATCAACACAATGTCTCAAATAGGTAAGAAATTTCAGACCGACTCCCCAGAACTCAACATCCAGGACCCTAGACACATCGAATGCGGTATGGAAGAGCTCTTTCACTTTCGGCCATAGCGGTTCGCAGCCTTCATTTCCAAGAAGTCGAAGTAGCCTTGGCCATAACCATATCCATAAAGGCACCCCTCTCCCCGTCCGGACCAAGTCATTCTGCGCCCCAACCTTTGTGAGGATTTCCGGCGTCTCTTTTATAGATGTAATGAACAAGTCGAGAACCTGGGCGGCATCGTCAAGGACCCTCTCCTTCTTCGCAAACGGATCGCTTTCATCGCTGCATACTGGACCCAAACGTGCTTTTGTTAGCACGTATACAACCCGATAGTTGTTTTCCCTGATCTCTTCGGGCGTTGTATGCTCATTGCGAGTTTTGTCGAACTGGGAGACTTCAGAGACGAGAAGTCCGAAGCTGTCTTGGGAACCTTGGAGAGAGGGTTTATGATTCCCCGAGAGTTTGTTGACAAGTTTGGCAGCAAGAGTCGAGGGAGGCGGTTCAAAAGCACCTGGGCCGGTGTCCATACTGTCGCCATTTGTAGCTTGCTGTCCTGATGGCATTCGTGATGTGTTGCCCATGATATATTTTTCGGGGCTCAAAACAGATGCGGGATAGGAAACCCCAATATCGATAACGGCGCAAGATCCATTGGGGAAACGACTGGCTGGCGCCGTGGGTCAGGCCGTACCCTGCAAGACTACCAAAAAAAGCTGTTATGGGTTCTTCAAGTGTCGTTGCTCGCCATATGTGGGGGACGCGGACGTGCTCTTGGTGAGTCGCGAAAGCACGTGATCTTAATGGCCTCGAAGGACTTTGTCTGTGCGGCGACTTTTCCATTGAAGCCGGGACCTGGACGACGATAATATCTATCCCGCTCTCCTTGACATTTCCAATTGTCGCTGCCTGCATCAAGAGGCTTTATATTTAGCAAGCCGGCAAAATGGCCATCTTTCAGTCCAAGAAATTCCGACCTTCGGCCCAAGCAAACACAATCGCAGCCAGGTACCGGAGTGCCCTCGCAAAGCACCCATTTGCGCTCTTTGGCCTCCCTTTCATAGCAACTATGGTCGCTGGGTCATTCTTTTTGACCCCCGCCACTGCGATTAGATACGAGAAGCATGATAGACGAGTTCAGAGGCTTAGCAAGGATGAGGAGTTGGGAATTGGGAAGAATGCAAGGAAAGTCGATATGAAAGAGGAGTACTATGTAAGCTTCCCTAAGGATGACTTTAGGAGGAAGGACTGTTAGTTAGAAGCTTTTACTGATTCGTTTACAGAAATTGGCCGCAAAGGACCTTGATGATTGGGAGCAAAAACGAGTCAAGAGATTGAAGGGAGAGCATGACGGCATCATCTGAAGAGGGGCACAGACACGACATTGTTTGCATACCGCTGAGACCCAGAGCACCGAAGGCACGCCGAGAACGAGCGAGCCTGTTTATTGGGAAACTAGACGGAATGTCTCTGTTTTTGAATTCCCAGAGTGACCACAGCGGCCTTGGAGTGGCTGATAAGCCGAAACCCAGCTCCATCACTTATGGCTCCAAGCAGGAAATATCCATAATATGCCTATAATATACCCAAGATAGAGGCAAACTAAGATTTTGTTGAACTACATCTTCCTCGTGTGACATTTTTAAATCGGCCGCGTCGCAGGGGTGTTGCTCGGTCTTACAAATACACGCGGGTTTTTCAAGTGTCCAACTTTTCCGAGAAGCAGAGGGTGGGGTAATTTCGACCCTGCTGCCTAGATATGGTATATACGACATTATTTACATCCTGACTCTCCATTCATTGCATATATTTTGACGATACGCAAGAATGATGGATTCTAGACTGCCTGCCGTCTCGATGCACCCAACGCAACCACTCTCGATCATCTCATCTACGGCACAAAGTATCGACGACGCATCCATAAATGAATTGGTGACTGGATTCATGGCGCTTCATCGAAGATGCATCGTGGAGGATGCAACGATCGCAACGTTCCTACCTCCCCTCGATGACAATAAGATGAGGGGTTTTTGGCTAGGATTGATCCAGCAATGTCGATCTGGCACCCCGGAGACTGGGGAAAAAGTGATCGTGTACCTAGTGAAGGATGGCGCCATCAGCGGTGTAGCAAGTTTGTTACTTCCCATGCAGTCAGACGGGGAATCATCGGGCGTGGGTAGAGAAGTTGATGGTTGACGGACGTCCAAGGCCGAACTAGAGGGGATTGCGATTGAGAAGGTGAAATGGATTTTGGTAAGTCCTCTGGCTATCATACATTTGCAGTACTGATGGGACGAAGCTGCTTGATACTGAGAAGGGGAGTAGGCCGAGCGGTGTATCCCAAGCTTGGTTATGTCGAGTATGGCACAATTCCGAATTACTCGGTGAGTCCTGATGGACTCGTGTTGAGCATTTCTAAATGGTTGTTTTTGAAACCTCGTTATTCCATAAGACGCGCACCTACTATATTGCTTTAAGGAGATTAACTGTCTTGTTTAGGTTTTTGTTCATTTCGAACTGTCGAAGCATATATATGACCTAGAGACGCTGATATCAAAGCTTAAAACTTGCGATTATTCCTTAATCTATTAGTTGCTAGTGCAATGTTGTATTAGGAGGGAGCTAAACCACCAACTAACTAAACTACGAGTTCACGGCCTAAGAAATTATCCATTAACAAAAGGACTTTCCGTTTTTGCATCTCTATCTTGTAATTTAGCCCAGTGTTCGGCGGATACATATCCGGGTAGTATCGTGAAGCTCACGGGTAGGGTATATACCCGGCGACGATCTGACGGGTAGGGTAGGGTATATATCCGGATACATGAGGCTGAATATTGTATATAAAAATAGAATAGCGTATATAAAAAAGAATGAAGCTTTTGATAATAGTAGTAAACCCCTTTCCGCGAGCCCCCTTTCCGTGAGACCCCCCCTTTCTGCGAGTCCCTATTCAGGTGCTTCATCGTCAGCATCATCACCGTCGCTATCAGCCTCCCGTATTTTACCCCAATTCCGTAAGCAAAGTAAATATCTAATAGTTGGCGGTGATAACCTATTCCGCTTCTTTGTAATAATATCACTACCATTACTAAATACTCGTTCCGATGCTGCAGATGTTGCTGGAATAGCTAGATGATCACGAGCAATACGGGCAATAACTGGATATTGGTATTGCTTTGCGCACCAATATTTGAGAATATCAGTATGCTCACCGGGCCGTGGTTCAAGCATCCAGCGCCTCCATTCTGGCTCTTGAAAAGCCAAGCCTTCTGACGCAAATAGATCTTCGTCAGAATCAGGTTCTTGATCTATTGTAGCAGTAGCACCTATTGCTTCTGCAAGAGCTGTTTCGTGAGTAATTCGCTCCGTCTCAAGGTGATACTCTCGCTTTTGGTACGTTCTACAAACGTCTTCGAACTGCGCTCTTGCTCGTAATCTTCGTGTATCGTCTATAGCATTTGGATATATCTTCTTAAATACTGTATGATTCATTCGTGGGTCGCAAATTGTAGCAACAGCTGAGTGCTTACATTGCCGATTCGTTGTAAGAGTATAATACTCATTAAGCTTTTGAAGCGCAGCTCCACAAGCTACTCCGATCGTAGAGCTTCTACCAAGCTCTTCTTTTAGTAATGTGACCTTATTTATTATCTTTAAGTAAAGAGGAATTGTAAAGTTGAGCGTTGGATATGAATCGCTTTGTAGCCGTCTTGACGGCTTTAAGAATACTAAGAATAATCGTTCAAGAGCTTCGATAATAGCCCAATCGTTGCTTGTTAACGCAATATCCTTCATACTGATATCAAGCTTCTGCGTAGAGCATACTGCAGTAATTGGTATTCGAAGCTTTATAGCTGTTTCAAGCATATAGTACGTTGAATTCCAGCGTATAGGCATACCAAGTGATAGCTGGCGTGGCTTCTGGCCTGCAGCTTGTATCTGCTTCTGTAAAGCATCCTTCCATGCTCTTCGGTTTCGAAAGACATAAATATGCCTTCGGAGCTTCTCAAGCGTAGCTGATACTTCAGTAGAAGAGTTATCAATACGCTGCGGAATCCGGGCAAGCCCTTGCTGACACCAGTACGCTTCTGTTTCTGTATCCGGGCTAGCTTTCAAGCTCTTTAGAGTAGCTTGAACTGCAAGATTGATAATATGAGCAATACACCGAACGTCCCCTTCCTTTACAGTAAACGTCCATGGCTGTTGAATAGTCGTCTGCTGCTTACTGGCTATTTTCTCATATTCTGAAAGCATCACAGTATTCGCTGAGGCATTATCCCGCGTACAAGTAAATATAGCACCTGTAATTTCGAAGCTATCTGTTACTGCAGCTAACTCTTGAGCGAGATATTCGCCGCTATGAATTGGCTCTTGAAGGTGGATTACATCAAGTAATACGCACCGGTGCTGCCACTTTTCATTAATCCAATGGCCTGTGACAGCAGCGTACTCTGTATAGTTCCGTGCAGTCCATGCATCTGTTGTAATAGATATCCAGCCGCCATAGGTAATATGAGCCTGGAGTTCTAATTGTAGCAATCCTCGGTGATATGAGAATTGCCGCTGTAGCTCTCGGTGTAGTGTTCGCGACGATATCGATAGAGTACTTGGGCTTAAGAACTGTACTAATTGATGGAACGAATAGCTCTCAATAAGTCGTAAGGAGAGGTTATTTGATACAACGAATGAGAGTAATAACTCTCGGTATTTCGCTCTACTATTTGATGCTTGAGCTTGAGCGGGCTGGACTTGCGGGTTCCGCGGCCGTGGCTCAAAAAATGACGATGCACTACTTGATGGGCTTGACGGCGTAATTGTATGACCTTTCATTGTATATGCTACTGTTGGATGCTTCTGCGTATAGTGCTTCCAAAGATTACCGGTTGAAGTCTGACTTAATAGCTGCGGAGTAGGTGAATATCCGCAGCCTGGTTGTAAGCAAGTTACTTTGACTGTAGGTGGGTTACTATCAAGTATCAATCGCGAATATAATAGCTTCGTAAATAGTACCGACGACGTTGGTGGCAGCATTCGTCCTGGAGGCTGAAGCCGGAGCGGTGTAGGATTAATATCCTGTTGAATATGAATAGGGGGCGGCAGCGTTGGCAGACTTGGCTCATTATGAGTATCATAGCTATTATAGCCCTCAGGCTCCGTTGGTATATCTGATAACGACGAGTCGCTCATTCTGAGGATAATTATCACTTTATACAGCATCAATATAGATCTCACGACGTTGGAAAAAAGAGGTCTTGGCTGCGCTTGGCTATTCTTGGCATGTATCCGGATATATACTCGAGAGTATCCGGATACGCCGGATACTCCTAAAATATCGCCGGGTAGGTATATACTCGAGGATATACCCGGATACCACGGGTATATTCGTATCCGTACCGAACACTGATGTAGCCACTAGAGATACTCTTTGCAAATTAAGCCTGTCATCCACTTTGAGTTATTATACTGATATTCGATTTGAAGCAAGAATACAAAGCTCGTCTATCTGTTTGATATTATCTAAATTGTTAATTGCTATAGATCCTCCTTTACTATGACATACAAATTCTTTGATTTTAAACCACCATTTAGGTTGTTCCATATTGTAACGCTAACTTCTAAACGATAGAAGACACAGAGGTTTCTTACATAAGGTTGACTTGACAGAGGAGGCAGGGGATTAAACACAAAGGCTTTCTAAGTAACACGTTACAGTATTATAAAGAATACTATATTAAGTTAAGCACGAAGCTCCTATCTAAGGGAATACTATCTACTTATATAGTGGCGTCTGTTACTATTACAGCTCACAGCTTGTCACAGCTTGTTACGGTTGTTACGGTTATTACAGTTATTACGGTTGTTAGGGTTGTTATGGGGATTACGGGTGTAGCCTTAGCCACCAACGTTACAACCGCTAAGCAGACAACTGTATGTTATGAAGAATAGCCTCACCTTCCTTCCTTCTTCTCCTTCTTCTTCTTCTTCTTCTCTCTTTAGATTCAATCTAGATTACTTTTCCTGGACTGGCATCATGACCTCTATGACCATCGTAACAAAAGATTGAATCTCATTTCTTCATTAGCTCATCTTGAGCAAGAAACCAGAAACCAACACAAACCTTCGAGCAACAGAACCTCCAGAACCAGAAATCGAAACTCAGACCAAGACACTGGTCTTTAGCAAAGAACTAGATCTAGATACAGAACCAGAAAACCCAGACACAAATACAGCCAGAATCCATTCCAGAACTACATTGTAATGGTGGGTGCACCAGATGTGAGAATCTAGCCACCCAAGGAAGGGATAATTTTACTAAGACAACACACTGTCTTAGAAAAAGAGCCAAAGGGTCGTAGCATAGACTATTCCACAACGTAGCAATCAGGTGTATCATATAGTGGAGTGGTTTAGACAAGTTGTAACAAATGTTGAGTCTGAGAACTCAGGGATAAGTCAGAGATTAGCACCTCACTGACTTTTCAGAAACAAGGAGTAACAAGATCAATGCTTGGAAGCTTGGAAAAGACGTGGAAGTATGTGATAGTCGATTTACTGTATTGTCTGCTTGCCCTTTCTTAAGGAAAGGGCAATCCTATTTATGCTAAAGGAGTGTAGTTCTCTCATTTTCCAAGACTTTCCATGACTAACCAGGCTTGGTAACTGTAGTCGACGTAAGAGAATCCCATAGAACCATCCCCTAGGTTCCTAGCCTATAGGAAGTGAAAGGAGGTCCAAGGTCAGAGTACCCCTATAGACAAATTATGTCATAACTTAACCAATCTTGTGGGTAACTAAGGAGCGATGACGTGTAATGAATCATAGAGGGTTGTAGAAGCTTTTGGGGCTATGGTTCATGTTCCTAGGCCTCTAGTTGATAGAGATATGTCATGTGTAGTATTAGCCCAGTAACTAAGGAGTGATGTCATGTAATGAATCATAGAGGGTTGTAGAGATATGCGATGTGGTCATATCGGCCCAGTAACTAAGGAGCAATGACGTGTAATGAATCATAGAGGGTTGTAGCAATCGTTGAGTAGTATTGCTCTTGTTGTTGGTGTGACAAGCCAAAATATGTATAGTGACTTGTAGGGTTGAGGAGGAGATTTCTAAGTTTGCTCTTGAGTTTGATAGCAAACTGAGTGCAACGAATGTCAGTATGACATGTATCTAAGGAAATACTATCTACTTATATAGTGGCGTCGTGCCTCATGGGTAATCTGGATAGTTGGCGGATAGCTAGATATTCAGGATAGTTCATGGATAGCTCAACTATCCAATATCCACTAGTTTCTGCAACTATCCATTAGCCCCGTCACATGGCAGCCTACCCCGCTTGCCCCCTGTGACTCCCACGTCACGTTACTAGGTCCTGGTCCTGTAACCATGACGTCACGTTACCGTAGCCGTAACAGTCATCTTCCAAAAGAGCCCAGTTTCATCCATGTTGAAAATATCATTATCTGCATATGTTGCGCATAGTTGTCGGAGATCTTCCATTTGCACGATATTTGTAGGATTGTGGATGTCCGCTGCAGCTGCTTCTCCATGTCAAACATATTCCTTAATCTTAAATCTCTTCTTGAATCCATCTAACCAGCCATTCGACCATTTCGGTTCATTCCTATGAATAGTATATTGTGGCAGACAGTCCCAAAGTTTATGCGCCTTCGTTTTTAGAATGTCACCAGTAATGATCGCAATTTTCTTTTGCATGCATTGTTGCCAGTCGAAGAGAGCTATCTCGAGTTCAGGATATTCGCCATTACTTTTTCTCTTTGTGCCAAGTTCAGTCTTCTTCCGTGTATCTGAGTCAAGATATTGGTACTTCGTGGAAAGAATTAACGATATTTGGCCTTGGCTAAGTTGGCGACCTTGAGCTTGAGTGGCATACCAGGCTATAAGTGCAGGCAGAGTGCACGGGTGGCTGGCATATCTGCGTCGAATATATTGTCGCTGAACATCGGTGAGTGTGTGCCTTTTTTTTTTGGTTGCGAGGCCTCCATGGTGGAGTTGGTGAACTGAGTTATAAGAATTGTTTGGTATAAAAATAATTTTGGGACCAACGGATTTAAGGATCATCCTTATACAGAAATAATCCTTATTTTAGAGCTAAAAAACTACGGGACCAGACTACCCATCCTTATACAGAAATAATCCTTATTTTAGAGCTAAAAAACTGCAGGACCAGACTACCCATCCTTATACTGAGGATATCCTTATATCGAGGGATCCTTATATCTAGGTTCAACTGTAATGATACAGTGACAGAACAGCTCTCAACTTGTAAGTAATAAATTCTTATTCTTCTAACGTGGTTGTACACCGAGTCGTGAATGTCACCACGAACTTCAACACGCGTTTCCTCCACAACTACCAATGGAAATCCAAACCCAAGAAGCGCGAATCATTCTAGCTATTGAGGCTCTTCAAACATGTAAATCGCTTAATCGCAGGTCTGCATCAATACTATATAAAGTGCCTTATTCTACGCTTACTGATAGAATGGCCGGCCGACCTTCTCGACGCGAAACCAAAGCCAATAGTCATAAATTGACTGAGCTAGAAGAGGAAGTGATTATTCGAAATATATTGGATATGGATGCAAGAGGATTTGCACCTCGGCCTGCTAGTGTGGAGGATATGGCAAATTATATCCTTGAATCGCGTGGGGGAAAGCACGTTGGGACGCGGTGGGCATATCGATTTATACAACGCCGCCCCGAGTTAAAGACGCATTTTAATCGCGTTTATGACTTTTAAAGAGCCTTGTGCGAAGATCCTGAGCTTATTGGAGCGTGGTTTCAACTTGTGCAGAACATGAGAGCAAAGTACGGCATCCAAGACTGCGATTTCTACAACTTTGACGAGACGGGCTTCATGATGGGCGTTATTAGCTCAGCTTTAGTTGTTACGCACGCCGATCGACGTGGCAGAGGCAAGCAGTTCAGCCTGGCAATCGGGAATGGGCTACAGCAATTGTTTGTGTGAATGCTGAAGGCGGGAGTATCCCTCCGTTTTTAGTAGTTCAAGGGAAATGTCACCTTTCAAGTTGGTATACTGAAGGCGGCCTTCCTCACAATTGGGTAATTAAACCAACAAGCAATGGATGGACCAACAACGAGACAGGTCTAGAATGGCTTCATCATTTCGATAAACATACTTGCAGTCGTGCAAAAGGACCATATCAGATGTTGGTTTTAGACGGGCATGAAAGTCACGAATCAGCTGCGTTTCAGGAATATTGCAAAGCAAACAACATCATAACTCTCTGTCTACCTCCTCACTCATCTCACCTACCTCAGCCACTTGATGTTGGGTGCTTTAGTGTTCTTAAACGCATGTATGGGCATCAAATTGAGACCTTTATTAAGGCTCATATAAACCATATTACAAAGGTTGAGTTTTTTATAGCTTTCCACGCAGCTTATAACCAGTCAATAACAACTCAAAACGCCAAAGCTGGATTTTGCGGAGCTGGTTTAGTGCCCTTTGATCCGCAAGTAATCATTTCAAAGCTAGACGTCAAGTTGCGGACTCCTACACCTACAGGACTGTAAGGATGCCTCCGTACCTAGATACTCGAAGAACCTGTCTCGGAACTGTTACAGTCACTACAAACATGGAATCCGACTCGGTGGGGTTTCGAACCAGTAGAGGATCATATAGCGAGTTACGCTATAGTGGGGGACGGTAAGTGTATAGGGTTCAGGGCCAATGTAGACCTGTTGCAGTGGAAGGTTCAGGGCTAGGGTTAGGATAACCGAGCCGGGTCCGTTTCGGGAGTTAAGGAAACAGACTCAACGGGGTTCCCCCTTCATCTTTATTGTATCCTTCGTAGTAGACCTATAGGATTGCACCGACTCATATCCGACTCGCACTCCCATATGCCACTTCTCGTGATACGGTGCCCTGCGTCCTTACAAGGACCCCCCTCTATAGACGCTGATCCTTGGGTTTTTGAAACGCCTCACAACCCAATAGATGCTCTCTCACAGACTACTCTAGTTAAAAATCGCATTGCACGGCACCAAGGAAGCTCGCCAACCCCCATTTTTGCTACTGTTACTGCATTAGCTAAAGGGACAGAGATTTTGGCACATGAAATGACTTTATTGTCAGCTGAAGTCCGCACCCTTCGAGCAGCAAACGAAGCTCTTAGCAAACGCCGGAGGGCTAAAAAGTCTCGTGTCCATCAAGGGTGTGCACTTTCTGTAGGGGATGCACATGATGATTTGTCCCAAAGGGCAGTTACGGAGCAAATAAATCGCGAGAAGCGCTCTGGAGGGGTTGGTAGGAATGAGGGGCAACCAGGTGTACGACATTGTGGCACTTGCGGGGGGGCTGGCCATAATGCACGAACTTGTCAGGAGGTCATAGAAGTACTTAGCTCATCAGATTCTGAATAGTTTTAGTTTTAATACATGTTGTGGTTGTTTAATTATACCTTACAGTGGTGGGTATAAAAAAGTTTCACGACTCGGTGACATTCACGACTCGGTGTACAACCACGTTATATAATTACTTATTAACTTATTGCATAACGTACATGTATAGCGAAAGCGCCAAACAAGCGAAAGCGCCAAAATGATGCGGTGACCAAACCCCCCAACTAAATGTTAAATTCCTCAACAACAAAACATGCCCCATAAAAACGATGAAAGCCAATTAGTGCTAGCTATCCAGGCTATGCAAAGCGACCCAAAGTTACGCCTTCGAGTTGCTGCTAGGATCTATTCTGTGGACCACCGCAAGCTAGGTCGTCGTCTAGAAGGTGTACCTTCACGACGCGATATCCAAGCCAACTCACGGAAATTAACTAACCTAGAGGAGTCCGTCCTTGTTCAGTATATACTCGACCTAGCTGCCAAAGGGTTTCCTCCTCGGCTGTCTGTTGTTGAAGATATGGCAAGTCGACTACTTGCAACACGCGACGCGTCACGCGTTGGGTCGCGTTGGGCTTCAAACTTTGTTAAGCGGCGTGTAGAGCTCCAGACACGCTTTCAGCGCAAATACGACTACCAGAGGGCTAAGTGCGAAGATCCAGAAGTTATTAATGGCTGGTTTGAGCTTGTGCATAACACAATTGCGAAATATGGTATCGATGAAGCAGATATCTACAACTTTGATGAGACTGGGTTTATGATGGGCGTTATCTCAACTGCTATGGTTGTAACAAGCTCAGACGGGCGGGCAAAAGCAAAGAAGGTACAGCCTGGTAATCGGGAATGGGTTACAGTAATCCAAGGCGTTAGTTCTCAAGGTTGGGCAGTACCACCATTTATCATTGTTGCAGGCAAAAACCACCTTACATCTTGGTATGAGAATAGTGGATTTTCAAGCGATTGGGTGATTTCTGTTACTGAAAATGGCTGGACTACAAACGAGAGAGGCATGGATTGGATTCAGCACTTTGAGAAGCATACAAAGGCCCAGAGTGTTGGTGGTTATCGCTTGTTAGTCCTTGATGGTCATGAGAGCCACCACTCAGATGAGTTTGAGGAGTACTGCAAGGAACACAACATTATTACGCTTTGTATGCCTGCTCACTCTTCTCATCTACTCCAGCCACTTGATGTTGGCTGTTTCGGCCCGTTAAAGCAGGCCTATGGTCGGCAAATTGAAGATATGATGCAGGCTCATATTTCTCATATTACAAAGGATGGCTTCTTTCCTGCCTTCCACGCTGCATTTAACACACAATGACGGAAAGTAACATTCGAGGCGGGTTCCGAGGGGCAGGGCTTCTTCCATTTGACCCTGAGAGAGTGATATCTACACTTGATCTTAAGTTAAGGACACCAACGCCTCCAAGCTCCCGCCCAGGTACTGCTCAACCTTGGGTTTCTCAGACACCAAACAACCCAATTGAAGCTATGTCACAGTCTACATTTATTAAAACTCGGATTTCACGCCATCAAAATAGTTCTCCAACCTCAATCTATGCAGCTGTTGACCAGTTTACAAAGGGTGCATCGCAAATAATGCATCAATTAGCACTGCTAAAGGCAGAGAACCAAAACCTACGACAGGCAAATGAAGTACTAAGCAAGCGCCGGAGAGCTAGGAAAACACGACTACAGCAAGGAGGATCACTTAGTCAACAAGGGGCGCAAGAGCTACAGGATGAGAGGGATGTTGTGCAGCAGGTAGAGCAGGAAATAAGGGCAAGCTGTGGTCGGAAGCCAAGGGAAGAAACCCGTGCCCGTCGCTGTGGCAAGTGTGGTGAGACTGGGCACAATGCGCGCACGTGTCAGATTGTAATAGACACCTCTGAGGAAGAGGACTCTGAGTAGTTTCAATTGATTTCTAATGTTGTGGTAGATTTATCGCAATGTTTGTCGTGAGGGTAGATAATTTTGGCGCTTTCGCTTGTTTGGCGCTTTCGCTATACATGTACGTTAGTGCTGTCATTTCAAGATATTGAATACAATCATATTCATCACCGACTTCATTGCAATGGGCATATCATCAATCTTGTAAGGATGCCTCCTTACCTAGATACTCGAAGAACCTGCCTCAGAGCTGTTACGGTCACTACAAGCATGAAATCTGACTCAGTGTGGTTTCAAACCAGTAGAGGAGCACATAGCGAGTTACACTATAGTGGGGGACGGTAAGGGTGTAGGGTTCAGGGCTGATGTAGACCTGTTGCGGTGGAAGGTTCAGGGCTAGGGTTGGGATAACCGAGTCGGGCCCGTTTCGGGAGTTAAGGAAACAGACTCAACGGGGTTCCCCCTTCATCTTTTTTGTATCCTTCGTAGTAGACCTATAGGATAGCATCCGTTTAGCCTCCGACTCGCACTCTCATATGCTATTACTGTGAGCTGGGTGCCCTGTGTCCTTACACAACCCTCTATGATTCATTACACGTCATCGCTCCTTAGTTACTGGGCCGGTATTACCACATAGCATATCTGTACAACCCTCTATGATTCATTACATGACATCACTCATACTATCACACGACATATCTCTACCAACTAGAGGCCTAGGAGCATGAACGATAGCTCTAAAAGCTCCTACGAACCTCTATGATTCATTACACGTCATCGCTCTTTAGTTACCCACAAGATTGGTTAAGTTATGACATAATTTGTCTATAGGGGTACTCTGACCTTGGACCTCCTTTCACTTCCTATAGGCTAGGAACCTAGGGGATGGTTCTATGGGATTCTCTTACGTCGACTACAGTTACCAAGCCTGGTTAGTCATGGAAAGTCTTGGAAAATGAGAGAACTACACTCCTTTAGCATAAATAGGATTGCCCTTTCCTTAAGAAAGGGCAAGCAGACAATACAGTAAATCGACTATCACATACTTCCACGTCTTTTCCAAGCTTCCAAGCATTGATCTTGTTACTCCTTGTTTCTGAAAAGTCAATGAGGTGTTAACCTCTGACTTACCCCTGAGTTCCCAGACTCAACATTTGTTGCAACTTGTCTGAACCACTTCACTACATCACACACCTGATTGCTGCGTTGTGGAATAGTCTAAGCTACAACCCTTTGGCTCTGTTTCCTAAGACAGTGTGTTGTCTTAGTAAATTCGTCCCTTTCTTGGGTGGCTAGATTCTCACATCTGGTGCACCCACCATTACATGGGTGCCCTGTGTCCTTAAAATCTAGCAGCACAAGCGTTCCTTTTTCCACATGGCGATCTCTTGATAAGAATAACAATATTCAAACAGAGTATATACCTACAGAGGACGATATCCAGCAATGGAGGGCTTATGGACCCTTAGGCAAACTTCATAATATTGTTGTATACATTCAACTTTCGCCTCAATGACAGGCTTCATTCTTGAAGAATTCAAATGGCAAGCATCTAGTACGTGATAACAAAACCTGGTGGAATTCATGGTATTTAATGCTTGCATGTGCCTTACAAGATACTATGAAGAAGGCTATCAATAACTATTGTATCAATTTGAAGATTTACATGATGATTCTTTGCAAGATACAGATTGGGCTGTACTACAGAATATATACAATTGCCTTCTTCATTTTTATGAATCTACAATGGCTACTGAGGGCCAGCAAGCAACTCTGAACGAGTATTACTCTCTATGCAGTTCTTACTTGACCAGCTTGACAATGGGAAGAAGCAATATGAGCAAGATCCAATATTAAGCCCCTGCTTAATTCTGCTTGGAAAGTAACGGATAAGTACTATGGCTTAACAGAGCGGTAAGTAAAAGAGAATATATTAATAACATATAACTTGTCTAACATATGTTGCTGCATTAGTGCTTATTCCAACCCAGAAATGGACTTATATCTATGATAATTGGCCAAAATCTTGGATAGAAGCTGCAAGAGCATCAGTTCAATCATTATGGGACGGATCGTATAAGCCAGCAATTGTTTCTGGCTCTGCGCTCATTGCTGGTATCGATAAGATATCAATTGCCATTTTATGAAGATTTGGAAATGCCGTCCGTTGAGCAGGCTCCATCCACCAACCTCTAGCATCACATTCGGGGGTAACTGGCAATTGACAGTATTTGAGATACTCGTCTTGAAGAAGAGGCTGATAACGCTGCTGCTTTGCCTTTGCCCAACGCTTGAATCCAGACTTTGCATCACTAGGATCTAAGTCTGATAAACTTATAGGAAACGGCTATTCTCAGGGGCTAAGATTACAGTCACAGATCGTCGCAATCGATTGGGGGTAGATACTATTGGGTACTTAGAGTGCTTAAAGTCTTGGTTGGCTATTACAGATACACCTTGGGCAGAGGATTAAGATAGAATGATGAAAAGGGGCGTTAGTGCGAAGCAATTGATAGTACTGTTTATAAGTCATATGGTTGACACTGTTTACACTGCATATATTGCCAAGCCTTATGATCATAATACAATATACTGCCAAGCTATATGGTGACAATATAATATAGGCACTCGCCATATGGTGACAATACAATATGCCTTTTTCTCGCAATATATTGCCAAGAATTACTATTGACAACACTGATCCAATCCAATCGAAGCAGAAAAATGGTCCAATCAACCCAATCCAGGGGTTCTGGATTGGTTTGGATTGGTTTGAATGAAACGCTGCTCACAGCGTACCACAGCACGCAACCCACTTACACAACCCACTCCTAAAACTTCCCTCACATCGTCGTCGGCGCAATACTCCCCCACTCCTCATCCTCGCACGCCAAGCTGCCCGTCAGAATATCCGCCTCAGCAGACCTAACCCACTTGGACCTCGTGATAATCTTGTGGCCCGCAAACAGCACCACGAAGAGAATCAAGCTCACATACGCCACGAAGAACTGCGTCACATCTCATGGCATAAACGCCGTGAAGCCCTGCGTGCCGATGCTGGCCCTCGTGATGAAACCCGCGACGGCGCTGATGTTGAGGGGCCACCCGAAGACGGTCGATGCGCCCGAGGAGAGGTTGTGCGTGCGGAGGCAAGGGTGAAAAATTTCGGGGCCGAGCCGTCGTGCGCAAGCCCGACGTGGATCCCTTCCTCCCGTATCCTCATCTTTGCCCAATCGATAGGCACTGCTGTGAGGATCGCTATGTCTAACGCGCGAGCGGGAGTAGACGTTGGAGTTTGCGGCGGAGAGGACGACGAAGAGGACGGCGTTGATGATGCCTGGGAGGACCTTGACGCCGGCTAGATCGGCAGCAATGACGAAGGGCGAGGCGGTGGCGTCGGAGGCGGAGGATATCAGGCGCTCATTGGTGTAGGGCACCAGCAGGCCGATGAAGAAGACAGTGAAGACGAAGAAGAAGAGGATCATTTCCCGTCAAGAACGAGTGTGCGAGGAAGGAGCAATGGGTACTACACTCCTCGGGAAAGAGCGGCTATGTATCGCAAAATCATGAACATACCAATAGCAATCATCTGCAGATGCCTCGCCTTCAGCCTCCTCTGCAGCTTCGGCGCCGAAACCTGCTCCTGCAATTCATGCTTCTCATCATCCCCCAAGTGTATGGACGGGCTGGTCTTGATGTCCGTTCGGGACCATCATGCACTCTCCGCTGTTAGCGGCGATCGGAGGGTCAGGGTAGTAAGGGGGAAGCGGAGGAGGGGGGAGGAGGGGGGAGGAGGAGGTCGTTTGAGGGGAAGGCGTGGGAGGGAGGAGCCAATTGCACTAAAGCATGATGGAGCGGGAAGGGAAGAGTTTTGTCACCAGAGATTAGAGGGCAAATCTGGGGAAGTTGAGGGGGGCTAGTAGGAGTTTGGGTTAGTGGTGGGTGGAGAAAAAGCCTGAGGTAATCGGGGTAACTCCGGTGTGATGAGATTAGGTCGTGGGATATGGTTGGAGAGAGATATGGAGATGGGATGAGGATGGGGATGAAGATTGGGATGTTCGGGGTCGATGAGAGCGGTCAGTTTTGTGGCGATCACGTGAGTGTAATTACCGCGGATGAGGATGGGAAGAGCGGACGTGCCACGTGCGCTCTTGAATGGAGGTTACTAGTCAACCATGTAATCACTTAGTAAGCATCACATGACTTGAACCTGTGCATCTCCATCTCTCCTATCATGCCCAACTACGCACCAGATCACCAACGTCAGTGTCAAGATCCGCAGTGTCGATGTCTCACCCACGCACACGACGGCCAGGTGGGTGTGCACCATGCATGTGCTTCTCTTCTTCGCCTCTTCTCTTCTTCGCCTCTTCTCTTCTTCGCCTCTTCGCCTCTTCGCTTCCACGCATCTCTTCCCTTCCTTTCGTCCCTGTCTCTGGCCGAAACCATCATGGTAACCCTTCCCTGTCGTCGGCATCCCACGCCGCTACAGTCCCGCTGGCCACCCGCTGCTGCCAACTGCCGCTGACCGACCTGACCAACCCCTCAATCACTTCCCTCCAACCCCAGCAGGAGGAGCGATTACGATTGAGGAAGGACGAAAGAGGGTGAGGCTCGTGGGGGAAGATCGGTGGTAGGATAGGCAGTATGTGTGATATGAAGGGGGGGACGCCCCCGTCCCAGATGACGAAAACATTCTGTTCGTCTGGCCGCTGTCGTCCCTCCTTCCTCAATCGTAATCGCTCCTCCTGCACGCCACGCCCCCGTCCCAGAAGACGAAAACATTATGTTCTTCTGGCCTTCCACTCTCGGTATCATGTCCCGGATGATATCATGGGGATTATGGAGACGCGGGCATGCCGGAGCTCGGCAGTGCGTTACCCCTGCCACGAGACGTTGGCAGACCACTCTTGGCACCCTCAGCACCCTCGGCACCCTCAGCTCAACTTCCCAATCAAGAAGCCCGCTCTTCATATCCTCCGCTGCCAGCGTCTGGCCAAGCTCCAGCACGCCGCCAGATCGACATGACTGACCCTCAGGGCACGTCGCCATCGCAATACGCACATCACGTCCATCACGGAACTACATCCGAATAGGCAGTTGTCACTTTGCCTCCCCTAATGGTTCACCGTCCAAAGCTCCCATGAGCCCAATCTCGCAAGATCGGGTCCTGGCCTGTTCCTGGCGAACCTTCTATAAAGCTCAGCGGATGTCCCGCCTCCAGTCTCACCATCATCCTCATCCACATCTCTTCATCACATCACCAGTCCTCCGCCGAACATCATGAAGTTCTCCCAGAGTCTCATTGCCCTCGCGGCCTGCTTCCTGCCTCTCATCGCCGCTGCTCCTGTGGAGGCACAGCACGCCAAGATCCGCAGCCCTAGAGCCCAGGATATCATCCCAGACAGCTACATAGTTGTCTTCAACAAGGGCGTCAACGATGCCGATATTGAGTCCGAGTTTTCCTCCGTCAGCCGCATCCTGAGCAAGCGCAGATCTGCCCACAAGGGTGTTGGCCACAAGTACAACATCACTGGCTTCAAGGGCTACCAGATCGAGACCGACACCGGTAGCATCGGTGAGATCGCCGCGTCGCCTCTGGTAAGTGACGACACCCAGTTCCAAACCGTACGTTCTGCACATGACTAACGAGCATCAGGTCGCGTGGATCGAAATGGACGGAAAGGTCCAAGCTAATGCTCTCGAGACCCGCTCTGGTGCTACATGGGGTCTCGGCCGCATCTCCCACAAGGCGACTGGCTCCAACAGCTACATCTACGATGGCTCCGCTGGCTCGGGATCAACCGTCTACGTTCTTGACACCGGCATCTACATTGAGCACTCGGTGAGTCTCCCTTCACGCTTATTACCCCGCATTGAAGCTTCTAACTGACACCTACCACAGGAGTTCGAGGGCCGTGCCAAATGGGGCGCAAACTACATTTCGGGCTCCCCGGACACTGATGAGAACGGACACGGCACTCACTGTGCCGGCACCATCGCTGGCGCCACTTACGGTGTTGCCAGCAAGGCGAACCTAGTCGCCGTCAAGGTCCTCGACCGTGATGGGTTCGGCGCCACCTCTGCCACCATTGCCGGCATCAACTTTGTTGGCCAGAACGGCAAGGATGGCAAGTCTGTCATCTCCATGTCGCTCCGCGGCCACTACTCCGCTGCCGTCAACTCTGCTGTCGAATCCACCGTCTCCAATGGCGTCACCATCGTCGTCGCTGCCGGTAACGACGGTGACGATGCCTCCAACTACTCGCCCGCCTCTGCCAAGAATGCCATCACAGTCGGTTCCGTCGATAGCACCGACACCCGCGCTAGCTCCTCCAACTACGGCTCCGTCGTTGATATCTTTGCCCCAGGTGTTAACGTGAAGTCCGCATCGATCGGCGGCAAGTCTGCCTTCAGCATCAAATCCGGAACCTCCATGGCCACCCCCCACGTCGCCGGTCTCGCCGCCTACCTCATCGGTCTTGGTGGACTTAGCTCCCCAGCCGCCATCGCTTCCAAGATCGCGTCCATCGGTACCAAGGGCTCCGTCAAGGACCCTAAGGGTAGCGTCAACCTCATTGCCTACAACGGCAACGGTGCTTAAATTTCTCGCTTTTTGAGAGTTGAGATGATGGTGGAGGGATGAGGATTTATGGATCATGAATTTATGGGGGATGGAGACGGACTTATCTTCTAAAATCTATATATTGGTTTTGTTTGGATAGCTTAGCTAGCTAGTTGGTGGTGTGGAGGTTGTGGTAGAATTCAGTAAACCTGTTTGGTATAACGTGGTTTATCAGCATGTCGCGCACTTTTCACCAACCTACTACTTCAAAATACAATTAAACGACCATAACATACAATATTCATTAAACTACTCAGAATCTGATGAACTAGACATATTTACACCTTCGGGATAAGTTGGCGCATAATGACCAGTCTTTCCGCAATTGCCACAACGTCGTGTAGTCAATTGCCCCTCATTCTACCCACCCACCCTCCCTAGGCGCTTGTCGTGTCGAATCTGCTCATCCACATCCCTCTAAGCTAATACATCGTGTGCATCTCTACAGTAAGTGCACCTCCTTGGCGGATACGAGCCTTTTTAGCCCTCTGGCATTTGCTAAGGGCTTCGTTTGCCTAGCGAAGGGTACGGACTTTAGTAGTCCCAAGAGTCAATTAATGAGCTAATAGCTCTGTACCCTTTGCTAACGTAGTGACTCTTGCAAAAATTGGGGTTGGCGAGCTTTCTTCGTGATAAGCAATACGTTTCTTAACCAAAGTTGTCTATAAGAGAGCATCGGTTGGGTTGCGAGGGGTTTGAGAGACCTAAGTGTCGGCGTTAGCAGACGAGGGTCGACGAGGAGACGGAGTCTGCAACCTTGCATCAAGCTTTGAAATCACAGCATATGGATCAAAGGGCACTAAACTAGCCCTGCGGAATCCAGCCTATGCGTTTTGAGCTGTCATTGATTGTATGTATGCTGCTTTAAACGGAACTCAACCTTACTAATATAATTAATATGAGCCTTAATAAAGGTCTTAATCTAGCAACTATATGCCTGCTTTAACACACCAAAACATCTAACATTAAGTGGCTGAGTTAGATGAGAAGAGTGAGGAGGTAAACAAAGAGTAATAATGTTGTGTGCCTTGCAATACTCTTAGAATTCGGCTGATTCGTGGCTCTCATGCCCATCACAGACTAGCATTTGATAGAGACCTTTGCTCGAGCAGCAGTATGCTTATCAAAGTGTTGTATCCATTCTAGACCCGTCTCATTATTTGTCTATCCGTTACTTGTAGGTTTAATAACCCAGTCGTGTGGAAGACTGCTGTAATGGTGGGTGCACCAGATGTGAGAATCTAGCCACCCAAGGAAGGGATGATTTTACTAAGACAACACACTGTCTTAGGAAACAGAGCCAAAGGGTTGTAGCTTAGACTATTCCACAACGCAGCAATCAGGTGTGTGATGTAGTGAAGTTGTTCAGACAAGTTGCAACAAATGTTGAGTCTGGGAACTCAGGGGTAAGTCAGAGGTTAACACCTCACTGACTTTTCAGAAACAAGGAGTAACAAGATGAATGCTTGGAAGCTTGTAAAAGACGGGGAAGTATGTGATAGTCGATTTACTGTATTGCCTGCTTGCCCTTTCTTAAGGAAAGGGCAATCCTATTTATGCCAAAGGAGTGTAGTTCTCTCATTTTCCAAGACTTTCCATGACTAACCAGGCTTGGTAAATGTATTAGAAATCAAGTGCGACCCACAACTAGCTTGCTAATCATGTAGTGAACGTAAGAGAATCCCATAGAACCATCTCTTGGGTTCCTAGCCTATAGGAAGTGAAAAGGAGGTCCAAGGTCAGAGTACCTATAGATAAATTATGTCATAACTTAACCAATCTTGTGGGTAACTAAGGAGCGATGACGTGTAATGAATCATAGAGGGTTGTAGAAGCTTCTAGAGCTATCGTTCATGTTCCTAGGCCTCTAGTTGGTAGAGATATGCCATGTGGTAGTATTGGCCCACCCCCTTAAGGAGGAGATTTTCGTAATAACTTGTTCAATGAGTGTTCAAATGATATGCCGTGATGTATGTAGCATAAACAGATGTAGTAGAAGAGTTTGCAGCAATCGTTGAGTAGTATTGCTTCTGTTGTTGGTGTGATAAGCCAAGATATGTATGGTGACTTGTAGGTTTGAGGAGGAGATTTCTAAGTTTGCTCTTGAGTTTGATAGCAAACTGAGTGCAACGAATGTCAGTATGACAACTGCCATCTGTGTACCAATTCGCAAGATGAGTCTTCCCTTGAACTACCAAAAATGGAGGCACACTCCAACCTTCGCTATTCGAACGCACGGCTCTCTGTCATACTGCTACAACCCTCTATGATTCATTACACGTCATTGCTCCTTAGTTACTGGGCCGATATGACCACATCGCATATCTCTACAACCCTCTATGATTCATTACATGACATCACTCCTTAGTTACTGGGCTAATACTACACATGACATATCTCTATCAACTAGAGGCCTAGGAACATGAACGATAGCTCCAAAAGCTTCTACAACCCTCTATGATTCATTACACGTCATCGCTCCTTAGTTACCCACAAGATTGGTTAAGTTATGACATAATTTGTCTATAGGGGTACTCTGACCTTGGACCTCCTTTCACTTCCTATAGGCTAGGAACCTAGGGGATGGTTCTATGGAATTCTCTTACGTCGACTACAGTTACCAAGCCTGGTTAGTCATGGAAAGTCTTGGAAAATGAGAGAACTACACTCCTTTAGCATAAATAGGATTGCCCTTTCCTTAAGAAAGGGCAAGCAGACAATACAGTAAATCGACTATCACATACTTCCACGTCTTTTCCAAGCTTCCAAGCATTGATCTTGTTACTCCTTGTTTCTGAAAAGTCAGTGAGGTGCTAACCTCTAACTTATTCCTGAGTTCTCAGACTCAACATTTGTTACAACTTGTCTAAACCACTCCACTATATGATACACCTGATTGCTGCATTGTGGAATAGTCTAAGCTACGACCCTTTGGCTCTTTTTCTAAGACAGTGTGTTGTCTTAGTAAAATCATCCCTTCCTTGGGTGGCTAGATTCTCACATCTGGTGCACCACTCACCATTATACAACTATCCAGATTACCCATGAGGCACGACGGCACTATATAAGTAGATAGTATTTCCTTAGATAGGAGCTTCGTGCTCAACTCAATATAGTATTCTTTACAATACTGTAACGTGTTACTTGGAAAGCCTTTGTGTCTAATCCCCTGCCTCCTCTGTCAAGTCAACCTACGCAAGAAACCTCTGTGTCTTCTATCATTTAGAAGTCAGCGTTACAATGACGCCAACTTGAACGCTAGCCACTGAAGCTTCAAGTGGGGGAAAGAAATCCAAAGATCGGATTACTCTCGCATTTACGACAAATTCGACTGGAACTGAGAAGCTAGATATATGGGTTGTGGGAAAGTCGAAGAACCCTCAATGTTTTAAAAATGTTACGCGCATGCGGATTCAATATCGATACAACGAGACAAAATGGATGACAGGGCTAATTATGAAAGAATACCTAGACTGGTTAAATGAGAAAATGAAGCATCGCAAGATACTGTTATTACTTGATAACTTCTCTGGACATGAAGTCGGAGTTGAACTTGTTGGTGGATTACAAGGTTTGTCGAATGTTCGAATTGCTTGGCTTCCACCAAATACGACATCTCGTTGGCAACCTCTCGATCAGGGAATAATTGCAAGCTTCAAACTTGGGTATCGAAAACAATGGATTAATTACATGTTGCGCCAGCTCGAGGCCAATAAGAACCCTAATAAAACAGTTAATATTCTAAAGGCGATACAGTGGAGTCGACTTACGTGGGAAGCACTTGAAGCACCAAAAATCCAGAAGTGTTGGTGGCGATCGACTCTCATAAAAAAAACAGAAAATATGGATATGTGTCAAGATAATACTGCTGAGGCCGAGGAACTGGGAATGGAAATTGCGAGGCTACCAGGAGATGTCATGCCAATTGCAGATTTTCTCAACCCTATAGGCGAATAGATAGTTGACAGAGATGAAGATATTTTTGAAGCTGTAGTACAGAGATACACTATTACAGGGTAGTCGGAGATTACCACACAAATTTGTGTGTAGTTCCCCGCATTCCGAAACCTCCAACACCCCTGACCCTGCCCCTGACCCCTCATCCCATAGGCAAACCACAAAATAGACGTAATCTACCACCCTCTCCTCCTTCCACCAATTCGACGCTCATAACGCCCGCCAAGAAGCCCTTTCTTATCTCCCTCTCTCTTCGGAAAGATGTGACTCTCCCTTGTGCTTGGCATTGCTTGGTACTGTATACAGGGGCTGGGATTGATCAGGAGCTGAAGGAACTCAGTGGCTAACTAGCCACGTCAACAACAGTCCTTGATTAAAAGAAGCTGCAACGCACTGGGTTTAGGAGCACGGTCCCGATGCCGATGCGTGAGATTATAAAGGAGAGGGAAAACATCACCTCACCTCTTTTTTGCATTCTCTTCGGCGATGAGAGATCTGATACGGAAGGTCGCTGTGAACATGAGATGACAACAAGGGGCTATCCCGTGACAAATCTAAGTAAGGCCAGGAGCAGCACGCGGTGTCTCTTTGTGGAGAGAAAGCTGCATCTTGACAATAGAAGGTAAGAAATGCCGAGATCTCCTCTCTCCCTCACACCTACCTCTTCCCGCCCCCAACCTCCGAAGCTGCTGCAGTGAAAAGCACGGCACCTAGTGTCCATAGGGCAGCAGCCAAGACGTCGATACTACTAATCTGCACGCGCTGACCGTCTTAAAGCTTAGATACCGGTACATCGTGCATGCCACCCTACACCATCCTCCCCTACCACCCACCCCCTCCATCGCTACCACCACCTTCCATAACCAACCAACCAAACCCCCCATTCCCCTTCCAGGCTCCTCCCCGATCCATCCCTTGGTACTACAACAGGCTCTGCTCTTCGCGCCAAGAGAACAATGTAATATAGACTTACGGCGTACGGCATTCAAAGAGAGGGCGTGACAGCTAGGAGGACGCCGCAAGCGATGTATACCTGCTTCGCTGGGGCTCTTGGCCCTTTTGCACTTGTCAGGCGTGCGTGGGCGGAGTATTGGGAGCTTCTTGTTTTGGACTGGCTGGTTTGGTTTGTCTTCGCTGCTCATTCGAAAGGATCATGGTATGGTATGGGATGGTGGAGCTGCGAGATAGAGATAGAGAGGTAGAGAGTTGTATGAAGGTGAGAGAGTAGAGTACGGAAGGGTGACGAGATGAACGTATTATAAAGACCCAGTAACTACCTTGTTGGCAAAAAAGGCATCTTAATATCAAGGGATATCAGATCTTGCATTCATCCAACCAGTCCCAGTCCTAGTCCCAGTCCCTCACTTCTACTTGCCAGTAAGTGTTCACTTCTCGCAGTTTGGCACTTTGGATGAACTCATCACTTTCCGGCTATCGTCTTGGAGTTCATCCAAAGCGAACCAATCTTCGCCAATCGAACTCTTACTAACACATCAAACAGATCCCCAAATCCACCCCTCTCCACCCCCCTGATCACCGCCCACCATGGCACGCTTCACCCTCCTCGCCCTGGCCCTCGCTAGCACCATTCTCTCCCCTCTGTCTACCGTCCTCGCGCACCCCGCCAACGGCCCCCGCGACACAAAGTTCGGCTGCGGTGTCGTGCCCACCGCCGAGTTCCTCGCCACAGCCAAAGAGATGGCCGCCGAGGAAGCAGCGTCGAAATCCGCTCTCGGGGCTCTGGCTGCCGATGGAGCTATTTCCGCAGCCGCGACTATCAACGTCAATGTGTATTTCCATGTCGTGGCGAGATCGACCGCTGCGAGTGGTGGGTATGTGACCGCGGCGCAGATTGAGAATCAGTTGACGGTTATGAATAATAATTATGGTGAGTTTGTAACCTAACCCCCTAACCCCTCGCTTGTGCTTTCTCCCATCTCCCTGCTTTTTGATCCTGGTTTGCATTTTGAATGAGCAAATGGACATATGCTGACCAATTTCCAAAGCTGCTTCCGGTTTCCAGTTCACCAACGCCGGTACTGACTGGACCATCAACACCCTCTGGGCATCTGACGGCGCCGAGTTGGCGATGAAGAAGGCGCTCCGCAAGGGTACTTACAAGGATGTGAACATCTACTTCATGTATGCTATCGGTGGTAGCTATGGATACTGTTATTTCCCAACCACCGCTGCTACTGGATCCGATAAATTCTATGTAAGTACTTTGTCAACCCCATAACCAAATTTCCTTAAGCATTGAAGATTGGAGCTTGAGTTGGAGTTGGGATTGGAGTTTGAGGTTGGTCTTGGAGTAGGAATGAAACTGACGAGAGAAACAGTACGACGGCTGCTCCGTTCTCTACAGCACCGCGCCTGGCGGCTCCGAAACGAACTACAACCTCGGCAAGACCGTGACGCACGAAGTCGGCCACTGGATGGGTCTCCTCCACACCTTCCAAGGCAGCTCGTGCTCGGGCTCAGGGGACAGTATCGCCGACACCCCGCAGCAATTGTCGGCTACCAGTGGGTGCCCAACTGGTCGTGACTCGTGCCAAAATGTCGCTGGTTTGGATCCTATCCATAACTATATGGATTATTCTTATGAGTGAGTTTGATTTATTTGATGTTTTGTGGGGATGTGTGAGAGATGGATGGATGCTAATGAGATGCAGTTCTTGCTATGACAACTTCACTCCTGGCCAGGATACTCGTATGCTTAGCATGTGGAACACCTTCCGTGCTTAGATGCGTTCCAGCTTCGAGAAAGGGGTGCTTCCAACAGCAGCAGGTGGAGAGGCGAAATGAGAGCGAGATTGAGACTAAGAATTAGACTGAAAAAATGACCATTAGCCGCCGTTGGAAAATGGGTTGGCTAGACTGAATGTGTGTCACTTAACGCTTCTGTTAGTTTGATGTTAGAAGGTACGTTCAAAGCGGTTGGTTGACTCACGGCTTTAGGCGCTTATTATGTCCTTTGTGATAAGACAGTTTGACCTCTATGGCAAGCACATCTCGCTTGCTATTGTTAGGACTGTGTACAACTAGTAGGCGGATATCCTTATAGCAGAGTGCATCAAAGAGTCTAGTGTCCCCTTCCACTCTACTAGCTAGAGGAGACAAATGACAAAGTCTAATTAGAGCTGTCTTATGGCCGTTAAGCATGAATAACATATATTAGCAACTTTGTATCCTATAACGTACATGTATAGCGAAAGCGCCAAACAAGCGAAAGCGCCAAAATGATGCGGTGACCAAACCCCCCAACTAAATGTTAAATTCCTCAACAACAAAACATGCCCCATAAAAACGATGAAAGCCAATTAGTGCTAGCTATCCAGGCTATGCAAAGCGACCCAAAGTTACGCCTTCGAGTTGCTGCTAGGATCTATTCTGTGGACCACCGCAAGCTAGGTCGTCGTCTAGAAGGTGTACCTTCACGACGCGATATCCAAGCCAACTCACGGAAATTAACTAACCTAGAGGAGTCCGTCCTTGTTCAGTATATACTCGACCTAGCTGCCAAAGGGTTTCCTCCTCGGCTGTCTGTTGTTGAAGATATGGCAAGTCGACTACTTGCAACACGCGACGCGTCACGCGTTGGGTCGCGTTGGGCTTCAAACTTTGTTAAGCGGCGTGTAGAGCTCCAGACACGCTTTCAGCGCAAATACGACTACCAGAGGGCTAAGTGCGAAGATCCAGAAGTTATTAATGGCTGGTTTGAGCTTGTGCATAACACAATTGCGAAATATGGTATCGATGAAGCAGATATCTACAACTTTGATGAGACTGGGTTTATGATGGGCGTTATCTCAACTGCTATGGTTGTAACAAGCTCAGACGGGCGGGCAAAAGCAAAGAAGGTACAGCCTGGTAATCGGGAATGGGTTACAGTAATCCAAGGCGTTAGTTCTCAAGGTTGGGCAGTACCACCATTTATCATTGTTGCAGGCAAAAACCACCTTACATCTTGGTATGAGAATAGTGGATTTTCAAGCGATTGGGTGATTTCTGTTACTGAAAATGGCTGGACTACAAACGAGAGAGGCATGGATTGGATTCAGCACTTTGAGAAGCATACAAAGGCCCAGAGTGTTGGTGGTTATCGCTTGTTAGTCCTTGATGGTCATGAGAGCCACCACTCAGATGAGTTTGAGGAGTACTGCAAGGAACACAACATTATTACGCTTTGTATGCCTGCTCACTCTTCTCATCTACTCCAGCCACTTGATGTTGGCTGTTTCGGCCCGTTAAAGCAGGCCTATGGTCGGCAAATTGAAGATATGATGCAGGCTCATATTTCTCATATTACAAAGGATGGCTTCTTTCCTGCCTTCCACGCTGCATTTAACACACAATGACGGAAAGTAACATTCGAGGCGGGTTCCGAGGGGCAGGGCTTCTTCCATTTGACCCTGAGAGAGTGATATCTACACTTGATCTTAAGTTAAGGACACCAACGCCTCCAAGCTCCCGCCCAGGTACTGCTCAACCTTGGGTTTCTCAGACACCAAACAACCCAATTGAAGCTATGTCACAGTCTACATTTATTAAAACTCGGATTTCACGCCATCAAAATAGCTCTCCAACCTCAATCTATGCAGCTGTTGACCAGTTTACAAAGGGTGCATCGCAAATAATGCATCAATTAGCACTGCTAAAGGGAGAGAACCAAAACCTACGACAGGCAAATGAAGTACTAAGCAAGCGCCGGAGAGCTAGGTGTTACGACGGAACAAGAAGGCTGGCCAACTACAGGACAGGAAGGAGGGAGGTCGCATGAGACCGGCCCTGGTACCTGGACGGGCAGCGGGGAATAGTAGTTCCGAAAGTATCACGTGACGGACTCGCAGGATGATGAGAAGAGTCCTAAGAGTCCAGGACTCCGAGGACTCGAGTGAGTTCCCAGGAGCCCACTAGGCACGTGATGGACTCGCAGGATGATGAGAAGAGTCCTAAGAGTCCAGGACTCCGAGGACTCGAGTGAGTTCCCAAGAGTCCACTAGGCATGACGCCACTATATAAGTAGATAGTATTTCCTTAGATAGGAGCTTCGTGCTCAACTCAATACAGTATTTGTTATATACTAGTAACGTGTTACTTGAAGCCTTTGTGTCTGATCCCCTGCCTCCTCTGATAAGTAAACCTTTACGCAAGAGAACCTCTGTGTCTTCTATCGTTTAGAAGTCAGCGTTACACTTTGAGCACCACTTCTACGAGGTACCGGCTTACACACAAAGCAACATGTCCGTCGTCAGTTCGAAGGGGAAAACCCCCACCACGCCAACTTCGTCTCAGAGGTCTAAGCCTGAGAATGAGGAGATGCCCGACGCACCCACCGTCAACGAACTCAAGGAAACTCTACGCGTCAAGTTGCCCGACACTTACTCCGGCAACCGAAAGGAACTTGAGGTGTTTTTGCTACAGGTCGAACTGTACCAACACTTCAATGATGAGAAGTTTCCCACCCAGGAGAGCTATGCCCTGTGGACTGCGTCCTACCTTAGGGGGGAAGCCCTGCGATGGATCGAACCATTCCTCAAGGACTATTTCAAATATGAAAGTACCAATGGAAGCATGACAACTACGCAGACTATGTTTGGCAGCTGGAAAGGATTCTGTAAGGAAATACGACGCATGTTCGGAGACATCGATGAGATTAAGACCGCAGAAGACCATCTGTTTGCACTTAAGCAGACTGGCAGCGCCCTCACATACTCCACAGAATTCCAGAGATACGGCAATCAGACAGGATGGGACGCCAGCGCACTCATCAGCCACTACCGACGTGGGCTGAAGAGCCATATACGTATGGAACTTGCCCGTTTGGAACAACAACCAACGGACATGGTAGCGCTAATCGAACATATGGTCCGAATCGACAATCGACTATACGAATTCCAGAAGGAACGTCGGACCTATGACAAGCCCAAGAAAAGTTACCCCTACCGGGGAAACGAGGGCAGACGACGGGATCAACACCCGCGAGACAACCGTTGGTCGGACCCAATGGAACTCGATGCCACGTTCAAACCTGGACGACCCCGTGACCCTAAGAAAGACAGACAATTCAAGGAACGACTCTGTTTTAACTGCGACAAGCCAGGCCACATGGCCCGAGACTGCAGACAGCCAAAGAAAGGGAACGGCGGACGCAAAGTCGGCAAACAACTCAATGCCACCTGGACAGGACAGTTGAACGCAACGTTTGTGAGCAAACAGGACTGGGGAATAAACGGCGAAAGCACCCCAGAAGACGAGAGCTCAGATGAAGGGTCGGAGGCGGAATCGTTCACCGTCTCGGAACAGGAGACCTTCGATGAACTCGCACCTACGGAACCAATGAGTCCACGGTGCAAGAACGTAGTAAGACGCATGGCAAAACACGCCCACGCGAAGATTAGGGCCGAACGAGACAAGCCCAATGGCCAGAGGAGAATCCCCATGCTTAAAGACCTCTACGGGAACCTGTTACAGGAACTTCCATTAAAGTGCAAGGTGGACGACTGCAAGGATGACCTCTGGAGATACTACGACCAACTAACGAATACCCGCAGGCTGCTTGGCACGTCCCAAGACGTAGCTAAGTTGGAAGCCCAAGAAGCGGAAGAACTGGAGAAGGATGTCGAGCATATGGCTAAACTGAAGTATATGAAAAGCGTCGAAATTTACTACCAGGACCGCAGGAGAGCCCTGAAGAAGTACGACGAGAAAGCCAGAGATATGCTCCGACGGGAAAATGTGAGACCCACTCCACGCATTGAAAGGAGAGCCATGGAGCAACTAGACACGTTCTCCATGCCTCCGAGGGAAGATAGTGCATGGGTGAGAGGACAGCGGGAACTATCAATGACAGACGCAACAGAGACTGATCATCCCTGGCACGCGTATGTCTACTGGGAGTATTGCAGCGAAGATGACTGCAAGCTCCACTGGAAAAAGAAACACCAGAATCAGTTGTTTCCCCGATCCTCACCCAGGATACACTTCAGAGACGCAGAGCAAGTTCACGCCCTCAGGCGAAGCCAGTCTGAAGGGGACTTGCCTATCAAAAGCAAACAGGTATACAAGAAATACCCACATCTGCTAGACGAAGCAGAAGAGCGAGGGAAACGATCTCCCCAAGGACCACCATTGGAAACGGATGAATACTATCCTTCCTCGGACGAGTCAAAAAACTAGGAGTCCTCGACGGTAGGCCACCGGCGAGCGACACGAAGAGGCCTAGTACAGACCAGCTATGCGCCACGACGGGCAGCATGCAACTATATGTGGTCGCTAAGATACAACAGCGACACCTCCGAGCAATGATTGACTCAGGAGCGACGGGCAACTTTATGACAAAGAAAGTAGCAGACACGCAAGGTTTCAAGACGCAATTGAAAACTGAACCATACCCGTTAATGGTCGTAGATGGAGAGCCCATCTCGACTAATGAGGGAATGGTGACCCACGAAACGGTCCCATTGGAAATGGTCATGCTACACGGGCACAAGGAAACGATTCAGTTTGACATCGTGCACATGGACAACCATGCGTGCATCCTTGGTGTGCCATGGCTCAAGAAACACAACCCCCAGATCGACTGGTGGAACGAGAAAGTTGTGATGAGCCAGTGCGCGTGTGAACAACGGACGGACACGCGACAACGGGAGAAACCCTCCCAGGGCCGGAAGGAGTTATGTGCAACCTCCGAGCTCGATGACCTAGCCCAGGCATCCTCACCGACGAGTATACCGGTGGAGTACAAGGAATACGAGCGATTATTCCAGGAAGGCCCTAAGAACGAGGCGCTTCCTAAGCACCAACCATGGGATCACGAGATACCTTTGGAGAAAGACAAGAGTCCACCGTTCGGACCAATATATCAGCTATCGGAAAAGGAGCTGAAGGTACTTAAGGAGTACATTGATGATAACCTAGCAAAAGGATTCATCAAACCATCCACATCACCCGCAGGAAGTCCGGTGCTTTTCGTACCAAAGAAAGACGGCTCCCTACGGTTATGTGTGGACTATCGAGCGTTGAACAACATCACAATCAAGGACAGGTATGCCCTGCCGTTAATCAACGAACTACACGATAGATTTCAAGGAGCAAAGATCTTCAGTAAGCTAGATCTGCGAGGAGCATACAACCTGATCCGAATCAAGGCTGGGGAAGAGTGGAAAACAGCATTCCGCACCTGCTATGGCCTATTCGAGTATCAAGTCATGCCCTTTGGGCTAACAAACGCACCCGCATCTATGCAACGACTGATGAATGATGCTTTGCACGAATACTTAGACATCTTTACCATTGTCTACCTAGACGATGTCCTGGTGTATTCAGCAACCAAGGAGGAGCATGTCAAGCATGTCAAACTCGTCCTGAAGAAACTAAAGGAGTACAGCTTACTCCTCAAACCAGAGAAGTGCGAGTTCCATAAAAACCAAGTCGAATTCTTGGGTTACATTATTGGAACGCACGGCATCAAGATGGACCAAGCAAAAGTAACGGCAGTGTTGGAATGGCCAACACCGACCACGGTCAAGGAAGTGCAAGCCTTCCTAGGCTTCGCCAACTTCTACCGAAGATTCATCTCGGGATATTCCAAGGTAGCTCAACCACTCACGGAGCTTACCAGAAAGGATCTCGAATTCAAATGGACGGACAAGGCAGAGGCTGCTTTCCAGGAACTTAAGACGAAGTTCACGGAAGCACCTATCCTTGCTACATTTGACCCTGCAAAGAAGATCATCCTCGAAACGGACTCTTCTGACTTCGCAATTGGAGCATGTCTGAATCAACCAGACGAGAACGGTAAGTTCAAACCAATCGCGTACTACTCTAGGAAACTGTCACCTGCGGAACTCAATTACGACATCCACGACAAGGAGCTACTGGCTATTGTCGTTGCCTTTGAGCAGTGGCGAGTATATCTTGAGGGATCCACCTACCCTGTGCAGGTATGGACGGATCACAAGAACCTCATATATTTCACCACGACCAAGGTTTTAAACCGCAGACAAGTCCGCTGGGCAGAAACCCTCGCAGCCTACAACTTCACGATAACCTATCGCAAGGGCTCCGAGAATGCAAGAGCAGATGCTCTCAGCAGACGTGTCATACTGACATTCGTTGCACTCAGTTTGCTATCAAACTCAAGAGCAAACTTAGAAATCTCCTCCTCAAACCTACAAGTCACCATACATATCTTGGCTTATCACACCAACAACAGAAGCAATACTACTCAACGATTGCTGCAAACTCTTCTACTACATCTGTTTATGCTACATACATCACGGCATATCATTTGGACACTCATTGAACAAGTTATTAAGAAAATCTCCTCCTTAAGGGGGTGGGCCAATACTACCACATGGCATATCTCTACCAACTAGAGGCCTAGGAACATGAACGATAGCTCTAGAAGCTTCTACAACCCTCTATGATTCATTACACGTCATCGCTCCTTAGTTACCCACAAGATTGGTTAAGTTATGACATAATTTATCTATAGGTACTCTGACCTTGGACCTCCTTTTCACTTCCTATAGGCTAGGAACCCAAGAGATGGTTCTATGGGATTCTCTTACGTTCACTACATGATTAGCAAGCTAGTTGTGGGTCGCACTTGATTTCTAATACATTTACCAAGCCTGGTTAGTCATGGAAAGTCATGGAAAATGAGAGAACTACACTCCTTTGGCATAAATAGGATTGCCCTTTCCTTAAGAAAGGGCAAGCAGACAATACAGTAAATCGACTATCACATACTTCCACGTCTTTTCCAAGCTTCCAAGCATTCATCTTGTTACTCCTTGTTTCTGAAAAGTCAGTGAGGTGTTAACCTCTGACTTACCCCTGAGTTCTCAGACTCAACATTTGTTGCAACTTGTCTAAACCACTTCACCACATCATACACCTGATTGCTGCGTTGTGGAATAGTCTAAGCTACAACCCTTTGGCTCTGTTTCCTAAGACAGTGTGTTGTCTTAGTAAATTCATCCCTTCCTTGGGTGGCTAGATTCTCATATCTGGTGCACCCACCATTACAAGACGGACCGACTACGCCGGCCCAAAGGAAGAAAGACCTAGAGCAATTCTGAAGAAAACAGATGCAGGAATACAGTACAACGAGTTACTAGCGACGATCTCAGTCATCGAAGATACAGAACTCGAGGAAAGACTCAAGAAAGCTTACGCAACAGACGAATGCGCCAAGCGAGTCTTGTTCAAAGTCGAAGGCAACTTCACCATCGACGAACAAGGATTGATTCGATACAAAGGGTTAGTGTATGTCCCAAGTCAAATGAGACGCCCGCTGGTGCAAGAACAACACTCGTTACCAGCACACGGTCATCAGGGAGTAACACGAACCTTCGAACGAATCACTCGACACTACTACTTCCCAGGTATGAGGAAGCAGGTAGAGACAGTGGTAAGAGAGTGCGACATTTGCAGCAAGTCAAAATCCAATAGGCATCTGCCATACGGACAACTCAAGTCGACACCAGTACCAAAAGGAGCGTGGAAATCAATAGCTTTGGACTTCATCGTCAAGCTTCCACCCTCCAAGGACCCGTTAACAGGAATAGAATACGACTCTATCCTCGTCATCACGGAAAGACTCACGAAATATGGGAAGTTTATACCATATCTAGAAGCTAGCGACGCCGAGGCGCTCGCATATACCTTCATTCGAGTCATATTAGCCGATCATGGGATGCCAGAAGAAATCATCTCAGATAGAGACAAGCTCTTTACTTCCAAATTCTGGAAATCATTGATGGCGCTACTGGGAACAAATCATAAGCTATCAACAGCTTTTCATCCCCAGACAGATGGCCAAACAGAAAGATTAAATCAGACCCTTGAACAGTACCTGCGAAGCTATGTCAATCATCAACAGGATAACTGGGTTCAGATCTTACCCATCGCACAGTTTGCATATAACAGCGCGATGACAGAAGCAACGAAAGTCTCACCGTTCTTTGCCAATTATGGCTACCAACCAGAAGCATATAGGCAACCAAGACCGGATGAATCACGAGCTTAACAAGCCCTGATCGTGGTGGAACAACTGAAATCGTTCCACGAACAACTTGCGACGGACATCCAATTCTTAAATGAACGATCCGCCGCATACGCAAACAAGAAGCGCAGTATGGAACCTGCCTTCAAGGAGGGGGATAAAGTATACCTACTCCGGAAACATATCAAAACGAAACGACCAAGCACAAAGTTGGACTTCAAGAAATTGGGACCATTCAAAATATTGAACAAAGTCAGCTCAGTTAATTACAGACTGCAGCTACCCAGGAAGTCTAGACTACACCCGGTATTTCATGTCTCACTACTGGAACCAGCAAGAGGAAATACCCCAGTTGCGACCGACACCGAACTCCAACCCGAGAATGAGATAATCGAATATGAGGTCGAAGCGATCCTAGACAGAAGGTTAGTAGGACGTCGAGAAGAGTTTTTGATAAAATGGGAAAATTACGAACCTACGGATAATTCGTGGGAACCAACAAGGAACATCAGCAAGGAACTGCTGAAGGAATATCGACGCCGCCATCCGCCAGCCATTGATCCCAAGATGCAGGGGAGTAGGCCAGTGGATCGGAGGAAGCGAGGGTCCCGGTCACAGACGAGGAGGCAGCGCTAACTGCCTGTTCCTCAGCCTCAACAGCGTCACGCTTCTCAGCAGCCACACGTTCGGCCTCCTCTGCCGCATCAAGCTCGTCGAGGGTTTTCAAACCTCGCCGGAGCATATCTTTACCACGGGTTCGGATGAGGCGTTTCTGCTTTCGCAGACGAAGTAACTTCGAAAGGGTTTCTTCCTCTTCGCGATCCAGGCGATCCTCCTCCCGTTCGAGCTTCACCCAGTCGGGATGCTCAGGACCCATACAGTCACACTTTTCTTTCAAGTTGCGACGAACGCACTCGGCGCACCGCCGTGAATCATTTGGAGACGACACGCAAGTAATGTTTCGCCTCACGCAGTTCGAGCAAGAATCCATTTCGGGTAGTTCGTATCCGTGGCTCTTTATTCGACGGACAAGATTGTTGCGTTCCTGGAGTTTGCGGGCAGTGTCAGTAGGCATGTTGCATGTTGAAGGACTCGCTGAGGAGCAGCAGAGTCCCGGGGACATGGACGTACTTATAGGATTCGAGACGAATGCCCAGGGGAAGGGAGCGAGTGTTACGACGGAACAAGAAGGCTGGCCAACTACAGGACAGGAAGGAGGGAGGTCGCATGAGACCGGCCCTGGTACCTGGAGGGGCAGCGGGGAATAGTAGTTCCGAAAGTATCACGTGACGGACTCGCAGGATGATGAGAAGAGTCCTAAGAGTCCAGGACTCCGAGGACTCGAGTGAGTTCCCAGGAGCCCACTAGGCACGTGATGGACTCGCAGGATGATGAGAAGAGTCCTAAGAGTCCAGGACTCCGAGGACTCGAGTGAGTTCCCAAGAGTCCACTAGGCATGACGCCACTATATAAGTAGATAGTATTTCCTTAGATAGGAGCTTCGTGCTCAACTCAATACAGTATTTGTTATATACTAGTAACGTGTTACTTGAAGCCTTTGTGTCTGATCCCCTGCCTCCTCTGATAAGTAAACCTTTACGCAAGAGAACCTCTGTGTCTTCTATCGTTTAGAAGTCAGCGTTACACTAGGAAAACACGACTACAGCAAGGAGGATCACTTAGTCAACAAGGGGCGCAAGAGCTACAGGATGAGAGGGATGTTGTGCAGCAGGTAGAGCAGGAAATAAGGGCAAGCCGTGGTCGGAAGCCAAGGGAAGAAACCCGTGCCCGTCGCTGTGGCAAGTGTGGTGAGACTGGGCACAATGCGCGCACGTGTCAGATTGTAATAGACACCTCTGAGGAAGAGGACTCTGAGTAGTTTCAATTGATTTCTAATGTTGTGGTAGATTTATCGCAATGTTTGTCGTGAGGGTAGATAATTTTGGCGCTTTCGCTTGTTTGGCGCTTTCGCTATACATGTACGTTAGACCTTTTTATAGGCAATCTCTAATACTAAACAAGTAACGTACATGTATAGCGAAAGCGCCAAACAAGCGAAAGCGCCAAAATTATCTACCCTCACGACAAACATTGCGATAAATCTACCACAACATTAGAAATCAATTGAAACTACTCAGAGTCCTCTTCCTCAGAGGTGTCTATTACAATCTGACACGTGCGCGCATTGTGCCCAGTCTCACCACACTTGCCACAGCGACGGGCACGGGTTTCTTCCCTTGGCTTCCGACCACGGCTTGCCCTTATTTCCTGCTCTACCTGCTGCACAACATCCCTCTCATCCTGTAGCTCTTGCGCCCCTTGTTGACTAAGTGATCCTCCTTGCTGTAGTCGTGTTTTCCTAGCTCTCCGGCGCTTGCTTAGTACTTCATTTGCCTGTCGTAGGTTTTGGTTCTCTCCCTTTAGCAGTGCTAATTGATGCATTATTTGCGATGCACCCTTTGTAAACTGGTCAACAGCTGCATAGATTGAGGTTGGAGAGCTATTTTGATGGCGTGAAATCCGAGTTTTAATAAATGTAGACTGTGACATAGCTTCAATTGGGTTGTTTGGTGTCTGAGAAACCCAAGGTTGAGCAGTACCTGGGCGGGAGCTTGGAGGCGTTGGTGTCCTTAACTTAAGATCAAGTGTAGATATCACTCTCTCAGGGTCAAATGGAAGAAGCCCTGCCCCTCGGAACCCGCCTCGAATGTTACTTTCCGTCATTGTGTGTTAAATGCAGCGTGGAAGGCAGGAAAGAAGCCATCCTTTGTAATATGAGAAATATGAGCCTGCATCATATCTTCAATTTGCCGACCATAGGCCTGCTTTAACGGGCCGAAACAGCCAACATCAAGTGGCTGGAGTAGATGAGAAGAGTGAGCAGGCATACAAAGCGTAATAATGTTGTGTTCCTTGCAGTACTCCTCAAACTCATCTGAGTGGTGGCTCTCATGACCATCAAGGACTAACAAGCGATAACCACCAACACTCTGGGCCTTTGTATGCTTCTCAAAGTGCTGAATCCAATCCATGCCTCTCTCGTTTGTAGTCCAGCCATTTTCAGTAACAGAAATCACCCAATCGCTTGAAAATCCACTATTCTCATACCAAGATGTAAGGTGGTTTTTGCCTGCAACAATGATAAATGGTGGTACTGCCCAACCTTGAGAACTAACGCCTTGGATTACTGTAACCCATTCCCGATTACCAGGCTGTACCTTCTTTGCTTTTGCCCGCCCGTCTGAGCTTGTTACAACCATAGCAGTTGAGATAACGCCCATCATAAACCCAGTCTCATCAAAGTTGTAGATATCTGCTTCATCGATACCATATTTCGCAATTGTGTTATGCACAAGCTCAAACCAGCCATTAATAACTTCTGGATCTTCGCACTTAGCCCTCTGGTAGTCGTATTTGCGCTGAAAGCGTGTCTGGAGCTCTACACGCCGCTTAACAAAGTTTGAAGCCCAACGCGACCCAACGCGTGACGCGTCGCGTGTTGCAAGTAGTCGACTTGCCATATCTTCAACAACAGACAGCCGAGGAGGAAACCCTTTGGCAGCTAGGTCGAGTATATACTGAACAAGGACGGACTCCTCTAGGTTAGTTAATTTCCGTGAGTTGGCTTGGATATCGCGTCGTGAAGGTACACCTTCTAGACGACGACCTAGCTTGCGGTGGTCCACAGAATAGATCCTAGCAGCAACTCGAAGGCGTAACTTTGGGTCGCTTTGCATAGCCTGGATAGCTAGCACTAATTGGCTTTCATCGTTTTTATGGGGCATGTTTTGTTGTTGAGGAATTTAACATTTAGTTGGGGGGTTTGGTCACCGCATCATTTTGGCGCTTTCGCTTGTTTGGCGCTTTCGCTATACATGTACGTTAATCATAATCATGATTTATAACATTGGATAACGTGGTTGTACAAAGAGTCGTGAATGTCACTGAGTCGTGAAACTTTTTTATACCCACCATTGTAAGGTATAATTAAACAACCACAACATGTATTAAAACTAAAACTATTCAGAATCTGATGAGCTAAGTACTTCTATGACCTCCTGACAAGTTCGTGCATTATGGCCAGCCCCCCCGCAAGTGCCACAATGTCGTACACCTGGTTGCCCCTCATTCCTACCAACCCCTCCAGAGCACTTCTCGCGATTTATTTGCTCCGTAACTGCCCTTTGGGACAAATCATCATGTGCATCCCCTACAGAAAGTGCACACCCTTGACGGACACGAGACTTTTTAGCCCTCCGGCGTTTGCTAAGAGCTTCGTTTGCTGCTCGAAGGGTGCGGACTTCAGCTGACAATAAAGTCATTTCATGTGCCAAAATCTCTGTCCCTTTAGCTAATGCAGTAACAGTAGCAAAAATGGGGGTTGGCGAGCTTCCTTGGTGACGTGCAATGCGATTTTTAACTAGAGTAGTCTGTGAGAGAGCATCTATTGGGTTGCGAGGCGTTTCAAAAACCCAAGGATCAGCATCTATAGAGGGGGGTCCTGTAGGTGTAGGAGTCCGCAACTTGACGTCTAGCTTTGAAATAATTACTTGCAGATCAAAGGGCACTAAACCAGGTCCGCGAAATCCAGCTTTGGCGTTTTGAGTTGTTATTGACTGGTTATAAGCTGCGTGGAAAGCTATAAAAAACTCAACCTTTGTAATATGGTTTATATGAGCCTTAATAAAGGTCTCAATTTGACGCCCATACATGCGTTTAAGAACACTAAAGCACCCAACATCAAGTGGCTGAGTTAGGTGAGACGAGTGAGGAGGTAGACAGAGAGTTATGATGTTGTTTGCTTTGCAATATTCCTGAAACGCAGCTGATTCGTGACTTTCATGCCCGTCTAAAACCAACATCCGATATGGTCCTTTTGCACGACTGCAAGTATGTTTATCGAAGTGATGAAGCCATTCTAGACCTGTCTCGTTGTTGGTCCATCCATTGCTTGTTGGTTTAATTACCCAATTGTGAGGAAGGCCGCCTTCAGTATACCAACTTGAAAGGTGACATTTCCCTTGAACTACTAAAAACGGAGGGATACTCCCGCCTTCAGCATTCACACAAACAATTGCTGTAGCCCATTCCCGATTGCCAAGCTGAACTGCCTTGCCTCTGCCACGTCGATCGGCGTGCGTAACAACTAAAGCTGAGCTAATAACGCCCATCATGAAGCCCGTCTCGTCAAAGTTGTAGAAATCGCAGTCTTGGATGCCGTACTTTGCTCTCATGTTCTGCACAAGTTGAAACCACGCTCCAATAAGCTCAGGATCTTCGCACAAGGCTCTTTGAAAGTCATAAACGCGATTAAAACACGTCTTTAACTCGGGGCGGCGTTGTATAAATCGATATGCCCACCGCGTCCCAACATGCTTTCCCCCACGCGATTCAAGGATATAATTTGCCATATCCTCCACACTAGCAGGCCGAGGCGCAAATCCTCTTGCATCCATATCCAATATATTTCGAATAATCACTTCCTCTTCTAGCTCAGTCAATTTAAGACTATTGGCTTTGGTTTCGCGTCGAGAAGGTCAGCCGGTCATTCTATCAGTAAGCGTAGAATAAGGCACTTTATATAGTATTGATGCAGACCTGCGATTAAGTGATTTACATGTTTGAAGAGCCTCAATAGCTAGAATGATTTGCGCTTCTTGGGTTTGGATTTCCATTGGTAGTTGTGGAGGAAACGCGTGTTGAAGTTCGTAGGTAGCTAAGTAGGTAAAAGTTCACGACTCGGTGACATTCACGACTCGGTGTACAACCACGTTATCATGGATATTATGTTATCCATGTTATCCAGGGATATCCCTTTGGCACAACGCCACTATATAAGTAGATAGTATTTCCTTAGATAGGAGCTTCATGCTCAACTCAATATAGTATTCTTTATAATACTGTAACGTGTTACTTGGAAAGCCTTTGTGTTTAATGCCCTGCCTCCTCTGTCAAGTCAACCTTACGCAAGAAACCTCTGTGTCTTCTATCGTTTACAAGTCAGCGTTACACTTTGAGCACCACTTCCACAAGGTACCGGCTTACACACAAAGCAACATGGCTGGAGACGATGCTGGATCAAACGTTGGATTGAAGGGGAAGGTTGCTACTGAACATACCATCGTAGCCCCATAGGCTTACCCTTCGGACAAGTTCAAGATTGCATTCCCAGACACCTTTCATGGGGATCGCAAGAAGCTCAAGAGTTTCCTCATCCAGACGGAGCTATGGATGGCATTTAACGTCAAACACATTAACAAAGAAGTGGAACAGGTCCTATGGGCTGTGGCACTCTTTCAAGGACCAACCTCAGAATGGATCTCTAACTACCATTGAACACCTGACGGAAAATGCAACACCTTAGCTAGTCAAGGAACGAAGGAAATTTTTGTATCCTGGAACGGATTCCTCAAAATGCTTAAGGCAAACTTCGGAGACATCGATGAACGACGAAATGCAGTCAGGGCACTCCAGGCTCTCAAGCAGAGAGGGTCAGCAGTTTCATACACCGCTGAGTTTCAACAGCATGCAACACTCATTAACTGGGGAGAAGAGGCTATCTGTGACCAATTCTACGCAGGTCTGAAAGACCATGTGAAGGACGAAATCTCAAGGTCTGACAAACCAGATGACCTTAGAGAAATGATCGAATTGGCTCAGAAGATCGACAATCGTCACTATGAACGGCAACACGAGAAGAAAGGGGGACCACCTAGTTAACACTGGACTCAGAAAAGAAGACAAACAAAGAGTCATTGGCCCCAACCTATGGAACTTGACGCTACTTTCAAGCCTAATGGCAAACACCACAATTCCAACAAGGAGCGACAGTTCCAAGAACGGCTCTGCTTCAACTGCAATAAGCGTGGACACATAGCACGGAACTGCAGACAGTCAAAAAAAGGGAATGGAGACGAAAGTATGGCAAACAGCTTAATGCTACTTGGCAAGGTCAGGGCGGGTGCAAGGCCCCACGATATTACAAAGCTTAAGTTCCTCCCTGCTTTTAAAGAAGCATTCTAAACTGCATTTATAAAGCAGAATATTAAGAGTGGATTTCAAGCAACAGGTAATTATAGTAAACTTTATAGTAAACACTACTAACTTAGCTATAGGGATAGTTCTATACAGAGTCCTTTTGCACCTTTCTCTGACTAAAAACACCAATCCTACCACCTATTAAAAAGCAAACTTAGACCTTAAAGACACTCTAGAATGCGATAGAGGTCGAGTTCTAAACGACACACCTTAAGAATCGGATTGTACAACACTAGGATAGCTCTCTAACCTTAATTAACGAAACTTTTGACCAGCTTGCTAAAGGAGCTTAAATAATGGCCTACTTGTTTACACTCCTTAAAGCTAAGGTTAAAGCATTACAGGAGGCAAATGCACTTAAAAAGCGAAGGGCAAACAAGCAAAAAAGGCATATTCACCTAGGTGGAAGCCTTTAGAGGTTAGGAAATCAATCGTACAGAGCACTCAAACTTAAAAGGAGGGTGGTGATACCGTATGAGCTAAGCGTGTAAAAGGGCAACCACGACGATGTGGCCTATGTAACAAGGTTGGACATAATGCTCGTACGTGCAAAGAGGTATTGGATTCGATTATTGTAGATAGCTAAGGCATATTTAAGTGTTGTTGTTATAATACGTACGAATTGTCGCGTCTTCGTATTATTCTGACCCACTCGATAGGGTGACCCGCTCGCTTTGGGAAATACATTAACCTTGGTTACCTTTGAGGAAGATTCTGGTTCTCAGCTTATACAAACTGCACTCGATGTTTCTACGGCCACCGTATTAGATGAGCACATCTCGCAACCTTTGGGGATAAATTTATGGAGGGGCTCACATCGTATCTCTTACTCACCCCAGCAATTGTCGTGTCACTGTCGCCAGAGATGTCACCGGCGCCCAGGTGTCTCCATGATTCATGACGGCCGCTGCAGACATGACTTCTCCAGTTCTATCGCCCGACGCGGAAGCCTCCTTCCTGACACCGTCGAAGGGCACCGACGATCGCTCCATCCACAGCGAGCAAGACACTGATAGCGAGGATGACTCTGTGCTGGGCGCTGCGCGGACCAGCGCTGACATCCGCGAGCACGATAGAATGGTCCTGCTCGAGGAGGATGAACGCGACCAGATGTTGACCGAGAACCGCCTGGGTCGCAGACGCTCTGGTCTAGCCCTTCCCAATCTCTTCAAGAAGATGATGCGAAAGACATATGGGAAGGCGTCCGCCGAACCAGGCCCAAGCTCCGAGAGCCTATCGAATAATGCCGGCAGCGAAGAAAAGGAGAGACGGCGGCAGAGGAGGGCGCGGAGGCAAGACAAGAAAGACAGGTTGACGGAGGCTGCAGCCCATGGCGAGGATAGGGGATTGATGTATGAGATGGAAGAAGGCTTTTTGAAAGAAGGGTCCGCCACTGGGGAAAGCAGCAATACCGAAGACCTGTCCGATGTCGACAAAAATGAACTGCACGGTGCGAGCGACAAATCAAAGCAGCGGCGCAAGTGGGGAGGATTGTGTTATATTAGTGTTCTCATACTGCTCGCGTTTGTTTTATTGTCCCTCGGCGCTTGGAAATTGTCGATGGGAAGGAGGAAGATACCCGTTCAGGCCATGTTTAATAATGGAACTGCGCTGTTTGCGCCCACGACAATTCTCATCAGCCTTGATGGGTTCCGCGCTGATTTTCTACAGAGAGGGATTACGCCGAGGCTGAACTCCTTTGTTGCCGAAGGCATATCCCCGGTATATATGCTACCAAGTTTTCCTTCGGTTACCTTTCCTAATCATTATACGCTTGCCACTGGCCTGTATCCTGAAAGTCATGGTATCGTCGGTAACACATTTTGGGACCCAGAATTGAAGAGGGAGTTCTATTATACGGATCCGTCTCGGAGCATGCAACCAGAGTGGTGGGGTGGAGAGCCAATTTGGGTGACGGCAGAGAGGCAAGGGATCCGAACGGCGATACACATGTGGCCAGGGAGTGAGGCTCATATTATGGGTTTAGAGCCGAGTTTCTTGGATACGTTCAAGAGTAAGGAGCCACTTCTCGACAAGGTTGACAGAGTACTCGAGCTTCTTGATAAACCGGGACAAGAAGATGAGAGTGCTCTCATTGCCGATATGCGCCCACAGTTGATCGCGGCATACGTCCCCAATGTCGACTCTGCCGGCCACAAATACGGCCCCAATAGCACCGAGATGAGAGCCACTATTAGCAGTGTGGATAATATGATCGATCAGCTGTTTATTGGTCTTGAAGAAAGGAACCTCACTGAAGTTGTCAACGTCGTGATTGTTTCTGATCATGGGATGGCAACGACATCCACGGACAGGCTGATCCAATTGGACGACCTCATCGACCTCAACCTCATCGAGCATACGGATGGGTGGCCATTATACGGCCTCAGGCCAAAGTCGGCGGATGATTTGATGCCTCTGTACGATACACTGACAGTCGCAGCAAAAGCACACGGAAACTTCGAGGTGTATCTGCGCAATACAAACATGCCAGAGCGGTATCATTTCTCGAAGAATGAACGCATTGCGCCACTCTGGATTGTACCAAACACGGGGTGGGCAATTGTAACCAAAGAAGACTTCAACGTTGCAACGGCCAAGGCGGAAGGTAAAGAATACCATCCGAAAGGACTGCACGGCTACGACCATGGGAACCCGTTGATGAGAGCGATATTCATCGCCAGGGGACCAGCTTTCCCGCATTCCCCAAACAGTAGAGTTGAGGTGTTTCGTAAGTGCTATCATCTGTATCTTTTCTCCCACTAACCCTAATAGAAAATACCGAGGTGTATAATATCGTTTGCGACACCCTCAACCTCATCCCACAGCCAAACAATGGAACGCTGCGGTTACCGTTGAAGCCAGTCGGTGCTCACAGCCCCGAAACAACGCCTGAGGAGCCTTTAGATCCTCTGCCATCAGACGGGCCTTCCACAAGTAAGCCAACAAGCACTGTGGATCCCAGCATCGATCGGCCTGTCATCAGTGATGTTCCAGGTGTCAACAGGCCTGTCATGAGCCAGGGTACACCAGAGACTCCTACAGCTTCAAATGTTCACGGTGCTCCCGAAACTACAGGCGAGGCCGGAGCTGGCGATGGTATCTGGGACATGCTTGATGGCGATTATATTGCAAGCAAGTTGGAAGAGTTCGGAAATTGGTTAGGCGGGCTCTTCGGGGGTAATGGAGGAGCTGAGCGAAAGGAAGGGGAAGAATGAGATTTGATGGCGGCCTAGGCACATTTATGTGACTTTCGGCATAGTGTATAGCGATCTATCACCAAGAGGGCGCGATATATATATCGCGCCCTCTTGGTGATAGATCCATAGATTTGTTCTGTTTGAAGGGTTGAAAGTACATTAATGATGGCCATATGGAATGGATATTAAAGATTTTTGGTGCTCCAACATCTCTCCAATCAATAAATGAGACGAATACGGCCATACCATCCTCACACTTCAATGAATACTTCAGACGGCCTATTTCTTGAACGTCCATTTTAGATGCTATGGTTATAGACAACAGACCCCTAGACCTTGTTCAGGTTCATCCCTCGCAAAGCACATAACGCCTCTCTGGTCCCAATGTGCGCCATTGCCCCAGCCATTGCTTCACTCGCCGCCTAGCCAAAGGCAGATATGTGAACTATAAATACACCCAAAGCCTCTGAAAACGCCCATCCCTTGCTCTATTCACATGGGATTGGAGACCTAAGACCTCTTCGTCCCCTTCTTTGCGGTCATCTTCCTGAAAGCCTCCATTCCACTTGCACCAATTGGTCTGCTCGCTGGGTCCATGGCTCTCTGCGGATCAAAAGTACTCTTAGGCGCAACTGTATAACTGGCACTGTGCGTCTCCAGCCTAGCCCTGTTACCCGGCCTTGGCGCGGCCAATACGCGTTCGCGATCCAGCTCCTTGCGGGACAGTCCATTGGATGGCTGGCTTGAAGACTGTGTGCCTGACGGGCGAAGGGCGAGCTGTGCGGCCCTGCGAAGACAGTTAGTACGCGCCACTCCCATTCAGACGGGGATACATACTGGAAGTCATATTCCTTGGTGGCAATCTTCCTCTTCTTATAATCGTCGCTGCGCTTCAAAATCGGCCTGCTCCATTCCCCGAGAAGTCTCTCTGCGATGCGCTTGATCCCAATCTCGGGCCTCTTGCTCTTGGTGTAGTACAGAACCACCTTTCCAATTCCACTGCTGAGAAGAGCCTCCTTTTCAATGGGGAGCTGTGCTAGAGCATTGAAAAGATCACGCTGGATGTTATATGCTGGAAGACTGCCGTCGTTCAGGGGTTCGAGGAAGAATTTGACGGAAAGGAGGAAGTTGGTGTCAGGATCAACGATGGAGTGGCGAACAGTGTTTCGGTTGAGAAGAGCAACGACTTCGGGGAGCATCTTCAGCTTATGGACGGCCGGCTGGCCTCGCTCACGAGCTGTGTTATCGGCCTGGCAGGCTTGTTCCATGCGGATCTTCAAAGCCGCAATCTCATCGTCGAAAGCTTCTTCCAGGTCCTAAACAGTCAGAATCGTATATTCAAAGGCCATCAATCTGACACGTACCACATCATCCTTCTTGCGCCTTCTCTTGTTCGGGTTCTTCAATGCCGCATCCATTGCGGCATCGAGAGCTGCAGCCCTCCGTTGCTCCGGAGTCATATTCTCCTGGTCCACGGCTTGCACTCGCTCCTCTTCCCTCTTCCTCTCCTTTGCGCGATCTCTCTCCTTGCGCTCTCCTTCGATCCTAACGGATTTGGGTTTCGCCGTCCGTCTGCCTTCCAGTATTTCTCCATCCACGCCACTGTCGTACTCCTCGGCACCAGTTTGGGTCCTTTCGAGCCTCTCCTTCCTCTTCTTCGACTTCTCTCTCTTCCCCTCCTTTGGCTTTTTAGGTGCGCCCTCTCCATCCTTCTCGGGGCGCTTGCGCTTTCCGGCCTTCAGGGTGCGCGCCACTTCCTCATCAATCTCGACAGGGCCAAGTGCGACGGTGGTAGGGTCAAAGTCAGCAAACTCTGCTTCATCGACCTCAGAGAGTTCGGAATCAAGGTCGTCGCGGTCGTCGCGATTCTCCTCCGCCTGTTCCACGTCGGAGTTTTCGTTCACATCGGCAACGGGTGTGTCTTGTGGCGAACCATGATCTTCTGGCGTTGCGGCGCGAGAGCTGCCACCAACGTCCGACATCGTGACTAGAGTATGATATGTGGTTTGGACTGAGATATATTCTCGTCAGATAGGTGAGTTGCAGCTCAGGCACGCTGTGGAGTTGGTAGTGGAGATGATGTGGTGTAAAGGTGGAAGAACGTGTGTTATTATGTGTACAGTTCTCGCGCCAACTGGGCGGCCACTGAATATGCACAAACGAATATATTAGATGTCTTGAAACGCGTCTGGTGAAGTGTCCGTAGTTGAGTTTGAATTGAAAGAATTATAGAGCCTCAAAGGTGATCTGGAAGGCTGAACTACTCCTAGTACGGTAACCAAGTCCGACTACGACGTCAAAAATAAATTTTGAAGGTCAACATCACTTCAAGTAACCACGACCACCACAACAACAATACAAAATCTACCAAAATGTTCGGAGGACGTAAGTGCAATCATCTGTCTGGTCCTGCCATAGATTCTGTAATTGACGCTGGACTGTAGCACCACCACCACCAAGCGCCGCCGAGCTCAGGGCTCAGGAGGATGAGGCTTCCAGCACAATCCGGAGAATCATCGTTGGAGCTGTTCTTTTGTACCTCTGTAAGTTCACTCTGTCAGATCTTCTTGATGAGCCTACTCTAACCTATCTCTTCACAGCACCCTTCGCCGTCGACGCTGTCAAGAAGCTCATCTAAACCATGTACATCGATGCAACGACAGAGGGAAGGGCCATCAGGGACGTGATTTGGCATTGTATTATTAGGCCGAGTACTTTTGGGGGATGGGATATCACAAAAGGGAAAGGATTACATATGGATTTGGGAACAATGGACGCCTAGAATATGCCGTTTTTCAGGCACATTTTGTACAATATTTACGGAATGATTACTGTCTAATACAAAACACCATTCCCCAGTGCCCGACGCCGCTTGGTCATATAAGGTGAATACATCCATAATAACTTAAAAGAAAACCAACCGCTCTTCATTACCGCCTATTCGTCTCGGAATCCGCAGGCGCTTGCTCTGTCTGCCAGTCCCCAAACTCTGTGTTGATCAACGCCAGTTCCTTCTTCAGGTGTGCCAGCTGTGTTGCGTAATCTTCAAGGATCTATGGGACGGTTAGCGGCGCAGCAAATAGATGTGAGATGGAGTTACAAACCTTCTCCGCTCTTCGCGCGGTCTGCTCATCCATGCTTGAGCCATTGCTGCCTGCCTGTCTCTCCATCTCTTCCTTCAGCAACCTCGCCCTCTCCCTAACGCTCACCATGCGTGCCCAGATTTCCTCCGCCCTTGCTGATAGCGCTGGATCGCACACTGACTTGTCAAGCGCCGTAAGCTTCACCTTCAAAGCCTCTTCAGCTGCACCCATAGCAAACCCCCTGTTTCTTAGGATCTGCACCTTCGTTGCCAGTGCCAGCGACCTCTGCTTCAACATCGTATGCTTTCGCTTAGCATTCAAGATCCTCACACTCGTTTCCGTGTCATGGCGGATCATCATCGCATCCAAACTCCCGTTGATTTGGTGCAGCACCCTGTTAAACGCAGCGAGGGTGGTGTTTTGTGTCTTGATACGCTCGCCCAACTGCTCAAATCCCGTGCACAACACAGGTATATATCCAGGTCCTGGCTTTTTTGACAGTGCTTCGTCCCATGCCTTGGGATCCTCGTTTGGGCCAGCTTTATAGAATGGCACTTGGTTATCCGCCACTTTGTTGTAGAAGTAGTGCTTGAATACGCAGGTCGGGCTGTTTGGTGACCATTTTTCGAGAACTACCTGCATTTGTTCGGGGACGGATTTGAGTTCTGACAAATGTGTTAGATGGACTACCGCCTCTGGGCTTTGAATTGTACATACGAGGGTTCTGTGTCTGTGGTTGCCATAGTTGGGAGCTTCCGAACTGGCTCTGCTGGTTGTTGGGCTGCTGCTGCTGCTGCTGTGTCTGGGCCCCAAAAAGTGATGGTTGTTGTTGTTGTGGCTGTTGAGTTTGTGCCGTCTGTCCAAATAACCCAGTGGGTTGCTGTTGTTGTTGTGTCTGAGTTTGCCCGAATAGAGATGGCTGCTGAGATTGCTGTCCCTGTGCACTCTGGCCAAATAGAAACTGCTGCTGCTGCGGCTGTTGCTGCTGCGATTGTGTATTTTGTCCAAAGAATCCGGTGCTTTGCTGAGTCGGCTGGGTCTGTGGTTTTTGGCCAAATATCGAGCTTCCAGGCTGGGCTTGGTTTTGTGTGTTCGCATTGAGTCCTCCAAACAAGCCCCCTCCCGTCTGGGCTGGCTGAGTCTGTGTATTTCCAAAGCTAAAAGCCATCGTGATAGATTAGGTCGATGTTGTCCGGGGATTGATAGGAGACGGTTTGAAGCAGGCAGGGCTGCGCGTGCCTTTGTTTACTTGTAGTGCTTCTGTACGGCTCACAGAAGATTTTTGCTTCGTCTCACCCGCAGGATCCAGCGCGTAATAGTAGAAATATCGACGCAACCTTGAGAAATCTTGCAAGCACAATACAAATAAAACAGGCGGCGCAAAAGTGGTCGTCTGGTGCTCTCCAAGGGCGCTTCCTAACATTTTGAAGCTAACTTGCAGTTCTCCCGATCCCAAAAATTGCTTGGCGCAAGCTCCGCCAATCACAAGCGATCAGTTCTTCGACTCCATGTCAACCTCGCCACGAGCACTTCCACACGAAATTGTCCACCATTGCGCCTTCACAATGTCGAACGTCGAGCAGCGGCCGTTCGTGCCAGCGAAGAAAGTCAACACTGCCTATCCTGTATGTCTCCATGGCCCCTCTTGCTTCGAGAATCCTGCTAACCCGGCAATTACAGCTCATCGACTCTGATCCGTACGTACCACAACAACCAACAGGCCTCTGCCAGATAACAGTGCGATACTAACTAGAACAGACATGTCAAGCGTGTATTGGCCTACACTCGCCCGTCGGATTATGCCACGGGAGCTGTGGTCGCCGCTGCCGGGCCCGGCCTGATGCTCACATGGGAGAAAATTGCCCCATCGTACGTCGGCAAAAGTGGTTTTGCGCCGGTTATGCGCCTGGCTGGGTTTGTTGGGCTTACCGCTGGTTTCCTCACGATGTACCAGCGCTCCATTCGTATGTTCCCGCCCGGTTGTGTCTAGGTCGCGCTCATCTGCTAACATTTGTCAATACAGTTCGCTTCTACGGCTTCAGCGAGAACTCCCGTGAGATCGAGAGGGACATGACGGAGATGGTTTCGAAAGTCAAGAAAGGCGAGTCCCTCTACGGCGAGAGCTCACTTACTCCATACATGCAGGGCGTTGCATCCAGGAACTCGCGGTACTCTGGCGTGTTTCTGCACGTCATGCCATGGTTCAACTTTGTGAACCACAACCAGCACGGTGTGGATACCGCGAAATACTATCAGCAAGCCGAGAGGGAATTGGAGGCCGAGCGTTTGGGAAAGGCAGGCGGGATCTGATGTGTCCATAATTATTTTGGGAAAATGGAGTGAAGTTGTACATATCCAATGAGATTTCTAGACACTGTTATATTACGTCCGCCATATGAGTGATTGATATGTCTTGATGTCACTACGATATCATCCATCTCTTTGAGTGTTACGGTGGGTCAGCAATTCCGTTGGTTCCAATGCTGCGGCACTTCTTGTTGTCAGTCGAGGCACCCATCCCAAATACACGAAACGTATGCATGGTGGGTATTGTTGTTAGCCGGCAAAGCTACTGATGGGAATGTGGCTCTCTGAGGATTCATACAGCCACTTTTGATGGAGCCAGCGGCAAGTTTAGCTCGCTTCATTGCTCAGGACTGTTCAGCATCTTCTACAAAACAATTGTAAAGTTACCTTCCTTGCCTAAATCTACGTAAATTCTTCGTGATATACATGTACTTCGTCCGTCCACCTCTTCAGTGCTGTGCCACAAAAGACCCTATTCCCAAAATTTAACTCGCACTATCAGCAGTTGGCTTAACCAACGGTTCTACTTCAAGATTCAAAACTCTCTCCTTCTTCGGTCTCGGCGCAGGTGCTATAATCAGTTAGGGCACATGTCTTCAGAAAAACCTGCCAAACAATTCTAGTGGAATCTCACCTTTCCCATTCTCCTGTACGTAAAACCGCCGCAGCATCATTATCGCCTCTTCCCTCAGCCAGCCTCCACTGACCTCGTACGCCGGGTCTACTGCTTCACAGTCATGAATACTCAACACACCGCCTGTCCCTCCAAAGCGGTCGTTCGCAGCGCCAAAATAGACCTTCCTGATCCCGAACTGCCGGAGCAAGGAGGCGCACATGACGCACGGTTCAACCGTGACATAAAGATCACATTCTAGGAGAACATCGGCAGTGTAGGCCGGCCCTGAGGGATCAAAGTGGGGTAGGTCGTTTGGGGAGGTTGACGCTGGGAGGGGCGTCGGTGAAAGGAGCGAGGCAATGGCGATGAATTCGGCGTGGCGTGTGCCGTTGAGGGTGCGGTTGGTGGCGTTCATGCCGCGGGCGACGACAGCCCCATTGTGCACAAAGACACAGCCGACAGGGGTCTCGTCTGTGTCGAGGGCAAGTTGCGCCTGTGTTTGGTGAGTATAGAGGCTTTAGTGGGGTCTAATTTGACAATATAAGAAGATGGGACATACCATTGCCAACGCTTCCCGCATAAAACCTTCATGGAGAGGCCGCTCCTTTGGAGGAAAGGTCTCAGGAGGGTTGGGAAGCGGGTTAGCAGGATGCTCACTGCCATCAATATTGGCAGGAGCGTCCATTTTTGTTTTCCCAGTCTCTTCACTAATTGTTTTCCTCTTCATGGAGAAAGTGTATTAATATTCTAGCGAGAATATTATTTCAAGTAGATTTAAAACCAACTACGTACCACCTCAACAGTCAGGGTTAGCAAAATTATTCAACGTCAGGGTTAGCACAAATAATCATAATAATCATGACTAACGTGGTTGTACACCGAGTCGTGAATGTCACCGAGTCGTGAAACTTTTTTATACCCACCACTGTAAGGTATAATTAAACAACCACAACATGTATTAAAACTAAAACTATTCAGAATCTGATGAGCTAAGTACTTCTATGACCTCCTGACAAGTTCGTGCATTATGGCCAGCCCCCCCGCAAGTGCCACAATGTCGTACACCTGGTTGCCCCTCATTCCTACCAACCCCTCCAGAGCGCTTCTCGCGATTTATTTGCTCCGTAACTGCCCTTTGGGACAAATCATCATGTGCATCCCCTACAGAAAGTGCACACCCTTGATGGACACGAGACTTTTTAGCCCTCCGGCGTTTGCTAAGAGCTTCGTTTGCTGCTCGAAGGGTGCGGACTTCAGCTGACAATAAAGTCATTTCATGTGCCAAAATCTCTGTCCCTTTAGCTAATGCAGTAACAGTAGCAAAAATGGGGGTTGGCGAGCTTCCTTGGTGCCGTGCAATGCGATTTTTAACTAGAGTAGTCTGTGAGAGAGCATCTATTGGGTTGTGAGGCGTTTCAAAAACCCAAGGATCAGCATCTATAGAGGGGGGTCCTGTAGGTGTAGGAGTCCGCAACTTGACGTCTAGCTTTGAAATAATTACTTGCAGATCAAAGGGCACTAAACCAGGTCCGCGAAATCCAGCTTTGGCGTTTTGAGTTGTTATTGACTGGTTATAAGCTGCGTGGAAAGCTATAAAAAACTCAACCTTTGTAATATGGTTTATATGAGCCTTAATAAAGGTCTCAATTTGACGCCCATACATGCGTTTAAGAACACTAAAGCACCCAACATTGTCATACTGACATTCGTTGCACTCAGTTTGCTATCAAACTCAAGAGCAAACTTAGAAATCTCCTCCTCAAACCTACAAGTCACCATACATATCTTGGCTTATCACACCAACAACAGAAGCAATACTACTCAACGATTGCTGCAAACTCTTCTACTACATCTGTTTATGCTACATACATCACGGCATATCATTTGGACACTCATTGAACAAGTTATTAAGAAAATCTCCTCCTTAAGGGGGTGGGCCAATACTACCACATGGCATATCTCTACCAACTAGAGGCCTAGGAACATGAACGATAGCTCTAGAAGCTTCTACAACCCTCTATGATTCATTACACGTCATCGCTCCTTAGTTACCCACAAGATTGGTTAAGTTATGACATAATTTATCTATAGGTACTCTGACCTTGGACCTCCTTTTCACTTCCTATAGGCTAGGAACCCAAGAGATGGTTCTATGGGATTCTCTTACGTTCACTACATGATTAGCAAGCTAGTTGTGGGTCGCACTTGATTTCTAATACATTTACCAAGCCTGGTTAGTCATGGAAAGTCATGGAAAATGAGAGAACTACACTCCTTTGGCATAAATAGGATTGCCCTTTCCTTAAGAAAGGGCAAGCAGACAATACAGTAAATCGACTATCACATACTTCCACGTCTTTTCCAAGCTTCCAAGCATTCATCTTGTTACTCCTTGTTTCTGAAAAGTCAGTGAGGTGTTAACCTCTGACTTACCCCTGAGTTCTCAGACTCAACATTTGTTGCAACTTGTCTAAACCACTTCACCACATCATACACCTGATTGCTGCGTTGTGGAATAGTCTAAGCTACAACCCTTTGGCTCTGTTTCCTAAGACAGTGTGTTGTCTTAGTAAATTCATCCCTTCCTTGGGTGGCTAGATTCTCATATCTGGTGCACCCACCATTACACCTTGCCTGCTTCAAGCTTCAACTATTTCTATAGCAGCACTTCGATACTACAATGGAGGACGACCAAGCTCCTACAACTACTGCTGAACAGCAGATGCAACAACTGTTTGCCTTTATACAAACTATAGCAAACAAACTTGAGAATTTGGAAAACACCTTTCAAGCCAACACTTCAGCAACACAATCTTCAACTCAGACACATCATACAGAGCTTCCCACAGCTCCTCTGGCTATTTCGAGTACCCCAGGTGCACTTCCTAAAGTGCAAACACCAGATTTATACCATGGAGACAGGAGGAAGTTGAAGGGATTCCTTATGCAACTGGACATCTACTTCACCCTCAGGCCTCATCAGTTCACCTCGGACATTCAGAAGATCTATTTCGCTGCCAGCTACCTCCGTGGATCTGCATTCAACTTCTTTGAGCCATATCTTAGAAGACTTAGTGGCAACAACCAAAATACCACTACACCTTTGATTACCTCTTATGACCAGTTTCAAGAGGAACTTACCAGGACCTTTGGAGACATCAACGAAACTGCTACAGCAGAAAGAGAGCTACAGAAGCTATGTCAAAAGACCTCTGCTGCTCAGTATACAACAGAATTTAGGAGAATCACTTCTCACTTGACTTGGAATGAAGAAGCCTTAGTCTTCACTTACTACCAAGGGCTCAAGAGCTCTATTAAGGATGAACTCAGCAAAGAAGAACGCCCTACAACACTTCAAACGCTTATAGAGAAAGCTGTCAGACTTGATGATAGGCTTTTTGAAAGAAGAAAGGAGAAGAACCAAGACTGGCATCCAACAAGAAATTTCAACAATTACACCTCTACACCAACTGCTAAGGACTCAGCACCTGAACCTATGGACTTAGACGCCTCTATAAAGAGATCTACAGCAAATCCAGCACCTCAGCCTACAAGAAGCCCTCAAAAACTGAAAAGGGGTAAACTTACCCCTCAAGAAAGAAAACACAGAATGGACAACAACCTTTGTTTATACTGTGGCAAAGGGGGACACAGAATTCAGGAGTGCTATTCAGCACGGGGGAGTGCTGATTCAAAACATATAGCAGCCTCAGACACAGTCACAACTGCTATTCCTGAAAAACTTGAAAAATCCCTAGCAGGCACAACTTCAACTGAGACTATAACTTCTCCCCTAGACAACAAAGATGTGTCGATGGTGCTTTCTCAGAGTCTCACACACCTGTTAATCCCTATTCAACTCCATTTCAAACAACAGGTGTTGTCTACAAGGGCTATGATAGACTCAGGGGCAACAGGCAACTTTATATCTCAAGACCTCATCTTGACACACCAGTTACCTACAATTCCCAAACGCACTCCAGAGTTGCTCCGAGTCATTGATGGAACTCCTATCAGTTCAGGTTCCATTACCTGCAACACCCCAGTACTCAAACTTGAGATTCCCCTAGGAAAATCAACATTTTCAGACACCATCTCTTTAGATGTTATACCAATGAAGTACCCAGTCATCCTAGGTCTTCCATGGCTTCAAAGGCATGATCCAACTATCAATTGGAAGCATTTATCGCTTGGGTTTAGCTCAAATCCTGAGCTCAATACTGAAAAAACCCTTCAAGCCTCAGTTACCCCTATTCAGGTCCAAGACTCAAACTTGTCCCAGATCAAGGATTTTGACCAAACTATGGACGATATATCATCTCTGATATGGGTTAAACCTTTCCAACCTGTCCTGGAGATAGCAGCTACTTCAGATTTGGAGAAATCATCTCAGGAGGTCATTTTGCCTTTAGCATACCAAGACTACCAACATCTTTTTGACAAGGCAAAGGCATCAATTCTGCCAAAGCACCAGCCTTATGACCATGAGATACCACTCGCAGAAGGCTCAATGCCTCCCTACGGCCCTATCTACTCTCTATCTGAATTAGAGCTGAAAACTCTCAGAGAATACCTAGATGAGAACCTTAGTTCTGGCTTTATCAGACCTTCTTCCTCACCAGCAGGAGCTCCCATTCTCTTTGTCAAGAAGAAAGATGGCTCCTTGCGTCTCTGTGTTGATTATAGGGGCCTTAATGCAGTCACTGTTAAAAACAGATATGCTTTACCCCTTATCCCTGAGCTCATAGATAGGCTCTCTTCAGCAAGGATCTTTACCAAGTTAGATCTCAGGGGAGCTTATAACCTGATACGCATCAAGGAAGGTGATGAGTGGAAGACAGCATTCAGAACACGCTATGGTCATTTTGAATACCAGGTAATGCCTTTTGGGCTTGCCAATGCACCTGCTTCTTTCCAAGCTCTCATGAATGATATTCTAAGACCTTACTTGGATATCTTTGTTGTTGTCTACTTAGACGACATTCTTATATACTCTTTAGACACTCAAGAGCATGTTCTACATGTTAGACAAGTCTTAGAGAAGCTATCTCAAGCACAACTCTTTTGCAAACTTGAGAAATGTCTTTTCCATATGTCTCAAGTTGATTTCTTAGGACATAGAATTTCAACAGAAGGCATTCAGATGGACCCTGAAAAGACAAAAGCAGTACAAACGTGGCCTATTCCTTCCAGCATTAAAGAGGTTCAGTCTTTCCTTGGGTTTGCCAACTATTACAGGAGGTTTATACCAAGATATACATCCTTGGCTTTACCCCTTACTCAATTACTTCACAAGGACACTTTGTATCACTGGGATAAGACACAGCAAGATGCTTTCGATGCTCTTAAAGGAGAATTTAAAGAAGGGAAAATGTTACTACACTTTAACCCCTTGAAACCTGCCACTCTTGAGACAGATGCCTCAGATTTTGCCATTTCTGGAATCTTATACCAAGCTCCAAAAGACAAACAAGAAGAGCTACAGCCTGTGGCATTTTACTCAAGAAAGCTATCAGCAGCTGAACAAAACTATCCCATTACAGACAAGGAACTGCTTGCCATAGTATGTTCTCTAAAGCATTGGAGATGCTACCTTGAAGGGGCAAACTATCCTATCACTATTTACAGTGACCATTCAAATCTCTTGACCTTTACAACCACTAAACAGCTCAATCGACGACAAGCAAGGTGGTCTGAACAACTAGGAGGTTTTGACTTTGTTATAAAACATGTCTCAGGGGCCAAGAATCAAAGAGCAGATCTCCTCTCAAGAAGACATGACTACCAAGATTCTGCTAAAACTAGCAATACAAAGGCTCTGCTAGACTCAGCAAAGCTTATAGCAGCATCTTTAAGCAACCTTAGTACTACAGAGGACTTAGGGGTAAACTTATCCCCTCAAGACCAAGTTGCCCCCATTACCTCTTCTCAGGAACCAGAGACCTTTAAAGACTATACACCCTCAGCAACACTTCTTAAAGCATTCAAAGATGCTTACAACCATGATCCCTTTGCGAAAAGAACTTTGGAATACCTCCAGAAGAAAGGTTCCTCTCTTGAGAAAGTTGGACTACAGAATTTCTCAAAAAATCAGCATGGACTTCTCTTATTCAAGAACTATATCTATGTCCCAAGGGATAAACAATTACAGCTACACCTCCTACAGCAGTTCCATGATGCTCCAGCTGCAGGGCACTTTGGCTTTGCAAAAACTTATGAACTTCTAACAAGAAAGTTCTACTGGCCTAGTCTAAGGACTACTCTTCAAGACTATATATCTTCTTGCACTACTTGCAACTTGAACAAGCCTACACGGCAAAAGCCCTATGGCCTCTTGCAGCCTCTACCTATACCAGAACGCCCATGGGACTCCATATCCATTGACTTTATAGTCAAGTTGCCTCCTTCTATCCCAAAAGGGGGTGCTACCCCTTATGACTCTATCCTTGTGGTGGTAGAAAGGCTCACAAAAATGGCACACTTTGAGCCTTGCAATGAGACTATCACAGCTTCTGAACTTGCGTGGCTATTCCTCAAGGTGGTCTTTAAATATCATGGAATTCCTGGACACTGGATCTCAGATAGGGGAGCAGTTTTCACTTCAAACTTTTTTAAGGAGTTCTCTAAACTCTTAAACATGGAACAACGCTTCTCTACAGCTTATCACCCTCAAACAGATGGCCAGACAGAGAGAGTCAACTCTGTACTTGAACAATATCTAAGAATTTATACAAACTATGCTCAAGACAACTGGGCAGATCTTCTCCATCTTGCAGAATTTGCTTACAACAACACAGTCTCTAACACCACAAAAGAGACACCTTTCTATGCAAACTATGGTTATCACCCTAGGTTTGAAGTGGCAGAACTGAATTGTCCTGAAAATTTCAAAAACCCTTCTGCTACTGAAAGAATCATCTACCTTAAGGGCCTCCAGGACTATCTCAAGGTTCAAATACAGCGTGCACAAGACGAGCAGGCTCAGGCCTTTAACAGGGGGGTGGTTGCACCACAATTCAAAGTTGGTGATCAAGTCTTTTTGTCTAGAAGACATATCACAACTACTAGACCTTCAGACAAACTTGATACTAAAAGACTTGGACCTTTTAAGATCACAAGGACTATTGGCAAGAATGCTTTCGAGCTTGCATTACCACCTACTTGGACTATCCATAATGTCTTCCATGCATCTCTCTTGTCTAAGGCACAAGAAAGTTCCTTAAGACCACTTCAGTCTCCTCCACCTCCTGTTCTGATCTTGGATCAACCAGAATATGAAGTAGAGTCTATCCTTGACAAAAAGACACTTAGAGGTCAGGACTACTTCCTCGTTAAGTGGAAAGGCTATCCTACAAGTGACAACACTTGGGAGCCTAAGAGAAATCTAAAAAATGCATCTAAGCTCATTCTAGAATTTCTTTCTAAGAAAGCCAACTGGCTAAAGGGCAAGCAGACAGCCAACAAACGTCCTTAAAAGGGGGATCATGTCATACTGACATTCGTTGCACTCAGTTTGCTATCAAACTCAAGAGCAAACTTAGAAATCTCCTCCTCAAACCTACAAGTCACCATACATATCTTGGCTTATCACACCAACAACAGAAGCAATACTACTCAACGATTGCTGCAAACTCTTCTACTACATCTGTTTATGCTACATACATCACGGCATATCATTTGGACACTCATTGAACAAGTTATTAAGAAAATCTCCTCCTTAAGGGGGTGGGCCAATACTACCACATGGCATATCTCTACCAACTAGAGGCCTAGGAACATGAACGATAGCTCTAGAAGCTTCTACAACCCTCTATGATTCATTACACGTCATCGCTCCTTAGTTACCCACAAGATTGGTTAAGTTATGACATAATTTATCTATAGGTACTCTGACCTTGGACCTCCTTTTCACTTCCTATAGGCTAGGAACCCAAGAGATGGTTCTATGGGATTCTCTTACGTTCACTACATGATTAGCAAGCTAGTTGTGGGTCGCACTTGATTTCTAATACATTTACCAAGCCTGGTTAGTCATGGAAAGTCATGGAAAATGAGAGAACTACACTCCTTTGGCATAAATAGGATTGCCCTTTCCTTAAGAAAGGGCAAGCAGACAATACAGTAAATCGACTATCACATACTTCCACGTCTTTTCCAAGCTTCCAAGCATTCATCTTGTTACTCCTTGTTTCTGAAAAGTCAGTGAGGTGTTAACCTCTGACTTACCCCTGAGTTCTCAGACTCAACATTTGTTGCAACTTGTCTAAACCACTTCACCACATCATACACCTGATTGCTGCGTTGTGGAATAGTCTAAGCTACAACCCTTTGGCTCTGTTTCCTAAGACAGTGTGTTGTCTTAGTAAATTCATCCCTTCCTTGGGTGGCTAGATTCTCATATCTGGTGCACCCACCATTACAATCCTGCGAGTCCGTCACGTGATACTTTCGGAACTACTATTCCCCGCTGCCCCTCCAGGTACCAGGGCCGGTCTCATGCGACCTCCCTCCTTCCTGTCCTGTAGTTGGCCAGCCTTCTTGTTCCGTCGTAACACTCGCTCCCTTCCCCTGGGCATTCGTCTCGAATCCTATAAGTACGTCCATGTCCCCGGGACTCTGCTGCTCCTCAGCGAGTCCTTCAACATGCAACATGCCTACTGACACTGCCCGCAAACTCCAGGAACGCAACAATCTTGTCCGTCGAATAAAGAGCCACGGATACGAACTACCCGAAATGGATTCTTGCTCGAACTGCGTGAGGCGAAACATTACTTGCGTGTCGTCTCCAAATGATTCACGGCGGTGCGCCGAGTGCGTTCGTCGCAACTTGAAAGAAAAGTGTGACTGTATGGGTCCTGAGCATCCCGACTGGGTGAAGCTCGAACGGGAGGAGGATCGCCTGGATCGCGAAGAGGAAGAAACCCTTTCGAAGTTACTTCGTCTGCGAAAGCAGAAACGCCTCATCCGAACCCGTGGTAAAGATATGCTCCGGCGAGGTTTGAAAACCCTCGACGAGCTTGATGCGGCAGAGGAGGCCGAACGTGTGGCTGCTGAGAAGCGTGATGCTGTTGAGGCCGAGGAACAGGCAGTTAGCGCTGCCTCCTCGTCTGTGACCGGGACCCCCGCTTCCTCCGATCCACTGGCCTACTCCCCTGCATCTTGGGATCAATGGCTGGTGGATGGCGGCGTGGATATTCCTCCAGCAGTTCTTTGCTGATGTTCCTTGTTGGTTCCCACGAATTATCCGTAGGTTCGTAATTTTCCCATTTTATCAAAAACTCTTCTCGACGTCCTACTAACCTTCTGTCTAGGATCGCTTCGACCTCATATTCGATTATCTCATTCTCGGGTTGGAGTTCGGTGTCGGTCGCAACTGGGGTATTTCCTCTTGCTGGTTCCAGTAGTGAGACATGAAATACCGGGTGTAGTCTAGACTTCCTGGGTAGCTGCAGTCTGTAATTAACTGAGCTGACTTTGTTCAATATTTTGAATGGTCCCAATTTCTTGAAGTCCAACTTTGTGCTTGGTCGTTTCGTTTTGATATGTTTCCGGAGTAGGTATACTTTATCCCCCTCCTTGAAGGCAGGTTCCATACTGCACTTCTTGTTTGCGTATGCAGCGGATCGTTCATTTAAGAATTGGATGTCCATCGCAAGTTGTTCGTGGAACGATTTCAGTTGTTCCACCACGATCAGGGCTTGTTCAGCTCGTGATTCATCCGGTCTTGGTTGCCTATATGCTTCTGGCTGGTAGCCATAATTGGCAAAGAACGGTGAGACTTTCGTTGCTTCTGTCATCGCGCTGTTATATGCAAACTGTGCGATGGGTAAGATCTGAACCCAGTTATCCTGTTGATGATTGACATAGCTTCGCAGGTACTGTTCAAGGGTCTGATTTAATCTTTCTGTTTGGCCGTCTGTCTGGGGATGAAAAGCTGTTGATAGCTTATGATTTGTTCCCAGTAGCGCCATCAATGATTTCCAGAATTTGGAAGTAAAGAGCTTGTCTCTATCTGAGATGATTTCTTCTGGCATCCCATGATCGGCTAATATGACTCGAATGAAGGTATATGCGAGCGCCTCGGCGTCGCTAGCTTCTAGATATGGTATAAACTTCCCATATTTCGTGAGTCTTTCCGTGATGACGAGGATAGAGTCGTATTCTATTCCTGTTAATGGGTCCTTGGAGGGTGGAAGCTTGACGATGAAGTCCAAAGCTATTGATTTCCATGCTCCTTTTGGTACTGGTGTCGACTTGAGTTGTCCGTATGGCAGATGCCTATTGGATTTTGACTTGCTGCAAATGTCGCACTCTCTTACCACTGTCTCTACCTGCTTCCTCATACCTGGGAAGTAGTAGTGTCGGGTGATTCGTTCGAAGGTTCGTGTTACTCCCTGATGACCGTGTGCTGGTAACGAGTGTTGTTCTTGCACCAGCGGGCGTCTCATTTGACTTGGGACATACACTAACCCTTTGTATCGAATCAATCCTTGTTCGTCGATGGCGAAGTCGCCTTCAACTTTGGACAAGACTCGCTTGGCGCATTCGTCTGTTGCGTAAGCTTTCTTGAGTCTTTCCTCGAGTTCTGTATCTTCGATGACTGAGATCGTCGCTAGTAACTCGTTGTACTGTATTCCTGCATCTGTTTTCTTCAGAATTGCTCTAGGTCTTTCTTCCTTTGGGCCGGCGTAGTCGGTCCGTCTGCTGAGAGCGTCTGCTCTTGCATTCTCGGAGCCCTTGCGATAGGTTATCGTGAAGTTGTAGGCTGCGAGGGTTTCTGCCCAGCGGACTTGTCTGCGGTTTAAAACCTTGGTCGTGGTGAAATATATAAGGTTCTTGTGATCCGTCCATACCTGCACAGGGTAGGTGGATCCCTCAAGATATACTCGCCACTGCTCAAAGGCAACGACAATAGCCAGTAGCTCCTTGTCGTGGATGTCGTAATTGAGTTCCGCGGGTGACAGTTTCCTAGAGTAGTACGCGATTGGTTTGAACTTACCGTTCTCATCTGGTTGATTCAGACATGCTCCAATTGCGAAGTCAGAAGAGTCCGTTTCGAGGATGATCTTCTTTGCAGGGTCAAATGTAGCAAGGATAGGTGCTTCCGTGAACTTCGTCTTAAGTTCCTGGAAAGCAGCCTCTGCCTTGTCCGTCCATTTGAATTCGAGATCCTTTCTGGTAAGCTCCGTGAGTGGTTGAGCTACCTTGGAATATCCCGAGATGAATCTTCGGTAGAAGTTGGCGAAGCCTAGGAAGGCTTGCACTTCCTTGACCGTGGTCGGTGTTGGCCATTCCAACACTGCCGTTACTTTTGCTTGGTCCATCTTGATGCCATGCGTTCCAATAATGTAACCCAAGAATTCGACTTGGTTTTTATGGAACTCGCACTTCTCTGGTTTGAGGAGTAAGCTGTACTCCTTTAGTTTCTTCAGGACGAGTTTGACATGCTTGACATGCTCCTCCTTGGTTGCTGAATACACCAGGACATCGTCTAAGTAGACAATGGTAAAGATGTCTAAGTATTCGTGCAAAGCATCATTCATCAGTCGTTGCATAGATGCGGGTGCGTTTGTTAGCCCAAAGGGCATGACTTGATACTCGAATAGGCCATAGCGGGTGCGGAATGCTGTTTTCCACTCTTCCCCAGCCTTGATTCGGATCAGGTTGTATGCTCCTCGCAGATCTAGCTTACTGAAGATCTTTGCTCCTTGAAATCTATCGTGTAGTTCGTTGATTAACGGCAGGGCATACCTGTCCTTGATTGTGATGTTGTTCAACGCTCGATAGTCCACACATAACCGTAGGGAGCCATCTTTCTTTGGTACGAAAAGCACCGGACTTCCTGCTGGTGATGTGGATGGTCTGATGAATCCTTTCGCTAGGTTATCATCGATGTACTCCTTAAGTACCTTCAGCTCCTTTTCCGATAGCTGATATATTGGTCCGAACGGTGGACTCTTGTCTTTCTCCAAAGGTATCTCGTGATCCCATGGTTGGTGCTTAGGAAGCGCCTCATTCTTAGGGCCTTCCTGGAATAATTGCTCGTATTCCTTGTACTCCACCGGTATACTCATCGGTGAGGATGCCTGGGCTAGGTCATCGAGCTCGGAGGTTGCACATAACTCCTTCCGGCCCTGGGAGGGTTTCTCCCGTTGTCGCGTGTCCGTCCGTTGTTCACACGCGCACTGGCTCATCACAACTTTCTCGTTCCACCAGTCGATCTGGGGGTTGTGTTTCTTGAGCCATGGCACACCAAGGATGCACGCATGGTTGTCCATGTGCACGATGTCAAACTGAATCGTTTCCTTGTGCCCGTGTAGCATGACCATTTCCAATGGGACCGTTTCGTGGGTCACCATTCCTTCATTAGTCGAGATGGGCTCTCCATCTACGACCATTAACGGGTATGGTTCGGTTTTCAATTGCGTCTTGAAACCTTGCGTGTCTGCTACTTTCTTTGTCATAAAGTTGCCCGTCGCTCCTGAGTCAATCATTGCTCGGAGGTGTCGCTGTTGTATCTTAGCGACCACATATAGTTGCATGCTGCCCGTCGTGGCGCATAGCTGGTCTGTACTAGGCCTCTTCGTGTCGCTCGCCGGTGGCCTACCGTCGAGGACTCCTAGTTTTTTGACTCGTCCGAGGAAGGATAGTATTCATCCGCTTCCAATGGTGGTCCTTGGGGAGATCGTTTCCCTCGCTCTTCTGCTTCGTCTAGCAGATGTGGGTATTTCTCGTATACCTGTTCGCTTTTGATAGGCAAGTCCCCTTCAGACTGGCTTCGCCTGAGGGCGTGAACTTGCTCTGCATCTCTGAAGTGTATCCTGGGCGAGGATCGGGGAAACAACTGATTCTGGTGTTTCTTTTTCCAGTGGAGCTTGCAGTCATCTTCGCTGCAATACTCCCAGTAGACATACGCGTGCCAGGGATGATCAGTCTCTGTTGCGTCTGTCATTGATAGTTCCCGCTGTCCTCTCACCCATGCACTATCTTCCCTCGGAGGCGTGGAGAACGTGTCTAGTTGCTCCATGGCTCTCCTTTCGATGCGTGGAGTGGGTCTCGCATTTTCCCGTCGGAGCATATCTCTGGCTTTCTCGTCGTACTTCTTCAGGGCTCTCCTGCGGTCCTGGTAGTAAAGTTCGACGCTTTTCATATACTTCAGTTTAGCCATATGCTCGACATCCTTCTCCAGTTCTTCCGCTTCTTGGGCTTCCAACTTAGCTACGTCTTGGGACGTGCCAAGCAGCCTGCGGGTATTCGTTAGTTGGTCGTAGTATCTCCAGAGGTCATCCTTGCAGTCGTCCACCTTGCATTTTAACGGAAGTCCCTGTAACAGGTTCCCGTAGAGGTCTTTAAGCATGGGGATTCTCCTCTGGCCATTGGGCTTGTCTCGTTCGGCCCTAATCTTCGCGTGGGCGTGTTTTGCCATGCGTCTTACTACGCTCTTGCACCATGGACTCATTGGTTCCGTAGGTGCGAGTTCATCAAAGGTCTCCTGTTCCGAGACGGTGAACGATTCCGCCTCCGACCCTTCATCTGAGCTCTCGTCTTCTGGGGTGCTTTCGCCGTTTATTCCCCAGTCCTGTTTGCTCACAAACGTTGCGTTCAACTGTCCTGTCCAGGTGGCATTGAGTTGTTTGCCGACTTTGCGTCCGCCGTTCCCTTTCTTTGGCTGTCTGCAGTCTCGGGCCATGTGGCCTGGCTTGTCGCAGTTAAAACAGAGTCGTTCCTTGAATTGTCTGTCTTTCTTAGGGTCACGGGGTCGTCCAGGTTTGAACGTGGCATCGAGTTCCATTGGGTCCGACCAACGGTTGTCTCGCGGGTGTTGATCCCGTCGTCTGCCCTCGTTTCCCCGGTAGGGGTAACTTTTCTTGGGCTTGTCATAGGTCCGACGTTCCTTCTGGAATTCGTATAGTCGATTGTCGATTCGGACCGTATGTTAGATTAGCGCTACCATGTCCGTTGGTTGTTGTTCCAAACGGGCAAGTTCCATACGTATATGGCTCTTCAGCCCACGTCGGTAGTGGCTGATGAGTGCGCTGGCGTCCCATCCTGTCTGATTGCCGTATCTCTGGAATTCTGTGGAGTATGTGAGGGCGCTGCCAGTCTGCTTAAGTGCAAACAGATGGTCTTCTGCGGTCTTAATCTCATCGATGTCTACGAACATGCATCGGATTTCCTTACAGAATCCATTCCAGCTGCCAAACATAGTCTGCGTAGTTGTCATGCTTCCATTGGTACTTTCATATTTGAAATAGTCCTTGAGGAATGGTTCGATCCATCGCAGGGCTTCCCCCCTAAGGTAGGACGCAGTCCACAGGGCATAGCTCTCCTGGGTGGGAAACTTCTCGTCATTGAAGTGCTGGTACAGTTCGACCTGTAGCAAAAACACCTCAAGTTCCTTTCGGTTGCCGGAGTAAGTGTCGGGCAACTTGACGCGTAGAGTTTCCTTGAGTTCGTTGACGGTGGGTGCATCGGGCATCTCTTCATTCTCAGGCTTAGACCTCTGAGACGAAGTTGGCGTGGTGGGGGTTTTCCCCTTCGAACTGACGACAGACATGTTGCTTTGTGTGTAAGCCGGTACCTCGTAGAAGTGGTGCTCAAAGTGTAACGCTGACTTCTAAACGATAGAAGACACAGAGGTTCTCTTGCGTAAAGGTTTACTTATCAGAGGAGGCAGGGGATCAGACACAAAGGCTTCAAGTAACACGTTACTAGTATATAACAAATACTGTATTGAGTTGAGCACGAAGCTCCTATCTAAGGAAATACTATCTACTTATATAGTGGCGTCGTGCCTAGTGGACTCTTGGGAACTCACTCGAGTCCTTGGAGTCCTGGACTCTTAGGACTCTTCTCATCATCCTGCGAGTCCATCACGTGATACTTTCAGAACTACTATTCCCCGCTGCCCCTCCAGGTACCAGGGCCGGTCTCATGCGACCTCCCTCCTTCCTGTCCTGTAGTTGGCCAGCCTTCTTGTTCCGTCGTAACAGTAGCAGTCAGGTGAGTGTTGTACAATTATCACTTTGGAAGAGCTTGCTGTAAGCATCACGTGGTGGGTTATTAATCACAACAGGGTATTGTCATACTGACATTCGTTGCACTCAGTTTGCTATCAAACTCAAGAGCAAACTTAGAAATCTCCTCCTCGAACCTACAAGTCACTATACATATTTTGGCTTGTCACACCAACAACAAGAGCAATACTACTCAATGATTGCTACAACCCTCTATGATTCATTACACGTCATTGTTCCTTAGTTACTGGGCCGATATGACCACATAGCATATCTCTACAACCCTCTATGATTCATTACATGACATCACTCCTTAGTTACTGGGCTAATACTACACATGACATATCTCTATCAACTAGAGGCCTAGGAACATGAACGATAGCTCCAAAAGCTTCTACAACTGTCTGTGATTCATTACACGTCATCGCTCCTTAGTTACCCACAAGATTGGTTAAGTTATGACATAATTTGTCTATAGGGGTACTCTGACCTTGGACCTCCTTTTACTTCCTATAGGCTAGGAACCTAGGAGATGGTTCTATGGGATTCTCTTACGTCGACTACAGTTACCAAGCCTGGTTAAGTCATAGAAAGTCATAGAAAATGGGAGAACTACACTCCTTTAGCATAAATAGGATTGCCCTTTCCTTCAGAAAGGGCAAGCAGACAATACAGTAAATCGACTATCACATACTTCCACGTCTTTTCCAAGCTTCCAAGCATTCATCTTGTTACTCCTTGTTTCTGAAAAGTCAGTGAGGTGCTAACCTCTGACTTACCCCTGAGTTCTCAGAGTCAACATTTGTTACAACTTGTCTAAACCACTCCACTACATCATACACCTGATTGCTGCGTTGTGGAATAGTCTAAGCTACGACCCTTTGGCTCTTTTTCCTAAGACAGTGTGTTGTCTTAGTAAAATCATCCCTTCCTTGGGTGGCTAAATTCTCACATCTGGTGCACCCACCATTACAGATATAATTTCCATTACGGTCAAATTACAGGGTATAATTTTCATTTACCGATTAATTAATTGTTTGAGATATTTTATTATTTCATATGATGCCAAGGAATATTCGGCGGTGAGCTTGTGTAGGCGACTCGCTTGTGAACTACGTTATGTGATTGGCATTACTCGTGCGGCCCAAAAGTTTCCACAGGGTCTGTGCACAACAGCCAATTAGATTGTAGGAATCTATCAAGCACCATGTACTTGTACCCGAGTACACGCGTAGAAAATGTACACGCGTAGAATATGAGAGTGAATGAAGCAATGAAGTAATGCTCAACAATGGCTGAAATCTCAATACCACTACGTGCTGCAATTATTACCTTGCGTGTATACATGAACGCATCATATGGAGAGATTGAAAAGAAGCTTGGAATCTCAGCTGACTCTATTGCATATATATGGCACCAAACTGTTAAAAGGGCAGGGAATACTGAAATTCACAACCTTCTCCAACACCTCGAATCAAAGCCACGAAGCGGAAGACCACAGACAATTCAAAAGGATTCTGAAGAGTCACTACGCATACGATCTTTGCTACTTGCAAATCCATTTGACACTTTTCAACAAGTTATTAATAAGGAAAATCTACCCTACGCACGATCAATTGTCGAACGAGTTGCAAAGAATCACTCAAGTGTTGAAATTCCACAACCTATTGTACGGAAAAACATCTGCCTCAAGCCCTACTTGGATAATATCATTCCTTCAGTACGATGGAAATTCTGCAAATGGGCACTATCCGAACTTGAAGCTGGATCAATTTTTATTTTCTCAGACGAATCATATATCAATTTCGGAGGGAATCCACATAAGAAACGACGGATAACAGTTCAACGGGGTCAAACAGCAGAGAGCATGGCAATTCAACAGAAGAAATCTTTATTTCAAGTTATGTTTTGGGGAGCAATGAGTTCAGAAACCTCTATCTTACGCCCTTCTCGTTCATGGATTCCTGAAAGTATAGAAGAGAAGCAGATACATGTGCAGAAACTACGAGAGATAAATGCATATTGGAAATCAAAAGCAGAGAATGAACTTGTTAGAGCAACAACAGTTGGAACTCTTGAGTACGGATATATGGAAACTCTAAATGCAGATATTCGGAATGGCAAAAGCAAATGGAAAAAGGCACGAGTTGCTTCACAAGAGTTTGGAGATATAGAGACATGGAGTAGAGGACGGCAATCAGAAGGGCAAGAAGTTTCAAAGGGCGGGATTGATTGGTTTCTATATCGAGAGATGGTTCTTATTCCTCTTCTCTTCCCCTACTTTCGAAAAGTAAAGGCTTTACATCCTACAAAACGAGTATGGTTTGTGGATGATAATGTAAGTCTTCATTTGAAGGCTCACCGATCATTGGAAGATTATATGAAGAAGGAGGGAATCTATAGAGTGAAATTTTGGCCTCCAAACTCTCCCGATTTGCACCCTATTGAAAATGCCTTTGATTATCTCAAGGATCAGGTTGATGGCTATACACCATTAAACGGAGGGAAGTTTGAGAGAGCTCATGCACGGGTATTTCTTGAGGAAGAATGGGGGAAAAAAATGGATGGGAAATCTACACAATTATGTGCTTCGTTTAAGGACAAGTTGGAGCGGTGTATTGCAGTCAATGGGGGGAACAACTTTCGTGGGTAGATCAGTACAAGTACGTAGAGTATGTACATGCATTTTCTCCAAGTACTTACACGCCCCACTTATTACACACAGACCCTGTGGAAACTTTTGGGCCGCACGAGTAGTTGGGAGGAAAGTTGTTGTTGGTCTTCGACAGACTGCGGAGGTTGTTGTGCAGGGGATCGCCCTCTTGTTGCCACACCTGCGGGTGCTTGCTGCGAAGATGAAGATGTTACAAACCCTTGGCCTGCCTATGCTGCGGCGCGCACAAAGCTAGGGGCAGGACGAGTGGGTGGCTCTAGAATAGGAGGATCAATATTGTTCGGGTCAATATTGTTCGGGTCAATATTGTTCGGGTCAATATTGTTCGGGTCAATATTGTTCGGGTCAATATACCTCCATACTCCAGCTTTCATTGATGTTGTATTTATCGTGTCGATCCATCCATCCCAGTCTTTAGGATTGTATATATTAATCAATTTAGCGACTTAGAGTTGCTCCGGGCTCATAACTATTGAGTAAATTCGATGTATTCGATTCTTACTAACTATGAGGCTCCAAGCCGTAAGGGCAGAGTTTTTTCGCGGGTCTACGTGTGGTCGCTTACTTGTACTATCCCCCCCCTGAATGATTGTAACGACCCGCTAGTTTGAAGTTTGTGGAAACCCACTTATAGCGATCGGTTTAGGTAAAAAGGCGTAAATAAGATGAGATCACTGGCAGAGGCCTTTTGACAAATAGTGGATGGTGACAATCATTCAGGGGGCGGGATAGTAGCCCCTGTATATTACAACGCCCATCAATTACTCTCAACACGCCCAACAGCAACGCGTCACGTGCATACGCCTCAGGTGACAGGAGGAAATCCAATAACGCCACTGGCAAACCAACAACCAAAATCCAGTCACTTCAGCATCACAGCTACGCTGTTTCATATTTCAAATCATACCAACGAACCTCAAATCCCCAAACCACCCCACAGCTTGCCATGGGTTCCGTAGTACTCCCCCACCTACGCACCGGGTGGCATGTTGACCAAGCTATCATGAACGAGGACGAACGCCTTGTCGTCATCCGCTTTGGACGCGACTACTCTGAGGATTGCATGCGGCAAGATGAAGTGTTATTTAAGATTGCAGACCGAGTGAAGAACTTCGCTGTCGTCTATGGTCAGTCACTTCAACGCTATCGCACTCAATAAGATTTGCTAACGATATTACAGTTTGCGACTTGGGTAAATGTCTCCAGCTCGACATGCAGATATAATCTAACAGGTGTCTTTTTTAGAAGAAGTGCCCGACTTCAAGCAGATGTATGGTGAGTAACCCCTATGAGCTCTCGTCTTGTATACTTCCAGATCTGACAACTGCCCTACAGAGTTATACGACCCCATGACAATCATGTTTTTCTTCCGAAACAAACATATGATGTGCGATTTTGGGACCGGAAATAACAACAAACTCAACTGGGTGCTTGAGGATAAGCAAGAGCTCATCGACATCATAGAGACTATCTACCGGGGAGCCAAGAAGGGTCGAGGATTGGTGGTCAGCCCGAAAGACTACTCTACGCGGTACAGATACTAGGTGGCGAACAATCAGAGGCTTCATCTGTTTAATTCGATATGCGCTGGGATTTTCCGAGGATTCGCAGTATTCTGTTGAGGAAACGTCCATATCTCAGTTTAAGCTTCGACAAGACGGTCGCCGACAGAGGGTCATACAAATGTGGGAATACAGGTCATACGGTGCATGATGGAACAAGCACACGAAAAATCAACAGATACGGATGGATAGGACGGCGGTCACGAAATGGCGCCAGAAGCACCGCATCACGAGACTCGAGAGGTGGACATGGCAAATTCAAGGATGATGCGTAATAACTGTAAGGCCCCTCAATATCTTCTCGAGACTGGAAGAGGAACTCAACAATATTCAAGAAACGGCACTCTTTAGAATTTCAGGTTCTCGCTGTTTGATGGGGAATACAGGAAGATTAGCCTCGAAAATAGGTGTAAGATTCAAAGCTATTGGGTCTTGCAAAACAAAGTCATGCTTTCCTACATGCCGCAGGTTTGCCGTTTAACATGTGCCAATTCAAATATTCCAAATGCGCCGCTCCAACTTCGCTGCTCTATGAGACTTTTGAGAAATATGAATATGATTGTGGTCGTTGGCGCAAATAATCCACTTGAAAATGTCCAAACGGCGGGTAGGACCAAAGTTTGGGGCGTTTATGGCAACAGAGTCTCATCATGATATTTCCACATCAAACTATTAAAGTTACTCTACCAACACGAATTAGAAAAATGTCATACCCATCACCCATCATACAGGCAAGCTAGGCCTTCGCTCTCATTAAAGCCCACCACATCTCCTCCAGATTCCAATCCGGAAAACGCCCAATACTCATCACAGATTACCAAGGCCAGATCCACATCGTTCCAGCCAGCCATGCATTGGCTCTCAACAGATCTCTGTACCGCAATGTCTTGCCATTTTCAACCTTATAGGGCCAGCTGTGCATGCGATCCGAATCTATCACAACAGGGACACGAAAGTTTCGAACCCTACAATACCGGCTACTATTCAAATGCCCATCGATCGTATGGTGACGGCTCGGACTCACATTCGAATGCCAATCGATCCTACGGCGACGAGACCAACTTCCATTCGGATGCCTACCAATCCTTCGGCGACGACGCCAACTACCAAGCAAATGGCTATCACTCCTTCGGCGACGGCATCGGCTCCTATGGGTACCCGAGCTTTGGACAGGACTTTGACGGCAGTGCACAATCACCCTACTCATCGTATGGGCATTCTTATGGGTATCCTCACCAGTACGAGCCGTATGCGAGCCCGTACCTGGCACCCCCCAGACAATACTCGGAGCAATATAATTGCAGCTATCAAGACTTTGACGGTTACGGCGGCGGCTGCTGTACGGATGACATGTCATCTACTGGTTACTACATGCCGAGCTACTATGACTATCTCTGGCCGCCGGTGATGGTTGAAACCGTGGAAAACGTGGAGGAGTTCACAATGAAGCGGGAGACTAGGCCAATGGCCGGAACAAAGACTAGAGGACCACGGAGAGCGGGTGGAAGGCGTGGGAGGGAATATTATGGGTCGTATGGGATGGGTGGATGCGGCATGATGTAGTCTGAGGAGGCGTAATAGGCATGTCGCAAAGGCTGATTTTGAGAATGTGACCTACGGCGGAAGACGACAGCCATTGCTCGGGTAGTTGAATTAGAACAATGGGCATACGTACACGTAGATATCTGTACTATGGGGAATTTCTGGTGATAAATTCGTTGGCCTCAATACCGTATTTCTCAGATGATGTGTCACGTGCATTCGCGTTGGAAACGCGTAATTTAGAGTGCAAGCGGGATATCGTCGCGGGTTCAGGACAACTCCACTGCATTGTTTTATTTGCAAGCCGCAACGAACAACGGCAGCTTACGAAGCCATGAAATGGAAATACGTTCTTTAATATATCTTCATCGAAATTGATTGCCGTCGGGCAAAATCCTGCAAAGCTATGGCATCACTTGTCCAGCACACCCCCGCGGCGTCCACAGCAATACCCCTCACACAGAACACCGCGCCCGTGATTGAGTTTCGCTGCCTATTCACTTCAGATATCCGACGAAAACAGAAGCGCTGGCAAGATGGTCTCCTCAAGTTTCACACATTCAACAAACGGGTGATGGTGTATGACGAAAGACTGAACTTCGTGGGCGATACGCACTGGCACGACTACCATATTGATGAGGGCGAGGAGCTGGAGCTGGATCGGGCCGCGGTGCTGGTTCAAGTTGCCGATTGTTTGGGGAGTAGGGATCAAGATTTAACGGAGCTACTAGACCATCGCACAAAGCAGAGGGAAGAGAGGGCGGCAGTGAGAAGACCGAGTTCATCGCCAGCTGAGGTGCCATTTGACAACTTACGGATCGCAAGACAACCCACCGCCTACTCGAAACTATCGCAGAAACCGCTAAGCGCTCTACTCGGGACACCAACTGGCCACCATGGAAGAGCATTGCTTCCGACTACTTCGCCGTTTGAGGACAGGCAAAAAGAACAACGGCAAGAGAGAGACGCACAGGAACGGCCATCTAAGCGTAGGAAAGCTGAGTCTACGTATTCGAAGGCCGGCTATGCGCAGAATTTAACGGGAGCGATGCTCGACCTATCTTCGACGCCGCACAGTACTGCTCCTCTTCGGCGGGAACCGTTATGGTCCAAGACTTCGCGACGACAGGAGGGAGTTGAGAGTTCGAAAGAGGAATCCCATGAAGTGGACCTTCTTTTGAGGGGATTTCAGGAGCTGCCCAGACAGAAACGGAGACAATGGCAGCCGCTGGAAAAGAAGGCTAAGTCTGGCTTTGCCCAAACCTTGACCGGAGCTGTTTTAGACCTATCGTCAACTCAAAATACGAATGCTTTTCTGCGACATCATCTCCCATCCACGCGAAACATGGGGAGGGGTGCACCTTTGGAGAGCATCCCTGATAGAGGAAGGCATCAGCAGTCGAGAAACGAAACGGTCCGGCCAAATGTGTTGCAAACACCCGTCGTTGAAAAGCAAAGTACAAATCAAATGAAAGCTAAAAAGAGCGCGGGGTCTCTCAAAAAATCTCGAGCCGGAAATCCATCGGTTACTGGTCCCAAAGGGGGACAGACCACTCCTGGAGAAGTACAACAGCGAGATAGTGTTAGCGCCTCTGATGAGTTTCTGGTTATCGATGACGACTTCATCGACATTGACGACATAGAACAGGCCTGTCGTCCCCAGCATTCTTCAATAAGCAAGAGTAATGATGCCCGCGAAGGCGGCAGCGACTTGCATGCGATATCTATCTCTCCGTCTCCCCAAGTGCCTCCGCCAGAAGACTATAGGAGGCCAGTAACTATAGTACCTATCAAAGCTTCCGAGCCTGACCCGGACGTGGCGAATGGCCCGCCTGAGACAGTTGGCTCCATCCGTCTCAAATCCAGACCAAAAAGGAAGATGTTACTTTTAAACGATAGTAGACAGCCACAACCGTCTCCCGTCCAGGCCAGTCCCAGGCCCATTCCGCCAGCGGAAGATGTTGATCCAGAGCAGTCACAGGCAACGAAGAAGTTGGATGCATTCCATGCACAACAGAAGGAACAGCTGAGAGCACGGGCTGTGAAACGAAAAGCTGATGTTGAACAGGACGACGAGGGGGCATCTGCAGCTGATAATTCATCTGATAGAAATAGAGGTCTTGACGGTAAAGTTGTCGGCGCTTTGCCATCCAAGCCAGATATTTCCGTCCCTAAAGTCCCCAAAGAAACCCTATCCCGCCAACCACAGTCGGAACGAATAGTACGGCAAGATCACTCGACTGCGGTTAAAGAGCCTCCCCTTCTTCCAACCAAGGGTACTTCAGGTCGAATCTCACGTCGATCGCCGGAAACAGCACCTCAATCTTCGGAGCCTGCATTCAAACAGCTGAGAAATGTCGCTGATAAACTCGCATTGGCCCAGGGAGTAGCATTACAAACTACTTCCATTAAGCCATGTGTTCCAATCAGACGAGGGACGACGCCAGAAGTGAAAGCTCCCCAGACTAGGACAGCAGACGCGAAAGTTCCTCGGACCAGAACGAGTAACAGGAGACGGACAGAGGTCTCTCCAATTGCAACTACTACGTTAACAGCGACCACATCTTCGCCGAAGGATCTTCCCGTGGACGCTCCTCCCAAAAGATCCCAGATTACAAAACCCCAACTACTGATGACCAACAAAACAGCTCGTAGCAAGATAGTCGTGGGCTGGGTTGGTGCTCCCAAAGAGCCGGTTGTGATTCAAACCCTCCCAGTCCAGGTGCCACAGAGGCGTGAAGCAAGCGACGTCAGTTGGGGCGTGGCGCAGCATAGGGTTGCTGCACAGGACGTTGAAACGTCCCGGTTTGTCCCGGCGAAAGCGCAGCCACTGCAAGATATTTCATTGCGACGAAGACCACCGATTGCGTGCAAGAACGCGGGGAAGGTGGCGGAGAGCGGGGGTCCTCCAGTGCGCAGTGGTTCTGGACCTTGGAGTCGCGAGGCGTTTGATCTGTTTGATTGGAGACCTGGTGAGATTGGCTGAGACTATATGGACGGGCCTGGACTGCTGCACAGAGGCAGCTACAAATTACGATCATCACGATTTTGGGTCTGGAACACGAGACGGGCTTTAGCTTCTACATAATCATAATAAGCATTGCAGCCACACATGTCATTGATCCCTTTGTCAGGTTCCAGCTGGGAGGTCCAGGGCAGTGTCTTGTACTATATCCATGTCATACCGGTCAAGGCAGCTGGCGCTGGGATGCTGTTGCTGCTGGTGACCATGAACATACTTGTGAGGACAACTGGCTGGTGAATGATGACGGAGGATTTGCCATCCCACACATGGTGCAGAATCCGAAGGTCTAGAGCAGCGAAGTGTGGTCTATGTCGTTGCACGCCATGCTGACAAGGGAGTGTACTGTTCTCTGTGTTTATGTGAAGTCGAGGAATGAAGTATGCCCTGTACAGCTGACTGATTAATTAGCAGTCAGATTTAGCAGTTTTCACATTACAGTATGTGCACCTGATTATTATCCGGAGTTGTATATACCAGCGCGTTGTGATAAATACAAATTTGATACTGACACTGGGCTGAAGGGCGGGATGACGAGGTATTGTCAATCACCCGTCGCTGTTCCTACTGTACTGGGTAAAAGTTGGTTCGCGAGTACAGTACTCGCAGTCCCAGATTGCGAACCATCACAAACGCCCGACTACGCGGACCGCCGCCAAACCAAGTCGAACGCATCTGCCTCGACCCCCCTCAACTCTCATATTTCACTCCGAAAAAGCGGTGGCCGCGCATCTTTACACTGCACATACATATATCCATTCACCCAAAGGTAACCCAAACTCTCCTTCCTATATATATATCCATCTCCTTGCCTCTCTCACTCTCTCTTGTTCTCTCTCCCCCCGCCATCCTCGTCGTCTCTGAAGCCCCACTGAGCGAAAGTGCGACACAGCCTTCCCAAACCACCACACACTCCACTCTCGCAAGTCAAGAAATCTCTGCGACATCAGCTACCCGGCTTCATCTACAGCTCGCATGCCGAGTATCACTGTGCGACGTCTCGCCCGAAGAACACTGAACGTCGAATCCATCCATCCTCCAGCCGTGCCGATGGCTCAAGACGATACCCCGATGCGACTTTCCCTCTGACAAGTCACGAATCTATGAATGCGTCACAGATCTCCTAGAAGCATCACTTGAATCGATTTCTTCCACCTATTCTCCACTTCATATTTACATTTCGCCTGTCGGACTGGCACCCAGCACACTCGGCCCAGCACCGCCTCTACATCTGGCTGTCTTCCTGGCCCTCACCGAAAGACCAGACGTCCCACTTCCCACCCTCGCAGGTTCCACACGTCTCCGGATCCTCGAGCCTAACGAAACTGTTTGGTATAATATACATCTGTGGAAACACAACCGACGACATCATGTCGTATAGCTCGAGAATTGCCTCAGTCCCTCTGCCTCGTCCAAGGCCTTCAAATCTTCCTCACCGCCCAGGAACGAAGCGAATCGAACCTCACAAAGTCATAGGGGTCCGCGAAAAACTACGCAGCTATCGCATGGCTGTGAAACTACAAGACGTCGCCGTTCCAACCAACCTCGAATCCAGCTCTCCCTTCCAAGCATCCCACAGCTCCCAGGGATCGTTATCATCTGCGTCGCGATCGTTTCCGCCCCCTCTGAGCGAGGCATCGTACGCGACGAGCCACACTGATCTCACGGTTGTGTGGAGCCAGCAAGATGGGAATTACTTGTCGGAGCCAACGAAGAAGGCACTCGGCCCAGCAATGAAAGCCCAGAAGGCGCTGATTCGGTACCTGGAGAGTTGCTTGGGTGACTGCAGGAAGAGGAAAGTGAGGGTATGGATAATCCGTCAACTCGCTCTTGTCTTCGGTACAAACACTAATACACACATGCAGTGTTCATTGTCCCATCACGCCCTAGGGGATATCCTGGACGGAAGTCACGATGAACAAAACGAATCGGACGTCCAGTGGGCATTAGATTACGACTCTGAAGCAAAGGGGTCTGATCCCCTTTCTGGCTTTCATCTAATTGAAGATGCGATAAAGGAAGAGCAGAAGTCGTCTATCTTAGAGAACATCGATAATGCGGCAAACAAGCTTGATATTCACACGATACCAGATAGCATATACCCAAGCACAATCAACGAAGGTGACTTCGAGGACTCACTACTAGAACCGGAAGAGATCGCTCAATGCAGCCCTCTCCACCCCAGCAATCCATTTCAATCCTTCGATCCCCCGCCTATGTCACGGCGGCAATTCAGCACCCTCAAAACAGATCGAACATATCTTCTGGCGACAGAGATAGAAGTGTTGGGCCCCAGCGGGCCATATCACTACTACATGTGTCTTTGCAACCCAGCAAATTGCCAGGACACCTTCAGCTCGTCACAAGAGCTGCTTGATCATACACACCACTGTCACCCGGGCTTCCCGCCGATGGCCTTCGACCCGATGAGACTAGTGTGCCTGGAGTGTATGATATTCTGCGCTGAGAGGTCAAATTTTGGGACCTGTCCGAATCCGCAGTGTTTATCACAGCAGGAGCCGGTGGTGAATATCTATGGAGAGTTTTATCTGCCAGACGAAGTCTCCTGGATGGACGATGAGACGCCTTAATGGGGCCTATGGCGTACGGAACATATGGTTCCTCCTTTTGATTTATCTTTGATTTATGGCATTTGCAGGTTTCGCATGTTAGAAGGTTGAGATTTCACGCTATATGGATGATGGATGATGGATGATGAGTAATGGATAATGGATGATGCTTTGTTTTATATATTGGACGTGGAGGCATGGACTGGCTGGACCACGGGGTGAACAGGATACCTATTATGATATAGGAGGCGCCTCGAGGAGTTTTTGAACCCTTGGAATTGTGTTGAGATTTTTTTGAGACCCCGAGTCGAAGGAACGTGGAAAGCACCCCTATGCGGGAACGATTCTCATGATTCTGGAAGGATATCCTGCAAAGCGAATGCCCTCGATTGGACACTTGATATTTTTCACCTTGGTCGCCCTGGTAAGCCAAAGGCCAAAGTTTCTTGGGGACTCAACAGACAAACGGGTGCCCCTTATCCACAACGGCGCCCCACTTTGATTGGCCAATTCGCTCGCCACAACACAAGCTCTTCTCCATTGAGCCAACGGAGGCCCAGAAGTCGTGGATACTCGTGGATAACCAGGACATAATTACTAACTCACGGCAAAAAGTCTACATTATTGTCGGGCAAGCCATCATCTTCACTTCACACACGAGCATAACTATTTTGCGCGTCGCGCTCTCTTACAGTTCTTACAATCGCTTCATACTCCCTGTTATACCGCTATTCTCTACCTCAATGCCATCGCGGTTATTGTGCAACCATCTCACGCTCGCATGCAAGTAGATCTTCGTGTGACTTCCGTTGAGATCTCAGGCTTCGCACAGGCAGACCCGATCAATTGACCAACTCCTTCTAATCCGCAACTGTAAACGAACGCCGTCAGGCTTGCGATCCTCTCGAGAAACTTATATATCGACCGTTGTCCCTTGCATCCGTACCTCCGGAAACCTTACATCACAGTGCATAAGAGCTACCCACACAGCTAGAACCCACACCCAAACCTTCAACAACAACCACTCACCACAATGACTGCCACCACCACCACCCCGTCGCGCAAATTCGAGCTTCCCGTCCTCGCACCCCTCGACTCCCTGACAGCAGGCACCGACATCCCTCCTCCGCCGGACTCCCCCATCGCCAAGGCGCCCCCGCCACCCCCTAAAGCGCCCTCCGCCATCTCCACCACCTCAAAGCCAGAGGGCGAGCAATCGCGCGGCCGCGAGCCAGGTTCGCCCACAAATGGCCTCCTTACGCCCATGAGCATGACCTCTCCGCGCCGCCCAGGTAGCATCCGCCGTTTCCTGTCACGGCGCAGCCTCAATGGCTTCGTGCCGGATGAGGGTGCGCCGCCTGCGCGTCCGTTGAGCAGTCTTAGCATGGCACCGACAAGCGGACAGAAGCGCAGCGGGAGATGGTGGCGCCGTTTTGTGGGAGACAGAGAGGAGCGCGAGAGGAAACGCACCAGCGTTGTGTATGAGGACCGCAGGGAGAAGGACGAACCGGCTGCACCGAGCTTGCCGGAGATCAGCGCGCTGGGTGTTAAGAGTGGCGAGCAGGAGGGGTTGGATGGGGATATGTTCAAGAATATCAAATGAGGGGAGGGAGCGCTGGGTGTGTTGGTTGAGGAGGCAGTTAGCCTGAGCAGGCCATAATGGGAGATGGGAGATGGGTGGATTAAGGAGGAGGATTCGGTAAATTTGTGGTCTTATACCCTTTTGTTCGATGTGTCTAGTTTTGGGAATTGGATTGGCGCCCATTTGTTGCCGGGAATTGCATTTTTTTGTCAGGGCCTGACCAAAACAATACGCATGGTTAGGAAACTATATTCCCAGGATAGCTCCTGATGGGATATATATTTTGGTTAGATTATTCCCTGCAAAGATAGCCTTTCACTCTCTGCTTTATGGTCATAAAGTTTTTACACTACAATGCGCAAGTCTATCTTGCTCTGCATCAGCCCTCAAGTATCACCAAACACAAACACACCCTTCCCCTTCCTAAACCCCTGCAGCGTCCCCGTCACAGCCTCCTTCAACGTCTTTTCCTTGGTGTCCCAGTCCCACTGCACCTTCTGCACTGGCACATCGGCGAACATCCCCGCGCGGGTAAGCTCCAGAATCTCCCCCACCGTCCGGCGCTTTTCATCCAAGTTCTTCTCGCTCCAGCGGCTAACCCAGAACCCGCTGAACTTGACATCTTTGAATATCAGCGCCGCAGTTGGCACCTGCAGTGGCGCCTTTGCCATCCCGCCATATGTCACCAGGTGCCCACCATCACTCAGGCACTTCACCATCGCCGATGTCGGCTTGCCCCCGACGCAATTGAGGCCCAGCTTCACCTTCTGGCGTCCACCAACCGTCCACTCCTTGACCTGCTCTGAAAAGCCACGCGCCATCAGCTCCCCTTCTGTAACCACGTGCGTGGCCCCCAACCCTCTCAACTCGTTCCTCATCGCCTCCGTCTCCTCCTCCGTTCCGCGCTCACGGATAATATTAATGCTCTTCATCCCCCACAACCTCCCCAACTGTATCGCCGCCCGTCCAACCCCGCTATTCGCCCCATTTTGAATGAACCACTCCCCTTCTCCCACATTCTCAAAATCTTTCAACATCCTATATGCCGTGGTCGGGTTCACCCCCACCGTCCCGACCTGCACAGGCGTCAGACCCTCCTTCTCAACGCGCAGCAGAGCATCCTCCTGCGCCTCAACATGCGTCACCCACGTCCCAAGACACGGCGCGCGCGCAATCGCCCAGTCTCCCGGCGCAAACTCCTTCACCGCGGACCCGACGCGCATGACCTCGAAACATGCCTCGTTGCCAGCGATGGCGGAGGGAACGGCAGTTCCGAGGAGCGCCGTGAAGGGCGGGCGCGAGGGGTACACGCCCTGAATCTGGTTTATGTCCGCGGGGTTGATGGGGGCGGCGAGACTGCGGAGGAGGAGCGCGTTGGAGGGCAGGGAGGGGGAGATCGAATGCGTGTGCAGGCTTGGATGGGTTAGCTGGGCGCTAATTTGGTAGATGAAGGGGTGCGCACAAGAGAACATCGCAGGGCTCGCCGTTTTGGCTGTAGACGAGCGCTTTAGCTTGGGTGTATCCGTATGGTCCAGACTTGAAGCGCCGCGTGATGGGTTGGGACACGCGAGGTGTCAGTTGAGAAACCCGTGGGGTGGCATTTTGTGTGAGAGCACGAACACTGCTTGCAAAAGCTGGCCGGACGGATATAGGCGGCATTTTGTGTTGTCTGTGATTGTGATGGAAAGAAGCCCAATGTTTCTGGAGCACATCCGTCGTGGAATAATTTATGACGTCGGTATGGTGCACGGGCTCGGGCCGAGGATTGCAGGGTAGTTATCGGAGCTACGGCATCAATATCACAGCAAAGGGTAACTTAGTGGTTAGGGTTATGCTCAGAGAAACTATATAAAAAAGCTGGTGGAGGGCTTTAAATAGGCGTGTGCATTAAATTATAGGTATATCGTTATTTGCGTGATATTCAATATCAACCTCGATTACGGAGGGCAAAAATAGTTGGAAATTAATTTATAACAGAAGGCGAAGCATGAACGTGGAACAAGTCTCGGAATTGATCGCTGTCAGGTGGCTGTATTCGATGCTACCAGAGGTGATTCTTATGAAACTGCTAAAATGGCAATCCAGTGCCATAACCACCACAGAAAGTTCCCGTTCACCATGCCCATACCATTCCCGTTCTCCATTGCTATAAACCAAACAACGCCAACAACGCCTGATAATGCAACGACATATTTTTGTACATCCAGGTCAGCCGTGTCTCTCAGCCGCCTCCTTGAATGCAGCCTCTTGCATTGCCAGCAGCTGCTCGGTCGAGAGTCCACTCTGCTCAAGTTTATTCGCCTTCTTCTCGCGGCCCTAAATACTGTCAGCATTGTGCTCTGGGAAATTTGAGGCTCCTAGAACCCACCTTCAGTTGCTCCTTGTGATCATTCGCCACATCTAAAATGTCGGCCACATACTCGCTAAATCCAAGCTGTTCCAATGCCTTCGTGATGTGTTCGCATGCGATGGTCTTCTTGGCCTCTTTCTCTGAAATCTCGTTCGCCTCTGACGAGATGAGCGTGATGAATTCGACGCAGCATTCTATGAGAAGGTCGCGAGCATCTTTCCCAAATGCAACGCCTGATGAGGGCGGAAGAATTTCAGTTACGATTTTCTGGACGGTTGCTATGAACGAAAAGTTAGCCAACGTCCACCAGTAGTTCTATAAGAAAATTCCAACAATCATCTAAACCAGCGTTCAAAGCAGAAGTATGAAGCGTGTCGACCAGTCGAAGTGACGGAAAAGCATAGGATCCAAGTCCTGTGACTTCGAAATCAAGAAAGGTTCCTGTGCTCAGCCCAGTTGAGGCACAAGGCACGGTGTCTTCCAAGGTAGGTTCAACGTCTAAATTGCAGAGAGACTCGACGCAATCTTCCCCGGGGCATACGTGACACCATGACACTTGAAGTCTGCTTAGGGGCCGTGGTTTGGGGTCCTTTGATATGCTCCGTGGGGTTTTCTTTGGCTTTTTTTTTACACGCTGTCTCCCTCTTGTACCGAGATCTGCCCTTTCGTGGGGTTGGTGGCTTCGGTCTGAGGCAGGATCTCGTTGACCAGTATTGCCAGTCGCGTGTTGGTTTGGAGGCGCGCCATATTCACCGTATAATCGCACTCTCGACCCAAGCTGAGCCCGCAATATTCGCAATTATAAAGAAAGTATTATGCTATACCTTTGGGAAGAGAGAGATCATCGTTTCCTAAGACAGAGTCAGCATAGATCACACACAGAGGGTAGGAGCGATGGAGGGGCAACGCGCGAATGGAACGGCTCATCACCCGCGTCTCCGATTCCCCAGCGCCACCCCATGGCGCTATTTGACGTAAATAGGAGACGCGAGCGCAGTGCCACGCCGTTCGTCTGCTATGCATAGAATAGAATAAGCATACCTCCAAATTCTCTGTCCGACATTACGGCAGAGATGAGACTTTGTTCCCCACGTATCGACGCGAATCACCTTATTGTTCTTTCAACGATTTCTGAGGTGAAGTAAAAGACGTGTGAGCAATAAGATCAAAAATAAAGAAGATTGTAGAAGATATGAGTTCCTTCAGAGGTCGATCATGAGCTGTGAATAGAGAGAAATTAATTTAAGAGTCGTAGCCTCACGCGCGAACATAATGATGCGTCTCAGTCCCGCGAGGCTGCGGCTAGCACAACTGGTAAAGGCTTGGCGGAAGTTCCCGCTTTTTACGCGACAATCTTATTGATATTTTGTTCTTTTTCTCTTTTCCTTTCTCTTTCTCTTCTTCTTCTTCATCAATACAATCACCAGTTGCGCTCCCAAGCACTCACTTTTCCAAGCGTAATGGGTTCTCTTTGCAAGAATCTGTTTTACTATGACACCTTTCATTTCAAGCTAACATCAGGACACGAACTGTGGTTCAATGGCCATCACTGGTAAGCTCTTTCTCTCAAATACCCTACCTTTTACTCTGATGAAATTTCGTGTCGCCCCTATCTTACATGAGCTTCGGCTCTAGATGGTGATTAACCTGTCTTAACCAAACGGACCGTCTGAACGTACATCTATCTTACTTCGCTTCTTGATATGTGTTTCTGGATACATTTGCTAACTAGCCAAAAGATTATTAGGTTTTGAGTCGACTCTGTTAAATCCCATTCGAAAGACGGCATTAGCCAGTTTGCAAGTGCGCTGGCGCGGTATACCGTCCAGTTTCCATGCGGCCATGACGACAATACAAAAGTGCCTCATGTCAGGCTGAATCACTCCACCATAGTACAGCATCAAGGTAAATATTCAATATTTCATCGTTCTCTTTCGGCTTATGATGTAACATTCCATGCTAATGCTGAAGACATTCGTCTGATGCTGATAAACTTCGAGACTTTTCATCTTTCAACTGAAGCCCAACCCCCTATATATGTCTATTCTATTGCCACATCCTTGGAACCCGCTGACATATCAAAGTGATTTCTCTGTACAGTCTCCTCACTGCCTGTCCTGGAACTTGACAAGTTCAGGTGCATTCCAGCTACATACGTTAGCTCAGTCATAGCATAATAAATCAATTTTCCAGAGCAACTGCCTGTCTGAGAAACCATTGCCGTGACAAATGAATCTACGTACCTGAAAAACTTCCCGCCAAGCTCTTTCTCCGCGTCTACCGCCAGTCGCCCAAGCACATTCCCAGGCTGCTCCGGCCTTAGTAGACCCCCCTCCTCCTTAAGTCCCTTAAACCGTGCCACATCCCCCTGGTCCATCCCAGCCCCGTGGACTTCCCTAATCCCTCTCTGCATCTCCGTATCGACAACCCCTGGCCTCACCGCCACAGCAACAACGCCCTTGCTCCCCTCCTCTCTCGCCACCGTGCCAACAAGGTGATTCAGGGCTGCTTTCGTCGCGCCGTATGCACCCCATCCAGCGTACGAATTTGTAGCTGCGCCAGAAGAGACAACGATGATGCGGCCGCCCGACTCCCGCAACGACGGCAGGGCAGCCTGTATAAACGAGACGCAGCTGAAGACATTGGTGTCAAAGACGGCGCGCCAGGCAGAGGCAGTAGCATCGGCAATGCGAGCAACTGGCTCGAGGGTGCCATGGTTAAGAATGAGGCCGTCCAGTCGCGAGAACGAGCTGAGCGCGAGGGATACCGCCTTCTGGGGGACCTAAGCCGGGCAATGCCATGTCAGTTCTTGTGCGTTCCAACTTCGTTCCTAACTGGCGAGGCAAAGAACTCACCTCCTCCCCTGTTGCATCCCCAACAACGAACTCGACCTTTCCTGGGAATCCGCCCTTCAACTCCTCCAGTGGCCCCGCGGTACGCGCTACGACCACGAGCCGGTGTCCTTCTTGGAGTAAGAATTTCGCGGCAGCGAGGCCAATTCCGCGCGAGGCGCCCGTGAGGAGAATAACTTTGGAGATAGGCATGTTAAAATAGCTATAGGGACACCTGGTGATTGTGCTACAGTACAGATTTGTTTTTTAGTCAAAGATGTTGGTGGGGTGTGGGGGGGTAGACGAGGATTTCTTAGCCGAAAAACTGTTGAGGGAAAGAGAATGGGAGCTTTTCCCCAGTGCAATCGTCAGGCTCCCCGATTGGCGCTTGGCGTGAGCAGATTGCCTCAGAACTCCGGCGCATTGGATTTTAGGCCCAAACCCTTCTGTTACTCAGGGCATTTGGGTAGGCCCTCCGAAAAGACATAAATAATACGTAGGCTCCGTAGGTCGTGTAGTAATTCAATTGATCTATTCATTCTATATACTGTAGTGTATTGTCGAGTTTTCCTGCCCGTTGCGCAAAAGCCCAAAGGTCCGGTCACCAAACACACCGCACGATTTGCGCGCGGTCGCAATATTTCGGGCCTTCCATCAACAAAAACGTCATGATAACCCCACCTTCTCTTCGCGTCTAAAGACTATAGGAATCACATATAGCAACTTATAATCATAGGCACCATATATATATTGATAAAATCCCCCCAAAAAAACCCCCCGAGTCATCTTACTGAAATGGAAACAAACAGACAACGAGGCATCACCTCCAATACAGACACCCCATTCCAAACCAATCATTATGCCTGCTTGCCGCATGCTTGCTTCTGCGCATTGCAGTCCAACATTGTGGTCCCGGGCAGCTTCCCACCGTTCATCGCATCGGCGCACACGTTGAACTGGATGTTACATGAGCGCGCCACGGCCGTGGCTTTGTCCGTGAAGGTGTTACCCTTGACGCAGAAGGGTCGCTTGGAGTCACCACTGTGAAGCACCGGCGGCGCTGCTCCACCGAGATTACTCCGTACCGCCGTTGTTCATTGCGATGGCGGTGCTAGAGGTGACTGGGGCATTAGCAGCGGTAGTGGCAGCCTTATTGTTGTGGACTACTAACGAAGCTACCGCGTTGCCGTTACCATTCGTGTTACCATTGGTGTTCCCGCTTTGGTTCCCCTTTCCTCCACGGCTCTTGCCACCTTTGCCACCTTTGCCTGTAGCTGTGGTAGTCGTGGCAGCGGCGGCATCGGTTATAGTAGCGGCGTCAGCTGCGGAAGTTGTATCAGCGGCCCCACCATTGCCATTTGCGTTACCTCCTTGGTTTCCATTTCCTCCATTGCCTCCGGTGTTGGCATTGCCGCCGTTTCCACCTTGGTTTGCGTTGCTTCCATTGCCACCCGCCTTGACCTGGAACTTGGTGCAATCATCTTGAGCACCACGTTGGCTACAGGCATAAGTACAGGCTGATGGTTGGCGGATGAGCTCACAGTGCAGAGCCTGTAGAATCCCTCTGGAAGCCCATCGGTGACTACCGCAGAGAGAAAACCTTGGCCGTTTCCATTATTATTGATCCAGGAGATGGTCTCCACCAAGCAATGCCAATGCCCCATATGGTCGCATAACAGGTCCAAGCCGCAGCCACAGCCACTGTTGAGCGCCATGGCCACTACTGAATGGGCCCTGCGGGGCCAGTAGAGCAGGTCCGCAGACTGGATGCCAATATCTTAAGCTTTACTTAGGCCTGTAGCACATCAGGGGAACATGGTTCCCCGACATGGCCTGTTTGACGCCGTGCTTTTCCGCTGTCAGACTCCTTGTTGGGCTTTCCCCCCTGAGATATGACTGCTCTCAAGACCTCCGAGGGCCTATGTCGGGTCTTCTCTCCAAGGTCGCTTCAGTTCCCTTGGCTGAAGGCAACCATCGGTCATCCTTGAGCTACGAGCTCGCCGCCCTCCCCGGGTCCTTGTGCTACCCGTGCAGGGGCAACTTGTTTGACCATTCGGCTGATTTGTTCTATGAGGCACCCCGTATCTCCAGACGAATTAAAGCCAACATCAATATCACGTGAGTATTATGCGATGGTTCCCACGGTACACGGTCCCTTCTATACGTAAGAATGGCAATGCATCGTAATTCATACAGTTAATAAACTGGCTGCTATACTTTGCTATATAATGCGTACAATGCATTATAATTACCTCTTGGCGACAAATTCAGAAACGGGCCAGCCGAAGATGCAAGATTAGCGTGCAGAGGGGGCTTCGGCTTCCAAGATACCCTCTGAAACGAGCTATTCCACATGAATTATTTCTCGGATTATCATAAGGCGGTATGGACAACCCTCACTACCCCGTGGCTTTTAGTTTTAACACCCTAACGCCGACAGCAGAATAGGCGGACGGACCAGCTGACACTCGCCTATTCTCTCCAATCGAACATCACTGGATCATCACGTCTGTCAAACTCAAACCCGTCCGACCTGAGGAACAAGACAGGCACATCTGATGAACAAGCATCTCGGATGATGGGGTTGAATCAAGCCGGACGAGTGTCGCCGATCTGTATGAGCCGGGGGGACAGAAGGAGCGAAAGAGCGACATGAAGTCAAAGATTGGGCATTTGTAAATTATAATTTTGCATCTGTAAATAATTGTAGTATAGTACAGTACTAGATCCACGTTTTCTGGCAAGGGCCACGGAGGGCGCGCTTGTTAAATGAGTCTCGAAATTACAGTAAAATGCAAAAAGACATGGTGAATTACTGCGATTTATTGCAGATTCTGGGGATTATAAGTGATGAAGCTGTTCGAGATGAGATGCACTGTAGCACTGTAGCACTGAGTAGAATTTTTTTCATTGACGTGTCCGGGTCACATGAGTCCCTGTACCTGTCGCGGCGGAATGTGGGGAAGGGGAAGGGTCCAGTGTTGAACTCGCGTCCGTCGCGTCGCGTCATTATGGTTCGGGATGTAGTATGGAGGAAACAAATGCTACCAGAGGATATTGCCAAAAATGGGTATATATACGGAGCAAACGGGAAAACAAAGGCCTGAGGATATTGTAGAACATGAGACGACATTGCAAAACAGTGTATTTCCTTCTACGACATCCCACCAGTGTGCCCTCCATCTAGATATAGTAATTGTACAAACGCGGGTCTATGATATCCTCTCCGGTCCCATCTATCGCTTAACACTCCATGGAGAACTTGGGGGTGCGGTCAGCGTTCCATGCTCCCCAGTGCGTCTCGTCGGCAACCGATCCGTCCTGGCCAATGCTCTTTGGCTTCCATGGCTCATCGAAGGCCTCGAAGTAGAAGACGTTGACGCCCCACGCGGTGATGCCGCAGATGGCCTTCTTCCAATAGTTCTTGGCGCCCTCAAGGCTGGGAACAGCAGCTTGGTACTTGGATCCATCGGTGGGCCATCCTGTGTTTTGTTAGATATGTCGATGACTACAACGTAATCACTCACCAGTCTCGCCAACCCAGAGCTCAATGCCGCCATCAACCTTGCCAGAGACATGCTGGATGTGTCCGAATGCCTGCATGATGTCGTCAAAGAAGCTGGCAGTGGCGTTGCTATCGGTCTGTCCTTGCCAGTACGAGAAGCCGTTGGCGAGGAGGATATCGACACCACCGGTGATCAGGGCATCGGCAGTTCCGTCCTGGTATTTGTTCCAGCTGTCGGCGGTTCCGACCTTGAAGCCGGGGATGGCCTTTTTGATCTTGTTGATTCTCTGCAAGAGTTCTGGGCCAGTGAAGTTGCCGCGATAGAGCGTCTCGGATCCAACGGTGATGGCGTAGACCTGGTCCTTGTAGTCGGGAGTGTACTTGATGAGGGCAGCCTCATCCTTTGCCAGGGAATCGTCGTAATCGGGCCTGTATCGTTAGTTGGAATAGAAGCCCAGAGATCGTCAATAGCATACCAGACACCCAGGATGACCTTGAACCCAGCAGCCTTCGCGGCAGGGAGAATCTCCTTGGCAGTGTTGCACTCGGAAGCCGAGTAGGTGCGAACAATCTTGCTGCTCTTGACAGTGCTGATTGCCTTGAGGTCGGCTGCCCAGTCGGCTTGGAACTTGCAGCTGCCGTCGCTCTTCTTGTCACCGAGGGCGAAGCCCAGGCTGCCAGCGGCCGAGACGACGGCTGGAGCGGCGGCCAGGGCCAGAGGAATGATGGTGGAGAAACGCATTGTCAATTGAAATGAATGTGAGCTCAATCTGTGAGCAGAGTGAGTGTATTAAGGAGAGGCTCTTCACGCTGCGTAATGAGTGACAGCGATGGAGATGAAAGTGATGGTGTTGATTCTACAGCGATGCGAGGACGTCGTCTGTTCGCTAAGGGTCGAAAGGGGAAGTGGGTGGAGCTGCCTATTTTTAGATTTTGGTGAGGAACATGGAGCTGAGAGCTTCACGGGAGTGAACATCACGACAGTGTACGCATACACTGTACATGTAGTCCTATGTGGTATTGGATTGATTTTACATGCTCATAGAAATTTAATTGTGGTTGGCTGGTGCTTTGCTCCTGCCAATTTGAATCGATATTTACACTCAACGATGGTATATATATTGGCATTCAATCGTCTATACATTATATGCAGTTTAATTATCTACAGGGCATTACCCTCATGTTTCCACTGCACTTCCAGAGTCCCTGGCGTACATGCGAAATTGAACAAATATGTAGCCGTCCTCGACGATAGTACCCAAAGATCCGATCAACCATGGAAGGTTCGTCATGATGTACTCCCTCTCGAGAGAATGGAACAAGATGCTGACTCCGTATGTGATATTTCCCATTAGAGAGAGAACAAAAAACAGAAGAGACAAGCCTGCACGCGTTAGACACAAAAGACGACGAAGTGAGGGACGAGCTTACCTTCACACGACTTATCCCTGTAATTCTTGATAATTTGGGGGATTCGGGCCCTGAAACGTTAGTATAGTTGCATTCCGACTTCAAAGGCTGAACTCACCCAAGATAACACACAGCGCTGAGGTATCCCAAAACACTGGCTTCCACGGCCACATGTTCTTTGCTAGGTACGTCCCCAGGATGATTCAGCGTCGGCCTCCACACCCCAGACCGCCACGCAATGGCCCATCCTGCTGTTCCAACCAGGATGACCATGAGGATGCTCCAGGTATTCCGCTTCCACGAACTTCCACCTGCAGAGACATCGTCTTCCAGGATCTTCACTAGAGAATCACGTCTGGCCCCCGACGAGTGACTGAGATGAGTTGAACTACGACGACGGGCACCGGGGGCCCGTATCGATTCGTTGCTACGCTCTCGAGCAAGCAACGGAGCCTCTTCGGAGTCGAGTGATGTTGCCGCCTCATTGATTGCCTCTCTCCGGGCATTGAGGTGGTTGTAAAACAAACACTGACTGATGAGCACAAAGTCTGCAAAGCAAAAGTACACTGCAAGGGCAGTGACTGTTGGGACTAGGCCGGCCCATATTGCCCCTAATGTTGTTAACTTGGGATGAAACAGGATAGACATCACGGGGTCTGGTGCAACTACCGATCCAACGCCCGGAAGCAACGTACCAGCTAGATTCGTGACATCTCCGAGCAGCCAGACTGTCAGGAAAGCTAGCGAGATGCCACCTGAACTGCCGGTTGTGTAGTTGAGGATCAACTGTGGCACCTGTGTCCTGTATTAGTATCTCTTCCCAGGAGCGAGGTAAGATGAGCCCACCAGCAGGAAAATCCAAGTAGCCAAACTGATGCTGCCAAACACGCCGGACAAGGCCTCATTCCATGACAACGCCTTGGAGAGAGCAACAAGGGCAAAGACTGTCGTCGTCGTGGCCATTGCTGCCGGCGATGATGTCGTGATGAGTGCGTCGGTCGTTCTGCAATCTTGATGGCTTCGTTCTGCGATCTTGATAAGGCAGATAGTTACTTTATTGGCTGGTTAGGGAACGTGATTGTCACGAGGCACGACGCCGATTCTGCACCGTGCTTACATAAGCAATTATGAACGAAAGCGACGCATCTCTCTACTATGCGCGGGACGCGTTTTGTCTCCAAACTCGGGGGATAAGGGGAAGCAATAGACTTCTCAGGTACTGGTTGAGCGGGCTGTGCCATGATGACAGAGGACGGCCCACTCGGTTTACGGATGAGGTTCGCGGAAGGTCAGAAACAGGATATCTTGCGAGGCCAGTCCCGTGACCTTTTGCGACATGCGCAATCTGAACGAAATCCACAAGATAAGCGAGATGAGCAAACGCTAGAGCGCGCAAAAAGAAAGCTAGTCTCCGAATTAACACTAAGATAATTTTCGACTTGGATTGCGGAGACGGCGATGGCGGGTGGTTAGCTGGAATGAATTCTGTGTGATTATGCGCTTGCCCGCCCAACCGGGCTTAATCCAAAAAAGTCAAGCTCGTCTCGCGCGTCGCGTTCCTGGCAAACGCGACAATGAAAATATAACAAAAATGAAACCTAACAATTACACGAAAATTCTCTTAATATGGTTACGGAATTGTTTTCCTACCTAAAAATTGCGTGCCCAAGTGAGATGAAGATCATATATCACGTGGTTGCCTTTCGTGTGCAACTGACTGATAGAATTACTCGACAATCATTGCAGCGTGTAGGCAACATTTCGCCTGGCCACGTTTGAATTCCAGTTTCAAGTTTAAACTATCCAGCAAAAAAGAGTGTGAAATGCGTTTAGGACTACAGTTCTCAAGCGATAAGTCGATACTCGATTAGGCGATATTCACACTAACTCAATATTTTTTGTAGGATTCTTTATTTTCCCACCAAAACTACGATACACTCGATATCGAACTGATTTGACCAGATATCGTCTTATACTGACATTACATAGGCCAAGATGCCTCGAAATCAGCTGTTTACGATGACAATTGAGTAGCGTCGCACATGTCATACTGACATTCGTTGCACTCAGTTTGCTATCAAACTCAAGAGCAAACATAGAAATCTGATCCTCAAACCTACAAGTCACCATACATATCTTGGCTTAACGGTGTCTGACCGTTAGAACCTTGATCGGAGACATCCATTGGATGCCTAGATAGATGGTCTCGCACAAGTACTATATGGCCTTCACAAGCAGCGTTATGGAGTGCGGAAGGAGCCAGCTCCGCCCCAAGCCTAAGCAGCATCTGCATAATTTCTGTTGACCCCCCTATAGACGCGCTCGTAGTGAGTGTGATCCCCTTCATATAGGAATTAGAGACGTCTACATGCTGACACAAGAGCTCGATAACTGCTAGATGACCGCGCCCAGCTGCACGACTAAGGGCCTCGTGGAGGATCCATTGTCATTCTGTCCCGTCCCATACTATAGTCACCCAATTCGATTCCTCAAAGGTCATAGTATGCTGAGGCGCGTCTCGCTGCCATATATTCAAAGCATCATTGAGGAGATATTGAACGATTGATTCGTGCCCACTTTCTGATTTGTAGACAAGGGGTGTGGCGCTATGGACAACTGTCCACGGGTGTATGCCAGATCTGACGAGTAGTTTTGTAGCGTCCTCGTCCCCCCAAGCTGCTACATCGCGTAAGAGTGTACCGAGTAGGCCTTCGACGTAGATATCTGCTCCCTTCCTTACTAAAGCAGCGAGTGTGCATTTGCATTGCTTTGATTTAGTCGCTGCCCATTGGAGCACTGTTTGCTCCTTATATAGTATGCCTGGAGTGTATTGTAATGGTGGGTGCACCAGATGTGAGAATCTAGCCACCCAAGGAAGGGATGAATTTACTAAGACAACACACTGTCTTAGGAAAAAGAGCCAAAGGGTCATAGCTTAGACTATTCCACAACGCAGCAATAAAGTGTATGATGTAGTGAAGTGGTTTAGACAAGTTGTACAAATGTTGAGTCTGAGAACTCAGGGATAAGTCAGAGGTTAGCACCTCACTGACTTTTCAGAAACAAGGAGTAACAAGATCAATGCTTGGAAGCTTGGAAAAGACGTGGAAGTATGTGATAGTCGATTTACTGTATTGTCTGCTTGCTCTTTCTTAAGGAAAGGGCAATCCTATTTATGCTAAAGGAGTGTAGTTCTCTCATTTTCCAAGACTTTCCATGACTAACCACGCTTGGTAACTGTAGTCGACGTAAGAGAATCCCATAGAACCATCTCCTAGGTTCCTAGCCTATAGGAAGTGAAAGGAGGTCCAAGGTCAGAGTACCCCTATAGACAAATTATGTCATAACTTAACCAATCTTGTGGGTAACTAAGGAGCGATGACGTGTAATGAATCATAGATGGTTGTAGAAGCTTTGGGAGCTATCGTTCATGTTCCTAGGCCTCTAGTTGATAGAGATATGTCATGTGTAGTATTAGCCCAGTAACTAAGGATTGATGTCATGTAATGAATCATAGATGTCATACTGACATTCGTTGCACTCAGTTTGCTATCAAACTCAAGAGCAAACTTAGAAATCTCCTCCTCAAACCTACAAGTCACCATACATATCTTGGCTTATCACACCAACAACAGAAGCAATACTACTCAACGATTGCTGCAAACTCTTCTACTACATCTGTTTATGCTACATACATCACGGCATATCATAACTAACCCTAAGGTTTTTGAAATTTTCAGGACAATTCAGTTCTGCCACTTCAAACCTAGGGTGATAACCATAGTTTGCATAGAAAGGCGTCTCTTTTGTGGTGTTAGAGATTGTGTTGTTGTAAGCAAATTCTGCAAGATGGAGAAGATCTGCCCAGTTGTCTTGGGCATAGTTTGTATAAATTCTTAGATATTGTTCAAGTACAGAGTTGACTCTCTCTGTCTGGCCATCTGTTTGAGGGTGATAAGCTGTAGAAAAGCATTGTTCCATGTTTAAGAGTTTAGAGAACTCCTTAAAAAAGTTTGAAGTGAAAACTGCTCCCCTATCTGAGATCCAGTGTCCAGGAATTCCATGATATTTAAAGACCACCTTGAGGAATAGCCACGCAAGTTCAGAAGCTGTGATAGTCTCATTGCAAGGCTCAAAGTGTGCCATTTTTGTGAGCCTTTCTACCACCACAAGGATAGAGTCATAAGGGGTAGCACCCCCTTTTGGGATAGAAGGAGGCAACTTGACTATAAAGTCAATGGATATGGAGTCCCATGGGCGTTCTGGTATAGGTAGAGGCTGCAAGAGGCCATAGGGCTTTTGCCGTGTAGGTTTGTTCAAGTTGCAAGTAGTGCAAGAAGATATATAGTCTTGAAGAGTAGTCCTTAGACTAGGCCAGTAGAACTTTCTTGTTAGAAGTTCATAAGTTTTTGCAAAGCCAAAGTGCCCTGCAGCTGGAGCATCATGGAACTGCTGTAGGAGGTGTAGCTGTAATCGTTTATCCCTTGGGACATAGATATAGTTCTTGAATAAGAGAAGTCCATGCTGATTTTTTGAGAAATTCTGTAGTCCAACTTTCTCAAGAGAGGAACCTTTCTTCTGGAGGTATTCCAAAGTTCTTTTGGCAAAGGTATCGTGGTTGTAAGCATCTTTGAATGCTTTAAGAAGTGTTGCTGAGGGTGTATAGTCTTTAAAGCTCTCTGGTTTCTGAGAAGAGGTAATGGGTGTAATGGTGGGTAGACTGGCCACGGTCCGGTCCGGTCCGGTCTTTTAATGTTGAGTGAGGACTGTTTTACGGTCCAGTCTTTTTTTTTAGGACTGGACCGTGAGACAAAAAGACCGGACTGATAACATTCTAGTCTTTTTTTTAGAGTGTAGACTGTTTGCTAAAGTTGAGGTCCCTTTAAAAGACCGGACTGATAATAGTCCAGTCTTTTTTTAGAGTGTGGACTGTTTGCGAAAATTGAGGACTGTTTAAAAGACTAGACCGTTCGGTCTTTCCTAAGAACAGTCCGGTCCAGTCCAGTCTTTTACATTATAAGTGGGGGCCACCACATGTCATCACATGATATGTTATTAGGAATAGCTTTAAGTGCAATCGAATATAATAACGTTACTGTACATGCATTTTGAGGTATAAGTTGAAAATAGTATAACTATAATAGTTCCATTTACACACTGTTAAATAATTACACGTGATTATAATTACACGTGATTATATTTACACGTGATTATATTTACACGTGATATTATATTTACAAGTGATATCATATTATTCAATCAAAATCGATCATAGAGTAGTCAATTAGTTATGACTTATATTTGATATGAGTTTAATTAAGCATTAATAGCAGCTACTAATGTTACTATTAATTATTACTATAGTTTGATAAATATTATATGGTTAACGTGCATGTATAACGAAAGTGCCAAACAAGCGAAAGTGCCAAAATATCGCGACTACCCCATAAGAATTGCGATAAATCCACCACAACAATATAAATTAATTAAAACTACTCGGAGTCCTCTTCCTCAGACCTGTCTATTACAATCTGACAAGTGCGCGCATTGTGTCCAGTCTCACCACACTTGCCACAGCGACGTGCATGGGTTTCTTCCCTTGGCTTCCGACCACTACTTGCCCTTATTTCTTGCTCTACTTGCTGCACAACGTCCCTCTCGTCCTGTAGCTCCTGTGCTACCTGTTGACTAAGTGATCCTCCTTGCTGTAGTCGTGTTTTTTTAGCTCTCCGGCGCTTGCTTAGCACTTCATTTGCCTGTCGCAGGTTTTGGTTCTCTGCTTTTAACAATGCTAATTGATGCATTATTTGCGATGCACCCTTTGTAAACTGGTCAACAGCTGCATAGATTGAGGTTGGAGAGCTATTTTGATGATGCGCAATTCAGTTTTTAATGAAAGTAGACTGTGATACAGCTTCAGTTGGGTTATTTGGTGTCTGAGAAACCCATGGTTGAGCGGTGTTTGGGTGAGAGGTTGGAGGTGTTGGCGTCTTAAACCTAAGGTCAAGTGTAGATATTACACTCTCAGGGCTAAATGGAAGAAGCCCAGCACCTCGGAACCCTCCCTGAATATTGCTTTCTGTCATTGCAATGTTAAATGCAGCGTGGAAGGCAGGAAAGAAGTCATCCTTAGTAATGTGAATAATATGAGAACTAACGCCTTGGATTACTGTAACCCATTCCCGATTGCCAGGCTGCACCTTTTTTGCCTTTGCCCGCCCATCTGAGCTCGTTACTACCGTTGCGCTTGAGATGACGCCCATCATAAACCCAGTCTCATCAAAGTTGTAGATATCTGCATTGTTGATGCCATACTTTAGAATTGTGTTCCATACAAGCTCAAACCAGCCACGAATGACTTCTGGATCTTCGCACTTAGCCCTCTGGTAGTCGTATTTTCGCTGGAAGCGTGTCCGGAGCTCTACATGGCGCTTAACAAAGTTTGAAGCCCAACGTGACCCGACGTGTGGCGCGTCGCGTGTTGCAAGTAGTCGATTTGCCATATCTTCAACAATAGACAACTGAGGAGGGAACCCTTTAGCAGCTAAGTCAAGTATATACTGAACAAGAACTGATTCCTCTAGGTTACTTAATTTCCGTAAGTTGGCTTGGATATCGCGTCGTGAAGGTACGCCTTGTAAACGGTGACATAGCTTGCGGTGGTCTACGGAATAGATCCTAGCTGCAACTCGAAGGTACAAATTTGGGTCGCTTTGCATAGCTTGGATAGCTAGCACTAATTTGCTTTCATCATTTTTATGGCGCATGTTTTGTTGTGGAGGAATTTAACATTTAGTTGGGGGGGTTGGTCACCGCATGATTTTGGCACTTTCGCTTGTTTGGCACTTTCGTTATACATGCACGTTACGTTAATTTAATAGTTATTAATTAATATAGTTAACATTTGCATAACGTACATGTATAGCGAAAGCGCCAAACAAGCGAAAGCGCCAAAATTATCTACCCTCACGACAAACATTGCGATAAATCTACCACAACATTAGAAATCAATTGAAACTACTCGGAGTCCTCTTCCTCAGAGGTGTCTATTACAATCTGACACGTGCGCGCATTGTGCCCAGTCTCACCACACTTGCCACAGCGACGGGCACGGGTTTCTTCCCTTGGCTTCCGACCACGGCTTGCCCTTATTTCCTGCTCTACCTGCTGCACAACATCCCTCTCATCCTGTAGCTCTTGCGCCCCTTGTTGACTAAGTGATCCTCCTTGCTGTAGTCGTGTTTTCCTAGCTCTCCGGCGCTTGCTTAGTACTTCATTTGCCTGTCGTAGGTTTTGGTTCTCTCCCTTTAGCAGTGCTAATTGATGCATTATTTGCGATGCACCCTTTGTAAACTGGTCAACAGCTGCATAGATTGAGGTTGGAGAGCTATTTTGATGGCGTGAAATCCGAGTTTTAATAAATGTAGACTGTGACATAGCTTCAATTGGGTTGTTTGGTGTCTGAGAAACCCAAGGTTGAGCAGTACCTGGGCGGGAGCTTGGAGGCGTTGGTGTCCTTAACTTAAGATCAAGTGTAGATATCACTCTCTCAGGGTCAAATGGAAGAAGCCCTGCCCCTCGGAACCCGCCTCGAATGTTACTTTCCGTCATTGTAGTGTTAAATGCAGCGTGGAAGGCAGGAAAGAAGTCATCCTTTGTAATATGAGAAATATGAGCCTGCATCATATCTTCAATTTGCCGACCATAGGCCTGCTTTAACGGGCCGAAACAGCCAACATCAAGTGGCTGGAGTAGATGAGAAGAGTGAGCAGGCATACAAAGCGTAATAATGTTGTGTTCCTTGCAGTACTCCTCAAACTCATCTGAGTGGTGGCTCTCATGACCATCAAGGACTAACAAGCGATAACCACCAACACTCTGGGCCTTTGTATGCTTCTCAAAGTGCTGACGCGTCTTCGTCTTTACTGTGGCCACTCGCTTGTGGTGGCCACTCGCTTGTGAAATACGTTATTTGATATAAAAATTATGTTCATTACCGTGAGTATCTAACCCACTCGTCTGCCAACCTTTTGCAAAATATACGGTACAAAGAAAGCCTAATTATAACAATCTGCTTAAGATATCGCACTCGCTTGCGCTTGCTCGGGGTATCTCTTTCTGTTCTCTACACTATGACAAAGGAAAAAGTTTTGATAGATATTAAGGCGGGGCTATCACCTCCCTAGATTCGCTCCAAACATTGTCTCATCGACGGTACTCTCATCATCATCATAAAATCCGGCGTCACTGTAATCCTCTGCCCGTGCATCAGCGTCGTAGTTGCTTTTGTGCATCATCGGGGGAGTCGCTGGCGGCCCATCGGCGCTGGCGGCACGCGCCTTTCCCTTGGCAAGCTCCTTCCTCGGACTTGCCCGTTCTCTTGCCATTTGAGTAGCAGCGAGCCTGCGGCCTGTGTTCTGGAACGCACTAGGCTGGGCCTGTGGTGGGGGCGCAGTTTGGCGTACTGTTGTGGCTGGCGGGGTCATCAAGCCGGAGAGAAAGCTCTGAGCACCCGACGCTACTGTTGCTGCTGGGCTAGCTCTGGCTGGCTGGAGACCTTCGCGAGTCTTGCGCCAGCTACCCCACGCAGCTGCCATCGGTCCGACGACCTGCGCAACGCGAGGCGATGCTGCCTCGCGGATGCTGGCAGTTATGTTTGGCAAGTTGATGGCCGAGCCGCCGCTGATCGCCCGCTCGCGCTCTTGCTCCTCCATTTGGAGATTTGCCTGAAGGCGAATGGCGGCTGCCCTGACGGTTTCCGGGTTGAATCCCGCCTCGCCGATGGTGTTGATGATATCCCGAAGATCACCAACACGTACAGCAAGAAGCTCACGGAGCCATATGATCTCATCGTCGCGCTTTGCTATTTTGGTTGGCGCATCGAGATCGACACCGGCGAGCTGGTGCTCAAGCGACTCGATTGTCTGTTCGCGGTTCTGGAGCTGCTCTTGGAGGACCATGATGGACTCGCGGAGAGCTTGTGGGGACACCTTCTCGGGAAGCTTCATTGACAGGGCAGGTGTTTGGGTAGAGTCCTTGACGGTTCGGGCGGCTTGTGCGGCAGCAAGAGCGGCCGCTTTGGTAACCTCAAGCTTCTCTTCAACATGAGCAACTCGGTCTTGAAGGTGCTCTGTCTTGGCAGATGACAGGCTCAGCCTCTCAAGAAGATGCTGCTCAGATCGTTGTGCGTCTTCGATGGTATTGCTGAGCTGGCGCTCATGTTGGGTTTGAATATCCTCCATCTGGTCTTGGTGGCGGCGAATGAGTTCATTCAGTTCCTTGGCCTTGGACTCTGTTGCCTCCTCTAGCAGCATGTCATGCCTCTCTCGGGCAGTATCCGCATCAAGCTTGACGTGGTCCAAGTCTGCTCTGACTCTCGCAAGTTGGTCCTCGAGGTCTTGTCTGACGATATTGACTTGGTTGTTGGCCGATTCAATTTCGGCCTGCATATAATTCCTGGTTCGCTTGACTTCGCTCAAGCCGGACTCGCGAGCCTCTTCAAACTCGCGTTTGTGGCGCAGGACGTTCTTCTCGGCTGCATTGAGCTCATTCTCAAGATTAACTACGAGAATATCCAGCTTCTTTGAGTCATTAACGGCGCGAATGCCTTCGCGTTCACCAGCTTCAAGCCTCTCAATCTCCTTCTCAAGGCGCTCTCTGGTACGCGCCTCAGCTTGCAGCCTGGCGTCAAGGACTTCCTGTCGCGCAATAAGAGCTTGCTCCTTCTTTGCGCGTTGGGCGTTCTCCTGTGACACTTCCTGGGCTGCCCTGGCCATATCATCTTGCAGGTTGCCCAGCTTGTTGCGGAAGTTATCCCGGACGCGGAGGCTCTCCTGAATTTGAAGCTTGAGGCTCTCGACTGCACGTCTGAGGGCAGTTGACTCTGCAGTCGCTTTCTCGGCATCGTCCTTGCTCGTGTTGGCCATCTCAGTGGCCTTTTGGGTCTCAAATTCCCATTGACGGCCTTGCTGGCGAGCATCTGCAATGTCTTTCTCCAACACGGCGATTCTGTTGGTGAGGTCGGAGTGATTTTTCTGCGAGTTTTGTGAGCTGGCCTCGAGCAGATTCGACCTCATTGCATTCTTGGCTCTCGTGTCCTCCAAAGTCTTGACCTTCTTATCGCGCTCCGCAAGCGACTCTCGGAGTCGCACCTCTTCCCCAGAAGAGATTCGGAGAAGCCTTTGAACCTCAGACAGACGATCCTCGGCAGTGCGGCGGTTCATGACCTCCAGCTCCATCTTCTCGTCGGCGGATGTAATCTTGGCCGTCATTTCAGAAACCTTTGCTGCTAGCTCGGCGATCTTGGCTTGCGCAGCATCGTCGACGACTGGGTCAACCGGCATCCGGCTCTCAATGGAACTTTCGACAATATTGCGGAAGTCGACATCAGTATGCTTGGGTTGGCTAAACTGGCCTTGAAGCTCCTTGAGGGCCTGTAGGACTTCAGAGTGTCCCTGAACGTTCTCGACGGGCTGGCTCGTAGCACGCTGCACCGAGTGGTGCTCTGCAAATGCTTCAGCGATCATGCTTCGCATCTTGTCAAGCTTCCGATCCTTCCTGGGACTGAGTGATCGGCGATGACCCTCGTCGTCGTCTTCATCATCGGCATCGCTTTCCTGGAATTCGGCAGACATACTGCGGCGGGCTCCGCGGCTCGAAGGTGGCCGTAAGGTTGCAAGTGACAGCTGAATGACCTGCAACGCTTGCTGCATGGGCCCTAGCTTTTCGGCCAGTATGCCGCCGACGATATCATTGACATGGCTGTCAAAGAATTGAGATCGAGCGTTGAATTTAGACTCGTCGTCGCGATCCAAAACGCTGTCCCAGTCGCTTGGCTCAACGCTCTCATCACCATTGAGGTGGTGAACAGGAGAGGTCTCGAATGCCCTGGCAATTGGCGAGTGGGACACGAATGGGTCGTCTTCAACCCTCGAGAAGACTCGTTGTCCACGGCCTCCAGGTAGAGCCTGAAAGCGTCGCGGGCTAGGACTCGGAGCATCGCTGCGCATCAGGTTTTGTGGATGAAGGCGAATAGGAGACGACTCGCTGTGCGGCATCTGCAGTGTTTGCTCCGAGCTGACGGGCCGCTGCGAAGACTCCGTTACGTGTCGGACAGCACCCATGGACGAGTCGGCCTCGTTGATGTGGCGCATGATATCATCTATCTCCTCGAATGAAGCCTCCCGAGGCGGGGTACCAATGTAAGAAGCGCCGTCGTAAGCTGCTGGGCTTTGTGGTGCGGTTTCTTCCGACGTTGGTATTTCAGGATCGCTGGCATCGACCTCTGCGGCGACCTCACTTCGTTGTGGTGGTGGCGAGAGGGTTGGGTCCGCGTATCTTGAGCTTGCAAGCCCCTTGCGGGGTCCACGAGTGACTTTTGCGGGCTCGGGGGCAACATATGTGAATGGATTGGTAGGAGCTGACGCCTCAGGCTCAGTCGGTTCAGTTCCGAACCAGTTTGTCCCGAATTGAAATGGTTTTGCAAGTGCAGACAGCGAGTTTTTTTTATGCCTCTTGTGGTCATTGCTTTCAGCCGATGGCGCGGGTGCAGCAGGCTCCTCTTCTGGGACGTTTTGGTCGAAGACCTTGAATGGGGCGCTGCCGATAGAGTGAGGGTTGGACCTGCTGAAGTCGACGGCATCCTCCTGTTGCTGCCATTTGTATGGAGCCCAGGCCTTGCCTTCATAGTCCGGTGAGTCTTCGAATCGACTGCGGGTTTGATTCTGCAGAGCACGCTCCGGTACTGGTACAATGCGAAGGGGCTTTTGCTCCTGGTCCATTGGCGAGGCGTTCTCTTTGTCAATTGGTTTGGCTGTTACTGGAGTTGCATCCTTTGGTGGGGACTGCTCTTGGGTGGTCTCTTGGAGTGGCATGGCAGGCTGCGCAAATAGTGGAACTGGATCACCATCGCCTACATCTGCCGTCGACCTCTTGAATCGGCCGTCTCCCTGCGTGATGTGACCGTCCTCGTCTCCACTCTTGCCAGACGAAGTGTCTGGCCGAATGATTGGGATGGCCCTGGACTTTTTGGGCTGCTTGATTATGTCGGACAGGGTCATGCTGATGTTGCCAAAGATGGACGATCTAAGGTTTGCAGGCGTTTCAGCAGAGCTGCCAGCCGAATCAGGCATGTACGAAGCCAGCGGAGTGAACTCGGGTGCGTCAGGTCTAAACATGGGTCCCGACGAGGAGAAGCTGAACTCGCTTTGGCCCGGCGTGAATAGAGCAGCATTGACGTTGATCTTTCTACTACCAAATGTGACTGGAGGTGACGCTGGACTGGGACTGATCGGCTGGAATGTGGTATTAAAGGCTGACACTTTCGGCTGCGGGGCGGCAAAGATGGCTTTGCTAGGCGTGAACGTGCTAGCGGTATTAAACTTGAACTCTGACGACGCAGCTGGGTTGAATTTGAACTCAGAGGCAGATGCGGGGTTGAACTTGAACTCTGGCGCCGCCACGTTCAGCTTAGATGTTGAAGCCTTGGACACGTGTCCGCGACTGGCCTTTTCAGCACCTGAGGTTGGCTCAGAGTCTACCCATGGGTTGGTGGCAATGGACTGAGATCTTTGGTGGATGGTGCTGTTGGCCAATTTGGGGGTGCCTAGCGCACTTGGATTGGTGGAGCCCTCAGACGTGTCCTGTTTGGCAGGCTCAGAGGCGAGTATGGGGCTGGCACTTTCTCCATCGTATGGACGCTGAGAAAGGGAATGGCCTCGGCTATGGGGTTGCGGGTGGTATAAAACCGGCCCGTCTTCGTCAGCATATTTGGAGGCACTCAAGCCTGCTAAGGCCGGTTTGGGTTTCTCCTGCTGCTGCTCCTCTTGTGGAGGCGATACAGGGGCTCGCTCCGAGTGAGCACTGTAGTCATCGTGATCCAATTGACGTTCAAATTGTTCCTCCAAATGATACTCTGCATCTTCAATTTCCTTTTGTAGACTGTCACTCAGGTTGAGGCGATGAGCAGGCTGACTGGCTTCGGGAGTCTTCGAAGCGCTCTTCTCGCTATCCGCCTGAAACTCTTGTAGTCGTGGGGACTGTCTTGAAACGGACTGCTGGACTTGATGGAACGACATTTGGTTGGAGAACTGTCGCTGGGCTTGAGCGACGATTGGGGCGGCCTCGTTCGGGAAATACCCGTCCTGTGGCAAAGGCAAACCCAAGGAAGGAAATCCACCAAAATTATGCACAGATGGAGAACCACCACGATGCATGCATTGATATAGCATCTGTTGAGGAGATGATGGGACAGGGGACTGCTGTTGTGAGCCACCGTAGGGCGACCCGAATGGGTGTTCCCCGCCAGAGAATGAAATCGATTGGTGTGGGTTGTGAAACTTCCCCAGTATATGGCCGTGTGATGATGTTGACGCGGTGGATCCCACAAATGAGCTCTGTCCCGTTGCAGGACCAGCGCCAGGAAGCAATGGCGGCGAAAAGAGCTTGGACGGCTGCGTACCATGGCTGCTGGCAGCAGATGATGGTGGGAGCGGAGGCTGGAAGGGTAATCCATACTGCGCCGAAGCTTGACGGCTCAGCGTCGGAGCGGGTGAAGGTGTCGGGATAGGATCTTCATCACCAAGTGATACTCCAAGAGCTCGTAACTTGGCCTCTTTCAGCTCGTCCACATATGCATCCCAGTGTCGTCTGTCAGGAATGCTGATTCTGAAATCACGGGCGTCCCGTTCAAGACGAATCTCAGTTGCATCTGGCCATATGCCTCGGCTTTGCCCTTGGGACACTGCTTCATGCGGCGCACCGTTGGCGTCGAGGTTGAAGCCCATGACATTGTAGCGGAGCTGCTCCCAGTCGCGCAGCATCGAGATGACATCCTTTTCAGTTAATGGTTTAGGGCCCTTGCCTTCTTTCCCGCGATCCTCGTCTAATGGCAGGAGAATGGATATGTTCTTCTTTCCCCAAGGCACTTTGGTCTTCAACCTTGGCTCAGGGTTTGGGGATGGGATTAGTTTTGGTGCAAGGTCTTCAAGAGCCACGTCGCTCGCCATAGGCAGCGCCGCTGCACGCCAATTCGAGGCGCTATCCGCCGGAGGGGTCGGAAGCGGCTTGTCTACAGTTGGTGGCGGGGTGTCGTGCGAGGCAGCAAAGACACCGTCTTGTGCGACAAGGCCAGCCACAGACTGCTCGGCCGTCTCATAACTCGCCGAGGAAGTCATACTGGTAGGCGCTTTGTATCTGGAAATGTCCCTTGGTCGGATAGTCTCCGCGCTAGGGCCTCTGAGATAGCGTCGGCTTTCGTGCTTGCTATAGCGTCGCTCAAGAAAGCTTTTTAGTGTTGGCGTCTTTTGTCCAAATTCGTATTCCTCAAGCTGATCTTCGGCCTCAGAGCTACTCAGTGAAGAGTACCCTTTCTCTTCGGATTTATTGCTGTCACTGAGCCACGCTAATCGCTCAATCTCTGTATCTTCTGCTGCGGTATGCTGTCTGATCCAATCTTCAGTCAAGCCTCGAGTCGGTCTGCGAGCTCGATTAAATAATACGCTGGCGCTCACAGGAGCAGCGAGAGGTTCTGTAGCGGAACGGAGAAAGCTAGGCGGGGGTCGAAGGTGCAGAGAGTGGAAGTCTAATCTCCTGAGAGGCGAGTCTTCGGAAGTATCACTGCTCAAAGTCCCACGATGCGGGCGAGCGGGGACTGGGTCTGCCGGTTCCTGGTATGGAGAGCCCCAGCTCGTAAAGTAGCGGCTGGATTCCGTACGGGACTCGGAAGGCGGAGTGCGGGAGAGGTTGAGGCTGCGACCGTTGATGGTCGGCTGTGGCAGGGGCGGAAGAATAGGAGAGGAGCCTCCTTCCGCCGTCGAGCTCGAAGAGAATGCGGGCGAACCAGGCACAAAGTCGTCGGATTCGGGCGTCGCGGGTATGAAGTCTATCGAAGTAACGGGAGCCGCGCGCGACGAAGACGGTGACGACGAGAGCGAAATATTTGCTAGATGGGAGAGGCGGTGTTAACCATCGAGCAACCACGGTTTTTCGACGGATCGGAGGAGCACACCTGGCGTTGTGAGACGAGCGCAAACGATATCGAAGTCGTCTGCAGCTTCGTCTTCTCTGGCAAACGTCTAGTCGACTGCTGGAGTCTGGAAGGAGGATCTACAATATCCTGACGCGACGTGAGGAAATGTTGGCGAGCACAGATCTAAAGAAATGACATTGTTGATGGACGCGACACGGAAGGAGTACACATTCGCTCGAGTCGTAGGAGAAGGTGATGGCGTGCAAAGCAAGAGCTCGACTGCGAAGATGAAGGATATTGGGGAGAGATGACAATGATGGCGACTTGATGATGGTGAGGATGAGGATGGTATTCTATCTCTTTCAAGATTTTTCTTGGAGAGGTTACCGGATTGAGCGTCGAATGTGCCTTGGGGAAGTTCAGGGGTACACTGGGGATTCTGCGGATTTTGCGCTCCGTAATTGGTCACGGGTCGTGCCACAACCGTGACCTTGACATGTGTGGCTGGAACTTTGATACGCTGTAAGTTACGGAGTGTCTCTCTCGAAACTTGTGGTATGCTGACGGAGATCGGTTGGCCACACCACTGAGGCCACGCCGCGTTGATGTCATGACACTTACATACTGTGGGGCGATGCGCATGAGTCCACGCTATTTCGTTCGCTCCAGAGAGAGCAACTAAAGCGATTGATTTCACTGGACTTCAAACATTTTATTCTTTGGATTTTGTGAGGTCGTCAAAGCTCTTTCAGCCTGAAGGCATTCATAGTCCCAAGGCATTGCAACCTAACCGCCTGACTACAGTGTTTTCGGTCAGCGTCGGATTGCCGAGCAAATCACATGTCAAGCCCTTACCACTTGTGCCCCGCAGACGACGAGTTTATTTCCTCAAATAAATCATCATTTCGCATATTGAGCGCGACAAAATCTATCAGGGTGCAGGCCGCTACTCATATCGCCCTTCTTCGCCTATACACCACCACAACATACCGCTTATTGACAAAGCTTTGGAGCAACCGCATCAGAGGCAATATCAGAGCCAGCAAGGCGGTCCGTTATATCTTCGACCTCTCCTCTAGCAGACCAGTAGTATCTGGCTTGTATATAGCAGTTTTAAACGAAACAAGACGGACTCACGATCTCCCATTCATCTTCAGGCACACCTGAGGGAGCTGGGCAACACAATATCACACAGCCGTTCATCATGTGCGCAAAGGTTCGTCAGAACTCGTCTCAGGTGCATATCAAAAGCTAATATTGTCATATCTAGCATGGAGAGAAAGCAGTTCAAGGAGTATTGGGGTATTTGCCCAATTTTTTTTTGAGGAAGCAGAAGAGACGAGATGGTTGACGGGTAACGGCGAGGAGATCATGATCTACGATCCAGCAAATGTGGCGGATACTACGAAGAGATACACAACGGCTGACGCCCTCGAAATCCCCAAAGGTTTCGTTGTCGAAGTTATTTGGGCATGGGTGAAGATGGAGAAGACCAAGTAGGCTCCACCATCAATGCCGCGTTTCCTCGATGTCCGTCTCTACGGCCAAGCCATATCGTGATGGAAATATCTTCGTTCGGGTCCCGGGGTATCATTGTAATCCAGCAATTTGTTGTTGATTCTCCTAACCCCCTTTCTTTTCTCCATTGATGGCTGCTCTGAATTGTATTTAAAAGAAGCTCGCCGAAGAATGATACTTGACTAATCGGCCCGTTCGAGTACATCCGCTCGATTTCTATCGTGATTATAATTAGCAGTAGATTTTATAATGAAATTGAGGTTTCACTTACGCCTGCCCCCATCATCCTGTGCCGATACCCCCCGCTTGTCCTATCTCATCCATACGCACTTCGTTTCCAGCCGATTCCGCCGCTGTCGAATCCACTGTCTTGCCGAATGGTTCCTGCTCCCGAAATCCTGTTCCCCGTCAGTGCCAATTAGAGCGTTTTAGCAGTCTCCGACAGGCTCTGGCTTTACATTGCCTGATCAGGCCAATTAGAGCGTTTTAGCAGGTCTGGATGGAGTCTCTTGAGTGGTAGCAGGGTTTGAAGTTGTTGTTTTTGGCGGTCATCTTCTTCGTTCCATTCTGGTCTATCTCCTGGTCTTCGAGTTAATGCATCTGCTTTTCCGTTCTGTTTCCCAGGTCGATATATAATTTGAAAGTTAAACCTTGACAGAAACTCAGCCCATCGAGCTTGCCTTCGAGTAAGCTTCTTTGTTGTCATGAAGTATTCAAGACTCTTGTGATCTGACAAAACTTGGACTGGCATTGCTGTGCCCTCAACTTCTGGTCTCCATGCTTCGAAGCATCTGTGTAACGCTGACTTCTAAACGATAGAAGACACAGAGGTTCTCTTGCGTAAAGGTTTACTTATCAGAGGAGGCAGGGGATCAGACACAAAGGCTTCAAGTAACACGTTACTAGTATATAACAAATACTGTATTGAGTTGAGCACGAAGCTCCTATCTAAGGAAATACTATCTACTTATATAGTGGCGTCGTGCCTAGTGGACTCTTGGGAACTCACTCGAGTCCTCGGAGTCCTGGACTCTTAGGATTCTTCTCATCATCCTGCGAGTCCGTCACGTGCCTAGTGGACTCCTGGGAACTCACTCGAGTCCTCGGAGTCCTGGACTCTTAGGACTCTTCTCATCATCCTGCGAGTCCGTCACGTGATACTTTCGGAACTACTATTCCCCGCTGCCCCTCCAGGTACCAGGGCTGGTCTCATGCGACCTCCCTCCTTCCTGTCCTGTAGTTGGCCAGCCTTCTTGTTCCGTCGTAACAATTTAGTTTGCGATAGTCTACGCAAAATCGAAGTCCACCTCCTGGTTTGCATACAAATAACACAGGTGAGGCAAATGGTGCTTTGCTAGCTTCGATGAATCCTTTGGTAAGATTGTCCTCCACGTATTTCTTCACAAGATCAAGCTCTTCCCAAGACATGTTATAGAGTGGTGCATGCCCTAGTTTTGAGTTCCCTTCTAACACAATGTAATGGTCTGCATATCTGTGAGGCAGGAGCTTGTCTGCAGCCTGTTTTGAGAACACATCAAGATATTTATGGAACTCCTTTGGGAGGATCAGTTTTGGGTCGATTTCTTTCGTTTCCTCCTTTGCTTGTTCAGCGAGTATATCTTTAAATGATACTGCAAAAACCTTAGCTCCTTTCTGCTTCCGAAGCATATTGAATGGTGCAGCTCCAATCATTGTAACAGTGCATTTGTTCTTGTTCTTATAATGAGGTTGGAGGGCTGGCTTCGGAGCTTCTTTATCTTGTATTTGCTTCTCAGCTTGGGGACTTGTAGTTTTCACTTTTAAAGTGTCTGTTGGTGTAGTGTGCTGGCAGTGACCTGTTACGACGGAACAAGAAGGCTGGCCAACTACAGGACAGGAAGGAGGGAGGTCGCATGAGACCGGCCCTGGTACCTGGAGGGGCAGCGGGGAATAGTAGTTCCGAAAGTATCACGTGACGGACTCGCAGGATGATGAGAAGAGTCCTAAGAGTCCAGGACTCCGAGGACTCGAGTGAGTTCCCAGGAGTCCACTAGGCACGTGATGGACTCGCAGGATGATGAGAAGAGTCCTAAGAGTCCAGGACTCCGAGGACTCGAGTGAGTTCCCAAGAGTCCACTAGGCACGACGCCACTATATAAGTAGATAGTATTTCCTTAGATAGGAGCTTCGTGCTCAACTCAATACAGTATTTGTTATATACTAGTAACGTGTTACTTGAAGCCTTTGTGTCTGATCCCCTGCCTCCTCTGATAAGTAAACCTTTACGCAAGAGAACCTCTGTGTCTTCTATCGTTTAGAAGTCAGCGTTACAGTCATCACCACAGATCTCGCCTGGACCAACCTCATCACGCCACCCAACCCCAGGGTCACCACCACACTGGAGGAGGGCCTCGAGCTCAGCAAGCACCTCACGCTGCTCCAGGGCATCCCTAAGGATGGTGGGAAGGATGGCCTCGACGTCTAGCCTGTCACCGTCTTCCACTCTGCAGACGAGGACCCAGAGCAGCTCCTCGTCTACATGAGGGGGGGGCTGAGCCTCCCAGACAGGAACAAGGACCTCTGCCGCCTCATGGTTGATGCCATTGAGAAGTACACGACACTCGCGCTACCCCCAAAGCCCAGCAGTGACGAGAGGCACGAGATGGAGCAGGCTAGGAAGGCTGAGCACGAGGGGAAGAAGTGGGGAGTCTACCACCTTGGGCTGTGGCATGCCACAGGACAGCCACACACGCCTCCCACCCTCTGCTCAGACATGCGCAGGACTGGAGCGGGCTTCGGGGCCACGCTGGCCCTCTACAAGACCATGGCCCCCCTCGCGCAGACCATAGGCAGGCTCTTCCAGGAGATCGATCCCAGGGCCTACCAGCAGTACAGGCAGAACTACCTTGGCGAGTGTGCAGCCACGCCTGAGCTGGAGGTCTTCAAGTTCAGCAACAGGAGCTGCTGGCACTGCCTCGCGATCCTGATAAACGCCCAGGTTGGGCCTCACAAGGACAACCATGATGTGCTCGATGGCTGGGTCGCGATGGCCTGCTTTGCAGAGTTTGAGGGAGGGGAGCTGTGCCTGCCAGCCCTTGGCTATAGGATTCCCTTCCAGCCAGGGGATGTTGTCCTGTTCCGCTCTGCAGTCCTCGAGCACTGGATCGCGCCCTTCGAGGGCACGCGGTACTCGTGCGTCTTCTTCACGAAGCAGAGCAACTGGCAGCCAGGTGAGGAGGAGTAGAGGGCTTGTCTCCTGGTCCATTTCCGGACTCACGTTCTTGCAGGGATGGTAGGTTGACGGTCTCGCAATCGAGTGGAACGTTCGCTGACGTTTCCTGTGCAGCTTTGCAAGGGGAACAAATTGACGTACTCCGATTGTTGATCGGACTTTAGATGGTGGAGATATTCCGGTTTTGGTCGGGCGATGCATGGGAGGGGTGATTGGGGGAGCATGTTATAGGATGGATTGTAATATCCTGACGCGGCATGCAGATGGTGCGTTCGATAGCGTTAATAAAAGTGATTTGCAAGACGAATCAAATGGCGTACTCCGATTTGTGATACGAGTTGAGACGGGTGAGATATTGCAGATTTCGCTGGGGGGACAGTAGGGGTGGTGGAGCACCTACTCTGAGGGATTATAACCTTTGCAGCTACGGCGGAAACTTAACGTTCGATATCGTCATTGGAAGAGATTTGCAAGAGAAATCGAATGGCCTCTTACGATTTTTGATACGACTTGAAACGAGTGAGTTATTTCGGATTTGTTGGGCCGGGCCCAGGAAATGGGGCCCCATGGTAACATGTGAGAAGGATTCCAACTTTTGCAGCGACGTCTGAAACTTCACGTTCGGTATCGTCCATGGAAGATATTTACAAGGGGAATCGAATGGCGTATCCCAAGTTTTGATCCGAGTTCAACTGGTGAAGATATTCCGGATTTAGACGGGTGGCAGTGGGTAGGAAGGCCAAGGGGGGTGGTTACATATGAGACGTGGTATAACTTGTGCAGCAGTGCGCTGAACTTAACGTTCGATAGCGTTATTGAAAGAGGATTGCAAGGGGAACAAAATGGCGTACTCCTTTTTTTGATACGAGAAAAAATGGGTTAGTTATTTCGGATTTCGTCAGGTGCTTGGTGGCTGAGGGACTGGCTGAGTATAGTTTATGAAGGCTAATAACGCCTGCAGCGATAGATCAAATCTATCGTTCGATAGGGGAAATTGGACAACTTTGCAAGACGAACAAAATGGCATACTCCGATTGTTGATACGAGTTGAAACGAACAAGTTATGGCGGATCTTGTCAGGCGGTAAGTGGCAGGGGGGGGCTGAGCATAGTTTTCAGAGGCTAATAACTTTTACAACAACAGACGAAACCAAACATTCAGTATCGTTATTAAGGGAGATTTGCAAGCGGAATCGAATGGCGTCCTCCGATTTTTGATACGAGTTGAAATGATCGTGTTATAATGGATTTCGATGGGTGGCAAGAAGAAGAGGGCATAGAACGGGAAGTGGTATAAATGCAGAGCTGAGAGGCAAGATCAAACGTTCGATATTGTAATTGAAAGAAATTTACAAGGGGAACAAAATGGCGTCTTCCGATTTACGATGCGGTTTGAAACGATGGAGATATCCCAGATTCCGCCGGGTGGCAAGGGTGCAGTATGGGCATGGCACGTGAGTGGCGATAGCTTCTGCAGCGATGGGTAGAATATAAAGTTCGATATCGTCATTGAAGGAGAATTACGAGGGGAATCAAATGACGTCTTCCGATTTTTGATACGGCTTGAAATGGCCGAGGTATTCCAGATTCCGATGGGTGGCAAAGGGTGGTGGGGGGCTAGGTATGAGAAGAGTCACATGTTCTGCAGGAGCGGGCGGAATTTATCGTTCGACACCACCATTGACAGAGGTTTACAAGCGGAACAGAATGGCTACCTCCGATTTCTGATACGAGTTTAAGTGAGAGAGTTATTTCGGATTTGTCGAGTGGTAGGGGCAGGTGGAGCCTAGGCTGCGCACTACTCGCCCAATACTCGGCTCACTCACTCAGTGGGTTACTCAGCTGGGTGAGTAGCTGAACCTTTCACTCGACTCGGTGAGTGAGGCCAATACTCAGTTACTCTGTAAAAACCCTACCCCTAGAAGCGGCCGTATCTGTAGTGCAAATTGGGAATCCCCACGCGAGCGACCCCTGTCGCTCGCGCGCGCACGGGCCATTGTGGAGCGATTATTGTGCAGCAAATTGGGAGACCCCCGGGACGGCGCAGGCGCATCAAGCACGCATACAGAGCATGCAACGAAGGGCGAATAGCGCACACACACCGCTCGCGCAAGGGAAGGATGGCGGCCAGCTTCTCCTACCTCGCAACTCACGGGGTGCTGCTCTGCCGCGACTGCGGGACCTGCCTCATGCCCGCGCGCGCCAGCCAGGAGTGGCACCTGAGGCACCCACCCCACGACCTCAAGGGGCCGGAGCTGCGCACCCTGCTCGACCTCTTCGCGACGCATGAGCTGCGGCCCCCGGGACAGGTCGCCCTGCCAGACCAGCCCTGCATCGCCATCGAGGGACTGCGCCGCCATCCGGCATTCTCCTGCATCCTCTGCGACGACGGCCGGCCGACCCTGACCCTGTCCGGGCCGGCCATCAGGGCGCACGTGTCCCGGGAGCACGGGCAGAAGCCGTCGCAGCAGAGTGAGGGTGGCGCGTGGCAGAGATGCACGGTGCAGACCTTCTTCGCAAAGACCGAGCATGTCCGGTACTTTGTGGTTACAGACGACGACAGGGCGGAAGGGGACGCAGCTACTGCCGCCATCGCCCTCGAGCCGCAGGAGCAGGCCTTCTTCGACCTGGCCGACGCGGACGCGACCATGGTAGCGGACGACATCAAGACGGAGGGCAACAAGGTGCACGGCTTCGACAGCCACCCCTCGGCTGCGGTCCCGTGGCTGAGGCGGACTGGCATCGAGAACCACGTGCGGGGCCTAGAGAAGGACGAGATGCACGCCTCCTTTGCGCTGCCGAAGAGCGCAGATGAGGGAGAGCCCGAGCTGTTCCTGATGCTCGAGGTCATGGACGAGATCCTCGCTGAGGTGCACGGCTGGTGCTTCGACGGGCCGGACTGCATGCTGACGTGGCCGAGGCAGCTCGCGCTGAGCCGCTTCCATGGCGCCCCTACCTCATCGGCACCAGCCAGTTGCAGGGCAGGCAGGGTGCGCGGCTTCGACCCCAAGAAGGAGCCATCCACACTGCGCACAAACTTTGGGTACTGGAAGCAGTTCATGGCGTACTGCTACCGCGTCGCCTACTGCGGCAGCCACTTCACGCCACCTCTGAGCGCGGACCAGGGCAGGCGCCCCGAGGACCGGATCCGGCTGACGGACGAGCAGACGACAGCTTGGGAGGCCGCCCTGGAGTGCGCTGCCGACGGAGACCGCTTAGCGCTGAACGACGCCCTCCGATCCCTCTGCATGGCCCTCGTCTGCCACGAGTTCGGCGGCGACCGCTTCAGCTCGCCGCTCCTCAGCTTCTGCGCGATGCTGAGCGTCAAGCCACGCACCAAGTCGTGGAAGGAGCCGGGCAACTTCAACAGCTGCCTGTCCGGCCTGATCTGGGCTGTGCAGCTGCTCATCTTCAGCACGGCCGCATACCTCGAGAGGTCGGGCGCCGGCAGCACGCTCGAGCACATCAACAGCATCTGCGAGCAGTACCTGCGGCCGGGACACGGAGACGCCCATGGGCGAGATACTGGGCTGGCGCCTGCTGCTGTTCGCGGTGTCGAAGGACGGAGTGGGCTCGCACCAGGCGCACTGGGACGAGGACGAGCAGATCCTCACCTACAGGGACGTCGACCTGAACATGGACGAGGTGCAGCAGCTGCTGCTGTCGGAGTTCAGGCAGGCGCAGCATCTGCTGCACGGCGAGCTCATGTTTGGCGCAGCGGGCCTGCCACGGATGCGCGCATGGGCACTCAAGGACAACCTCGACGCCGACAACTTTAGCTGGCACTTTGGCGAGCACCGGGAGAACGCGGCACTGCTGAAGCCGCTCGCGGGCTCACTGCGCAATGTCATACGGGAGTCGCAGTCACTCCGAGCGTCATTCCTCGACACCACTGCTGCACCTACTGCTGAGGATGGAGAGGATGGAGAGGCTGATGCAGGGGTCACGAGGGTCATGTGGCGACAGAAGGCCATCGACCAGTACGAGGCCGTCGCTGACGAGTTCCTCAAGCGGCTCCTCGTCCTCATCCACATGGCCTCGGGCCAGCTGCTGCGCGAGAGCGAGCTGTTCTCCCTCACCTGGCGCAACACGCAGCGGAGGCGTAGCGTCTACCTCAAGCACGGGCTCGTGATGCTGCACACCACCTACCACAAGGGCCAGCAGCAGACGGGCAGGTTCAAGGACAACATCCGCTTCCTGCCAGCCGCCATCGGAGACCTCCTGCTGGACTACCTCGTCTACGTCGTGCCGCTCCGCCAGGCCTTCCTGCGCCAGACCTCCCCACGCGCAATCATGTCCGCGTACCTGTGGTGGAAGGACGGGGCCGTGTGGGCCGACAACCGGCTGACGCGGTGCATGGAGCAGGCGTGCGTGCGGGCCAAGGTGCCACGGCTGCACATCGCCAACTGGCGCCAGATGACGGTCAACATTGTGAAGACCAAGTTTGCGGGCGACCTTGCGTGCTTCGAGGGCATCGGGGCCGACGACGACGATGAGGATGCAGAGGAGATGGAGGATGACATCCGGACCATGACGAGGCAGCGGAACCACAGCACGCGGGTGGTGAACCGCAGCTACGCGAACCAGCTGAACGCGAACTTTGGGAATGTGTGGGATGGCCTCATCCGTCGGAACCTGCGCGCGTCATCCCTGTGGAGGGGGCTGTGGGATCTCGACACGGTGCTCGGGGATGCGGTCGCAGCAGCAGGGAAGAGGAAGCGCGAGGCGGCAGAGGTGGCAGGGTCCGACAGGCCGCGGATGCTGAAGAGGATTGCCGTGGGCGTGCACCGGCCGCGGAAGAGGTGGTCTGCTGCAGCCCTGCTGAAGTGCGCGAGGGGGCTCTACCACGACGACAAGCTGCAGTGGAAGTCGGCCGCACAGGAGCGGGCGATGACGGTCGTCATGTCATGGACGGAGCAGGTCGTCGTCATCCTGGGCACCGGCGAGGGGAAGAGCCTGCTGTTCATGCTGCCCTGTGTCCTGCCTGATGCGGGCGTGACGATCCTCGTGCTGCCGCTCGTGTCCCTGCGTGGCGACCTGCTGCGGCGTGTGCAGGAGCTCGGGATAGACCACCTCGTGTGGGCCCCGGGCGAGGAGCGGGACGCACCGCTGGTGTTCGTCACGGTCGAGGCCGCGAGCACGTCTCAGTTCCGGGCGTATGCGCACAGGCTGGCCGCGACGCAGCAGCTCGGCCGCGTCGTGATAGACGAGGCGCACCTCACAATCACGGCGTCCGAGTACCGTCACGCCATGGCCGACCTCGCCCTCATCCGCAGCGTGCGCACGCAGTTCGTCTACCTGACGGCCACCCTGCCGCCAATGCTACAGGCTGCGTTCGAGAGGCAGAACAACCTCGTGAAGCCAAAGGTCGTGCGGGCCTCAACGAACAGGCGGAACCTCTCGTACCTCGTGCAGCGGGCCACAGGGCAGGGGAGCCTGCTAGAAGAGGGCGCGCGGAGGGCCAGGGACGCGTGGCGGGCGAGCGGGCTGCTCGACCAGACCCGAGACAAGATCATACTCTACGTGCGGACACGGGAGGAGGCACAGGACCTGGGCAGCCTGCTCCACTGCCCGGTCTACACCGCGATGGCCGGCACGGCAGAGGAGAAGCAGGAGCTGCTCAGGACGTGGCTCACAACACCCGAGCTGCCATACATTGTGGCGACGTCGGCCCTTAGCGCCGGCTTCGACTACCCACATGTCCGGCTCGTCATGCACCTGGACGAGCCACGCTCCCTCGTCGACTTTGCGCAGGAGTCCGGTCGGGCTGGGCGCGATGGGAGGGAGGCATACTCAGCCGTGCTCCTGCCGCACAAGTGGCAGTCGCAGGCGGGCAACGCCGGTATGGATGTCGAGACGAGGGCACTCTACCGCTACCTCGAAGGCCGGGAGTGCAGGCGCACGTGTCTGAGTGCGCACCTCGATGAGGCATCAGAGCTTCGGCAGTGCGATGGCACCAGGGATGATGTGGCGTGCGATGTCTGCAGCAGTGGCCCCAGCCCATCACACGTGCCCCGTGACGATGCCACAGAGGCAATGCCGCACACAGGGAGTGCAGCCATCCACGAGAAGCGGCGTTTGGCATACCTCGAGCTTAGCCGCTACAAGGAGGACCTCCTCACCGTGAAGGGGACGTGCCTGCTCTGTCGAGGGCTCGGGGAGCAGTGGGACCACCAGTTCACCAAGTGCCACCAGCGGTTCGACTTCTTCAGGGCGCGCGACCAGGCCAGAAGGAGGGGGCAGGGCCGCGGGCCATGGATCTCAGCTTTCGCAGCGTGCTACTGGTGCTACAACCCACAGTCGGTCTGTCAACGTGCAGACCCGGCCAGTGGCCTCGAGCAGTGCAGGTACGCAGACATCGTGATGCCGCTCTGCTACGGCGTGTTCCACAAGACTGGGGGCGAACAGTGGCTGCAGGAGAGGTTCGGTGAGCAGGCAGTGAGGGCAGGGGCAGCAGGGGCGTTCAATGACGTGGATGTGTTCCTGTCATGGTGTGGGCAGGTGGCCGAGTTTGCAGGTGGGAAGGGCATCTGGGGGGTAAAGATCGCAGCAGCAGCGCTGCTCGAGTTCGAGGCATATTAAACTAGCGAATGGGTGTTCGACTGGTAGCGCCATGTATTTATAATATAGACTGTAGCCATAGAGCCATATTAATGATGTCGTGAGTTGAGAAATATTATTCTCTGCAATTTAAATAAATTGGAACGGATTATAATAATCACACTCCTCGACGAGATATGAACTGCATTAAATTACTGACGATGACACATACCGCCAATACATATGATCTTATTACAGCAATATAAGCTGTATATTAAACGTCGAACTCGAGATGTAGGGTTGACATCTTTTTAAGGTTTTCGCCTAACCGCGTTTGGTTGTGACACTCCCGAACATTGATCGTTGCTATGTTTAGGGCATGGGCTGCCCCCTCCCCATCACCCCCAATTAATCGGAAGCGTTTATAGACCCCCATAGCTCGAATACCAGACTAGCCCTTGGGATATTTCGAGGCAATACTCTAGTTCTGATACTCGTACGATTATCTTATAATTACATACCCAGGTGAGACTGGCAAGGACGAATCCCAACATGCAACTCCCATGTCCACACCACTGCCATGGCCTCTCCCGACCAGGGTTAGAAGATGGGGCATTTTTTAACCGAGATCGCCATTTTCTTAGCGAGATGCCATCAAATCCATCCCCCTTTTCATGTAACTGCGTAGCCCTCGCCCAGACGAACGCAGCCATGCTCCTCCCGGCCTCAGATCTCGACGTTTTTTTTTTCAACCCAATTTTGATGGGGTGGTCAGTCATGTGAGTTGCCACGCAGCTAGCGGGCGTGGCTCGTCTCAGTCTATATCAGAACTTCTACCGTCAAGTCCAAACTTAGTCCTTTACACATTTTTTCCTTCTCGCGCGGCAACCACCCGGCATTTCTTCACACTTTCTTCACGCCAGCACACAGCTCAGTCTCGAGTGGCAGAGGGGCACACCATCTTGTGTCATCTGTCTTTGGGGATCCTAGACTATACCATCTTATAGTGAGGTACCATCAAAACCTGAGCTCGCGCAACAACCACCCAACATTTCTTCACACTTTCTTCACGCCAGCACACAGCTCAGTCTCGAGTGGCAGAGGGGCACACCATCTTGTGTCATCTGTCTTTGGGGATCCTAGACTATACCATCTTATAGTGAGGTACCATCAAAACCTGAGCTCGCGCAACAACCACCCAACATTTTTCCACGCTTTCTTCACGCCAGCACACAGCTCAGTCTCGAGTGTCAAGAGGGGCACACCATCCTGTGTCATCTGCCTTTGGGGATCCTAGACTATACCATCTTATAGTGAGGTACCATCAAGACCTGAGCTCGCGACACCATGCCACCAGTACCCTCCATCCAGAAGCGCCACCAGCACCACACAGCCCACTCGCCATATGAGTGGAAGGAGAGGAGGGAGTTCTCCCATAACTGGAAGGCCAAGTTCCGCGGCAATGCCCGGGTCATCACCACAGACCTCGCCTGGACCAACCTCATCACGCCAGCCAACCCCAAGGTCACCACCACACTGGAGCAGGGCCTCGAGCTCAGCAAGCACCTCACGCTGCTCCAGGGCATCCCCAAGGATGGTGGGAAGGATGGCCTCGACATCCAGCCCGTCACCGTCTTCAACTCTGCTGACAAGGACCCAGAGCAGCTCCTCGTCTACATGAGGGGGGGGCTGAGCCTCCCGGACAGGAACAAGGACCTCTGCCGCCTCATGGCTGGTGCCATTGAGCAGTACACGGAGCTCGCGCCACCCCCCAAGCCCAGCAGTGACAAGAGGCACGAGATGGAGCAGGCCAGGAAGGCTGAGCGCGAGGGGAAGAAGTGGGGAGTCTACCACCTTGGGTTGTGGCACGCCACAGGCCAGACAAATTCGCCTCCCACCATCTGCTCTGACATGCGCAGGACTGGAAATGGCTTCGGGGCCACCCTGGCCCTCTACAAGAAGATGGCCCCCCTCGCGCAGACCATTGGGAGGCTCTTCCAGGAGATCGATCCCAGGGCCTACGAGCAGTACAGGCAGAACTACCTCCGCGAGTGTGCAGCCACGCCTGAGCTGGAGGTCTTCAAGTTCAGCAACAGGAGCTGCTGGCACTGCCTCGCGATCCTGATAAACGCCCAGGTTGGGCCACACAAGGACAACCACGATGTGCTGGATGGCTGGGTTGCGATGGCCTGCTTTGGAGAGTTCGAAGGAGGGGAGCTGTGCCTGCCAGCCCTTGGTTATAAGATTCCCTTCCAGCCAGGGGATGTTGTCCTGTTCCGCTCTGCAGTCCTCGAGCACTGGATCGCACCCTTCGAGGGCACGCGCTACTCCTGCGTCTTCTTCACGAAGCAGAGCAACTGGCAGCCAGGTGAGGAGGAGTAGGGAGCTTGTCCCATGGCCCATTTTCGAACTCACGTTCTTGCAAGGACTGTAAGTTGACAGCCTCGCGACCGATGTAAATGTTCGCTGACGTCTCTTGTGCAGCTTTGCAAGGGGAACAAATTGACGTACTCTGATTGTTGATCAGACTTCAGATGGTGGAGACATTCCGGTTCTAGTCGGGCGATGCATGGGAGGGGTGGTTGGGGGGGCATGTTATAGGATGGATTGTAAGAACCTGACGCAGCATGCAGACGGTGCGTTCGATGGCGTTAATAAAAGAGATTTGCAAGACGAATCAAATGACGTCCTCCGATTTGTGATATGAGTTGAGACGGGTGAGATATTGCAGATTTCGCTGGGGCATCAGTGGGTGTGGTGGAGCACCTACTTTGAAGGATTATAACTTTTGCAGCTACGGTCGAAAGCTAACGTTCGGTATCGTCATTGAAAGAGATTTACAAGAGGAATCGAATGGCCTCTTACGAGTTTTGATACGGCTTGAAACAAGTAAGTTATTTCGGATTTGTTGGGCCGGGCCCAGGAAATGGGGCCCCATGGCAACATGTGAGAAGGATTCCAACTTTTGCAGCGACGGCCGAAACTTAACGGTCGGCATCGTTAATGGAAGAGATTTACAATGGGAATCGAATGGCGTATCCCGATTTGTGATCCGAGTTAAAATGGTGAAGATATTTATGATTTAGACGGGCAGCAGTGGGTAGGGGCAAAGGGGGTTCTACATATGAGACGTGGTATAACTTTTGCAGCGGTGCGCAGAACTCAACGTTCGATAGCGCCATTGAAAGATAATTGCAAGCAGAATCGAATGGCCTCCTCCGATTTTTGATACGAGTTGAAATGATTGTGTTATAACGGATTTCGATGGGTGATTAAGAAGAAGAGGGCATGGAACGGGAAGTGGTATAAAACCCGGACCGAGAGGCAAGGCGTAACGTTCGATGTCGTAATTCAAAGAGATTTACAAGGGGAAGAAAATGGCGTCCTCCGATTTCTAATACGAGTAGAAGTGAGTTAGTTATTGCGGATTTAAACGGATGGTTGGTGGCAAGGGGGCCAGTGGACCTTAATTTTCGAAGGCCAATAACTTCTCAATCGACAGACGGAATCTAACGTTCAACACGGCAAATTGAAGCGCGTTTCAAGAGGAATAAAATGGCGTACTCTGAATTTCAGTACGATTCAAATTGGGTTGGTTATTTCGGATTTTGGTGGGTGGTAGGTGACAGGGGGTGGAAGGGAGGCATAGTTCTTGAGGGGTGATAACTTTTGAAGCGACAACCCGATCTTAACGTTCGTCATCGTCAATGATAGAGAATTACAAGGGGAATCAAATGGCGTCCTCCGATTTTTGATACGAATTAAAACGGTGGAGATATTCCGGATATGGTCAGGCGGAAGGGGGGAGGAGGGTATGTCAGATGAGGGGCTATAAGTATTGCAATAGGCGGCCGAATTTATCGTTCGGCATCACGTCTGAAAGAGAATTTGGAGGGGAACAAAATAGCGTCTTCATAATTTTGATATGATTTGAAACGAGAGAGTTATTTCGGATTTAGACGACTGGCAATGGGTGGGGGGGGCAGGTATAAGGAGAGCAATAAGTTTTGCAGTAAGCAACAGAATTTATCGTTCGAGGGTGGTATTAAAAGAGGATTGCAAGGGGAAGGGAATGGCATCTTCGTATTTCTGATACGATTTGAAACGAGAGAGATATTCCGGATTTAGACGGGTGGTGGTTTGGGGGGGTTCCAGGAAGACCCGATTTTTATCCCCAAGTATAACATGTGCAGCAACAGACAGAATTTATCGTTCGACATCAGGAAATGACGAGAAATACGAGGAGAAGAGAATGGTGTCTTTAGGGTTAGGGTTACAAATTGAAATGGGTGAGTTACTTTGATTTCCGTCGGGTGGCAAAGGTAAGGCAGCAAATATATTGAGTGAGGTATTATAAGTTATGATAGAGGTGATGTATAAGGAGCGTTCGATATCGTTAATAGGGTAGTTTTTGAAGGGGAAGAGAATGGCTTCTTCGGAATTTTGATACGAGGTGAAATGGAAGGCGAATTTCGAATTCAGTTGAGTTTGGGGGGGGGGGGGGGGGCGGCAGTTATTTCGATGGGAATGAGGGGAAGTAAGGGGACATTGTAGAGGAATAGTTTGATATCGTCAATAGGGTAGTTTTGCAAGCGGAAGAGAATGGCTTCTTCAGAATTTCGATACGAGTTGAAATGGGGGACGAATTTCGAGTTGGTGTGAATAGGGGGTAGGATATATAAGGGAATAATTATAACAGATGAGAATATAGTTTTGGGAATAAGATAGGGAAATATATCCGAAAATAATATCGTTAATAGAGTAGTTTTACGAGACTTACAAAATAGCGTTTTCAGAATTTTATTACAAGTTTAAATAAGGGAGATAATTCGATTTCGGTCAAGTAGGGGGGGGGGTGTGTTTTTGAGTTGGGGTGACGGGAGGTGAAGGGATGTTATAGGGGTAATTTTTGGAGAGGAAAAGAATGGCGTATTCAGAATTTTGATACGAGATAAAATGAGAGACGAATTTTGAATTTGGGTGATGGAGGGGGGGGTTATATAAAGGCAGTAATTATAATGGACGAGATATATTTTTGGGAATAAGATGGGTCAATAAAAGGTTTAATATTGTTAATAGGGTAGTTATATGAGACGAACGTAATGGGGTTTTTGGAATTTTGATAGGGTTTTATATAAGGGAAACGGGGAGTGAAATGGAAAGTGAGAGGCTTAGGCTTAGGCTTAGGGTTAGGGTTAGGGTTAGGGTTAGGGTTAGGGTTAGGGTTAGGGTTAGGGTTAGGGTTAGGGTTAGGGTTAGGGTTAGGGTTAGGGTTAGGGTTAGGGTTAGGGTTAGGGTTAGGGTTAGGGTTAGGGTTAGGGTTAGGGTTAGGGTTAGGGTTAGGGTTAGGGTTAGG